>NC_066584.1:354971630-355654130 GCF_024323335.1 Lathyrus oleraceus | reverse complement strand
CATCCCAATCATATCAATTCCCCACATGGAGAAGGGCCATGGGGAAGAGATAACATTCAATAGTGCTGGAGGAACATGAATCTTATCAGCATATATTTGACACTTGTGGCATTTCTTCACAAACTTGCAATAATCAGATTCCATTGTCAGCCAATAGTAACCTGCTCGTAACATCTTCTTCACCATTGCATGTCCATTGGAGTGAGTACCAAAGGATCCTTCATGTACTTCGGTCATCAACAAGTCTGCTTCATGTCTATCCACGCATCTGAGCAAAACCATGTCGAAGTTTCTCTTGTACAGTACGTAACCATTCAAGTAGAAATTACCGGCTAATCTTTTCAAAGTCTTCTTATCTTTCAACGATGCCCAGGCGGGTAAATCTGAATTTGGAGGAAACATTTGATATCATAATACCACGACTTCTCGTCTTTGATTTCTTAAACATCAAACACATGAGTTGGCCTATCAAGACACATTACAGATAAATTGGGAACTTCATTCCAATACTTCACCATAATCATTGATATCAATGTTGCAAGAGCATCTGCCATCCGGTTTTCATCTCGAGGGATATGATGAAACTCAACCTTTGTAAAGAAAGTTTAAATCCTCCTCGCATAATCTCTATACGGTATCAAGCCGGGTTGATTCGTCTCCCATTCACCTTTGATTTGATTCACAACCAAAGTCGAATCACCGAAGACATTCAAATACTTGATTATGAGATTCATGGACTCTTCCAGCCCCATAATGCAAGCTTCATATTCTGCCATGTTGTTTGTACACTTGAAAGTTAATCTAGATGTAAATGGTAAATGTGTGCCTTAAGGAGTAATAATCACTGCCTCAATGCCATTTCCATATTGATTAATAGCTCCATCAAATACCATGCCCCAGCGGGAACCAGGTTCTGGACCTTCTTCAAGCAATGGTTCATCACAATCTTTCATTTTCAAGTACAAAATCTCTTCATCAGGAAACTCATATTGCACTGACTGATAATCTTCAATTGGTTGGTGAGCCAAATGGTCAGCCAAGATACTACCTTTGATCGCTTTCTGAGATTGGTATTCGATATCATACTCTGATAACAACATCTTCCAATGGGCAATTCTCCCTGTTAAAGCAGGTTTCTCAAATATATACTTGATTGGATCCATTTTGGATATTAACCAAGTGGTATGATTCAACATATACTGGCGCAGATGCTTAGCAGCCCAAGCCAATGTGCAACAAGTCTTCTCAAGCATTGAATACCAAGTCTCACAGTCGGTGAATTTCTTACTGAGGTAGTAAATTGCAAATTCTTTCTTTCCAGTCTCATCTTGCTGACTAAGAACACAACCCATACTCTCATCAAGCATAGTCAAATACATGATCAACGGTATTTCTTCAACAGGTGGAGACAAAATTGGAGGTTCAAACAAATATTCCTTGATACTGTCAAAAGCTTTCTGGAAGTCTTTGGTCCAATCACAAGACTGATCTTTCCGAAGAAGCTTGAATATAGGCGCACACGTGGCAGTCTAATGGGAAATAAATCTGGAAATATAATTCAAGCGGCCGAGAAAACCTCTGACTTGCTTCTCATTTTTGGGTGCAGGCATCTCTTATATTGCTTTGACCTTGGCAGGATCAACCTCAATACCCTTCTCGCTGACAATAAAGCCCAACTACTTACCAGAACGAACACCAAAAGTACACTTATTGGTATTCAAGTGGAGTTTATACTTCCTCAAACGCTGGAATAGCTTCAACAAATGCTCAACATGTTCCTCTTCATCAATCGATTTAGCAATCATGTCATCGACATAAACTTCTATCTCTTTATGCATCATATCATGAAAAAGAGTAGTCATTGCTCTTTGGTAAGTTGCACCAGCATTCTTTAAACCGAAAGGCATCACTCTATAACAGAATGTTCCCCAAGGTGTAATGAATGTGGTCTTTTCCATATCTTCGGGTGACATTTTGATCTGATTATATCCGGAAAATCCATCCATAAACGAAAAGACTTTGAATTTAGCAGTATTGTCTACCAACATATCAATGTGTGACAGAGGGAAATCATCTTTCGGACTAACTTTATTCAAATCTCTATAGTCAACGCACATGCGGACTTTTCCATCTTTCTTCGGAACTGGCACAATATTGGCCACCCATTACGGATACTTAGCTGTCACAAGGAAACCGACATCAATATGCTTTTGCACTTCTTCTTTGATCTTCACTGCCATATCAGGATGCGTTCTTCTCAACTTCTGCTTGACTGGCGAGCATTCTGGTTTCAACAGCAATCTATGCTCCACAATCTCAGAATCTAACCCAAGCATGTCTTGATAGGACCAAGCAAACACATCTGAATACATTCGAAGAAGATCAATCAACCCCTTCTTGACATTCGGACACAGGCGAGACCCAATCTTGACTTCATTCACATCATCCTCGAAACCCAAGTTGACTAGCTCAATCTGCTCTTCGAACGACTGAATGGTCTTTTCATCTTGCTCAAGAAGACGAGATAATTCATCACTCACTTCTACATCACTTTCCTCCTCGGCCTCAAACACAAGGAATTCAAAATTTCGAGAAGGAGAAGGATCATTGTATTCAATGGGGTTAGGAACCAACCTGCATAATGATTTGATATTTTGATTTTAAAGAAGTGAATTTGTGACCAAATATTATGCAAATGGACAATTATATTATTTATTTATGTTTTTTTGTGATTACCATTTTCAGAATAAAGCAAAAAGTAAAAACAAACATCATAGATGTGGATGAATAGAATTAATTTCATTAATGATCAAATTGAAATGCCCAAACAATGTTCACTTCTCCCTTAGGCATAGGAGAAGGATTTTTTTTAAAACATAAAAGAAATTACTTAGATCGATGCAAAATAACAGGAATATCAACAACAATCCAATTGTTGCACGTCTTTCCATGCGTTACAAAGTTGGTGCAGTCTTCCTCTTCGTCCTCCTCTAGCACAGCAGCTAAGTGTTGTTCATTGCCATGAATGAACCCTCCGCTACGGAAGTTAAGTTGCATATCTTCAGATCTAACAGTTGATGATCCATTATGGAACCCCAAACCAGTTCTGCCCTTGTTGTCGAAGACCTCTACCATGCACCCCCACTGATCAATAGTTCCTTCCTCAACAATCTTCTGGGCATCTTTCAATGAGGACATAGGTGCCCCTAACTCTCTTCTCAGAAGCAATAGATAAGGCTTGGAACGGAGTTCCAATCTCATTATCAGCCTCAACATAAGAGAAAGATGACAAATGGCTAACCAATAGCGCCTTCTCTCCACAAACAATCACCAGCTTGCCATTCTTGACAAATTTCAATTTCTAGTGCAACGTGGAAGTAACAGCTCCCGCCTCATGGATACATGGCCTTCCCAATAAGAAACTGTAGGCTGGGTGGATGTCCATTACTTGAAAAGTAATATGAAAATCACTCGGACCTATCTTGACTAGAAGGTCCACTTCACCAATTACCGTTCTACGCGAACCATCAAAGGGTTTGACAATTACACCGCTATACCTCATGGGTGCTGCTTGATAATATAGCTTCAATAAAGTTGACTTCGGAAGCACATTCAGTGATGACCTGGTGTCAACAAGCACGTTTGACAAAGTATCTTCCTTGCAATTCATGGAAATATGCAAAGCCAGATTATGGTTTCTGCCTTCCTTAGGGAGTTCTTCGTCGCAAAAGCTCAGATTATTGCAAGAGGTGATGTTAGCCACAATGTGATCAAACTGATCCACAGTAACATCATGCTCTACGAACGCTTGTTCTAGAACTCTCTACAGTGCTTCTCTGTGCGCTTCAGAATTCATGAGCAGAGACAACACTGAGATCTTTGAGGGAGTTTGGAGCAGTTGCTCTACCATATTAAACTCGCTTCTTTTAATTAGCCGGAGTACCTCATCATCATCATTGGTTTTCAAATTGCTGGACTCACCGGACTTATCTTTTGAACAACCAACTGGATCTACAACAAGCACTTCCACTTTCTTACCAACAATCGATTCTTCTTTATCCTTTGGGAACACCGACCCAAACACTCGACCACTATGGGTCACCTTTGTAACATCAACAATGCTCACTACTGAACTGGTCATAGGCAACGGGACCTCTTGACCATCCTTCATCATTGTAGCATTATACTGATATGGCACAACTTTATCAGATGAATACAAGACTGGGCCCACTAACCGTATTACCAACGACGATACTGATCTTTGACAGTTGTTGTTACTGGAGTCATACTGGATTACCAACCGCTCTTGTTGCTTGAAAACGGGCACTATGACAGTAACATCGTCATCTGCATGACGGGATTGAACAATTTGGATCATGCCTTCAGTCGTTGGATGTCCCTTTTCACAACTTCACAACCCCTCGGGTTAACACTACAAACAGCACAACCATCATGGTTGTGCTCACATTCACTTACCAAACAAACATCCTTATGCATCTGCACTAAATAACTCCTGATAAAACATACATAAAAAACTTTGAATTCTCCAGAACAACCGTCCACCATATTCACAGAAGAGTTCCCATGGACGGGAAAAGGGTTTGCTTTCACATTTGGCCCACGATCCTCGAAGGACACCATACCACTCTTCATTAATTTCTGAACCTCATACTTCAATGGATAGCAGTTTTCAATATCATGTCCGAGTGCTCCTTGATGAAAAGTGTCGCATTACGCGAAAAACCGGCGGGAAAACGAAACAACAGAGCCGCCACCGTGCGTTATTTATCCCAAAAGAGGGAAAGGAAACGCTCGAAGTAAACCTGGAAAAGACATGGTCTCGCGACCAGAGAGAGATGGGATCGGGAGTCGGTTATGCGAAGGGAAGGTATTAACACCCCTACGCATCCGTCGTACTCGACGGGATCCACGCACAAAAGAATAGAAGAAAGGTTGCTAAAAACTGCTCACAAACTGCACACGCACTGGAAGGAGACACAGGAAGGACGGAAGAAACGGAACTCGGCAGGATATCACATCCTGGGCCTACGTAGCCTGTCAGACACATACATCAGAGTCGACGTAGTTCGGGGACAGGGGAAACGTGCTCGCTAGGATATCGCATCCTATGCATACGTATCTTCTCTAACCAGAGAAAGAATCAGAGCACTCGTAGCTCGGCTAACGCACGCCAAACAAAACACAACAGGAAACCGATTGCCAATCGCTGGACTTACGTCAGACTCCAACAAGCAAACAAGACACAGGAAACCAACTGCCAATCGCTGGACTTACGTCAGACTCCAAACACACACAAAGGGGTTGAAAAAGAAAAAGGGCACCCGGAGAGATCAGCTCATCTCCTGCCTACGTACCTCATCTGGTATGAGGATCAGGGCGACGTAGTTCCCCTACGCAGGGAAAGAACTTCTAACCTAACCAGAGACTGGGAAGTGACAAACTAGAAGGGAGCCTGACTCGAGCCTAATAGTTATCATGTAATCCACAATGGCCCTAGGTTGAGGTTTCTATCTAACTTGCACAGGGAGCAAGCTATCCTAAACAGCATAGTCAAACACACACAAGCACAATAAAGCAAGCACACACACTATATGCAAACAGTTTAGGCTCATACAAGGTTAGGCTGTAAAAACAAGCCAACTGGAATGGGGTGTGGTTAGCTCTTAACCCTAACATTGAGAGTTAGGGTGAAGCAGATGAAATGGGAAGTGAGGGTAAGACCTCACAGCTCTTATCCCTGGCCTGGGAGAGCTTGACTCAAATAGAAAATGTGGGAGTTCAGAATGTAGGAACTCTTCTCCACAGATGACTGACACAACATGATTTTGGGTTTTTATTCACAATGCATCAACACATGGTGTGTGAGCAAAGTGAATGACACACTGAGTAGCAGGAGATGGATTACACATCTCTTTTATCTGCCAATTGCCTCTTAAGAGGTCTTTACCTGCTTGGCAAAAAATTAAACATTCACAAGCATTGCCTCTTAAGGAGGGCTTTAGACAGGTGCCTGTGTAACACCCCGATAAAATATGATAATTATTTAATTTAAGTTTAATAGTATATTATGATGATAATATGAATGAGAGGGTATTATTTTTCAAAATAAAAGATAAACCCTTCATATATATTATTATTAGTATATTTATTAATTTAATTAAATAATTGGAATATTATTGGATTATTATTATTGGAATAAAAAGTTGGAATCAGTAAAGAGTCCCATTTGGTAAAAAGGTTTTACACGTGAAAACAGAGAAGAAACTGAGAAAGGGAGAAGAAGAGGCTAGGGCTCAAGAGGAGAATTCACGATTGTTGAAGGTCAAAGAAGGATTTGCCGGATTAACTCAAGTAAGGGGGGTTTATCGTCGTTTAATGGGTATTATGGGTTAACATGTAATGGGTAGTAATAAGCCATTGAATTCGACTCTAATTAGGATGACGAATGTTGCAAATTGTGAACTTATGGATGGATGAGATATGGGTTTATAATTGAAGAAAATTCGTAGGAATTAGATGTAATAAGGTTAGAAATTGTGAAATTGAATGGGTATGATCTGTGGTAGATAATATGAACGAATGCTGTGTAAAAATTGGACTGTGGGAGGTTGGATTTGAGAAATCTCGTAGCAGAGAAAAACCCATAGCAGATCTGGAATTTTGGTTTCTGGTCATACGCGTATGACATTAGGCCATACGCGTATGAGATGGCCTGGAGGAGAGGAGACTGGTGCTGATACGCGCCATACGCGTGTACTTACGCGTAGCCTGTGAGTGGTACGCGTATGGGGTGAGGCCATACGCGTATGAATGAAGAAGATGATGTTCTAACGTAGTTTTGTCTCTGTTGGTACGCGTATGGGAGAAGTGGTACGCATAGCATACGCGTATGAGACAGGCCATACGCGTATGGGCTTGGCTAGGAAATGTGTCATACGCGTATGGGCATGAGGCATACGTGTATGGGCAGAAGTTTGATTTTTCTGAGCTGTTGTTGTGCAGTTTTGGTCGTTTCAGTTGAGTGATGTAATTTAGCTGATGTATGATATAGTAGGGATCATTTCCCGTTGTTTTGAGCAGTATAGTATTAGTAGAGTGTGTAATACTGTGATTTATTATTTGGCATGACATGATATGATTATGTGATAAATATGCTGATGATGTATGATAGTATGCATAATGCTGTGAATATATCTATTATGTATGCAATTGTGGATGGACTGTTTATGGCTTAGAGTGTGAGCATATGTCCATTGTGGATTGTTGTTGATGTTTGCATGCTAGGTGATTTAGCGTGCATAGCATGACCTTTATGGTGGTAGCTAATTCCCATGGTGAGGAATTAGTGAGTGAGTCACTAGGTCTCAAATGAGTGGGACTAGTGAGCTTGGTAGCCGTATCTGGGTTTGATCGGTGAGGTTGAACTATGTGTTCACGAATAGTCGGTACCGCATGCATGGAGTCTCATTACATAATGTATGTATGGCGTATAATATGAATGGATGTATTCCAATATTATACGTGTGTGTTTTGTTTTGTGTTGAGTATGATTATGAGTTGATGTTGCCGTTGCTGAATGTGTGATATGATTAGGGTGATGAATGTGTTAATTTACTTAACATTACATGATATTTTATAATGCTTATTATATCGATTGAGGAACTCACCCTTACAACTATGTTTCAGGTAACGAGCAGTGATTGAGTAGAAGCTAGTGCTTGGAGTCTAGTGTAGTTCCTTAGTGAGTCATGCTCTGGTATATGTAACATCGGGACGGGATGTTTTATTTTGTTTTCATTTTTTTGGTTGTTGAACAATTTTACATGTAATGTGTTACATGGTTTGTATGTTGTTAGATTTCTATCCGCTGCGAATTGTGCAATGTTTTATTTTGATTAATAAATGAGCATGACAGGTTATTTTGGTGAATGGTGTGAAGTGTCGAGTGTGACACCCTGAAATTGCATATCTACTCTGATTCATATATTGTTGTTTTAATTAATTATTGGGGTATTTTAGATGGGTGTTACATTAGTGGTATCAGAGCATAGTCGGTCGAGTCGAGTCGTAATTATTCTGTTTCTCTGTATGTGATAGGTGTTGTGTAACCCTATCAATACTTATTGTTTTAGCTTGTTGGATTAACTCAGAATAGAGATGGCTGGAAGAGGTAGAGACGATGCTGCGATTGCTGAGGCTCTGGGTATGCTAGCTGGAGTACTTGGAGGGAATCCGAATGTTGTGGGATTGGGAGCTGCTCGTCAACTGAGTGAGTTCCAGAAGAGCAATCCTCCAATGTTCAAGGGAGCATACGATCCAGATGGTGCTCAGAAGTGGTTGAAGGAGATCGAGAGGATCTTCCGAGTGACTGAGTGTGCCGATAACCAGAAGGTCAGGTTCGGTACGCATATGCTGTCAGAGGAAGCAGATGATTGGTGGGTTGCTGCCCGCACTGAGTTGGAAGCTGCTGGGAGTGCTGAGATCACTTGGGCGGTGTTCAGAGAGAGATTCCTGAGGAAGTACTTTCCAGAGGATGTCAGAGGAAAGAAAGAGATAGAGTTCTTAGAATTGAAGCAGGGCAACCGGTCTGTTACTGAGTATGCTGCTAAGTTCACAGAGCTGTCAAAGTATTACACTCCCTATAATGAGGCTACTGGGGAATTTTCAAAATGTGTGAAGTTTGAGAACGGGTTACGTCCCGAGATCAAGCAGGCTATTGGGTATCAGCGGATTAGAGTGTTTTCTGACTTGGTTGACTGTTGCAGGATTTTTGAACAGGATACCAAGGCCAGAGCGGAGAGCTATCGGGAGAGGGTTGATAGGAAAGGCAAGAATCAGAATGATCGTGGGAAACCGTATGCAGCTGGCAAAGGTTTCCAGAGACAGAGTGGGATGAAGAGACCTAGTGGGGGAGACTCCAGTGCCCCTGCTAAGTGTTACAGATGTGGTCAGGCTGGACATCGTATCCATGAGTGTACCAGTACTGAGAAGAAGTGTTTCAAGTGTGGCAAAGGTGGTCACTTGGCTGCAGAGTGCCGGTTGAAGACTATGACTTGTTTCAACTGTGGAGAGGTGGGTCATATCAGTCCATAGTGTCCTAAGCCTAAGAAAGAGAACCAGTCGGGAGGCAAGGTCTTTGCTTTATCGGGTTCTGAGACTTCTGCAGATGATCGTTTGATCCGAGGTACGTGTTATATTAATGGCTTTCCTCTTGTAGCTATTATTGACACAGGTGCGACTCATTCCTTTATATCTTTGGATTGTGCGGTGAAACTTAAATTAGAGATATCTGAGATGCGTGGGAGTATGGTGATTGATACTCCTGCGAAGGGTTCAGTGACTACTACTTCAGTTTGTTTAAATTGCCCTTTGAGTATTTTTGGTAGAGACTTTGGGATGGACCTCGTGTGTCTTCCACTAGTGCAGATTGATGTTATCCTGGGTATGAACTGGTTGGTGTTTAACCGAGTTTATATCAACTGTTTTGATAAGACTGTGATCTTTCCTGAGATTGAGGAAGGAAAGAGTTTTTTTCTATCAGCAAGGCAGGTGAATGAGGCAGTAGCAGATGGGGCAGAGTTGTTTATGCTGTTAGCGACTTTGGAGGCTAAAGATAAACTGATGATTTGCGATCTAGCCGTGGTGTGTGATTTTCCTGACGTGTTTCCTGAAGAAGTGAATGAATTACCGCCAGAGCGTGAAGTTGAGTTCTCGATTGATTTGGTACCTGGTACTAGGCCGATATCGATGGCTCCGTACCGTATGTCTGCTGTTGAGTTAACTGAATTGAAGAGTCAGCTGGAAGATCTGTTGGATAAGAAATTTATTCGTCCGAGTGTGTCACCGTGGGGCGCACCAGTGTTATTAGTTAAGAAGAAAGAAGGTACTATGAGGTTGTGTGTGGACTACAGGCAACTGAATAAAGTGACGATCAAGAATCGGTATCCTTTGCCGAGGATTGATGATTTGATGGATCAGTTGGTTGGTGCGAGTGTGTTCAGCAAAATAGATTTGAGATCGGGGTATCATCAGATACGTGTGAAAACTGAAGATATTCAGAAGACTGCTTTCAGAACAAGGTATGGACATTATGAGTATTCTGTAATGCCTTTTGGTGTGACTAATGCGCCTGGGTATTTATGGAGTATATGAATAGGATTTTCCATCCGTACCTAGACAAGTTTGTTGTGGTGTTTATTGACGATATTTTGGTGTATTCGAAATCTGAAGAAGAGCATGCTGAACATTTGAGAGTGGTTTTAGGAGTTCTACGAGAAAAGAAGTTATTTGCTAAACTGTCCAAGTGTGAATTTTGGTTAGAAGAGGTTAGTTTTCTTGGTCATGTGGTTTCAAGAGGTGGTGTTGCTGTTGATCCTTCTAAGATAGAAGCGGTATCTAAGTGGGAAGCTCCGAAGTCAGTTTCTGAGATAAGGAGTTTTCTTGGACTTGCAGGTTATTATAGGAAATTCATTGAGGGATTTTCTAAATTGGCATTACCGTTGACGATGTTGACTAGAAAGGGGCAAGCGTTTGTTTGGGACTCAAAATGTGAAGAAGGTTTCCAAGAGTTAAAGAGAAGGTTAACTACTGCTCCTATACTATATTACCAAGTCCGTCGGAACCATTTGAGGTTTACTGTGATGCTTCATTGTTGGGTTTGGGTGGTGTTTTGATGCAGAATAAGCAGGTTGTAGCTTATGCTTCGAGACAACTGAAGGTTCATGAGAGGAACTATCCGACACACGATTTAGAGTTGGCAGCTGTGGTATTTGTTCTGAAGTTATGGAGGCATTACTTGTACGGGTCAAGATTTGAGGTTTTCAGTGACCATAAAAGTTTAAAGTATTTGTTTGATCAGAAAGAGCTGAATATGAGACAGAGGAGATGGTTAGAGTTTCTGAAGGATTATGACTTTGGTTTGAATTACCATCCGGGTAACGCAAACGTAGTGGCTGATGCATTGAGTCGGAAATCATTGCATATGTCTATGTTAATGGTTAAGGAATTGGATTTAATTGAGCAGTTTAGAGACTTGAGTTTGGTGTGTGAGAGTACTCACAATAGTGTTAAATTGGGAATGTTGAAGTTAACCAGTGGTATTCTGGATGAGATTAGAGAAGGTCAGAAATCCGATGTGCTTTTGGTTGATAAGTTGACTCTAGTGAATCAAGGTCAAGGTGGTGAATTCAGAGTTGATGAGAATGGTGTTTTGAAATTTGGTAATCGGGTGTGTATTCCGGATGTTACCGAACTTAAGAAGAGTATTCTTGAGGAAGGACATCGTAGTGGCCTGAGTATTCATCCTGGGGCTACGAAGATGTATCATGATTTGAAAAAGTTATTTTGGTGGTCGGGAATGAAAAAGGAAATTGCGAGTTTTGTTTATTCTTGTTTGACTTGTCAAAAGTCAAAGATTGAGCATCAGAAGCCGTCTGGGCTAATGCAACCGTTGGCTATTCCAGAGTGGAAGTGGGATAGTATCAGTATGGATTTTGTTTCTGGTTTACCGAGGACAATTAAGAATTTTGAAGCTATTTGGGTAATTGTTGACAGATTGACAAAATCGGCTCATTTCATTCCGATCAGAATGGATTATCCGTTAGAGAGATTAGCTGAGTTGTATATTGAGAAAATTGTAAGTTTGCATGGTATTCCGTCGAGTATTGTTTCGGACAGAGATCCTAGATTTACATCGAAGTTCTGGGAAGGTTTGCAGAGGGCTTTGGGAACTAAGCTGAGATTGAGTTCTGCATACCATCCGCAGACTGATGGTCAGACTGAGAGGACGATTCAGTCACTGGAGGATCTTTTGAGGGCTTGTGTTTTGGAAAAGGGAGGTGCTTGGGATTGTTATTTACCTTTGATTGAGTTTACCTACAACAATAGTTTTCATTCGAGCATTGGTATGGCACCGTTTGAAGCTTTGTATGGTAGGAGATGTCGGACACCTTTATGTTGGTATGAGTCCGGTGAGAGTGCTGTGGTTGGACCGGAGATTGTTCAACAAACTACGGAAAAGATTAAGATGATTCAGGAGAAGATGAGGATTGCTCAGAGTCGTCAGAAGAGTTATCACGACAAGAGGAGGAAGTCACTTGAGTTTCAAGAGGGAGATCATGTGTTTCTTCGTGTTACTCCGATAACTAGGTTGGTCGAGCTTTGAAGTCGAAGAAGTTGACACCTCGATTTATTGGTCCTTATCAGATTTTGGAGAGGATAGGGGAGGTAGCCTATCGTATCGCTTTACCGCCGTTACTTGCGAATTTGCATGAGGTTTTTCATGTGTCTCAGTTGAGGAGGTACATTCCTGATCCGTCGCATGTGGTCCAAGTAGATGATGTACAGGTGAGAGATAACCTGACTTTTGAGACATCACCTATGAGGATCGAGGATCGAGAGTTGAAGCAGTTGCGGGGTAAAGAGATTGCTTTGGTAAAGGTAGCTTGGGGAGGACCAGCGGGTGGCAATGTGACTTGGGAACTTGAGAGTCAGATGAAGGAGTCTTATCCGGAGTTATTCGCTTGAGGTATGTTTTCGAGGACGAAAACTCTTTTAGTGGGGGAGAGTTGTAACACCCCGATAAAATATGATAATTATTTAATTTAAGTTTAATAGTATATTATGATGATAATATGAATGAGAGGGTATTATTTTTCAAAATAAAAGATAAACCCTTCATATATATTATTATTAGTATATTTATTATTTAATTAAATAATTGGAATATTATTGGATTATTATTATTGGAATAAAAAGTTGGAATCAGTAAAGAGTCCCATTTGGTAAAAAGTTTTACACGTGAAAACAGAGAAGAAACTGAGAAAGGGAGAAGAAGAGGCTGGGGCTCAAGAGGGAAATTCACGATTGTTGAAGGTCAAAGAAGGATTTGCCGGATTAACTCAGGTAAGGGGGGTTTATCGTCGTTTAATGGGTATTATGGGTAACATGTAATGGGTAGTAATAAGCCATTGAATTCGACTCTAATTAGGATGACGAATGTTGCAAATTGTGAACTTATGGATGGATGAGATATGGGTTTATAATTGAAGAAAATTCGTAGGAATTAGATGTAATAAGGTTAGAAATTGTGAAATTGAATGGGTATGATCTGTGGTAGATAATATGAACGAATGCTGTGTAAAAATTGGACTGTGGGAGGTTGGATTTGAGAAATCTCGTAGCAGAGAAAAACCCATAGCAGATTTGGAATTTTGGTTTCTGGTCATACGCGTATGACATTAGGCCATACGCGTATGAGATGGCCTGGAGGAGAGGAGACTGGTGCTGATACGCGCCATACGCGTGTACTTACGCGTAGCCTGTGAGTGGTACACGTATGGGGTGAGGCCATACGCGTATGAATGAAGAAGATGATGTTCTAACGTAGTTTTGTCTCTGTTGGTACGCGTATGGGAGAAGTGGTACGCGTAGCATACGCGTATGAGACATGCCATACGCGTATGGGCTTGGCTAGGAAATGTGTCATACGCGTATGGGCATGAGGCATACGTGTATGGGCAGAAGTTTGATTTTTCTGAGCTGTTGTTGTGCAGTTTTGGTCGTTTCAGTTGAGTGATGTAATTTAGCTGATGTATGATATAGTAGGGATCATTTCCCGTTGTTTTGAGCAGTATAAGTATTAGTAGAGTGTGTTAATACTGTGATTTATTATTTGGCATGACATGATATGATTATGTGATAAATATGCTGATGATGTATGATGGTATGCATAATGCTGTGAATATATCTATTATGTATGCAATTGTGGATGGACTGTTTATGGCTTAGAGTGTGAGCATATGTCCATTGTGGATTGTTGTTGATGTTTGCATGCTAGGTGATTTAGCGTGCATAGCATGACCTTTATGGTGGTAGTTAATTCCCATGGTGAGGAATTAGTGAGTGAGTCACTAGGTCTCAAATGAGTGGGACTAGTGAGCTTGGTAGCCGTATCTGGGTTTGATCGGTGAGGTTGAACTATGTGTTCACGAATAGTCGGTACCGCATGCATGGAGTCTCATTACATAATGTATGTATGGCGTATAATATGAATGGATGTATTCCAATATTATACGTGTGTTTTGTGTTTGTGTTGAGTATGATTATGAGTTGATGTTGCCGTTGCTGAATGTGTGATATGATTAGGGTGATGAATGTGTTAATTTACTTAACATTACATGATATTTTATAATGCTTATTATATCGATTGAGGAACTCACCCTTACAACTATGTTTCAGGTAACGAGCAGTGATTGAGTAGAAGCTAGTGCTTGGAGTCTAGTGTAGTTCCTTAGTGAGTCATGCTCTGGTATATGTAACATCGGGACGGGATGTTTTATTTTGTTTTCATTTTTTTGGTTGTTGAACAATTTTACATGTAATGTGTTACATGGTTTGTATGTTGTTAGATTTCTATCCGCTGCGAATTGTGCAATGTTTTATTTTGATTAATAAATGAGCATGACAGGTTATTTTGGTGAATGGTGTGAAGTGTCGAGTGTGACACCCTGAAATTGCATATCTACTCTGATTCATATATTGTTGTTTTAATTAATTATTGGGGTATTTTAGATGGGTGTTACATTAGTGGTATCAGAGCATAGTCGGTCGAGTCGAGTCGTAATTATTCTGTTTCTCTGTATGTGATAGGTGTTGTGTAACCCTATCAATACTTATTGTTTTAGCTTGTTGGATTAACTCAGAATAGAGATGGCTGGAAGAGGTAGAGACGATGCTGCGATTGCTGAGGCTCTGGGTATGCTAGCTGGAGTACTTGGAGGGAATCCGAATGTTGTGGGATTGGGAGCTGCTCGTCAACTGAGTGAGTTCCAGAAGAGCAATCCTCCAATGTTCAAGGGAGCATACGATCCAGATGGTGCTCAGAAGTGGTTGAAGGAGATCGAGAGGATCTTCCGAGTGACTGAGTGTGCCGATAACCAGAAGGTCAGGTTCGGTACGCATATGCTGTCAGAGGAAGCAGATGATTGGTGGGTTGCTGCCCGCACTGAGTTGGAAGCTGCTGGGAGTGCTGAGATCACTTGGGCGGTGTTCAGAGAGAGATTCCTGAGGAAGTACTTTCCAGAGGATGTCAGAGGAAAGAAAGAGATAGAGTTCTTAGAATTGAAGCAGGGCAACCGGTCTGTTACTGAGTATGCTGCTAAGTTCACAGAGCTGTCAAAGTATTACACTCCCTATAATGAGGCTACTGGGGAATTTTCAAAATGTGTGAAGTTTGAGAACGGGTTACGTCCCGAGATCAAGCAGGCTATTGGGTATCAGCGGATTAGAGTGTTTTCTGACTTGGTTGACTGTTGCAGGATTTTTGAACAGGATACCAAGGCCAGAGCGGAGAGCTATCAGAGAGGGTTGATAGGAAAGGCAAGAATCAGAATGATCGTGGGAAACCGTATGCAGCTGGCAAAGGTTTCCAGAGACAGAGTGGGATGAAGAGACCTAGTGGGGGAGACTCCAGTGCCCCTGCTAAGTGTTACAGATGTGGTCAGGCTGGACATCGTATCCATGAGTGTACCAGTACTGAGAAGAAGTGTTTCAAGTGTGGCAAAGGTGGTCACTTGGCTGCAGAGTGCCGGTTGAAGACTATGACTTGTTTCAACTGTGGAGAGGTGGGTCATATCAGTCCACAGTGTCCTAAGCCTAAGAAAGAGAACCAGTCGGGAGGCAAGGTCTTTGCTTTATCGGGTTCTGAGACTTCTGCAGATGATCGTTTGATCCGAGGTACGTGTTATATTAATGGCTTTCCTCTTGTAGCTATTATTGACACAGGTGCGACTCATTCCTTTATATCTTTGGATTGTGCGGTGAAACTTAAATTAGAGATATCTGAGATGCGTGGGAGTATGGTGATTGATACTCCTGCGAAGGGTTCAGTGACTACTACTTCAGTTTGTTTAAATTGCCCTTTGAGTATTTTTGGTAGAGACTTTGGGATGGACCTCGTGTGTCTTCCACTAGTGCAGATTGATGTTATCCTGGGTATGAACTGGTTGGTGTTTAACCGAGTTTATATCAACTGTTTTGATAAGACTGTGATCTTTCCTGAGATTGAGGAAGGAAAGAGTTTGTTTCTATCAGCAAGGCAGGTGAATGAGGCAGTAGCAGATGGGGCAGAGTTGTTTATGCTGTTAGCGACTTTGGAGGCTAAAGATAAACTGATGATTTGCGATCTAGCCGTGGTGTGTGATTTTCCTGACGTGTTTCCTGAAGAAGTGAATGAATTACCGCCAGAGCGTGAAGTTGAGTTCTCGATTGATTTGGTACCTGGTACTAGGCCGATATCGATGGCTCCGTACCGTATGTCTGCTGTTGAGTTAACTGAATTGAAGAGTCAGCTGGAAGATCTGTTGGATAAGAAATTTATTCGTCCGAGTGTGTCACCGTGGGGCGCACCAGTGTTATTAGTTAAGAAGAAAGAAGGTACTATGAGGTTGTGTGTGGACTACAGGCAACTGAATAAAGTGACGATCAAGAATCGGTATCCTTTGCCGAGGATTGATGATTTGATGGATCAGTTGGTTGGTGCGAGTGTGTTCAGCAAAATAGATTTGAGATCGGGGTATCATCAGATACGTGTGAAAACTGAAGATATTCAGAAGACTGCTTTCAGAACAAGGTATGGACATTATGAGTATTCTGTAATGCCTTTTGGTGTGACTAATGCGCCTGGGGTATTTATGGAGTATATGAATAGGATTTTCCATCCGTACCTAGACAAGTTTGTTGTGGTGTTTATTGACGATATTTTGGTGTATTCGAAATCTGAAGAAGAGCATGCTGAACATTTGAGAGTGGTTTTAGGAGTTCTACGAGAAAAGAAGTTATTTGCTAAACTGTCCAAGTGTGAATTTTGGTTAGAAGAGGTTAGTTTTCTTGGTCATGTGGTTTCAAGAGGTGGTGTTGCTGTTGATCCTTCTAAGATAGAAGCGGTATCTAAGTGGGAAGCTCCGAAGTCAGTTTCTGAGATAAGGAGTTTTCTTGGACTTGCAGGTTATTATAGGAAATTCATTGAGGGATTTTCTAAATTGGCATTACCGTTGACGATGTTGACTAGAAAGGGGCAAGCGTTTGTTTGGGACTCAAAATGTGAAGAAGGTTTCCAAGAGTTAAAGAGAAGGTTAACTACTGCTCCTATACTAGTATTACCAAGTCCGTCGGAACCATTTGAGGTTTACTGTGATGCTTCATTGTTGGGTTTGGGTGGTGTTTTGATGCAGAATAAGCAGGTTGTAGCTTATGCTTCGAGACAACTGAAGGTTCATGAGAGGAACTATCCGACACACGATTTAGAGTTGGCAGCTGTGGTATTTGTTCTGAAGTTATGGAGGCATTACTTGTACGGGTCAAGATTTGAGGTTTTCAGTGACCATAAAAGTTTAAAGTATTTGTTTGATCAGAAAGAGCTGAATATGAGACAGAGGAGATGGTTAGAGTTTCTGAAGGATTATGACTTTGGTTTGAATTACCATCCGGGTAACGCAAACGTAGTGGCTGATGCATTGAGTCGGAAATCATTGCATATGTCTATGTTAATGGTTAAGGAATTGGATTTAATTGAGCAGTTTAGAGACTTGAGTTTGGTGTGTGAGAGTACTCACAATAGTGTTAAATTGGGAATGTTGAAGTTAACCAGTGGTATTCTGGATGAGATTAGAGAAGGTCAGAAATCCGATGTGCTTTTGGTTGATAAGTTGACTCTAGTGAATCAAGGTCAAGGTGGTGAATTTAGAGTTGATGAGAATGGTGTTTTGAAATTTGGTAATCGGGTGTGTATTCCGGATGTTACCGAACTTAAGAAGAGTATTCTTGAGGAAGGACATCGTAGTGGCCTGAGTATTCATCCTGGGGCTACGAAGATGTATCATGATTTGAAAAAGTTATTTTGGTGGTCGGGAATGAAAAAGGAAATTGCGAGTTTTGTTTATTCTTGTTTGACTTGTCAAAAGTCAAAGATTGAGCATCAGAAGCCGTCTGGGCTAATGCAACCGTTGGCTATTCCAGAGTGGAAGTGGGATAGTATCAGTATGGATTTTGTTTCTGGTTTACCGAGGACAATTAAGAATTTTGAAGCTATTTGGGTAATTGTTGACAGATTGACAAAATCGGCTCATTTCATTCCGATCAGAATGGATTATCCGTTAGAGAGATTAGCTGAGTTGTATATTGAGAAAATTGTAAGTTTGCATGGTATTCCGTCGAGTATTGTTTCGGACAGAGATCCTAGATTTACATCGAAGTTCTGGGAAGGTTTGCAGAGGGCTTTGGGAACTAAGCTGAGATTGAGTTCTGCATACCATCCGCAGACTGATGGTCAGACTGAGAGGACGATTCAGTCACTGGAGGATCTTTTGAGGGCTTGTGTTTTGGAAAAGGGAGGTGCTTGGGATTGTTATTTACCTTTGATTGAGTTTACCTACAACAATAGTTTTCATTCGAGCATTGGTATGGCACCGTTTGAAGCTTTGTATGGTAGGAGATGTCGGACACCTTTATGTTGGTATGAGTCCGGTGAGAGTGCTGTGGTTGGACCGGAGATTGTTCAACAAACTACGGAAAAGATTAAGATGATTCAGGAGAAGATGAGGATTGCTCAGAGTCGTCAGAAGAGTTATCACGACAAGAGGAGGAAGTCACTTGAGTTTCAAGAGGGAGATCATGTGTTTCTTCGTGTTACTCCGATAACTAGGGTTGGTCGAGCTTTGAAGTCGAAGAAGTTGACACCTCGATTTATTGGTCCTTATCAGATTTTGGAGAGGATAGGGGAGGTAGCCTATCGTATCGCTTTACCGCCGTTACTTGCGAATTTGCATGAGGTTTTTCATGTGTCTCAGTTGAGGAGGTACATTCCTGATCCGTCGCATGTGGTCCAAGTAGATGATGTACAGGTGAGAGATAACCTGACTTTTGAGACATCACCTATGAGGATCGAGGATCGAGAGTTGAAGCAGTTGCGGGGTAAAGAGATTGCTTTGGTAAAGGTAGCTTGGGGAGGACCAGCGGGTGGCAATGTGACTTGGGAACTTGAGAGTCAGATGAAGGAGTCTTATCCGGAGTTATTCGCTTGAGGTATGTTTTCGAGGACGAAAACTCTTTTAGTGGGGGAGAGTTGTAACACCCCGATAAAATATGATAATTATTTAATTAAGTTTAATAGTATATTATGATGATAATATGAATGAGAGGGTATTATTTTTCAAATAAAAGATAAACCCTTCATATATATTATTATTAGTATATTTATTAATTTAATTAAATAATTGGAATATTATTGGATTATTATTATTGGAATAAAAAGTTGGAATCAGTAAAGAGTCCCATTTGGTAAAAAGGTTTTACACGTGAAAACAGAGAAGAAACTGAGAAAGGGAGAAGAAGAGGCTGGGGCTCAAGAGGAGAATTCACGATTGTTGAAGGTCAAAGAAGGATTTGCCGGATTAACTCAGGTAAGGGGGGTTTATCGTCGTTTAATGGGTATTATGGGTTAACATGTAATGGGTAGTAATAAGCCATTGAATTCGACTCTAATTAGGATGACGAATGTTGCAAATTGTGAACTTATGGATGGATGAGATATGGGTTTATAATTGAAGAAAATTCGTAGGAATTAGATGTAATAAGGTTAGAAATTGTGAAATTGAATGGGTATGATCTGTGGTAGATAATATGAACGAATGCTGTGTAAAAATTGGACTGTGGGAGGTTGGATTTGAGAAATCTCGTAGCAGAGAAAAACCCATAGCAGATTTGGAATTTTGGTTTCTGGTCATACGCGTATGACATTAGGCCATACGCGTATGAGATGGCCTGGAGGAGAGGAGACTGGTGCTGATACGCGCCATACGCGTGTACTTACGCGTAGCCTGTGAGTGGTACACGTATGGGGTGAGGCCATACGCGTATGAATGAAGAAGATGATGTTCTAACGTAGTTTTGTCTCTGTTGGTACGCGTATGGGAGAAGTGGTACGCGTAGCATACGCGTATGAGACATGCCATACGCGTATGGGCTTGGCTAGGAAATGTGTCATACGCGTATGGGCATGAGGCATACGTGTATGGGCAGAAGTTTGATTTTTCTGAGCTGTTGTTGTGCAGTTTTGGTCGTTTCAGTTGAGTGATGTAATTTAGCTGATGTATGATATAGTAGGGATCATTTCCCGTTGTTTTGAGCAGTATAAGTATTAGTAGAGTGTGTTAATACTGTGATTTATTATTTGGCATGACATGATATGATTATGTGATAAATATGCTGATGATGTATGATGGTATGCATAATGCTGTGAATATATCTATTATGTATGCAATTGTGGATGGACTGTTTATGGCTTAGAGTGTGAGCATATGTCCATTGTGGATTGTTGTTGATGTTTGCATGCTAGGTGATTTAGCGTGCATAGCATGGCCTTTATGGTGGTAGCTAATTCCCATGGTGAGGAATTAGTGAGTGAGTCACTAGGTCTCAAATGAGTGGGACTAGTGAGCTTGGTAGCCGTATCTGGGTTTGATCGGTGAGGTTGAACTATGTGTTCACGAATAGTCGGTACCGCATGCATGGAGTCTCATTACATAATGTATGTATGGCGTATAATATGAATGGATGTATTCCAATATTATACGTGTGTTTTGTGTTTGTGTTGAGTATGATTATGAGTTGATGTTGTCGTTGCTGAATGTGTGATATGATTAGGGTGATGAATGTGTTAATTTACTTAACATTACATGATATTTTATAATGCTTATTATATCGATTGAGGAACTCACCCTTACAACTATGTTTCAGGTAACGAGCAGTGATTGAGTAGAAGCTAGTGCTTGGAGTCTAGTGTAGTTCCTTAGTGAGTCATGCTCTGGTATATGTAACATCGGGACGGGATGTTTTATTTTGTTTTCATTTTTTTGGTTGTTGAACAATTTTACATGTAATGTGTTACATGGTTTGTATGTTGTTAGATTTCTATCCGCTGCGAATTGTGCAATGTTTTATTTTGATTAATAAATGAGCATGACAGGTTATTTTGGTGAATGGTGTGAAGTGTCGAGTGTGACACCCTGAAATTGCATATCTACTCTGATTCATATATTGTTGTTTTAATTAATTATTGGGGTATTTTAGATGGGTGTTACAGCCTTCCCACATAACAGGACAGGTCTTCCAGACTACATGAAGTCAGAAGAATTATACCTCAGTGGTAAGCAAACCACAAGCTAGAAAAGCAAGTTCAAAAGAACTCAAAGCAACTTAGGTACCTGTGAAAAATCTAAACCAATCAGTTCAACTGTACAGACAACTAAACAACAGTTAACATCAAACAGACAGACAATGTTCACAATATGCAAGCCACAAGGCAAACTCAAATGAGTTAGCATCAACCTACAAAACACACAAGTGTTAGCAATCAAGAGCAAACATCAATGCTCAAATGAGGAAGCATCATCAACTATGGACTTGGATGTTTAAACCTGAAATCAAAGCCCACATGTAAGCCACAAACCACTAGGTCAAAGCCTAGGGTCAAAGATGGAGAAAAAAGTCAAAACAGAACCTCAATCTTGACACCAAGCAACTTCAAACAATTATTGACATATCCTAAAAGGCTCATATCAAAATCATTAACCAAATGCATTTCATGATCAAATGAAGTTAAAGGTGATTTCAAAGCATCCAAATGGTCAACATGAATGAAAAATCTCAATCAAAACAGAAATGATTCCAAAAAATCTGGAAATAAACATGAGCAACCTAGACATCCTTAACATACATCACACAAAAAATCAGGAGCATAGGACATCATTTGGCATGGCAATCACATAGCACAAGTCAAGCAACCAAATGTGTGACACAAATTGTCACACCAAGTTAGAACAATCATAAAACAGAATTGGATCATGGGAAAAATATCAAACCAAAGCCAAAATGTTCATCAACATGTCTAGAAACTACACACAAAATTTCAGAGTCATTGGATAAGAAACAAGCATTTTATGATCAAAGGAACCAAGCAATAGCATAAACGGACACATGTTCAATCACCCTAGGACAAATCATTTTTTAAGCCAGGCACAACTTGCAATTCAATGATCATAAAAAAGTAGACAAGATAAGGAACATAATGCAAAAAATTGGAAATCAATTGGAGCATTTTTCATTTTTATATGATTTTTGGAAGTTCATGAAAAATTGAAATTAAAACATGAAGCATGGCATGAAAATAGGAGGGAAAAGGAATAATGGCATTGCAATTTGAAAAAATCCCCTCGCTCAGATTCGAACCTGGCGCGTTTTTGAATTCCAAAGCGCGCCACAACCAAAACGGTGACGTTTTGTCCTAAAACCCTAAGCCAGGCGCGCTACCAGATTTTCGTAGCTAATTCCACAATTCGTAGCAAAACCCTAGCAGCTTCGTAGCCATTTCTGGAAATGCATGGTGTTCATGCAGGGAAGATGAAGATCATGAAGATCTTCATCTGGATTTTCCAGATTTCAAAAAATGTCCCAGAAATCACTAAAACCTATACCAATCGAACCATCATGCTACGTACATGCAAGATCAAGCCATAATTCATGCAAAAAACACATACTACTCAAATCGAAGGAATTAAAGTTGAACACTCAAACTTCAATCATGCACAACTTCATCAATACAACACCATTTCAAGTGATTTTTCCATCAGAATTATCAACAACACGAGATCTACACAATCATACTCATGGATTTAAGAATTATGAGAATCAAGAATCCTACCTCTTGAAGAGCAGATTCAGATTTAGCTTGCTTCAAGGCTTGTGATGCTCCAGAATTCTTCTAGGATGCTTGTGGAGGTGAATGATGAAGAACTTGAAGCTCAATTGCACACGAATCCAGTTTAATCTTCAAATGCCATGGATGCTTCAAGCTTTGAATCTAGCTCAATATGCCACGATTTGCCTTGATTCCACGTCCAAATTTGCTCAGAAATACTTCAGGAGGATGAATCAATCAATAGAAAGTGTTCATGTGTGAAGAAATTGAAAAAAAGTTTGAGAGAAAATTTTTGTGAATCTTGAAGTTCAGATCTGAAATCTGTGTTAATGACCAATACAGTTATGTTTATCCTTATATACCTCATGCTAATCCTTCTCAAATCATGTTTAAGCCAAAATTAATCAAGCTTAACCAAATGTAAGGTGCATGTGCAAAAAATGAGTTTTCACCTCCCATGCATGAGCTAGCCACGTGAACAGTGCCAATTTCTGGTCCAATTCCTCTTAAATAAAGCCCATGCACACATTTGAAGTGATACTTTATGCTCATGATCAAGCAAAATGATGTTATGCAATTTTCTTCAAAAATCTTCATGAATAAGCCAAAGACCATGCAAATGAAATTCATGTCATGTGATGGTATGCTTGGAAATTACATGTTATAAGGATCAAAATGCAAAAAGAACCACTCATTTTGGAGCTTTGGTTAAAAAGTTATGCTTATTTGAATTTTGAAACACACTTTGCCATGATTGGATCATATCTCCTCAACCACACATGAGAAATTCATGATCTTGGACTTTTTGGAAATGGGAGAGAAAGATATTCAACTTTCATGTTGGACAAAATTTCATTTGAAGCTTTCTTGATGATGTAATCTTGAGTTGAAATTGGTCCAAAACCTTTCCATTTTTGGAAAGTTCAAATTACAGGTCACCTGCTATTTTTGGAAAGTCTTGACCTGACTTCAAATTCTTCAATGTGAGTGTTTGAAATGTCAAATGAGACTTGTTTGAACATGAATGGAGCATCTCTAACCACTTCCCACCTCCAAATCCATAGTTGACTTTGCAGTTGACTTCTGTTGACTTCTATGGGCCTCAGATGATTTGATCATGCACTGATGAGTTCTGAGCCTTCAACCCTTGACCAAATTACTTCAAAGTGATCCTTGGGTCATGTAAGCTCAATGTACCAACCCTAGGGCCTTGATCTCATGGAAAATGCTCTTGTTGCCTTGCACAGCTGAATCTCCTGACCAGTCTTGCCTAATGAGATGTAACATGCTATGCAATATGAATGCAATGTTAATGACCTAAAAATGAAATGTATATACAAAAGGGAGGTGCAAATTTGAGGTGCTACAGCTGCCCCTATTCAATCAACTGGGAACCTGAACGGATGAGAGCAACGGCTGTCAGACCTTCAAGGTAAACAGGGATTGAATACCAAAGAACCGTAGAAATTTTCACTCTGCGGGAGATGATACAGGATATTTGCAACAGTAACCAAACAAGACGTTTACCGACGACTCTACTGGGGAGTTTGATTTTTTACCAATGGAAAGATATAGCCAGACGTCAACGGACGACTAGGAAAAACTCGACGTTTATCGACACCAACGGAGAGGTGACCGGACATCAACGGATGACCTGGGAAGACTCGACCAGACGTCAACGGACGAATGGGAAAAACTCAACGTTTATCGACACCAATGGAGAGGTGACCAGACATCAACGGATGAACTGGGGAAAGAGATATACAACCATACGTCAACGGACGAATGGGAAAAACTCAACGTTTATCGACACCAACGGAGAGGTGACCAGACATCAACGGATGAATGGGAAGGGACTCGACCAGACGTCAACGGACGAACGGGAGAAGCTCGACGTTTATCGACACCAACGGAGAGGTGACCAGACATCAACGGATGACCTGGGGAAAGAGATACAACCATACGTCAACGGACGAATGGGAAAAACTCAACGTTTATCGACACCAACGGAGAGGTGACCAGACATCAACGGATGACCTGGGGAAAGCGACTCGACCAGACGTCAACGGACGAACGGGAGAAGCTCGACGTTTATCGACACCAACGGAGAGGTGACCAGACATCAACGGATGACCTGGGGAAAGCGACTCGATGTTTACCGACATCGAAAGATGATGTTTACCGACACCAAAACAAAGGGTAACCAGACATTTACCAATGACTGGAGTAAGACTCGATGTTTACCGACACCGAAATAATGGTGTTTACCGACATCCAAAAAAGACGACCAGACATTTACCGATGACTGGAATGAGACTCGATGTTTACCGACACCGAAATAATGGTGTTTACCGACACCCAAAAAAGACGACCAGACATTTACCGATGACTGGAATGAGACTCGATGTTTATCGACACCGAAATAATGGTGTTTACCGACACCAAGGAAAGACTACACACGCGGGTGCAAACACGACACTTACCGGTATCACAGGGATGACATCTTCAATATGTCAGGGCAAGGCTAAACACTTGCTGGGGATCTTACTGGGGAGAATCAAGCTTTCCTTTCACGGACGAGTGAGGAAGTGAACTTCTCTGGGGATTCCTCAATCTTGAATGCTGTCAGGAGCAACTGTAGCAAATGTGCCGTACAGATGTTGAACAATGATCCGCCTCTGCCGGGGATACGGTCTGATTAGGTTTGACACCTGAATGCATATGTTTGAATTTTTCTATGGCGTAATGCTCCATACGGAATGGAAATGCTACGCGATTTGAGGATGCAATGATTACTACATGCAAGATGCAAAATGATGAAAACTCCTGCTGGGGAGCAAACGGATTGCTCTGCTGAACACACAAACCATGGATAGATTCTCCAACTCTGTGGGGAGACGCACTGCCGGGAGTGCTTTGCTGATCTGATACTCTGGAGACGTCAGAGGGACCCAAGCCAACTCTGGGGAGACTCTGTCTGAGGAACACACCAACTTCTCAACCGTGCTGGCGAATAGCATTGCTGCTGGAGAAAGGATAAATCCCACCGGGGACAACTTCCACCGAATCCAATCCGCTTGGGGACTCCGCTAGGGGAAACAACCAATGCTCACTTCCGCTGGGGATAGCGACCAATCCACCTGTAGGATAAACTCTACTGGGGATAATTTCCACCGAACCTGATCCACCTGGGGACCTCGCTGGGGAAAACCATCAACACCAACCTCTACTGGGGAGATCTGCTAGGGAAAACATTCACGACCCTGATGGGGAAACACGTCCACAACCCTGCTAGGGAAATGCATAACTCTGTTGGGGAAATAATAGACCAGACCACTGGGGATAGACATCCACAACCCTGCCGGGGAAAAACGTTCACGACCATGCTGGGGATAGCAGTACTTCAAATCCGACTGTTGAGGAATACACTACTCACTGATACCTCCGCTGGGGATACAACAACCTTCCAACTCGGTGGGGATTAACGATCTTCCAACTAGCTGGGGACAAACCCACTTCCAGGCCCGCTGGGGATAGAATAGCCTTTGTACCTGCTGCTGAGGGACACACTACCCAACTGCTGGGGAAGAACAGTTATAAAAGCTTTCAGACTTGCTTGGGGAAACAGACACTTCCAAGCGTGCTGGGGAAATATCCTCAATCCTGCTGAGGAATTCCTGATCTTGAATATGCTGGGGAGACAAGTCCTGAACTTGCTTTATCTGCTGGGGAAGATCCCCACCCTCTCACACTACTGGACAATGCTGACAGCATCCCTGATCAAACCGTGGCTTCAGAACAGGAATCAAAGGTAATAACCTGCAAAACAGCAAGTCAAACATGCCCCAGGGGATTGCATGGACGAGATACACCCAAGTGTACTCAACATTCAAAATGATTTTCAAATGTTTTATCTTTCTGCACATTATTGTCTAGCCTTCATGTTTTTATATGCAATGTTTATCAAAAATTCGGACGTTTTTGCAAACAAAACAGTAAAATAAAAACAAGAGAGCAATTTATCTGAATAACGACTTTTTATTGATTGAAAATGGGCCTGAAAAGGCGAATACATCGGGAAGCAATTCCTAGGAAGAGTTAATTGCGCACAAAAGGAAAATCTATCCTAATGGCAATGTGAACACGACATCCACTATTCCCACTTCTGTTATGACTCACAAATCGTCAGTTTTCTCCCAACTTCCTTGCTTTCTGAGCAGAATGATTAGACCGATCATACCCTTCGAGATGGTAGACACTGAAGCGCGATGAAGTACAAATAACTCAGGCTGTAGTCTTCGCTCTAATCCCTCTTTTGGCTGGATCGCCCTTTCGGGTTTTCAATCCACCGGGATACCCATTTTTGCCTAAGCCGCCCTTGCGGGTTTTCGACTTACCGGGTGTACAATCTTTTCATTTTTTATCCCTAACTTTTGCCCGAACCTTTTTTTTTTTTTTGGTTCGCCGGGATGCCCTTTTTTGCCTGGACTCTTTTATTCTTTTCGTCCAGCGAGTCAATTTATGCGAAGTATTTTTTGACTACATCTGAGTTAACAGGGGACGGAAAATCTTCACCATCCATAGTTGTAAGCATCAAGGCTCCCCCGGAGAAAACCTTCTTAACAACATATGGACCTTTGTAATTAGGAGTCCACTTGCCCCTGTTATCTGTACCGGGAGGAAGGATCCTCTTCAAAACTAAATCACCAGTCTGATAGCTTCGAGGACGCACTTTCTGATCAAAGGCTCTTTTCATCCTTCTCTGATACAACTGCCCATGGCACACAGCTGCTAGCCGTCTCTCTTCGATAAGGCTCAACTCGTTAAACCTTGTTCGAATCCACTCGGCTTCATCAAGCTTAACATCCAACAAGACTCTCAGAGAAGGAATCTCCACTTCAACAGGTAGGACTGCCTCCATACCATACACAAGGGAATAAGGGGTTGCTCCGGTCGACGTACGTACTGAGGTACGGTACCCATGCAAGGCGAAAGGCAGCATTTCATGCCAATCCTTGTACGTCACGACCATCTTCTGCACAATCTTCTTAATATTCTTGTTTGCCGCCTCTACAGCACCATTCATCTTTGGTCTGTAAGGAGAAGAATTGTGATGTTCAATCTTGAAATCTCTGCAAAGCTCTTTCATCATCTTGTTATTGAGATTCGAACCATTATCAGTAATGATTCTCTCGGGAACCCCATAACGACAGATGATTTCCTTCTTAATGAACCGGGCAACCACTTGTTTGGTAACATTAGCATAGGAAACTGCTTCCACCCACTTGGTGAAGTAATCAATCGCAACTAGGATGAAGCGATGTCCATTAGAAGCAGTAGGCTCAATCTTCCCAATCATATCGATCCCCCACATCGCGAATGGCCAAGGCGAATTCATGACATTCAGAGGGCTTGGTGGCACATGCACTTTATCAACATAGATATGGCATTTATGGCACTTCCGAGCGTACTTGAAACAATCGGATTCCATAGTCATCCAGTAATAACCGGCTCTCAACAATTTCTTGGACATTGCATGACCACCAGCATGGGTACCAAAAGATCCTTCATGCACTTCTTGCATCAACATGTCTGCTTCGTGTCTATCCAAGCATCTGAGCAGAACCATGTCGAAGTTCCTCTTGTACAACACGTCATCCTGATTCAAATAAAAGCTTCCAGCTAGCCTTCTCAGGGTTTTCTTGTCATTCTTTGACACTCCTTCAGGATACTCCTGACTTTTGAGGAAATTCTTGATATCATAGTACCACGGCTTCTCATCAACAACAGACTCGACTGCAAACACATATGCAGGCTTCTCGAGTCGATTCACCGCAACATGTGGCACATGATTCCACCAATGAACTTTGATCATAGAAGACAAAGTAGCCAAGGCATCAGCCATCTGATTCTCATCTCGGGGGACATGGTACAACTTCACTTTCTTGAAGAACGTCAGGATCCTTCTGGTGTAATCTCTGTAAGGAATCAAATGCGGCTGATGAGTATTCCAATCTCCATTGACCTGATTAATCACTAGAGCGGAATCTCCATAGATATCCAGAGTTTTGATCCTCAGATCGATGGCTTCTTCAATCCCCATGGTGCAAGCCTCATACTCAGCCTCGTTGTTGGTTACATCAAAAGTTAATCTGGCAGAAAAAGGTATATGAGCACCTTTAGGATTAATAAGCACAACCCCAACACTGTTGCCATTCATATTCACAGCCATATCAAACATCAATGTCCACTTGTCATCAGGATCCGGTCCTTCCTCGACAAGAGGCTCTTCACAATCTTTCATCTTCAGATACATGATGTCTTCATCAGGGAATTCAAACATCATCGGCTGATAATCATCAATCGATTGCTCGGCAAGGTAGTTTGACAGAATACTACCTTTGATGGCCTTCTGTGACGTATACTGGATATCATATTCTGTTAAAATCATCTGCCATCGAGCAACACGCCCGGTGAGAGCCGGCTTCTCAAAGATGTATTTCACTGGATCCATCTTAGAAATCAATAAGGTAGTATGGTTCAATATATACTGTCTCAGTCGGCGAGCAGCCCAGGCCAAAGCACAACAAGTTTTCTCGAGCTGCGAATATTTGATTTCGCAGTCGGTAAACTTTTTGCTAAGGTAGTATATGGCATGCTCTTTTCGACCAGACTCGTCATGCTGTCCCAATACACACCCCATCGAGTTCTCAGTCACTGACAGGTACATTATCAGAGGTCTCCCAGGAACTGGAGGGATAAGGATTGGAGGTTTCTGTAGATACTCTTTTATCTTGTCAAAAGCTTTCTGACAATCATCATACCTGATTGCTTGATTCTTTCTTAGCAATTTGAATATCGGTTCACACGTGGCAGTTAGGTGAGATACAAACCGTGCAATGTAATTCAATCTCCCTAAAAACCCACGAACCTGCTTTTCAGTTTTTGGTTCAGGCATCTCTTGTATAGCTTTTACTTTTGCTGGATCAACCTCAATCCCTTTCTCACTGACGATGAAACCCAACAACTTCCCGAATCTCACCCCAAACGTACACTTGTTTGGGTTCAGCCTCAGTTTGAATTTTCTCAACCTTTCAAACAATTTCTGCAAATTTACCAAGTGCTCCTCTTCTGTCTGCGACTTCGCAATCATATCATCCACGTACACTTCAATCTCTTTGTGCATCATGTCATGAAAGAGAGTCGTCATAGCCCTCTGATAGGTAGCACCGGCATTCTTCAGCTCAAATGGCATCACCTTATAGCAGAACGTGCCCCAAGGTGTAATGAATGTCGTCTTTTCCATGTCTTCTGGCGCCATCTTGATCTGATTATAACCAGAAAAACCATCCATGAAAGAGAAAACTGAGGATTGAGCAGTATTATCAACCAATACATCAATGTGAGGTAATGGGAAGTCGTCTTTCGGACTCGCTCTATTTAGATCCCGGTAATCGACACACATCCTGACTTTGCCATCCTTCTTCGGCACGGGAACGATGTTGGCCACCCACGGGGGATAAGTAGTCACTGACAGGAAACCCGCATCCAACTGCTTCTGAACCTCTTCCTTGATCTTGACAGCCATATCGAGACTAGTTCTGCGAAGTTTCTGCTTGACTGAAGGACAATCTTCTCTGAGAGGTAGCCTATGCACCACAATATCGGTATCCAACCCAGGCATATCTTGATACGACCAGGCGAATATCTCCACGTATTCTCTCAGCATCTCAATCAGCCTTCTCTTGACATCTGCCTTCAAAGCAGCCCCGATCTTGATCTCTCTTCTGGCGTCCTCAGTACCAAGATTAATAATCTCCAACTCCTCCTGATGAGGTTGGATGACCCTTTCCTCCTGCTTCAATAATTTGACCAGTTCCTTAGGGAGTTCACAATCTTCCTCACTCTCCTCTTCAGCTTGGTGGATGGGATTATTGAAATCATACTGGGCCATAACAGAATTGTTTATAATGGAGTCCGTAAGATCAATTCTGCATGTTTAATGCTTTATTTTAGAAAAAAGAGTTCAAGAAAGTCACAAAAACAAAAACGTTGCCATTTTTATTTTTTTGAAAAGTGAAAAACAAAAACAGAAAGACAGGGATCACAAAATTGTTTGCAAAACATCCTTTATTAATGATATCATTGAAAAACATGATGAGGCCCTACAATGAACCGCTACGCCTTGGGCAGAACGTAGGGTTTTGTGCAAAATGAAAAACAAAAGAAAATTACTCTGTTTGAAGAGTAACTTGGACCACTTCTTCAGCCGTCCAGTTGTTGATTGACTCCCCTGGTTCACACGGGCGAACCCAGTTGTTCAGATCACAATCACTGTCACAATCTTCACTACCGGTTGCAAAGACGTCGCCATGATTCATCAGCCCAGCGCTGGTAAAGGAACTCGGCCCTTTCTGCTCAATCTGCTCTGATTGCAGAGGTAGATAACCAATACCGAACTTGTCTTCTTTGACGGGCAGGTCCACCATCTTGCCCCATCCTTCTACGTTGCCCGAGTTGACAACCTCCATAGTCTGCTTGTATGATGCAATTGAGGCACCTGGCTTCTTCTGCTCAGCAAAAGCCACCCTCTCAAGAGCAACGGTCTCGAACGCCTGGCATATAGTTTCATGGATCTCGCCATCCACCTCCACATACTTGAAAGAGGATAGGTGACTCACCAGAATGTCCTCCTCGCCACACACAGTCACAATCTGACCGTTCCAAACATACTTCAACTTTTGATGGAGAGTTGACGAAACTGCCCCAGCCCCATGTATCCAGGGACGCCCCAATAAGCAACTATATGCTGGCTGAATGTCCATCACATAAAAGATAATATTGAACACCTCCGGGCCAATCTTCACCGGCAAAGTGACTTCACCAAAAACAGACCGTTTGGATCCATCAAATGCATGAACAATAAGATCGCTTGGAGTGAGGACAACCCCTTCAACATCTATCTTGCTCAAAGTCTTCTTGGGCAACACGTTCAAAGACGAGCCAGTATCCACCAACACGTGCGACAATACTGCGCCTTTGCACTCCATAGTGATATGCAGGGCCTTGTTGTGGTTACGACCTTCAGGCGTCAGATCCAAGTCTGTGAACCCCAAACAGTGCCTAGTGCTCACATTAGCAATCACACCCTCCAATTGGTTGACAGAAATCTCCTGAGGCACGTAAGCCAGATTCAACATCTTCAGCAAGGCATTACGGTGTGCCTCAGAGCACAGTAGCAATGAGAGTATGGAAATCTTGGACGGAGTTTGATTCAACTGATCTACAATCTTGTAGTCACTCTTCTTAATTATCTTCATGAACTCCTCTACGTCCTTCTCAAAAGACCCCTCAGGCGCTTCTTTCTGAACAGGTTCTTCCTCAACCGCAGCTTGCTTGCACTTTGCTTTGGCGAGAGCCTCAGCATTGTTGTCCCTCAACGGGTGCGGTGCGAACAAACGACCGCTTCTAGTAAAACCTCCAGGTCCCCCTACATTGTCCACCACTGGACCAACAGTTGCAGGACCTCTACCTGGCAAACCAATCGTCACGGGAGCTTGATTCACTGGTATGGTCTGATTTTCAGCCCTTCTGTTACTGCGATAAGCATTGTCATACTTCCACGGCACTGCTCTACTATTCTCAACAGTCTTTCTTCCAGGCACAACAATAGTAGTGGGAGCACTGACGGTTACTGGAGCAGAAATAGTAACAGGAGCACTAACGGTTGCAGGTGCACTGACAGTTCTCTGGCCACGTCCCTCGGACGGTTTGAAATAAATGGTGACAGTTGACACCATCCCACGATCTTTAACAGCCCGACTAAACTACAAACAGCCCTCATCAATCAATCTCTGGATACCAGCCCTCAACTGTATACAACCATTCTCTGAACCTTCACAATCTGAACAGCCCTGACCACAGCCCGGGAACACTCTCCCATTCAGCAAACGATCCTTCACAACAAACAACGGAGTCTGAATCTCATCAATACTGACAACCAGGTCAACAGCTTCTCCATCTTCCACATTGTTCACCCTATGCGCACCGTGCTGAGGCATAGGATTGTTCACAACATTCTGCACAGGAGCAAAATTGATTGTTTTAGCGTCAATTAAGTCCTGGACCTTATGATGAAAAGCCGTACAGTTTTCAATATGGTGCCCCGGTGCGCCAGAGTGGAAATCACAACGAACGTTGGCATCATACCCAGGTGGTATCTTTGTCAACGGAGCCATCGTACGCAATTCAACAAACCCTAACCTGAGCAATTCGGGCAGCAATTCGGCATATGTCATCGGCAACGGGTCGAAACGTCGATCCGACATTCTCTGTCTTGGCTGAAACGAACGTTGCTGTTGTTGTTGTTGTTGTGGTGGTGGTGGAACTCTTTGTTCTTGCTGTTGTCGTGGTTGAGGTGCTGGAATGGTTACAGCAGCAACCTGGCGATACTGGCCTCTGTTCACACTTCTTCTATGTTGCACAACATTAGATTCACCTTCCCTCCTTCGGGGTGCCCCAGAAAATGGCTTATTTGAAGACGAGGAACCAACATCTTGAATCTTTCTGGCTTTAATGAGACTTTCCGTTCTCTCCCCACAAATCACTACATCAGAGAAACTACCAAATGGGCAACTCCCCATCCGGTCCATGAACACTCCTTGTAAGGTTCCGATAAACATATCGGTCAACTCCTTCTCCAGCATCGGAGGTTGCACCCTTGCAGCCAATTCCCGCCATCTCTGGGCGTACTCCTTGAAACTCTCTCCAGATTTCTGACATAGGCTCTGCAACTGAGTCCAGCTTGGCGCCATGTCCATATTATGTTTGTATTGCCTCAAGAAGGCTTCACCCAGATCTCTCCAACTTCGAATGGATTCTCTTTTCAGCTCCATGTACCAGTCCAAGGAAGCTCCAGACAAGCTATCCTGGAAGAAATACATCCACATCTTTTCGTCATCCGTATAGGCAGAGATCTTTCTGAAATAGGCCTGCACATGGGTGCGAGGACAAGAAGTACCGTTGTATTTATCAAAAGATGGCGCCTTGAACTTGTAGGGAATCCTCAGCCCTTCAACCAAACCCATATTCATCACGTCAAACCCCAAAGAGTTCTGACACTCCATGGCTCTGATCTTCTCAGCTAGGGCATCAACCCTCCTATCTCTCTCATCAGTTCTTCCCTTAATTCATCACCCACGACATAGTCATTGACGGGAGCAACAACAACATTATCATTCACAGGTACCCCCACTGGCGAAGCACGACTAGGTGGCATAATCACAGCTTTCTGTCTTTGGGCTAAGGCACGCAGCTCCTCTTGCCCCTGAACGACCCCTTGCATCATGGTCATGAATTGGGCCATGTTAACCCTCATCTCAGCCAACTCAGCTTGCACTTGGTCCATGCTCCTCTGTTGATTCAACCTCGTAGAGTAGCGGTGCGGACGTTGATCAGCAATCCTGCCTGACACAGGAACCAGAGTGAGAAGTCTCGATCAAGAACACCTGTAATGCAAAATGATATGGGTATGATGCTAATGATGCGTATGATGCACATGATATGCTCATTTTCTCAAGCATTCAAGAGCCTAATTCATCTTTCGAGAAATGACAACCTGCAATAATGAACAAAGCAGAAGCAGACTACACAAGATAATGAGCACAAGGTGAAACATCAACAACCTCATCTATAGATGTGAGCAACAAGGATCATACAACAAAGGTTCAAATGATCAGAGTAAAACAATGAATCCCATCCAACAAGTCTGGAGGTGATTCTCAACATAAACAACAGAGATACAAGCTAAGAAAGATGTCCTCCAGGAATGAGTGTCTTCAGATAATGGCACTGGTCTATCAACAGGTCACACTCTGAACATTCAGGCAGGGGAGTGAGCTTTTCCTTCAATTGTCTTCTGAGCTCCACAACTTCTCCTCCAAGCTGGTTCTCTGATGCATGTCTCAAGTCTACCTCCTTCTTCAATTGGATGTCTTTGTCCCTAAGCTGCTTTTCCAGGTCTCTTATCTTCTTCTGATAACTGGCTTCAGCTCTTTGCAACCTCAAGCATTCCCGGTGTTCTTCATTCAACAAGGTCTCCATCTCCTCATAGGACCTCTTCTTGCCCTTCAATCTACTAGCATCTTCACCCTGCATGCCTTTGAGTTGATGAGCCAAGTTCAACTTATCAGCTTTAGCTTTGTAAAGCTCCATCTGAGTATCTTGTTTCTTTTCTTTCAACCGACGATTCTCCATCAAGGCTTGCTTGTAATGCTCAGCAGGCACACTCTCAGCAAGGATCAAAGGTGGTTGCTCTTGCAATGACTCCATCCTATCATAGGGTAACAACAAAGTCTCAACTCTCTTCTTCACCCACTCAAGGTAATCAGGCATAGCAACAACAAATTTCCTCCCTAACACAGCTCCATCCTTGACACCAATGGTCTTTTAAGCCCTTCCTACTTGCTCCAATCTAGCAGGGTCACTCCACTTCTCAAAATACACATTTTCAGCTATCTCAGCATCTAGTGGTCTTCCATTCATCACAAACCCTAACTGACGAAGAGAAAGAACCGGATTGTAATTAATGCAACCCTTAGTCCCTACAAGTGGCACATTACGAAACTCTCCACAACTCATGATGACATTACGCACATCCATCCGGTAAGATTGCCATCTGATATCATAAGAGGTAAGAGACATAATCCTCTGAGTCCACTTATGAGTGCTCTGAGCATCCACAAAAGGTCCACTGGTTGGCAGAAGAGACAAGAACCATCTGAGTAGCAACGGGAGACAGCATCTGATAGCTCCACCCTTACCATGCCTGCTATGAACAGCATAGTAAGTGTCAGCTAACAGAGTAGGAACCGGATTTCCTCCAAGGAAAATAGTGACAGCAGCATAGTCCACAAAGTTAGGCATACTCGGGAACAACACAACTCCATAGATCATGATAGCTAACTGGGCATGAAAAGCTTCCCAATTCCCCTTCTTTGCTTCTTCTCTAGCCATCCTCAACAAGTACTTCAAAGGCAACCCCACGACGTCACCAATCGACTTCCAATTGTCACTCACTTCTTTGATACTCAGATGAAGAGCTCTGGCAACAACTCTGAAATCAACCTCCTTTGGAACATCCAAGAAAGGAACCTGATATCTGATCGGGACATTCAGCAGAATGGAATACTCCTCAAGAGTGGGTGCTAACTGATAATCCTGGAAAGTGAAACAACGGAGCTCTGGGTCGTAGAACTGTAGAAGAGTCTGCAACGGCACTGGATCTACCACCATCTTCAGCAGTGTCAACAAATCCCCATACTGATCAACAAACACCTTCTGATTACCGCCGGTCACAAAGTTGCTCAACTCTATCAAAGATGTCACTGGCTCACGGTGAAAACTGTAGGAGCAAGTCTTCCTCTTCAACTCTGGAACGGATGCCATCTCTCACAGTGAATAGACTCCTGAATGAACCTGAGAAATGATATGCATGAGGAGATTAGCTTTTTCTTTTTTCTTTTTTCATTCTTTTTTATTGCATTATTTTTTTTTGCATTATTTTTTTGAAAATAAATATGCTATGATGCAAATGATGCAAACACGACTGGCTGGCTGTGTGTTACGGAGCACAGGTTCAAAGCTTCAGCTTGAATTCGGAACCACAAAGTCATCTGAGACCCAAAAAATCATCTGAGACCCATATATCTGAACCAAGTCACCAACAAGACCCAAGAGTCACCAACAAGTCACCAACAAGTCACCAACGGTACCTGTAATAATGATCATTCCCTCCCCACTCACGGGTGTCATCTAGGCCAGGGTAAAGTCAAGAGAAACGCAGGATAAACAACCCTTTCATAGAATATCATCATGTACACACCCGATGTATGCACCGATAATACCCCATCAGGATCTGAACTGCTCGTGATATCAAGTTCCGCTAAGTGGCGCAATACCACCCGCTTCCCAAGAATCACTCTATTCCTAGGTGTCCTAGAGTTCACTCATAGCCTGGGTATTGGGCCTTTTACCTCATGTAACTCCCACCCCAACAGAGAAACAGACAACCAGCCAGCACAAATGAAAATATGATGCATGCAAACATAAATGCAAACATAAACAAATAAATGCAATAAATGAAACAGCAAAAGCAACCAAACCCTATCCTAGAGAGCGCTAGGAGAGACTCGCTTAGGGAAGATGGACCAGCAAGAGGTCAACTTCTCTATAGTCCCCAGCAGAGTCGCCAGCTGTCGCATTACGCGAAAAACCGGCGGGAAAACGAAACAACAGAGCCGCCACCGTGTGTTATTTATCCCAAAAGAGGGAAAGGAAACGCTCGAAGTAAACCTGGAAAAGACATGGTCTCGCGACCAGAGAGAGATGGGATCGGGAGTCGGTTATGCGAAGGGAAGGTATTAGCACCCCTATGCATCCGTCGTACTCGACGGGATCCACGCACAAAAGAATAGAAGAAAGGTTGCTAAAAACTGCTCACAAACTGCACACGCACTGGAAGGAGACACAGGAAGGACGGAAGAAACGGAACTCGGCAGGATATCGCATCCTGGGCCTACGTAGCCTGTCAGACACAGACATCAGAGTCGACGTAGTTCGGGGACAGGGGAAACGTGCTCGCTAGGATATCGCATCCTATGCATACGTATCTTCTCTAACCAGAGAAAGAATCAGAGCACTCGTAGCTCGGCTAACGCACGCCAAACAAAACACAACAGGAAACCGATTGCCAATCGCTGGACTTACGTCAGACTCCAACAAGCAAACAAGACACAGGAAACCAACTGCCAATCGCTGGACTTACGTCAGACTCCAAACACACACAAAGGGGTTGAAAAAGAAAAAGGGCGCCCGGAGAGATCAACTCATCTCCTGCCTACGTACCTCATCTGGTATGAGGATCAGGGCGACGTAGTTCCCCTACGCAGGGAAAGAACTTCTAACCTAACCAGAGACTGGGAAGTGACAAACTAGAAGGGAGCCTGACTCGAGCCTAATAGTTATCATGTAATCCACAATGGCCCTAGGTTGAGGTTTCTATCTAACTTGCACAGGGAGAAAGCTATCCTAAACAGCACAGTCAAACACACACAAGCACAATAAAGCAAGCACACACACTATATGCAAACAGTTTGGGCTCATACAAGGTTAGGCTGTAAAAACAAGCCAACTGGAATGGGGTGTGGTTAGCTCTTAACCCTAAAATTGAGAGTTAGGGTGAAGCAGATGAAATGGGAAGTGAGGGTAAGACCTCACAGCTCTTATCCCTGGCCTGGGAGAGCTTGACTCAAATAGAAAATGTGGGAGTTCAAAATGTAGGAACTCTTCTCCACAGATGACTGACACAACATGATTTTGGGTTTTTATTCACAATGCATCAACACATGGTGTGTGAGCAAAGTGAATGACACACTGAGTAGCAGGAGATGGATTACACATCTCTTTTATCTGCCAATTGCCTCTTAAGAGGTCTTTACCTGCTTGGCACAAAATTAAACATTCACAAGCATTGCCTCTTAAGGAGGGCTTTAGACAGGTGCCTGCCCACATAACAGGACAGGTCTTCCAGACTACATGAAGTCAGAAGAATTATACCTCAGTGGTAAGCAAACCACAAGCTAGCAAAGCAAGTTCAAAAGAACTCAAAGCAACTTAGGTACCTATGAAAAATCTAAACCAATCAGTTCAACTGTACAGACAACTAAACAACAGTTAACATCAAACAGATAGACAATGTTCACAATGTGCAAGCCACAAGGCAAACTCAAATTAGTTAGCATCAACCTACAAAACACACAAGTGTTAGCAATCAAGAGCAAACATCAATGCTCAAATGAGGAAGCATCATCAACTATGGACTTGGATGTTTAAACCTGAAATCAAAGCCCACATGTAAGCCACAAACCACTAGGTCAAAGCCTAGGGTCAAAGATGGAGAAAAAAGTCAAAACAGAACCTCAAACTTGACACCAAGCAACTTCAAACAATTATTGACATATCCTAAAAAGGCTCATATCAAAATCATTAACCAAATGCATTTCATGATCAAATGAAGTTAAAGGTGATTTCAAAGCATCCAAATGGTCAACATGAATGAAAAATCTCAATCAAAACAGAAATGATTCCAAAAAATCTGGAAAAAAACATGAGCAACCTAGACATCCTTAACATACATCACACAAAAAATCAGGAGCATAGGACATCATTTGGTATGGCAATCACATAGCACAAGTCAAGCAACCAAATGTGTGACACAAATTGTCACACCAAGTTAGAACAATCATAAAACAGAATTGGATCATGGGAAAAATATCAAACCAAAGCCAAAATGTTCATCAACATGTCTAGAAACTACACACAAATTTTCAGAGTCATTGGATAAGAAACAAGCATTTTATGATCAAAGGAACCAAGCAATAGCATAAACGGACACATGTTCAATCACCCTAGGACAAATCATTTTTTAAGCCAGGCACAACTTGCAATTCAATGATCATAAAAAAGTAGACAAGATAAGGAACACAATGCAAAAAATTGGAAATCAATTGGAGCATTTTTCATTTTTATATGATTTTTGGAAGTTCATGAAAAATTGAAATTAAAACATGAAGCATGGCATGAAAATAGGAGGGAAAAGGAATAATGGCATTGCAATTTGAAAAAATCCCCTCGCTCAGATTCGAACCTGGCGCGTTTTTGAATTCCAAAGCGCGCCACAACCAAAACGGTGACGTTTTGTCCTAAAACCCTAAGCCAGGCGCGCTACCAGATTTTCGTAGCTAATTCCACAATTCGTAGCAAAACCCTAGCAGCTTCGTAGCCATTTCTGGAAATGCATGGTGTTCATGCAGGGAAGATGAAGATCATGAAGATCTTCATCTGGATTTTCCAGATTTCAAAAAATGTCCCAGAAATCACTAAAACCTATACCAATCGAACCATCATGCTACGTACATGCAAGATCAAGCCATAATTCATGCAAAAACAACACATACTACTCAAATCGAAGGAATTAAAGTTGAACACTCAAACTTCAATCATGCACAACTTCATCAATACAACACCATTTCAAGTGATTTTTCCATCAGAATTATCAACAACACGAGATCTACACAATCATACTCATGGATTTAAGAATTATGAGAATCAAGAATCCTACCTCTTGAAGAGCAGATTCGGATTTAGCTTGCTTCAAGGCTTGTGATGCTCCAGAATTCTTCTAGGATGCTTGTGGAGGTGAATGATGAAGAACTTGAAGCTCAATTGCACACGAATCCAGTTTAATCTTCAAATGCCATGGATGCTTCAAGCTTTGAATCTAGCTCAATATGCCACGATTTGCCTTGATTCCACGTCCAAATTTGCTCAGAAATACTTCAGGAGGATGAATCAATCAATAGAAAGTGTTCATGTGTGAAGAAATTGAAATAAAGTTTGAGAGAAATTTTTTGTGAATCTTGAAGTTCAGATCTGAAATCTGTGTTAATGACCAATACAGTTATGTTTATCCTTATATACCTCATGCTAATCCTTCTCAAATCATGTTTAAGCCAAAATTAATCAAGCTTAACCAAATGTAAGGTGCATGTGCAAAAAATGAGTTTTCACCTCCCATGCATGAGCTAGCCACGTGAACAGTGCCAATTTTTGGTCCAATTCCTCTTAAACAAAGCCCATGCACACATTTGAAGTGATATTTTATGCTCATGATTAAGCAAAATGATGTTATGCAATTTTCTTCAAAAATCTTCATGAATAAGCCAAAGACCATGCAAATGAAATTCATGTCATGTGATGGTATGCTTGGAAAGTACATGTTATAAGGATCAAAATGCAAAAAGAACCACTCATTTTGGAGCTTTGATTAAAAAGTTATGCTTATTTGAATTTTGAAACACACTTTGCCATGATTGGATCATATCTCCTCAACCACACATGAGAAATTCATGATCTTGGACTTTTTGGAAATGGGAGAGAAAGATCTTCAACTTTCATGTTGGACAAAATTTCATTTGAAGCTTTCTTGATGATGTAATCTTGAGTTGAAATTGGTCCAAAACCTTTCCATTTTTGGAAAGTTCAAATTACAGGTCACCTGCTATTTTTGGAAAGTCTTGACCTGACTTCAAATTCTTCAATGTGAGTGTTTGAAATGTCAAATGAGACTTGTTTGAACATGAATGGAGCATCTCTAACCACTTCCCACCTCCAAATCCATAGTTGACTTTGCAGTTGACTTCTGTTGACTTCTATGGGCGTCAGATGATTTGATCATGCACTGATGAGTTCTGAGCCTTCAACCCTTGACCAAATTACTTCAAAGTGATCCTTGGGTCATGTAAGCTCAATGTACCAACCCTAGGGCCTTGATCTCATGGAAAATGCTCTTGTTGCCTTGCACAGCTGAATCTCCTGACCAGTCTTGCCTGATGAGATGTAACATGCTATGCAATATGAATGCAATGTTAATGACCTAAAAATGAAATGTATATACAAAAGGGAGGTGAGAATTTGAGGTGCTACAAAAAGCACAATGGAGTTCAGGTTTGTACCACCAAGGAAGTGGTTCTGGAATCTGCGGTGGGTTCCTCAGTTGAATTAAGTTCTTGAGAACTAACGAGGGATACAACTCTACATATGACATAGGAATCGGGTCGAAAGAGACCTTCTTCCTCTCAAAGTTCTGTTGATGATGATTGTTATTGGTATTGTTGTGGTTGTAGGTGTTTGTTCGTTGTTGCGGTTGCGGTTGTTGATGTTGTTGTTGCTGAACTGGTGTTGCTTGTTGATTAGAAAATGCCGGAATTTCCGAGGATACTTGATGATGATGATGTTGATGGGATGTTGGGTTCCTTCTTATCTGAGGCCTCCTCTACCTCCCACTGCTTATTGCGTTCGTATCACTGTATTTCTTCTTACCGAAATTACTGTCATACCGCTTGCTTGTTGATGCCTCATCTCTTGACAAACGTCCCTCTCGGACTCCTTCCTCAAGCCTCATCCCCATGCTCACCATTTTGGTAAAGTCACTGGGGGCACTAGAAATCATTCGTTCATAGTAAAATAAACTCAGAGTTTTGAAGAAGATCTTTGTCATCTCTTTTTCCTCCAAAGGAGGAGTGATCTGGGCAGCCAATTCCCTCTATCTTTCCGCGTACTCTGTAAATGTCTCTTTGTCCTTCTGAGACATAGACTTCAACTGGTCTCTATCAGGCGCCATGTCCATATTATACTTATACTTCTTAACAAAAGCCTCCCCCAAGTCATTGAAGGTGCGAATGCTGGCACTGTCCAATCCCATATACCAACGGAGCGCAGCGCCGGTCAGACTATCTTGGAAGTAGTGAATCAGCAGTTGGTCATTATCATTCTGAGTAGACATCTTGCAGGCGTACATCACAAGATGGCTGAGCAGACAAGAGTTCCCCTTATACTTTTCAAAGTCAGGCACTTTGAACTTCACCGGGATGTTGACGTTGGGCACTAAGTACAACTCAACAACACTCTTCCCAAACAGGTCCTTACCTCTCAGCGTCTTCAATTCCTTGCGCAGCTCAAGAAATTGATCTTTCATTTCATCCATCTTCTCATAAACATCCGGACCCTCAGACGGCTCAAAATGATAGATAGTATCCTCTACGCGAGGCACGATGTGCACAACGGGAGATTTCACGGACATGACCGGGCTAGATGCCGGCATGGAAGCAAAAGTAGGCGCAAAGCCTTCGGGCACAAAGTTGGACGGCATTCCCCACGGGAATCCGAAAGGCATATTTGGCGCGAAGTGGGCGGTAGTAGTAGGCATGGTAGAGGTAGTCACATCTGAAGTAACCGTCCTCGTGGGAGGAGTTACATGTGTTAGAGAAGATTGACTATGAGCAGCAAGAACTGATTCCATCATGGCAGTCAGGCGGGCGATCTCGTCCTTCAGCTCTCTATTCTCTTGCTCCAAATGCTCCATAATTCTCAGATGATTGGCTCGGGTATTATCCCGGAGAGTCAGCTTGGCTAAAGCACAGAAGAAACACCAATCAGACATCTGGCAAAAACCTGCTTATGCAAATGATGCATGAGATGCAATGCTTGATTATTTATTTTTGTTGTTAAGGAACTTACTATATTATTTGCAAATATATATATTTAAATGGAAATTGCAACAATTTGATATGACCAAAAATCACTTTTTATTTATATAAGTTGGAAGGATTACACTGAGTTCAATTTCAGAAACCAAATGAAAAATACAAGAGAAAAGGAGACTAGTCATCCTAAGGATCCCTAACAACAATGTCAGAAGATCTGGCTGTAGGCGCGTACTTCCTTCGAATCCGATGGATCTCGGTATCAAAAGAAGCCTTCATCTGAGTCTTCTTGAGGACAAGCTGATCAACAATATTCTTCCAAACAACGAAAGGCTGAGGCATGCTAGAAGATGAAACCTCGGGCTCTCTCTGTCTCTTCGTCACTCGGTCTTCAAGTAACTCAATAAGTGCATCTTTGTCCTTAGACTCCAATTGCAAATCTTCATGCTTCTTGCCCAAAGCACAGAAACGCTCTTCCCACACATCCTTCTCTTGCTTCATCTTGGCGAGCGCGTCTTCAAACTACTTTACATCTTGGTTAGGGAGAGTTAATGGCTCAACCACAACCATAGACATAGGTCTCTCACAAGGATAAGACATCTTCAACTCCAAAGCTCTCTTCTTCACCCAAAGAGTGTAAGCTTCCAAAGCTACACAATTGCATGGACCAAGCTCAGATCCTCCTTTCCTATGCACATTATGCCAAGCATGCACAATCTTCTACTTCATGATCCTCAAAATTCAAATCCTTGTATCTCTTTATATACTTGGAATTTGAGAAAATTGAGGCAAAATTCGAGCTCCTGAGCATTTTCTCTTTGAAATAGTTTCCTTGTTTTTCATTTTTCATGAAGTTGAGGTTGGACCAGTCCAGTGGTGATCACCGGAGAAGATGACCAGAGCTTGGGCTCCGGTGGTGCGTTGGCAAGTCCTAGGCCATCTGATCTGGTCTAAACGTTTTAATCTTGACATTTGATTGTGATTACCACGTGTGTGGCGCTTTGACACAAGTGTTTGGTGGGTAGTGCATGTGGTCATCAGATCTGCCACCTCAATTAATGAGGAAGATCTGACGGCCCTTGTTTTTTTTTTGTATTTTTTGATTTTTCGTTTAATTGCTTTATTTTGTTTAATTCATAAGATTTTCATTTTTAATCCAAAAAATATGGGACTTTCACAAGAAATCTTTAAATATTTTCATCTTTCATTTTATGAATTAAAATTATTTTTTGGATTAATTTTGATATTTTTCATGAATTAAATGTTTTTGTGTATTTAATTGTTTAAAAATACTCCTGACTTTTCAAAAATGATGAAAATTTTCGTCTAAGGTCCTTTGACCTTGTTTGACCTAGGATAAATCTCTTGACCATTTATTTGGTGTTTTGAAGAGTTTTTAGGTTTTGCCCAAACTAATTTGTAATTTGATGCATTTTTAAATTGATTTTTATTTGATTAATTGTGTAAAAATTATGTTGAGCCATTTTTAGGATCTTGTGATGTTTGACAATTTGTTTGGCCCTTGGTCGAAGTTGATTGGACTTTTGTTGGACTAAAATCATTGGATTTAGGGGATTGATGAAATGTACATTTCAACTCCCAAAATAAACGAATGATTATAATTTGATAAGATTCCTCCCATGACCAATTTGTGTTTCTCTCATTCCCCTCCCCCTTCATCTTCATTCCTATTCTTCCCCATTCCTTTCATTAACCAATGAAATCTCAAATATCCAAAGGCAAATTGGTTCATCAATGACCTTGTGTCAAATGAACCAATACAAGTATGGATGAGATAGGTCAATCCCTCTTGATCGTTTCTTTTAGTGTGTGGTATGTTTTAGGAGTTTGGTTCATTATACCAAATCTTTAACATGCATTAACACCTAAATTTTTATTGTTCGGCCTCAGATAGTTGTAACTTCTACATAAGTCCAATTACGATTGCTTAACATAGAGATAAATTTGACCCTAAAGGCATAACATTCTAGTAAGTGAGATTGTAAGTCTCCCATCCTTCATGGTAATGTGTGGAAATTTGACCTTTTTTTCCTTCCTATGGAAGATGTCTTGGTTTAAAGATCCATGCTCGTGAATGGATGGTTGAGTGTTCTCCAAAGAATGACTTAATGAATTAAAAAGCAAAACACCACTAACACTTGACTAACTCTTATTAATATTTCTTTACTTACAAGTCATTTACTTTATGCAATTTAATTTTTAGACATTTATCATTCATTTCCATTTACATTTCATTTATATTGTTTATGTTTTTGTCATTTTCACTTTGCTCATTTGAGTCATATCTTGTGATTATATTTTGTTTGTGCCTTTTGATTTTGTTTGTGGGTGTAGGACTTTAAAACATCTAATAAACAACAAAAAAAACCTAAAAAGTGTTTGGGGGACTGATGATCTTGATCTAAACTTTTGGACTTAGGACTAGGCAACATTCCTTGTGCAAAAAGGACTTGGCCAATGCCAACATTCTAAGATCAAATTACTGTGAGCTGAGTCTTCATCTGATGCAATTCTTGGGATTTATTTAGATTCATCTGCTACATTGTCTTGATGAAAAAACTGTTATTTTGATCTTGTGTCTAATGCCTTATTCTGAGTTGATCAAGGAGTATTTCATCTGATACATGAGAAGACAAAGAAGACTGCTAGATATGGGATTGCTTACTTGGATGTGGCTATCTTTATTTGATGCCTTGATCTTCATGATGTCTGATATTGCTAATTGCCTGATTGATTATTGCTTGATTCAAAGTCCAAAGGGAAAGTGGGTTTCTATATAAGATACTTGTCTGTTGGATTGCATCCCATTAGTCAGATCTTTCCAACTCTTAACTTTTAATTTTATGCTTAGGATTAGTCTCTTCATCTCCTCCCACTTCTTGAATTTCAAATCTCTTCCCGTTTTCAATTTTTTTTTTGCTTGTGATTTCAAACTTAGACCTTACTTAAAGTAGAAACTTTGGCCTTATGCCATTGAATTTTCAAACTCCTTTTTCTTAAATCAAACTTGTAAATAAATCTAATAATGATGACTTAAAATTTCAAAAGACAAAAACAACTAACAACTTCATTCAAATTTTTGGCCTCTTGTGCCTTTCTTATTAACTTTTGATTAAAAACAATTCACCTATTTTGAAATTGTTACCACGAACTACGAGGTTTTGATCCCTCATTTTTATGTTCGTACGTAGGCATAAGTCTGAAGGTCTTGTCAAACACAAAAATATAATCAATGAATTCTTTTCTCATCCCCACGCTCTATTTTTCTCAAACATCATTTTATACCAAAAACACATACACATAAAAAAATGGCTCCCTATGAGTATCTAGGATACTTTGGGTGCTAACACCATCCCTCTATGTAACCAACCCCCTTACCTTTGTATTAGATTTTTTGGACTTCAATCAACGTCATGAGAAGCTTTTGTCTATATTATCTACTGATGCAGTTGAAGGACTTATGAGTGTTTTGGTTTAGTTCTATGACCCTCTTTACCGATGTTTCACTTTTCCTGATTTTCAGCTTATGCCTACATTAGAGGAGTATGCCCATCTCTTGGGAATACCCGTTTTTGAGAAGGTACCTTTTAGTGGATTGGAGGAGATTCCCATATCTCATACCATAGTTGAACCTCTTTATCTAAAGAAGTCTAAGATTGAGACTCATTGGGTGAAGAAAGGAGGTATTTTTGGGTTGACTTCTGAGTTCCTCATTGGAAAAGCTACTGCCTTTGCTCAAGCCGGTAGTATGGATGCTTTTGAAACCATTTTTATGTTGTTCATTTATTGTTTAGCTTTGTTCCCTAACATTGATGGTTTTGTCGATGTTAATGCTATTAGAATCTTCTTGATTGGGAGTTTTGTTCCTACTCTGTTGGGTGATATGTAATTCTCTTTGCATTTGAGGATTTCTAAAGGTGGTGGGACGATTGTGTGTTGTGTTCCTCTTCTGTACAAGTGATTTATTTCGCACTTGCCTCAGACGCCTGCTTTTTTGGAAAACAAATAATGTATAAGGTGGTCCCAGAGACTTATGTCTCTCACTAATGATGATATTATTTGGTATGATTCTGTATTGAGTAGTGTGGATATTATTAGCAGTTGTGGTGAATTCTCTAATATGCCCATTATTGGTACACAAGGAGGAATTAACTACAACCCTACTTTGGATCATCGTCAACTTGGGTTCCCCTTGAGAGATAAACCTAATAACACTCAATTAGAAGGTCTTTTATATCAAGAGGGTAAATATCCCCAACATTTGAAACAAAAGATGATACATGCTTGGCATAATGTGCATAAGAAAGGAAGATTCGAGCTTGGTCCGTGCAACTGTGTAGCTTTGGAAGCATACACTATATGGGTGAAGAAGAGAGCTTTGGAGCTGAAGATGTCGTATTCTTGTGAAAGACCTATGTCTTTGGTTGTGGCTGAGCCATCAACTCTTCCTAACCAAGATGTAGAGGAGTTGGAAGATGCACTCACTAAGATGAAGCAAGATAGAGAATTGTGGGAAGAACATTGTTGATCAGCTTGTCCTCGAGAAGGCTCAGATGAAGACATCTTTTGAGTCCGAGATTTGATGCATCCGAAGGAAGTACGTGCCCTCAGCCAGATCATCTGACACAGTTGCTAAGGGGTTCTTAGGATGATTAGTTTCCTTTTCTCTTGTATTTGTATTTTGGTTTCTAAAATTGTACTCAGTGTAATCCTTCCAAATTTTATGAATAAAAATAGATTTTATAGTCAATCAAATTGTTACTATTGTTATTGTTTAAATTTTTTGCAAATAGAACTTCATGTGTTCCTTGAAATTAAACAATAAAAAACATTTCATTTCATGCATCATTTGCATAACAGGTTTTCTTCTGCCAGATGTCTTATCAGTTATTCTTTTGTCCTTCAGCCAAGCTGACTCACCGATACAACACTTGCGTTAATCAAATGAAGATCATGGAGCATTTAGAGCAAGAAAATAGAGAGCTGAAGGATGAAATTGCATGGTTAACTGCTATGATGGAGTCTGTTCTTGTTGCGCAGAACCAGTCTTCGCCAACTCCTGCAACTCCTCCCCAGAGGACTGTTATTTCTAAGGTTGCTACCTTGACTGTTCCTATTGCTGCCAGCCAATCTGGTCCTTCCATGCCTGCTGGATTCCCTTGGGGAATGCCATCAAACTTTATGCATGAAGGGTACGCACCCACTTTTGTTTCTCTGCACGCATCTAGCCCGATCATGTCAGTACCTCCTCCAGTTGTTCATACTCTACCTTGTGTTGAGGACACCATCTACCACTCTGAGCCATCTGAGGGTCCAGACGTGTACGAGAAAATGGATGAAATAGAGGATCAGTTCCTCAAGCTGCATAAAGAGTTGAAGACTTTGAGAGGGAAGGATTAATTTGGGAAGAGTGCTGCTGAGCTCTGCCTGGTACCCAATGTGAAGATCCCGATGAAGTTCAAAGTCCTTAACTTTGAAAAGTATAAGGGAAATACTTACCCGCTAAGCCACCTTGTGATGTACGCCAGAAAGATGTCAACTCAAACTGATAATGATCAGTTGTTGATTCATTACTTCCAAGACAGTTTGACTGGTTCTGCTTTGAGATGGTATATGGGGTTAGACATTGTAAGAATCCGTACTTTCAATGACTTGGGCGAGGCCTTTATTAAGCAGTATAAATACAACGTTGATATGGCGCCCGATAGAGACCAGCTGAGGTCTATGTCTCAGAAAGATAAGGAGACATTCAAGGAGTATGCCCATAGGTGGAGGGAACTTGTTGCCTAGATTAGTCCTCCATTGAAAGAGAAGGAGATGACGAAATTCTTCTTGAAGACGTTGAGTTCTTTTTATTACAAACGTATGATTGCCAGTTCCCCTAATGACTTTACCGAAATGGTGAATATGGGGATGAGGTTGGAAGAGGGAGTCCGAGAAGGACGTCCGTCTAAAGAAGAAGCATTGTCTAGCAAGAAGTATGGTGGTAGTTTCTCCAAGAGGAAAGAAGGGGAAACTAATTCAGTAACTGTGGGGAGGCAGAGGAGGCCTCATGTCAGAAAGAGTTCTCAACCTCCTCAACATCAACATCAAGTTTCTTCAATGATTCCAGTTTTTTCAAACAATTCCAACAATCAATTTGTTCTGATTCAACAACAACAACGTCAACAACAACTGCAACAAAGAACCAACTACAACAACAATAATCAACAAAACTTTGAGAGGAAGAAGGTCTCCTTTGACCCTATTCCTATGTCCTTTGTAGAATTGTACCCATCTTCGATTCTCAAGAACCTTATTCAACCCAAAAATCCTTCGCAAATTCCTGAGCCACTTCCATGATGGTTCAAACCTGAACTCCGGTGTGCCTTTCACCAGGGAGCCCCTGGACATGACATAGAGAACTGCTATCCATTGAAGTATGAATTACAAAAGCTTATGAAAAGTGGGATGATCTCCTTTGTAGACCGAGAGCCTAATGTGAAAGCTAATTCGTTGCCTACTCATGGTAATGTTTCTGCCAACATGGTAGATAGTTTTCCTGGTGAGTACAAGCTTTATGATGTTCACCATATCAGATAATCTTTGGTGGTAATTCATAAAGGTACATGTTTGGTCAGTGACTGTGAGCATGACCATGATAGTTGTGTGATATGCAGTGTGAACCCTCGTGGATGTGTTATTGTCAAGAGGGATATTCAGAGGTTGATGGATGAAGGTCTTATCCAGATTTGCTAGTTGAGAAATGTAAATGATGTAAATGTGATCGTGACAGTGTTCAAGACCCCTGAGCGGGTAGTTATCCAGTTTGATAGCAGCAACAACAACAATGTTAATAGATCGGTATCGCCGTTGGTAATACAGTCTGCATCCGATAAAGCCGTGCCTTATTAGTATAACGCCACAATGGTGGAGAATGGTTAAGAGGTTCCTTTACTAGTTATAGATTATGTGGTAAATATTGTTGATATTTTAAAGGTGACCCGTAGTGGTCGTATGTTTGGTCCAGTTTTTCCGAGAGAAGTAGAAGATGTTGCAACTAGTAAGAAGCCAGAGATTCCAGTGGTAAATCTAATTAGTGCTCCATTTTGTCAGTCTGGTGAATCCAGAAAACTGAAGACTAATGATGATGATGAAGTTTTAAAGCTGATAAAGAGAAGTGAGTTTAATGTGGTGGAGCAGCTGCTACAAACCCCATCAAAAATCTCCGTGTTGTCCTTATTGATGAATTCTGAGGCACATAGGGAGGCGTTGTAGAAAGTGCTCGAGCAGGCTTATGTTGAGCATGATGTGACTGTAGATCAGTTTGACCATATTGTTACTAACATCACTTCTTGCAATACTTTAAGTTTTTATGATGAAGAGATTCCCGAGGAAGGCAGAAATCACAATCCGACGCTCCATATTTCTATAAACTGCAAGGAGAACACTATGTCCAATGTGTTAGTTGACACTGGGTCATCATTGAATGTGCTTTAGAAATCAACTTTGTCCATACTTTCTTACCAAGGCGCCCTGTAAGACCCCAATTTTGGCCCTAAGATCCCTCATGGCATCATAACATTTCATTTGCAAAGCCTCAAGGATCATAAGCATCTTGGTTCCCTTTGCCTTTGGGTGGGACTTCTTGTGAGTAGTTTGAGATCACCAAGCATGCTTGAATTGTATATTATTGCTTTTCTTATTTTGTTTACTAACCAAAAGCACAAAAATATGTCACTAACATCTTTTTTTTTGTAGCTTGAGCAATCACAAGGTCAAGAGTTTCAAGGAGATCCTTTGTGCAATGACATGGCCAAGAGAAGATGAAAGCAAGCATGTTAATGGTTCCCAAAGCTCTCATTCATCAAATATGCCTCCCTAGCATCTCAATTCATCATTTTGATCAAATCAATCCAAAGGGTTTGAGGTCTTGTTCTTCAAGGAAACCCTAATTCATCTGTGTACAACAATGCCTTGATCATGAAGCAACCTCAGCCCATGATCAAATACAATCAAGGGAAGTGCTTTAATTCATCATTCCATGCATATTTGAACTTATTTGAGCATCCTCAATCATCAATTCATCAAGATATGAGTTGTGGACTTGAAAAGTTGATCAGTCAATTCATCTAACTATTTTGAAATGCACTGAGACCTAACTTTTTATGTGTTGGTCAAATGGAGATGACCCCAAGAGAAAAAATGTTCTTGAGGACAATATGAACAACTTTCATGTTCATCAAAAATTGATTTAAAGCTTGGAAGGTCATCATCCATTCCAAGACATTATAGGTCATTTTGACTGAAACCCTAATTTTGGGTTAACTTCCCAAGGACACAACTCATTCATTTTTTATGATTTTGAAGTGGGATAAAATGAATTGGAAAGCTTAAGATGTCTAATTCAAATGATATGTTGAACACAATTTCAAAATCTCAAAGAAAATACATGTGATAATGCAAGACATTATAGGTCCTTTTGGACCAAAGGCATTAAAAGGCAAAAAAATCCAACTTCAAGACAGAGGGGCTTGAACATTGGCCAAATTTGGAAACCTTGCCTTGACATGTTTTTCACATTACACTTTAAACTCAAAATTCACTAATTTCCACACTTCAAATGGATTTTTGCCCAACATAACAATTGTTCCTTACATCAAAAACTTTCCAACCATTGCTCACATGATCATGTTTGGATTTGGCAAATGATATTTTCGAAGAGGTGAAGTTTTAGGCCAAATTATGCATTTCATGGTGAAACTTCATGTGCAAGCAATTGGAGTGCCAACCACACATCCAAACCTTCTCCAAATCATTTCAGCATCCATCTGCATTTGCTTTTGGGCCCTCCATGCGCCTGTACAGGCCCATGCATGGAGGCCTTCAACTTTCATGCACACGAAATTCACCTTGCTTTCAGTTTGTTTTGCTATAAATAGAAGTGCTCAACTTCATTCAAACTCAACCTAAAGGCGTCTGAAACCCTGCAGAAGTGATTCCCCAACCTCACCAAAGAAGCTATTTCAATTCTTCTTCAATTTTTTCAGATCCAAAATTCAACTACATCTGGTTGAATCCTTGGATCTAAAGCTTCTAAACCTTCATCCTTCAACTTATTGATCTTCTATTTTGGTAAAGAAAGCAAGGAATCGAGCTCAAGTTTCCAGAAATCAAGTTTGCTCTTCAACTGGTATTTCCTTCGAAACTAATCATATATTGACCTATTTGCTTGGATCTTGTGTTGGCTGAAGTCCTCACAATAGAGGCATCATGATTGTGCATTTAATTTTTGAAATCCATTAAGTTCATGATGAACACCACAGAACTTCCATCTCTGATTTCTCTCAACATAGAGATCTAGAGTGGAATTGAGTGGCATAGGGATGATGTACATCATCCCAGCTTTCCAAAGATGTATAGATCGTGTATTTTGGTTAAGGTTTGGTTGTCTGCAATATTGGCCAGAATTTTCATGCTCACTGGAGAAGAAGGTGGCTCCGGTGGCCGTTCCATTGCCAGATGCGTTGTGGATCGTTGGATTGAATTTCCAGATCTAATCCTGGCTCTCGCTTGTTATGACTTTCATTAATTCATGGTGTGCACGCATTGACTGAAGCGTATGGTGGAAGCGCGCATCTGGAGCGCATGATCTGCCAGCTCAATTAATGAGCGCAGATCTAACGCTCCTGGTTTTTTTGAATTTCCATTTTTCTGATTTAATTTATTTTATTCCAATAATTTTCAAAAATCAATATCTTCTTCATTTTAAATCCAAAAAATATGGGACCAATTACATTAGTCTCCAAATAATTTCTAATTTCTTAAAATGATTTTTAATAATTTTTATTTTGTCATTTGATATTTTTTGTGAATTTTCTCTTTTCTTGTTATTTTTAATTCATTTTAAATAGTTTTTGATATTCAAAAAATACAAAAATATTTTCCTAACCTATTTGAATGATGATGAATCTATGAAAAATATTCTCATCAATTTTTTAATTGATTTGAGATTTATTTGAGATTTTAGTTCAATTAGGTTATTTTTATTCATTTTTAATTGATTAAAAATAGTTTCTGACTTTTAAAAATGCTGAAATTTTTTGTCAAACTTTGTTTGACCTTGTTGAATTTAGGATAAATCACTTGGACTTTTCAAAGTTGATTTGAAGTGATTTTGAAGTTTGACCTTTCTTTTATTTTTAATTCAAGTTTAATTTTAAATATTAAAAATGCCAAAAATATTTTTTTTATTTCTTGACTTCCAATCTTCATCTCACTTCTGTTTTTGAGTGTTTGACTTTGACTTTCAATGTCATTGGTCAACATATGATGATTGGTACATTTTATTTGATTTAATGCACTTTTATTTTTGCCATTTTTATTTCCATTATTCATCTCCTTCTTCTTCTTCTTCTTTTTCTTTTTGATCAATGAGTTGAAGGTTGATAAGTTAACATTGATTAGGGAGTTGATCCAAATCTAATTCATCTTGATCAATTGATCAAGTGAATGGCTTTGCATTAAGGATAGGTTGTTTCCTAAATTGTGCAAAAGGCTTAAACCAATACAAGATCAATTCTCTTCTTCTTTTTGGCATGGCAAGTTGTTGGAACTTGGTTCACTAATCAAGACTTCTAACTTATGTTGTTGCCTACATTATTATTGACCAGCCTCAGATAGTTGTGACTTCTACATAAGTCCAATTACGATTGCTTAACATAGCGCTAAATTTCGCCTTATGGCACACTAACTATTAACCACTAACAACTAACATTTACTTTATGCACTTTACTTTTATGAAATTTACTATTCTTGCACATATTATTCATTTGATTTTTCCTTTGCTCATTGGAGCACATGTTTATGTTAATGTCATTTACCTTTTGCCCACTTGGGTATATAATTGTGTATATATCTTCTGTGTTTGTGTTTGTCTGTTTGTTGTGAACCAAATGCCAAGAATTGGACAAAATGGACTTAGATTTTAGGACCTTACCCAAGAAAATGGAATTTGAAGAGCAACTAGGCATTGGGCCTTTAGAATGCTATAAATGTCAAAGAGCAACTAGGCCTCCTGCCTTTAAAATGCTTAAAGCTTAAGGATGAACTTTGAAAGGACCATATTCTAAACTCTCTCTTGTCCATTCTTTGATTGTTAATAGAACCTTTTGATGTGTGTGCTTTCTTGTGCTAGGGATTCTAACTTGATCCAAATTGAGGAACCATTGCCATGGGCTTCTAAGAGAGAGGAATCCAAGATACATTGAGGAAGCTTACAAGAGTTCATTTGATTGTTGATTGCTTGAGTTTATGCTTTGTGTGATTGCTTATTCCAAAGGATGAGAGATACTTGGATCATCAATATGATCTCAAGAGAGGAACTCCTTGTGTGGTCTTGTTCTCTTATCCCTTACCTCTTTTATGATTAGGACTTTAGCCATTCTTCTTCTTCTCTCCACTCTAACCCAAGCTAAAACTTTTGTGCAAACATTTAACACTTGTTTTTTCAACATTAGAAACCTAAGCCTTATGCTTTTGATTTTCAAACCTTCTTTTCATAATACTTATTCTGAATTGAATCTTTTAATCCACTTTGACCATTTTTGTAAATACTTCTCATTGGTAAATATAACCCATTCAAATGCCTTTTCGTGGTTTCAATGGCCACTTTATAATCAAACTTTTTCATAAGCTTTAGCTATTAGGTTTGAGTTATCCTTGAGGTAGATATAATACTCACCTATATCCTTAGTGATGGACAATGAGTCTTCCATGCTTATTATAGGGTTAACCCCTCACTAGCATGTTGAAGCTATCCTCACATGGTGGATTTGTGGTTTTAGGTTGAGTTTTCTCCCTTGGATAACAAAAGACCTTAAGGCTTTTGGACCAATCAATTCACCAACTTGTTTTGAGATTTTTACCCCGAACTACAAGGTTTTGATCCTAATCTTTTTTTAAGATGGTACGTAGGCAATGGGTTCATCCATTCAAACATAAAATGTAAATAACTTGTATATTCTCTTCTCATCTCTTCAATCATGTTTGCACAAACCAATTTTCACAAAATACCAACCCTACAACAAGTGTGAAAAGGGCTCCCTAGGAGTACCTAGGATGTTTTGGGTGTCTAACACCTTCCCATTGCATAACCAACCCCCTTACCCAGATCTCTGACTCTCTTTTACTAGTTTTTGTTAAAACTTTTAGGTTTTTGTTCGCTTTCTAACCATTCCTTTGGATAAATAGAAGTGCGGTGGCGACTCGACTTGTATGATTTACCTTAGATTTAGTCAATATCTCTAATGGTAACGAATACCCCGCTACAGAAAAGTGGTGACTCTGCTGGGGAACATTTGCCTAGTGGGTTTTGCCTACTTTTCATATTTGTTGTATTGTATTGTATATTTGATTTGTGACATATTTTTGTGCAATTTGGAATGACTGTATTGTATGTAATGATTGAATTGCTTGAATATTAATTCCTTATATGCTTGGTGATCTTTGTGAGATGAGTTCTATACCCGAACTCGAGTGCACTTAGGATAGGAGAATGGCATAGTCTTGTTGACTTGTGTGGAGTTATTCCTTAGCAAGTTGACTTGCAAGTCCATTCACTTGGTGGAGGTCATGTTGGGATCAATAATGTCACACAAGTAAGTTGTGGTTAGACATTACTCTTTCCAATATAGACCTTAGAAGCCAAGGACCTTAGTTTACCAAGCCCATCTTGGCCTATTCTTAGGATGTAGTGCAAAAGTCGTTCAAGTGTAAGATTTGGTACGATTGTTACACGATACTACACTCATAAGAGTCTCTCTTGAGAATATTTTTGGAATACGAGTAGTCGTTTCTCCGATAATATTCGAAAGATGGGACGATGACTATGGGAACCTTTTGTAGAACATGTTTGGCAGGTTTAAACCCTAGTACACTCCTTTTGGGTGGTTCTTAACCGAGACTCCATGCTCGTGACTTGCAACAAACCCTTGATTCGTGGTCGATCTGTTCATGTATCCTTAATATCAATGGAACTTAGGTGTTGATAAGTGTAGCGGTGTATTCGTCGCTATATGATTTATCGATTAAACCACAAGCTAAGAGATACATTGAAATTTCGAGTCGCCACCGCACTTTTATTTATCCAAAGGACTGGCTAAAAAGCGAACAAAAGCCTAAGAAGTTTTACACGTAGAAAACTAATAAAAAGATCAGAGAGTCTGGGTAAGGGGTAAATTACGCAATGGGAAGGTGTTAGGCACCCATCACGTCCTAGGTACTCCTAGGGAGCCCTTTTCACACTTGTTATGCTAAATTGTTATTTATTATGACAAAAATATTGTGCAAACATGATTGGGATGATGAGAAAAGAATATACAATTTTTATTGGGTATTGGGTTTTATTTATTTTTGTGTTCGAACGGATGAACCCGCTGCCTACGTACCTTCCATCAAAGGTAAGGATCAAAACGCCGTAGTTCGGCTAAAAGATTTCCAAAAGTTGGTGGATTCAGTTTTAAACACAAGCACTGAGGCTTTTCATTATCAATGGGAGAACACTCGACCAAAAACAACATCCACCATGCGAGGATAGCTTCGACGTACTTGAGGGGTTAGCCCTGTTTTCAGTACGGAAGTCTTACTGTCGACTCACTAAGGATAGGCAAGATTTACATCAACCACAATGATAATTGAAACCTATGGCTAATGCATGAAAAGATTAACAATGGACAAAGCCAAAACAAGTGAATGAGTGAAGTTAATTGATTGTGTTTATGGAAATGAAGTCAAAGTATGATTAGGATTGATTCAAAGAAGTATTATGAAGATGAAGTTTTGAAAAAAAGTCAAGGACTTGGGTCCAGGTTTTTAGTTAGAAAAAAAACATGAAGAAGTTTGCACAACACTTATGTCAAGTTTGAAAGGTATAGTGTGAAAAGTCTAGGACATAATGAATGATGAATGGATGAAGATGGATTGTAAAACTTCTTAGAAGGTTCACTTCTTGAGATCATATGGGAGATGATTCAAGTGTGTCCTTTGGAATGGCAATGGATAATAATAAACAAACAAAGCAAGAAAGCAAAAGTGGATATCGGATGCCAATCACTGGTCTTATACCAATCTCCTAAAACAAAACGGGATATCAGAGGCCACTCTATGGACTTACACTAATCTCCACAGGCAAAGAAATAAAAGCGGATACCGGATACCAATAGATGGATTTACACCAGTCTCCTAAAACAGAACAGGATATCAGAGGCCACTCAATGGTCTTACACTAATCTCCTCAAAAGAAAAACAAAGATAAGAAATGGAAGTTAACTGCCAATCTGTCTGGACTTAGGTTAACTCCACAGTATGGTCCTAGGAAATCCAATGCCACATTACAGGGACTTACAATGGATCCTCACATACAAGAACAAAAGCAACAATATGATCACAGGAATGCAAATGCCAACTTACAGGGACTTATAATTGCAACCTCTCATACAAACAGATAAAACAAACTATGATCACAGGAAAGCAGATGCCAACTTACAGGGACTTATAACTGCAACCTCACATACAACATCAAACAGATCAAATTATGATCACAGGATAACAGATGCCAACTTACAGGGACTTATAACTGTATCCTCACATACAAACAGATAAAACAGAAGATATGAGTGACCAATGAGGTCTTACACTCTATCCTTCCATATCACAGGAGCAAATGCCAAAGCAATGGACTTACAATTGACCTCAATGGGCAAACAACAATGATAGCATCACAAAAAGCAAATGAGATGATCATGCATTAATGGCAATTGATGATGATGATAAATGCATAGCATACAGGCAAACAAGTGCACATGAAGCAATCAGACAATCAATGAATATCAGACAGCACACTCTATAGCCAAACAATGGGGGCTCACACAAGAGGGTTTGACTTTGAAAGTCCACTGTAATAGGTGAAGGTCGCTCTTAACCTTGCCATTGAGAGGCTAAGGTGAAGCAGATGAATAGGAGATGAGGGGTGTGCCTCATTGCTTCTATCTCAGATCAGAGAGAGCATCAAAGAAAGTGTGGGAGTTCAGAAAGTAGGAACTCTCTCCACATTATTGACTCGATTAGATCTTTGGGTATTTATCTCAATGCTTCAACCATGTAATGGGAGCAAAAAGAGGACACACTGAATAGTGGGGGATAGATTGCTTATCCCTACCTTCCACCAATTGCCTTACTTGAAGGACTTTTCCTGCTTAGGACAAATTTAAACAAACACAGGCATTGCCTCTTAAGGAGGACTTCAGACAGTTTGCCCGGTCAAATAACAGACCGGGTCTCCAGACTACATGAAGAAGAAGTAATTATACCTCAAAGCAAATGCTAAATAGCAAAGCAAGCAAGTTCAAAGAACTTAAGCAACTAAAGTACCTGATTTGGAAAACCCAATGAAACAGTGCTGTTTGTATGCTTCCAGCTCAATCAGAGGTCCAATATGCTTTTGGAATGAAGAAACTTTGAAGAACCTTGGCTCACACTTGCTTGAAATCCTTCAAAACTCTAACTGCCATGTTTGTATATTTGGAAGAAAACAGAACTCAAGATGATTTTCAGCTGGTAGATGTTGCTGCAGCCGGGCTCTAGATGGTGACTAGGTCATGGAATAAACAAAGGCTGCTCGAGTTTCTTTGAATGGTTGTGCAGAATTTTGTTTTGGCCAAAATGCAAGATGAGAGTGTGAGAGGATTTTTGGTGTGTGGCTGTGAAAAACTAGGGTTGAAATGCAGAAAATGAAGCTTAAATATGGTCTGTTTTTGGTCTGCTAATGAAGTGGTAAGTTGGTTTATCTTAAATGATCACAAATGCAATTTTGCTAATTATGCATAAGTGGGGAAATGGAGGTACAAAGCTGCGCAAGTTGGGCCTGTGAAATGCTGCAGAAGGACAACATGTTTTGCTGTTTTTGGTTGTACATGAAAGGCTGTACCTTGCTTTGTCTACATGAAGCCATTTGCCAATTTTGTCAATTTTGATTTTGGTCCAAAAATGATGGCATAAGGGTGAAATGAACATGGTTTAAGGCTTGAGACAAGTCACAAATGATGTATGGAACATTTCCCAATTGGCAAAATGATGAAAAAGTCCATAAACCAAAAAGTCAAAGTTTGGTCAAACTTTGAATTTAAATGAAAAGGTCCAAAAAGGCCATTTTGAATGGTAAGGTTTTAGGTCATGAAATTTATATTTTTGGAAAGGGGATGAAAAATGTGGTGTGTAGGAAAAAACCCCACCAAATTTGGCCTTATGGTTTGAGAGTTATGGCTTGTTGAAGTTCAAAAATTGATGAAAATGAATTGATCATATCTTGACAACCACACATGGGATTTGAGAGTTCTTGGACTTTTTGAAAATGGGAAGACAAGATCTCCAACTTTCATGTTGGGTAAAAATTCATTTGAAGCTTGTATCATGATGTAAGTTTGAGATCAAGAAGTTTCCACTTTTGGCAGTTGAAATTACAGGTCCACTTTCTATTTCTGGAAAATTTCTGATTTGACTTGATTTTCTTCCATGATGAGGTTGAACATGATATATGAGGCTTATACAAGCATGAATGAACTCCTTCAGATCAATTCTATCCATCAAATCACTGATTAAATCAACTGTTGACCAAGTTTGACTTTTCTAGGGTTTTGGATGATTGAACTTCTTCTGATGAAATCCAAACCCTAATTCCTTGAGAACTTGACTTCAAATGATGTCTCAAGATGTATGAACTTGTGATTACTGATCATGGTGCCCAAATTCTGCAAGAATGGCCACCATCCATTGCTTTGACTGATCAATGACTGAGTTTGACCTAATTTCTGATGATTGCTTCAACTGCAAGCAACAAGGTTAGACTGACAATATTTTTGTACTTTTTGAATGATAGACATATGAAAGCAAAGATATACAAATGCAAAGTATGCTTGGTGATCAAGAAACAAACCCACAAGGCAATCTATCCACTAAGAGGAAAGCAAAGGCATGCATTGATCCTTGAGGTTATGATATGAATGATATGGGCCATGAGGGATCTTAGGGCCCAAAATTGGGGTCTTACAGATGCCCCTATTTAAGGTCATTCTAGCCGGAGAAGTGAAGTTTAGAAATCTTCATCTCGACGCGGTAGAATGGACTTAAATAACAGTAATGAGACAAATTTTGGTCCCTAAGAGACCTCATGATGCGAATGTATGTATGCAAAAGATACAAATTCTGTGGGGCATATATTTCACACAGAAGAAAAGACGATCCATCGGAGTAGTACACTCACCAGGAACAGAGACTCTAACAAGACTCTATGGGGATAATAAAAGAAATGTGGACAAGACACGACTCTAAACTGGGGAAAAACGAAACTAACACAACGTGATCAAAACACGACTCTGATTAAGGAAAACAGAAAAAAAACAGACTGGAGAAATCTCTGGGGAGTGAAGGACTCACACTGGGGAAAAGAATTCCAAATGGAAAATAAATCCATTGGAAAGACACAAGCTGACTCCTGGAGGAGAAGCAACAGAAAACTTCACTGGGGAAGTAGCAAGCAAAATGAGATGTTACCAGGCATACTGGTAACAGACTCAGGAAAATCTGACTCCACAGGGGGACCGAGGTCACAATAGGGAGCAGAAAGGAGGGAACACCAAGGATACCGGTTACTGGGTATATAATAGGTGACCGACCAAAACGTGTATTGGATTTCACTTCCAAAACACTCATCACCCTGAAGAAAGTTAGAAAAGCAAACTTGTTTATAGGATGGACATTCAATTCCACAAGGAAAATGAATCTTACTCTGAGGGGAAAACAAATCAAAAGATTGACTCAAGAGCGCACGAGATATAATATCCATTACCGTCAGAACGTGGATAGAATACTCAGATGAAATATATTATTCATTACCGGCAGACCGTGAATAATATACTCGAAAGGAAAATTATCCTGAACCGGTTACTGGGTTGTTTATAGGATAAAATCCGAAGACGTGAATTGGTTTTCACTTCCAAAACACTCATCATCCGAAAGGAGGGCTTGAAAAAGCAAATCGACTTACAGGATGGACATTCGAATCCACAACGGGAAAACGAATCTTACTCAAATGGGGACACAAACCCAAAGAGTGCATGAGATATAATATCCATTACCGGCAGACCGTGGATAAGAATACTCGCATGAGATGTATTACCTATTACCGTCAGAACGTAGATAATAAACTCGCATGGTAAGAAACACCAGAGATACCGGTTACTGGGTATATAATAGGTGATCTACCGAAAATGTGAATTGGATTTCACTTCCAAAACACTCATCATCCGAAACACAAACTGGTTAAAGGATGGCTATTCGATTCTACAAAGAATGCGAATCTTGCTCAGTTGGGGAAAATCAACAAAGGATTCCAACTAAAGAGCGCATGAGATATATTATTCATTACCGGCAGACCGTGAACAATACACTCGAAAGGAAAAGACACCAGAAATACCAGGTACTGGGTATATAATAGGTGACTAACCAAAAAGAGAGACAATCGATACCAAGCATACGGGTAAACGAAAGACAACTCAAAGGGATAAATTGCAAGCATCCGGCAATCATCCGACAACAAAGAAACATTCGACTCCGCAAAGGGAAATAACGAATCTTACTCGACTGGGGAAACACAAAAGGCTTCGACTGAAGAGTGCATGAGATATATTATTCATTACCGGCAGACTGTGAATAATATACTCGCATGGAAGACTATCCACAACCGGTTACTGGGTTAATAAAGGATAAATCAACCGAAAAGAAAGGCATCGGGACCCCAAAATAGGTATATAATGATGACCAATCAAAAAGAGCAACAGACATTACCAACAAAAGGGTAAATGAAAGGTGATCTGCTGAGGATAGATTGCAAGCATCCGGCAATTATCGACAGAAAACTAGTTGGGGATGCACTGGTAAACAACCAATGATCCGGGGAACAAATCACTAGCATACGGTGAAAAGACCCACTGGGGATAAAATTGCTAGCATACGGCAATTATCCCCAAAAGACTTGCTGAGGATATAAGTGCTGATCTGAGCAACTTATACAAGCAAAGGAAAATCATCATCAAAGACTAGATGAAGATAACCACAAAAATTAGGGTTTACATCTACCGAATACGGGGTAGAAGACCAACAACTCCGCGTGGGGATAGAACAAATCACAAATCCGCACGGGAAACCAAAATAGGGTTTATAACAAACCACAAACTGCTGAAGAGCAGGAAAAATAGGATTTACGACTACCGGGATGAGGGTAGAAAACCAAAAACTCTGGCTGGAGAATAAAAGGTGCATAACCACAAATTCTGTTAAGAAAGCCAGGAAAAGTAGGACTTATAACTACCGGTTATGAGGGTAGAGGCCCAAAAACATTCCGCTGGGGAAAAACCCACTGGGAAGCACAAGATATCTGACAAATAGCCAATTCGGGAATGATCCGAAGAGACGGACTGAATAAAGACACGTCCTAATGAGAATATAACTCAAATAGGAAAATCCATCCCAATATATGTGTTGGGAGGAAACGGAAGAAACCGTCATCCACGAGGATATATCTCAGTGGGGAACTGCAGAAGGAAAGACAACATTTTCTGCTTATGGGGTTGACTCTATATGGAGAGATTTAAAACACCCAACATCTGCTTGGGGAGATCTGTAAAGAGATCTATATCACCATAGCAGGAAACATGACAAACAAAAGATATATGGCAAGAAATGCGACATGAATATCTGAATGTTTATGAATATGCATGAATATGCGTGATTTATGTTTGATGAATGCTGACAAAACAGACAATTCTAACACAAACAGGTTCAGGAACCAACGTCCGGTATTATACTTCCAGGGGAAAAACCAGCTGGAGAGCCAATCTGCGGAGATCTATATGCTGTAAGGCAAAGATCTGCAGGTACTGCTGAAGAAACAGAGGATCAGAAAATATCAGGAAACAACCCAATCAGGGTACAGAAAGTCACAACGGGCGAAACAGCCACCAAGACAAATCTGTAGGGGAACAAGAGAACTCCCAAAGTATATCTGCAGGGAATCCCAGTGTCAACTGAGAAACAAAAAGGGTGCATTGCACAAGCACGAACTGCTGTAGAAGCAACTCCACACAACTCCACTAGGGAACAACCCACTGAGGGAGAATGAAATCATCCAAATAGAATCTTACTGCATAAGCAACTCTACTGGGGAGAACTGTCGGCTACTCTCTTGGGAACAAACCACTGAGGGAGGACAGATCAAACAAAAAGATTCTGCAACGAACCACTCCACTCGGGGAGAATACACAGTAAACTGATCACAACACGTAGATTCTGCAATATAAGCCACTCTACTGGGGATCACAAACAGTCAGGAAATAAATCCGTTCACTGGAGGCTAGAGCCATCATCCGACCATATCGGGATTGAAAGAGTATCAACGGGCAAAACTGCCACACCAAACGTTCTGCAGACTAAGCTGAGGAAAAGATGGTTGTAATACTGGGATGTCAACCCAAACAAACATCGAGTAGGAAAATAAATCCTGCTCTGCTGAAGAGAATAACTCTGATGGAGAGATAGCAACAATTCCGCAGACGACTTTACCGGGGAAAAGGTAAAGTACTGGGTATCAAACCACTGACTTACCGAGTCTTCAAAAGAAAACGATCGTGCTGAGGAAACAGACAAATCCTACCGGCACACTGCATGGGGAAAAGCGGTAACAACTCCACTTGCAACTCTGGTGGGGATATTAATAACAGCTTTACTCGCGACTCCGAAGGGAGTATTAATCAATCAGTTATACTCATGACTGTGCTGAGGAGACAAATAAAGTCTGGGGCATACGACCCACTGGAGAAAGTGACGGGGCACCAGGATGACAAACCATCAACCACCGAAACTTCACAAGAAAACACCCATGCTGGTGGAAAAACTGCTGCTGGAGAGAACGAAGTCTTCAACAACACATCACTTGCGACTGTACTGGGGAACAACCCCAACACCTACTCTGCTTGAGGAACCACCCCAACAAAGATCTGAAGAGAGAAGATACCACCAAACCAGGAATATGAACCGATGTCTTACCTGTTGGAAATCATGCCACCCTCGGGAGAGCACTGAGATATTCTTGAGTATCCTTTCAATCTTGTGAATGTTCACTTTGTATAAAACAACAATTTTGAAAAATTTGATTGTTTAAAACAATGACATTTTATCAATTTAAAACATGCAAAACATTTGTTGAATTGAAACAAATAAGAGTGCAAATAAATTGGATAAAAAGCTCAAATTGATTTGATAGAATGGTAGTCTGCAAATGGCAAGACTCCATAGATCTGTACAAATTTGAAATCAGTGATATATATTGGAAGAGGGCTACATTGAACATAATGATCCTTTCTCTACCAATTTGAATCTCGATGTATCCGAAGCTTCGGTTGACGACGAGTCGAGAATCTTCTGACGAAATGACGACTGATGAGCCAGAAAGTCTTGTCAGGAGGCAGTTACTTGCCAAATCCCTAATTTTTGCCTAAATTGCCCCAGAGTGAGGTACTCAATCTAGCGGGATGCAAATATATTACTCTTTTTCAAGTCTCTAATTTTTGCCTGAATTACCCTTGCGGGTTCTCCACCGAGACGCTCATTTTTGCCTAAGCCGCCCTTTCGGGTTTTCAACTTAGCGAGCAATTCTGTTTTTTTCATTCTTTTTTCATTTGCATATACTTTTTTTTCTAGGCAAAGTATCTCTTAACCGCATCTGAATTCACAGGACGAGTGAAATCCTCCCCATCCATTGTTGTAAGCATCAAAGCTCCGCCTGAAAAGGCTCTCTTAACAACATATGGACCCTCGTAGTTTGGAGTCCACTTGCCCCTGATATCGGGCGCGAAAGACAAAACTTTCTTGAGCACCAGGTCACCTTCTTGTCGAACGCTTTCTTCATTCTCTGCTGATACAACTGACCATGGCACATGGCAGTCAATCTCTTCTCTTCAATTAAATTCAATTTGGTCATAACGACTTTGAATCCATTCAGCATCAGTCAACTAGGGACTTGAGGGTATCATTTTTCTTTTTTCTTTTGGAAAAAATATTTGGAAAAATTTTTCCTGATTTTTGATTTTTTCATCTTTTCACCCTCTCTTTTTTTTTTTTTTTTTTTTTTTTTTTTTTTTTGATTGCATTTGCAATGCCCCAGTTTGACTGGTTTGCTGATTCTCATGATACAGCTGAATGAGCCTTTTGGTACTCAAGAAGTTGGGTAATCTCATCAGAAATCCCTTTCAACATCATCTTCCTCTGCTTCAAATACAAGGACTTCAAGATTGGGAGATGGCGTTGGATCATTATGTTCAATGGGTTTAGAAGTCCCTGCATAATGATTCTGGATAATGAAAAGCTTTTGAATTTAAAACAAGCAAATCATTTATGCAGATGAAAAGATTGTTTTTGTTTTTCGTGGTTTTTTGTGATCACTGATTTCATGAAAAAAAGCAAAAAGTGAAAACAAATGGAAAAACAAATGTTTGACAATGCATTAATTGAATGAAAACATCATTGTATTAAAATGCTTTGCCAACAATGTCATCACTTCTCCTTTTGGCATGGGAGAAGGGTTTTAAACAAAATGAACAAATCACGCTGACTTATGAATGACCGTAGGAACATCCACAGCGACCCAATTGTGGCAGACACCACCAGGAATGATGAAATTGTTCAGATCTTCTGCATCTTCTTTCAAGAAAGCAGCAGCCTCTTCTTCTTTAGGTTGATCGGCATGGATGAATCCTCCACTCGTGAACAGACCTTGCTCCTTAAGTGCCCCAGAACAGTAGCCAATGCCAGCCCGGGATTTGTTAACCAGGAATAAATCCATCAACAGTACATAGTCTGGCAAAAAATCCTCTCTGAATTCACAGTTCTCTTGCTCAGGATGATCCATCAATCTGGCAGAGTTGGCTCTGGTATAGTACCGGCGAAGTGCGTCTTCAAAATAAATGAAGATCGCAGGGTCAGACCACAGGACGGGAGACCGGAACAAAACACCTGCTTATGCAAATGATGCATGAAGTGTTTGTGCATATGCTTGTTTTTATTTCAAAGGAAACTCAAGGGTTTTATTTGCAAACTTTGAAATTTTTAAGCATTTTGATCTTACATGAGAATATCTCATCAGATATATCAGGTGAAAAAATTTTCTGGGTTTTTTCATGTTTTGAAATTTTTTGCAAATAAACTCCTTTGAGTTCCTTGAAAATTTTCTCTTTTTCTGATGACATGAATGCGGATGAATGCGTGAATGCATGAATGCAACAAACACACTCAAGGATCAAGCAAAGCACACCAAACAAAGGTCGTGGGAAAGCTCTATGTATCCCTAATATCAATCATCCATTTTGGTGGATTTAGGTTTTCACCTTATCGACACCCAAGTTCCATTGATATTAACGGTACATGAACCGGTTCAGACATTCTTAATATCAACCAGCCGCTTTGGTGGATTTTAGGTTTTACACCTGATCCGGGGTCCATTGATATTAACAATGTTTGAACGACTCAACCACGAATCACGGGTTTGCTGAGAGTCACGAGCATGGAGTCTCGGTTAAGAACCACCCAAAGGGAGTGTACTAGGGTTTAAACCTGCCAGACATGTTCTATCAGAGGTTCCCATAATCATCGTTCCATCTTTCGAATATTTTCGGAGGAACGAATACTCGTATTCCAAGAATATTCTCAAGAGAAACTCTTATGAGTGTAGTATCGCGTGACAATCGTATCAGAACTGACATCTGAACGACCTCCGCACTACGGTCCTAAAAATAGGCCAAGATGGGTTTGGTAAACTAAGGTCCTTGGCTTCTGCGGCACATGATTGAAAGAATAATGCCTAACCACAAATAACTTGTGTGACATTATTAGTTCAACATGACCTCCACCAAGTGAATGGGCTCGCAAGTCAACTGGCTAAGGACTACTCCACACCAGTCGACAAGACTATGCCATTCTCCTATCCTAGAGAGCACTCGAGTTCGGGTATAGAACTCATCTCACAGATCACCAAAGCAAACAGCAAATGTATATCAAGCAATTCACACATTACAATCAATACAGTTATCCCAAATTGTACAAAAATATGTCAAGTGAACAATAATAATATAGCACAACAAGGGTGAAAAGTAGGCAATACCACCAAGGATTCTGGTGAGATGATCCCCAGCAGAGTCGCCACTTTTCTGTAGCGGTGTATTCGTCGCTATATGATTTATCGATTAAACCACAAGCTAAGAGATACATTGAAATTTCGAGTCGCCACCGCACTTTTATTTATCCAAAGGACTGGCTAAAAAGCGAACAAAAGCCTAAGAAGTTTTACACGTAGAAAACTAATAAAAAGATCAGAGAGTCTGGGTAAGGGGTAAATTACGCAATGGGAAGGTGTTAGGCACCCATCACGTCCTAGGTACTCCTAGGGAGCCCTTTTCACACTTGTTATGCTAAATTGTTATTTATTATGACAAAAATATTGTGCAAACATGATTGGGATGATGAGAAAAGAATATACATTTTTATTGGGTATTGGGTTTTATTTATTTTGTGTTCGAACGGATGAACCCGCTGCCTACGTACCTTCCATCAAAGGTAAGGATCAAAACGCCGTAGTTCGGCTAAAAGATTTCCAAAAGTTGGTGGATTCAGTTTTAAACACAAGCACTGAGGCTTTTCATTATCAATGGGAGAACACTCGACCAAAAACAACATCCACCATGCGAGGATAGCTTCGACGTACTTGAGGGGTTAGCCCTGTTTTCAGTACGGAAGTCTTACTGTCGACTCACTAAGGATAGGCAAGATTTACATCAACCACAATGATAATTGAAACCTATGGCTAATGCATGAAAAGATTAACAATGGACAAAGCCAAAACAAGTGAATGAGTGAAGTTAATTGATTGTGTTTATGGAATGAAGTCAAAGTATGATTAGGATTGATTCAAAGAAGTATTATGAAGATGAAGTTTTGAAAAAAAGTCAAGGACTTGGGTCCAGGTTTTAGTTAGAAAAAAAACATGAAGAAGTTTGCACAACACTTATGTCAAGTTTGAAAGGTATAGTGTGAAAAGTCTAGGACATAATGAATGATGAATGGATGAAGATGGATTGTAAAACTTCTTAGAAGGTTCACTTCTTGAGATCATATGGGAGATGATTCAAGTGTGTCCTTTGGAATGGCAATGGATAATAATAAACAAACAAAGCAAGAAAGCAAAAGTGGATATCGGATGCCAATCACTGGTCTTATACCAATCTCCTAAAACAAAACGGGATATCAGAGGCCACTCTATGGACTTACACTAATCTCCACAGGCAAAGAAATAAAAGCGGATACCGGATACCAATAGATGGATTTACACCAGTCTCCTAAAACAGAACAGGATATCAGAGGCCACTCAATGGTCTTACACTAATCTCCTCAAAAGAAAAACAAAGATAAGAAATGGAAGTTAACTGCCAATCTGTCTGGACTTAGGTTAACTCCACAGTATGGTCCTAGGAAATCCAATGCCACATTACAGGGACTTACAATGGATCCTCACATACAAGAACAAAAGCAACAATATGATCACAGGAATGCAAATGCCAACTTACAGGGACTTATAATTGCAACCTCTCATACAAACAGATAAAACAAACTATGATCACAGGAAAGCAGATGCCAACTTACAGGGACTTATAACTGCAACCTCACATACAACATCAAACAGATCAAATTATGATCACAGGATAACAGATGCCAACTTACAGGGACTTATAACTGTATCCTCACATACAAACAGATAAAACAGAAGATATGAGTGACCAATGAGGTCTTACACTCTATCCTTCCATATCACAGGAGCAAATGCCAAAGCAATGGACTTACAATTGACCTCAATGGGCAAACAACAATGATAGCATCACAAAAAGCAAATGAGATGATCATGCATTAATGGCAATTGATGATGATGATAAATGCATAGCATACAGGCAAACAAGTGCACATGAAGCAATCAGACAATCAATGAATATCAGACAGCACACTCTATAGCCAAACAATGGGGGCTCACACAAGAGGGTTTGACTTTGAAAGTCCACTGTAATAGGTGAAGGTCGCTCTTAACCTTGCCATTGAGAGGCTAAGGTGAAGCAGATGAATAGGAGATGAGGGGTGTGCCTCATTGCTTCTATCTCAGATCAGAGAGAGCATCAAAGAAAGTGTGGGAGTTCAGAAAGTAGGAACTCTCTCCACATTATTGACTCGATTAGATCTTTGGGTATTTATCTCAATGCTTCAACCATGTAATGGGAGCAAAAAGAGGACACACTGAATAGTGGGGGATAGATTGCTTATCCCTACCTTCCACCAATTGCCTTACTTGAAGGACTTTTCCTGCTTAGGACAAATTTAAACAAACACAGGCATTGCCTCTTAAGGAGGACTTCAGACAGTTTGCCCGGTCAAATAACAGACCGGGTCTCCAGACTACATGAAGAAGAAGTAATTATACCTCAAAGCAAATGCTAAATAGCAAAGCAAGCAAGTTCAAAGAACTTAAGCAACTAAAGTACCTGATTTGGAAAACCCAATGAAACAGTGCTGTTTGTATGCTTCCAGCTCAATCAGAGGTCCAATATGCTTTTGGAATGAAGAAACTTTGAAGAACCTTGGCTCACACTTGCTTGAAATCCTTCAAAACTCTAACTGCCATGTTTGTATATTTGGAAGAAAACAGAACTCAAGATGATTTTCAGCTGGTAGATGTTGCTGCAGCCGGGCTCTAGATGGTGACTAGGTCATGGAATAAACAAAGGCTGCTCGAGTTTCTTTGAATGGTTGTGCAGAATTTTGTTTTGGCCAAAATGCAAGATGAGAGTGTGAGAGGATTTTTGGTGTGTGGCTGTGAAAAACTAGGGTTGAAATGCAGAAAATGAAGCTTAAATATGGTCTGTTTTTGGTCTGCTAATGAAGTGGTAAGTTGGTTTATCTTAAATGATCACAAATGCAATTTTGCTAATTATGCATAAGTGGGGAAATGGAGGTACAAAGCTGCGCAAGTTGGGCCTGTGAAATGCTGCAGAAGGACAACATGTTTTGCTGTTTTTGGTTGTACATGAAAGGCTGTACCTTGCTTTGTCTACATGAAGCCATTTGCCAATTTTGTCAATTTTGATTTTGGTCCAAAAATGATGGCATAAGGGTGAAATGAACATGGTTTAAGGCTTGAGACAAGTCACAAATGATGTATGGAACATTTCCCAATTGGCAAAATGATGAAAAAGTCCATAAACCAAAAAGTCAAAGTTTGGTCAAACTTTGAATTTAAATGAAAAGGTCCAAAAAGGCCATTTTGAATGGTAAGGTTTTAGGTCATGAAATTTATATTTTTGGAAAGGGGATGAAAAATGTGGTGTGTAGGAAAAACCCCACCAAATTTGGCCTTATGGTTTGAGAGTTATGGCTTGTTGAAGTTCAAAAATTGATGAAAATGAATTGATCATATCTTGACAACCACACATGGGATTTGAGAGTTCTTGGACTTTTTGAAAATGGGAAGACAAGATCTCCAACTTTCATGTTGGGTAAAAATTCATTTGAAGCTTGTATCATGATGTAAGTTTGAGATCAAGAAGTTTCCACTTTTGGTAGTTGAAATTACAGGTCCACTTTCTATTTCTGGAAAATTTCTGATTTGACTTGATTTTCTTCCATGATGAGGTTGAACATGATATATGAGGCTTATACAAGCATGAATGAACTCCTTCAGATCAATTCTATCCATCAAATCACTGATTAAATCAACTGTTGACCAAGTTTGACTTTTCTAGGGTTTTGGATGATTGAACTTCTTCTGATGAAATCCAAACCCTAATTCCTTGAGAACTTGACTTCAAATGATGTCTCAAGATGTATGAACTTGTGATTACTGATCATGGTGCCCAAATTCTGCAAGAATGGCCACCATCCATTGCTTTGACTGATCAATGACTGAGTTTGACCTAATTTCTGATGATTGCTTCAACTGCAAGCAACAAGGTTAGACTGACAATATTTTTGTACTTTTTGAATGATAGACATATGAAAGCAAAGATATACAAATGCAAAGTATGCTTGGTGATCAAGAAACAAACCCACAAGGCAATCTATCCACTAAGAGGAAAGCAAAGGCATGCATTGATCCTTGAGGTTATGATATGAATGATATGGGCCATGAGGGATCTTAGGGCCCAAAATTGGGGTCTTACAATAAGGTGTAAACCATAATCCACCAAAATGGATGATTGATATTAAGGATAATATGAGCCATCCCATGACCTTTGTTTGGTGTGCTTTGCTTGATCCTTGAGTGTGATTGTTGCATTCATGCACTCATTTGCATCCATATCATCAAAATAATAAGAAAATTTTCAAGAAACTTAAGAGGTCTATTTGCAAATTTTCAGACATGGAAAGACAAAGAAGGAATACAAAGAAGTACAGTTTCAAACAACCAGACTTGAAAGAGTTAAGGAATTTGACATCTTATGTATTGGATCCCTTGGGTTTCAAGGCTCGTTTTGGGAAGCTTCTTCCTCTTCTGACTACTCAAATGGACGAAGGATTGATGAGTGTATTAGTGCAGTTTTATGACCCTCTGTACCGTTGCTTCACGTTTCCTGATTTCCAGCTTTTGCCTACACTTGAGGAATATGCCTATCTTGTGGGTATACCGATTCTAGATCAGTTGCCATTCAGTGGCTTGGAGAGTATTCCTACTTCTCAAGAGATAGCAAACATGTTACACATAGATGAATCTCTGGTTGGTGCTCATATGACTACCAAAGGTGGAATTCAAGGTCTCCCTTCTGAGTTCCTCATTGCTCAAGCTACTATGTATGGGAAGGCCATGAGTGAGGACGCTTTTGAGGCTATATTTGTACTTCTCATCTATGGGTTAGTGTTGTTCCCCAACATCGACAAGTTTGTGGATGTGAATGCTATTAGGATCTTCTCTACTCTTAATCCCGTTCCTACTCTATTGGGCGATGCTTATTTCTCTTTGTATATGAGGAATGCAAAGGGTGGTGGAGCCATTGTGTGTTGTTTGCCTCTGTTGTATAAGTGGTTTATTTCTCACTTACCTCAGACGGTCGCTTTCAAGGAGAACAAGGGATGTCTATGGTGGTCCACGAGACTTATGTCTCTCACTAATGATGATATCTCTTGGTACAACCGTGTGTATGTTGGTGTGAAGATTATTGACTCTTGTGGTGAATTCTCCAATGTACCTCTTCTTGGTACATGTGGTGGGATTAACTACAACCCTGTTTTGGCACGTCGTCAGCTTGGGTTCCCCCTAAAGGATAAACCTAATAACATTCTGTTAGAAGGTGTATTCTTTCAGGAGGGTAAAGATCCCCAAGGCTTGAAAGTTAGGATGGTCCGCGCTTGGCGCAAGGTTCATAGGAAAGGAAGGAAGGAGTTGGGTCCTAAGAATTGCATCGCTTTGGAGCCTTACACTGCTTGGGTTAGGAAGAGAGCGTCAGAGTATCTCATGCCTTACGAGTATCCAAGACCTACACCTTTGATTATGGCTGGGCCCTCAAACCTCTCTAATCAAGGAGTAGAGGAGTTGAGAGACGAAGACCGTTCACGTGCTTGGATCCGTGAACGAGAAGAGTTGCTTCAGCAGATTAAGGAGAATGATGCTTTGATAGAGTTTCTTGAGCATCAGGTTATTGATGATCCTGATGATGCATGGACTTCTCTACTTCCTCAGTCTTCCAAGTTTTGGAAAAGGAAGTACGATCGACTCGCCAAGGAGAAGGAATATATGGAGGCAGCCTATGAGGAGGAGGTGAAGAGGCTTCGCGCATCTTATTTTCCTGTGTCCCGAGCTCTAGATGATTGTTTCTAGGGATCCATAGGATGATCATTTTCCTTTTCTCATGTATTTGGTTACCAAAACTGTACTTCTTTAGTGTAAAAATGTTTCCAGATATTATTTGATGAGATGTTTCCATATGTGATAAATGTTTAATACTTCTAAACTTTGCAAATAGAACCCTAAAGTTCCTTTGAAATAAAAAGAAAAACAAATCATGTGCACAAGCATTGCATGCATCATGTGCATAAGCAGGTTTTGTTCCCGGCTTCTTGTCCTGTGGTCTAACTCTGTGTTCTTCATTTGTTTTGAAGACAAGTTGACTCACCGGTACTACACCAGAGCGAACATTTCAAGACTGATGGATCATTTGGAACAAGAGAACCGCGAGCTGAAAAAGGAAGTGGCCAGATTGATTTCCCTAATGGAGTCCTTCATGGTTGCCCAGAGCCAGTCTTCTCCGACACCTTCAACTCCTCCCCAGAGGACAGTTATCTCTGAGATTGTCTCCTCTACTGTGCCTGCAGCCAGTGCACACTTTGCTCCAACAGCCATGCCAACCGGATTCCTGTGGGGGATGCCTCCTAATTTCATGCCCGAGGGTCCTGCTCCCACCTTTGCTTCTATGCCAGCATCTAGCCTGGTCCTTGCTGTTCCTCCTCCTGTCGTGTATACTCTGCCCAGAGTAGACGACACCATCTATCATTCTGAGCCGTCTGAGGGCCCAGATGTCTATGAGAAGATGGACGCTATGAACGATCAATTTCTTGAGCTTCGCAAGGAATTGAAAACTCTCAGAGGAAAGGATCTTTTCGGCAAGTCTGCTGTCGAACTCTGCTTGGTTCCCAATGTGAAGATCCCTGTGAAATTCAAGGTCCCCGACTTTGAAAAGTACAAAGGAAATACTTGCCCTCTCATCCACCTGGTCATGTATGCCAGGAAGATGTCGACTTAGACCGACAATGACCAACTACTCATCCACTACTTTCAGGACAGTTTATCCGGTGCTGCTCTGCGTTGGTACATGGGTCTAGACATTGCGAACATCCGATCCTTCAACGATCTTGGCGAGGCCTTCGTCAAGCAATACAAGTACAACATGGATATGGCTCCCGATAGGGATCAATTGAGAGCCATGTCCCAGAAGGACAAAGAAACATTTAAAGAGTACGCCCAGAGGTGGCGAGAGGTGGCAGCACAGATTGTGCCCCCGCTAGAAGAGAAAGAGATGACTAAGATCTTTTTGAAGACCTTAAGTTCTTTTTATTATGAGCGGATGATTTCTAGCGCTCCTTCTGACTTCACCGAGATGGTGAATATGGGGATGCGTCTAGAAGAAGGGGTCACAGAAGGGCGTCTGACCAGAGAAGAAGGCTCTTCTGCCAAACGTTATGGGGCGTTTGCGAAGAAGAAAGATGGAGAGGCACATGCTGTGACCTCCCATGTGAAACCAAGAAGACCCTCTGTGAGGAGGAAGACCGTGCGTCCCGCCGGTAACCAGCACCAGGTGGCTCATATAGCACATGTCTTCAGAGATAATCAAAAGTATCAGCATCACAATAACAATCAGCAACCACATCAGCAATATCAACAACAACAGCACCGTCCGCAACAGCAGGCCTACCAGCCTCGAAACAGTAATCAAACCAGCACGAGTTACGAGAGGAAAAGGGTCACCTTCGATCCTATTCCGATGACGTATGCAGAATTATATCCCTCTTTGATAGAGAGGAAGTTGATTACTCCGCGAGACCCACCAGCTATACCTGCTAACCCCCAGTGGTGGTATAAGCCCGAATTACACTGTGTTTACCATTCTGGTGCTCCCGGCCACGACATGGAGAATTGCTACCCTTTGAAGACGAAGGTTCAAGACCTTGTGAGGTGTGGTATTTTATGTTTCGAGGACGTAGGTCCTAACGTGAAGAAGAACCCATTGCCCGAGCATGGGAAATCTGTCAACATGGTCCAGGGTTGCCCTGGCAAATACAAAGTCAAATATGTCAGTCACATTCGACAATCGCTGGTCGAGATGCATCGTTTGTTATGTGACTATAGTCATTATGAGCATGACCATGATAGATGCTGAGTCTGCTCTGTTAATCAAATGGGTTGTCGCCAGGTGCGCAAGGATGTTCAGGAAATGCTGGATGAAGGAGTCATTGAGATCCTTCAGAATAGGAATGTTGATGAAGATGAGCCAGAAGTCAATGTGATTTCCCCGGTGTTCCGGATACCCGAGCCTGTTATCATCAAGTATGATGGTAGCAAGCAGAAGGCTTCTCCTGCTCTGATCATTAAGCCAGCCGGACCAGTACCTTACTCTTCTGAAAAGGCAGTTCCCTATCGCTACAATGCTGTAGCAGTGGAAAAGGGGAAAGAGGTGTCCTTGCCTTCTTCGTCTGTTATTAACATTGTTGATGTTAGCGGTCTGACACGCAGCGGTCGTGTATTTTCAGCACCACCAAAGCCCCAAGATAATGCTGATTTTGTTGAACGCCCGATTGGGAATGCTGCGAGCTCTCCGAATCCGGCACCTGCTGTTAAGCCCTCCTCTGTACTGAAAACTCCTACTTCTGTTGGCCCTAGTGGCAATGCGGAAGAAGATTGTGATGAGATGCTAAGGCTCATCAAGAGGAGCGAGTACAATGTTGTAGACCAGCTTCTACAAACGCCATCCAAAATATCCGTGTTATCATTGCTTTTGAATTCAGAACCACACCGAGAGGCTCTGCAGAAGGTGTTGGATGTGGCATATGTGGATCACGATGTCACGATAGAGTAGTTTGATAGTATTGTTGCAAACATTACAGCTTGTAACAACTTGAGCTTTTATGACTCTGATCTCCCCGAGGAGGGAAGAGACCACAACTTGGCATTACATATATCTATGGGTTGTAGAGACGACGCCATGTCCAATGTGCTGGTGGACACTGGGTCATCATTAAACGTATTGCCAAAATCCACTCTCTCAAAACTATCATATCAGGGGCCTCCCATGAAGCAGAGTGGAGTAGTTGTGAAGGCTTTCGATGGGTCTCACAAGACTGTGATTGGGAAAGTTGATCTCCCAATCAAAATTGGACCAAGTGATTTCCAGATTACCTTCCAGGTTATGGACATTCACCCATCGTATAGCTGTCTTCTAGACAGACCATGGATTCACGAGGCAGGCGCCGTGACATCCACCATACACCAGAAACTGAAATTTGTGAAGAACAAGAAGCTGGTGGTGGTAGGGGGAGAAAAGGCTCTCTTGGTTAGCCATCTATCTTACTTCTCTTATATAGATGCTGAGGATGAAGTTGGAACTCCTTTCCAAGCTTTATCTATTGCTGAGCCTATTGAGAAGAGAACTCCTTCATTTGCTTCCTACAAAGATGCAAAGTTGGCCATTGAGCGTGGTGCAACCGCTGGTTTAGGAAAAATGATTGAGTTGGAAGACAACAAGTCCCGGACTGGCATAGGCTTTTCTTCTGGGGTCTTAAATAAGCAAGGGTTATTCAAGAGTGGAGGTTTTATCCACACTGGTCAAGACGAGGAGGCTGATGCTGTTTTGGAAGAAGATACAGAGGATTCTGGCAATTTCGTTATCCCTGGAGGGGTCTGCAACAATTGGGTCGCTGTGGATATTCCAACAGTTATCCATAAGTCAAAGTAATGCTCATTGTGTTTAAAAAACCCTTCTCCCATGCCAAAAGGAGGAGTGATGACATTGTTGGCACATAAATACAATGATATTTTCATTCAATAAATTCATGTTAAATGTTTGTTTTTCCAATTATTTTCCCTTTTCGCTTTTTTGCATGAAATTGGTGATCACATAAAACCCTAAAAAATAGAATAAAATCAATCTTTTCATTTGCATAATGATTTGCCTTGTTTGAATTCTAAAGCTTTCATATCCAAAATATTATGTAGGTTGATTTCTAAACCCATTGAACATAATGACCCAACACCATCTCCCAATTTTGAGTTCCCTGTATTTGAGGCAGAAGAAGATGATGTTGAAGAGATTCCTGATAAGATTACCCGGCTACTCGAGTATGAAGAGAAGATCATTCAGCCGCATCTTGAGAATCTGGAAACAGTCAACTTGGGGTCTGAGGATTGTGTGCGAGAAGTAAAGATTGGGGCACTCCTGGAAGAGTCTGTTAAGAAGGGGTTGATTGAACTGCTATGAGAATATGTTGATGTCTTCTCCTGGTCATATGAAGACATGCCTGGTCTAGATACTGATATTGTGCAACATTTCCTACCTTTGAAGCCTGAGTGCGTGCCTGTGAAGCAGAAGCTCAGAAGAACTCATCCTGATATGGTAGTAAAGATCAAAGAAGAAGTTCAGAAGCAAATTGATGCGGGGTTTCTGGTGACTTCTACATATCCTCAATGGGTGGCCAATATTGTGTCCGTGCCTAAGAAAGATGGAAAAGTCCGGATGTGTGTGGACTATAGAGACTTGAATAAAGCTAGTTCGAAAGATGATTTCCCTCTACCACATATTGATATGTTGGTAGATAATACAGCTAAATCCAAAGTCTTCTCGTTTATGGATGGATTTTCCGGATATAATCAGATCAAAATGGCACCCGAGGATATGGAGGAGACAACATTCATCACACCTTGGGGAACATTCTGTTATCGAGTGATGCCCTTCGGTTTGAAGAACGCCGGAGCCACGTATCAACGAGCTATGACCACTTTGTTTCATGATATGATGCACAAAGAGATCGAGGTATACGTTGACGATATGATTGCAAAGTCGAGAACGGAAGTTGAGCATGTAGAGCACTTGTTGAAGCTTTTTCAGCGTTTGAGAAAGTATAAGCTTCGTCTGAATCCCAACAAGTGTACATTTGGAGTCCGTTCTGGCAAGTTATTGGGCTTCATTGTCAGCGAAAGAGGTATTGAGGTTGATCCTGCAAAGGTCAAAGCAATACAAGAGATGCCTGCGCCCAAAACTGAGAAGCAAGTCCGAGGTTTTCTTGGCCGCTTGAATTACATTTCCAGATTCATATCCCACATGACTGCCACATGTGCGCCAATATTCAAGCTCCTCCAGAAAGATCAGTCTCATGATTGGACCGAGGACTGCCAAAAAGCCTTTGATAGTATTAAAGAGTATCTGTCTGAGCCTCCGATTCTGTCTCCACCCGTGGAAGGGAGACCATTGATTATGTATCTGACTGTTCTTGAAGATTCTATGGGTTGTGTCCTCGGTCAGCAGGATGAATCAGGAAAGAAAGAGTATTCTATTTACTACTTGAGCTAGAAGTTTACTGATTGTGAGTCTCGATATTCAATGCTTGAGAAAACATGTTGTGCTTTGGCTTGGGTCGCTAAGCGCTTACGCCAGTATATGTTGAATCATACGACTTGGTTGATATCCAGAATGGATCCAATCAAGTATATCTTTGAGAAACCTGCTTTAACAGGGAGGATTGCCCGTTGGCAGATGTTGTTGTCTGAGTATGATATTGAGTATCGAGCTCAGAAAGCTATCAAAGGTAGTATCTTGGCTGACCACTTGGCACATCAGCCGATTGAGGATTATCAGTCAGTTCAATATGACTTCCCAGATGAGGAGATTCTGTATTTGAAAATGAAAGATTGCGATGAACCTACACTCGATGAAGGGCCAAAGCCTAGTTCCAGATGGAGTATGGTATTTGATGGCGCTGTAAATCAATATGGAAACGGTATTGGGGCAGTGATTATTACCCCTCAGGGCACTCATATTCCTTTTACAGCAAGGCTAACTTTCAAATGCACGAATAATATGGCTGAGTACGAGTCCTGTATTATGGGATTGGAGGAGTGCATTGATCTAAGAATCAAGCATCTTGATGTTTATGGTGATTCGGCCCTCGTTGTTAATCAAATTAAGGGTGAATGGGAAACGAATCAGCCTGGTCTCATTCCATATAGGGATTATGCGAGGAGGATTTCAACGTTCTTTACTGAGGTTGACTTCTATCATATTCCTCGAGATGAGAATCGGATGGCATACGCTCTTGCTACACTTGCTTCAATGATGGTAGTCAGACTTTGGAATGAAGTTCCCAATATCACTATGATGCGTCTGAACAGACCAGCTCATGTGTTTGCGATTGAAGAGGTAAAAGATGACAAACCATGGTATTATGATATCAAGTGTTTTCTTCAAAGTCAGATTTACCCGCCTGGGGCATCTGTGAAGGATAGAAAGACTTTAAGGAGACTATCTGGCAGTTTCTACCTCAATGGAGATGTGCTTTATAAGAGGAACTTTGACATGGTTCTGCTCAGATGCGTGGATAGACACGAAGCAAACCTGTTAATGACTGAAGTCCATGAAGGTTCATTCGGTACTCATTCCAATGGACATGCCATGGCTAGAAAATGTTGAGAGCAGGCTACTATTGGCTGACAATGGAGTCTGACTGCTGCAAGTATGTGAAGAAATGCCATAAGTGTCTAATTTATGCGGATAAGATTCATATTCCCCCGACACTTCTGAATGTGATTTCATCACCATGGCCTTTCTCCATGTGGGGAATTGACATGATTGGCATGATAGAGCCGAAAGCGTCCAACGGACACAGATTCATTCTCGTAGCAATTAATTACTTCACCAAATGGGTTAAAGCGGCGTCATATGCAAATGTGACCAGGCAGGTGGTCGTGAAGTTTATCAAGAATCAACTCATATGTCGATATGGTGTGCCAGATAAGATCATTACTGATAATGGATCTAACTTGAATAACAAGATGATGAAAGAACTGTGTATTGAGTTCAAGATTGCACACCATAATTCTTCTTCTTACAGACCCAAGATGAATGGGGTTGTTGAAGCTGCTAATAAGAATATCAAGAAGATTATCCAGAAGATGGTTGTTACGTACAAAGATTGGCATGAGATGCTGCCATTTGCTTTACACGGATATCGTACATCTGTCCGCACTTCAACAGGGGCAACCCCTTTCTCTCTTGTTTATGGCATGGAAGCTGTACTCCCAGTAGAGGCGGAGATCCCATCGATGAGAGTCTTGATGGAAGCCAAGTTGACTGATGCTGAATGGGTTCAAAGTCGTTATGACCAGCTGAATTTGATTGAAGAGAAGAGATTGACTGCCATGTGCCATGGTCAATTATATCAACAAAGGATGAAGAAAGCTTTTGATAAGAAGGTCAAGCCTCGCGTGTTTCGAGAAGGTGACCTTGTGCTCAAGAAAGTCTTGTCTTTCGCGCCCGATTCTAGGGGCAAGTGGACTCCGAACTATGAAGGTCCATATGTTGTTAAGAGAGCCTTTTCAGGCGGTGCTTTGATACTTACAACTATGGATGGGATGATTTCACTCGTCCTGTGAATTCAGATGCAGTCAAGAAATACTTCGCCTAAAAATAAAAACAGAATAGCTCGCTAAGTTGAAAACCCGAAAGGGCGACTTAGGCAAAAATGAGCGTCTCGGTGGATTGAAAACCCGAAAGGGTGATCCAGGCAAAAGTTATAGACATAAAATAAAAAAAAATGTATGTATCCCGCTAGATTGAGTACCTCATCCTGGGGCAATCTAGGCAAAAATTAGGGATTTGGCAAGTAACTGCGTCCTGACAAGACTTTGTCCTACGACTGTCACCCGTCAGAGATTCTTGTTCATTCGTCATCAACCAGAGCTTCAAATACATCAGATTCAGAATTGGTGGAGAAATGGTCATTATGTTCAATGTAGCCCTTTTCCAATATATATCACCAATTTCGAATTTTGTAAAGATCTATGGAGTCTTGCCATTTGCACACTACCATTCCATCAAATAAATTTGAGCCTTTTATCCGATTATTTGCACTCTTATTTGTTTCTATTCAACAAATGTTTTGCATGTTTTAATTGAGAAAATATCATTGTTTTAAACAATCAAATTTTTCATAATTTGTTTTTAAACAAAGTGAACATTTGCAATGACGAAAGGATACTCAGGAGATCTTCAGTGCTCTCCCGAGGATGGTATGATCCCCAACAGGGTAAGATTTTTGTTCATATTCCGGGCATTGCTTGTATCCTATTCTACCGGATCCTTTTGTGGATTTTCTACCAAGCAAAGTGTGTGGTAAGACATTTTCCTTCCTCAGCAGATGTGTTCTCTTTGGTAGGTACGATATTTGGTGGTTGGTCCCCAGAATTCCTTTATCTCCTCGAATAGATTCCCTAGTAGAATTGCATGTGCGGCAGATTTTATCCGTGCAACAACCCCTGTCCCCCAGCTGGACTGACTGATGTTCATCCCCTGCAAGGATCTTCGCTTCCCAGTATCATTTGCCCTCAGTGGGCCTGGCTTTCTCTCTTGAGATGTAGTACCGGGTAGTTGTGTCCTTTGGAGCTGTTTGTGTTAGAAATGTCTGTTTGTCAGCATTCATCATACATAAACCATGCATGTGTGCATATAATATTTCAAACATTCAGATAATCATGATTGCATTCTTTGCCATATATCTTTGTTTGTTATCCCGTGCTAGTGGGTAATACGTTTCCCAAGTAGATGTCAGTGTCTGATCCCTCGATATAGAGTCAGCCTCTTAAGCAGAAAGTACTTATCTTTCCTTCCACATTCCCCACCGAGTTATATCCTCGTGGATGATGGTTGTTTCTGTTCCTTCCCAACACATATATTGGGATGGGTTTCCCTATTGAGTTATATCCTCACTGGGACGAGTCTTGATTCAGTGTGCCTCTTTGGTTTGATCCTAAATTGGCCTCTTGTGACTCTCTCCTGCTTCCCCGTGGTATAAATGAATAATTGCTCACTAATTAGTAATCATTCATATTATCCCCAGCGGAGTCTGTGGTTTTCTACCCTTATACCGGTAGTCGTAAACCCTATTTCTTTCCCTTGCAAAGTTAACCTTTTGTTCATCATAATCGATGACGGTTGCTTTTTCGTGGTTTCCTACCCAGTATCTGGTAGGTGTAATCCCCTCCTTGGCAGTTATCATTATCCAATATTCGGTGTTGATATTCCCCCCATTTTCTCGGATAATTGCTCTGATCACGCAATTTATCCCCAGCAAGTCATCTCTCGTCTACCCTTTTGTTGTTGGTAATGATTGTTTCTCTCCTGAATTGGTCATCATTATATACCTAGTTTCGGTATCCTGATGCCTTTTTATTTTCGGTCGATTTATCCTTTATTAACCCAATAACCGATTGTGGATAATCTTCCATGCGAGTATATTATTTACGTTCCGACGGTAATAGATAATATATCTCATGCACTCTTTGGTTGAAGCCTTTTGTTCTTCCCCAGTTGAGTAGGATTCGTATCCCTTTTTAGGAATCGAAGGTCCATCCCATAATCGAGTTTTCTTTTAGCCCTCTTTTGGATGATGAGTGTCTTGTAAATATTCCCCAATTCTTGCCTTGGTCGGTCACCTATTATATGCCCAGTAACCGGCATCCCTGGTGTCCCCTCCTTCTGCTCCCTATTATGACTTTTAGTCCCCTGTGGAGTCAGAATCCCTGAGTTGAAGTATACCTTTTAGGTCTTCCTCAGACGTTTTGGAGTTTTGATATCTCTCACCCTTATACTGGTCTTAGATATTCATTCTCCCAGAGCATGTTTCTCCCTCACCCTGACCGATGGAATCACATGATTTCTTTTTGAGCTTATTACCCAATAACTGGTAATACCTCATCCCGCTGCTTCCCCGGGAGAGCCCTTTTGGACATCCCCAGCGAAGTCCCTTAGTGGATTGTCCACATCTGAGTCCGGATTTTTATCCGAAGTATCCGTTATGGATAATCTTTGCTGTATTGGCATATTCCTCAATACGCACATCTTTGAGTCAGCTTGAGTCTTTCCATTGATTTACTCCATGGATTCTCTTTGTGTCTCTCAGTATGTTTCAAGTCGTGACCTGCTCACGCATTTTTTTTCTTTTTTACTCCCCAGTAGAGTCTTTGCCCCATAAAATGAATTATTCATTAGGAATCATCAATTCCCTCTTGATTCTTTGCCTTTGCGGACACATATCCCCACAAAGTGTTACCTTTTTTTTGCATACATACATTCGCATCATGAGGTCTCTTAGGGACCAAAATTCGTCTCATTGTTATTATTTAAGCCCATTCTACCTCGTCGAGACGAAGATTTTAACCTTCCCTTCTCCGGCTAGAATGACCTTAAATAGGGGCATCTGTAAGACCCCAATTTTGGCCCTAAGATCCCTCATGGCATCATAACATTTCATTTGCAAAGCCTCAAGGATCATAAGCATCTTGGTTCCCTTTGCCTTTGGGTGGGACTTCTTGTGAGTAGTTTGAGATCACCAAGCATGCTTGAATTGTATATTATTGCTTTTCTTATTTTGTTTACTAACCAAAAGCACAAAAATATGTCACTAACATCTTTTGTTTGTAGCTTGAGCAATCACAAGGTCAAGAGTTTCAAGGAGATCCTTTGTGCAATGACATAGCCAAGAGAAGATGAAAGCAAGCATGGTAATGGTTCCCAAAGCTCTCATTCATAAAATATGCCTCCCTAGCATCTCAATTCATCATTTTGATCAAATCAAGCCAAAGGGTTTGAGGTCTTTTTCTTCAAGGAAACCCTAATTCATCTATGTACAACAATGCCTTAATCATGAAGCAACCTCAGCCCATGATCAAATACAATCAAGGGAAGTTCTTTAATTCATCATTCCATGCATATTTGAACTTATTTGAGCATCCTCAATCATCAATTTATCAAGATATGAGTTGTGGACTTGAAAAGTTGATCAGTCAATTCATCTGACTATTTTGAAATGCACTGAGACCTAACTTTTTATGTGTTGGTCAAATGGATATGACCCCAAGAAAAAAAATGTTCTTGAGGACAATATGAACAACTTTCATGTCCATCAAAATTGATTTGAAGCTTGGAAGGTCATCATCCATTCCAAGACATTATAGGTCATTTTGACTGAAACCCTAATTTTGGGTCAACTTCCCAAGGACACAACTCATTCATTGTTTATGATTTTGAGGTGGGATGAAATGCATTGGAAAGCTTAAGATGTCTACTTCAAATTTTATGTTGCACAAAATTTCAAAATCTCAAAGAAAATACATGTGATAATGCAAGACATTATAGGTCCTTTTGGACCAAAGGCATTAAAAGGCAAAAAAGTCCAACTTCAAGTGCCCATAACTCTTTCATCAAAAACTCAAATGATGCAAACTTTAAGTCCATTTTGATTGTCTTTAAAAGACCTACAACTTTTATGTTGGAGGTTTTTCCATTTGAGGCTTGCATCATCAAAACAGAGGGGCTTGAACATTGGCCAAATTTGGAAACCTTGCCTTGACATGTTTTGCACATTACACTTTAAACTCAAAATTCACTAATTTCCACACTTCAAATGGATTTTTGCCCAACATAACAATTGTTCCTTACATCAAAAACTTTCCAACCATTGCTCACATGATCATGTTTGGATTTGGCAAATGATATTTTCGAAGAGGTGAAGTTTTAGGCCAAATTATGCATTTCATGGTGAAACTTCATGTGCAAGCAATTGGAGTGCCAACCACACATCCAAACCTTCTCCAAATCATTTCAGCATCCATATGCATTTGCTTTTGGGTCCTCCATGCGCCTGTACAGGCCCATGCATGGAGGCCTTCAACTTTCATGCACACGAAATTCACCTTGCTTGCAGTTTATTTTGCTATAAATAGAAGTGTTCAGCTTCATTCAAACTCAACCTAAAGGCGCCTGAAACCCTGCAGAAGTGATTCCCCAACCTCACCAAAGAAGCTATTTCAATTCTTCTTCAATTTTTTCAGATCCAAAATTCAACTACATCTGGTTGAATCCTTGGATCTAAAGCTTCTAAACCTTCATCCTTCAACTCATTTATCTTCTGTTTTGGCAAAGAAAGCCAGGAATCGAGCTCAAGTTTCCAGAAATCAAGTTTGCTCTTCAACTGGTATTTCCTTCGAAACTCATCATATATTGACCTATTTGCTTGGATCTTGTGTTGGTTGAAGTCCTCTCAATAGAGGCATCATGATTGTGCATTTAATTTTTGAAATCCATTAAGTTCATGATGAACACCATAGAACTTCCATCTCTGATTTCTCTCAACATAGAGATCTAGAGTGGAATTGAGTGGCACAGGGATGATGTACATCATCCCAGCTTTCCAAAGATGTATAGATCGTGTATTTTGGTTAAGGTTTGATTGTCTGCAATATTGGACGGAATCTTCATGCTCACCGGAGAAGAAGGTGACTCCGGTGGCCGTTCCATTGCCAGATGCGTTGTGGATCGTTGGATTGAATTTCCAGATCTAATCCTGGCCCTCGCTTGTTATGACTTTCATTAATTCATGGTGTGCACGCATTGACTGAAGTGTATGGTGGAAGCGCGCATCTGGAGCGCATGATCTGCCAGCTCAATTAATGAGCACAAATCTAACGCTCCTGGTTTTTTTAAATTTCCATTTTTCTGATTTAATTTCTTTTATTCCAATAATTTTCAAAAATCAATATCTTCTTCATTTTAAATCCAAAAAATATGAGACCAATTGCATTAGTCTCCAAATAACTTCTAATTTCTTAAAATGATTTTTAATAATTTTTATTTTGTCATTTGATATTTTTTGTGAATTTTCTCTTTTCTGGTTATTTTTAATTCATTTTAAATAGTTTTTGATATTCAAAAAATACAAAAATATTTTCCTAACCTATTTGAATGATGATGAATCTATGAAAAATATTCTCATCAATTTTTTAATTGATTTGAGATTTATTTGAGATTTTAGTTCAATTAGGTTATTTTTATTCATTTTTAATTGATTAAAAATAGTTTCTGACTTTTAAAAATGCTGAATTTTTTTGCCAAACTTTGTTTGACCTTGTTGAACTTAGGATAAATCACTTGGACTTTTCAAAGTTGATTTGAAGTGATTTTGAAGTTTTACCTTTCTTTTATTTTTAATTCAAGTTTAATTTTAAATATTAAAAATGCCAAAAATATTTTGTTTATTTCTTGACTTCCAATCTTCATCTCACTTCTGTTTTTGAGTGTTTGACTTTGACTTTCAATGTCATTGGTCAACATATGATGATTGGTACATTTTATTTGATTTAATGCACTTTTATTTTTGCCATTTTTATTTCCATTATTCATCTCCTTCTTCTTCTTCTTTTTCTTTTTGATCAATGAGTTGAATTGTTGATAAGTTAGCATTGATTAGGGAGACTTAATTTTCCTTGATCCAAATCTAATTCATCTTGATCAATTGATCAAGTGAATGGCTTTGCATTAAGGATAGGTTGTTTCTTAAATTGTGCAAAAGGCTTAAACCAATACAAGATCAATTCTCTTCTTCTTTTTGGCATGGCAAGTTGTTGGAACTTGGTTCACTAATCAAGACTTATAACTTGTGTTGTTGCCTACATTATTATTGACCGGCCTCAGATAGTTGTGACTTCTACATAAGTCCAATTACGATTGCTTAACATAGCGCTAAATTTCGTCTTATGGCACACTAACTATTAACCACTAACAACTAACATTTACTTTATGCACTTTACTTTTATGCAATTTACTATTCTTGCACATATTATTCATTTGCTTTTTCCTTTGCTCATTGGAGCACATGTTTATGTTAATGCCATTTACCTTTTGCCCACTTGGGTATATAATTGTGTATATATCTTCTGTGCTTGTGTTTATCTGTTTGTTTTGAACCAAATGCCAAGAATTGGACAAAATGGACTTAGATTTTAGGACCTTACCCAAGCAAATGGAATTTGAAGAGCAACTAGGCATTGGGCCTTTAGAATGTTATAAATGTCAAAGAGCAACTAGGCCTCCTGCCTTTAGAATGCTTAAAGTTTAAGGATGAACTTTGAAAGGACCATATTCTAAACTCTCTCTTGTCCATTATTTGATTGTTAATAGAACCTTTTGATGTGTGTGCTTTCTTGTGCTAGGGATTCTAACTTGATCCAAATTGAGGAACCATTGCCATGGGCTTCTAAGAGAGAGGAATCCAAGATACATTGAGGAAGCTTACAAGAGTTTATTTGATTGTTGATTGCTTAAGTTTATGCTTTGTGTGATTGCTTATTCCAAAGGATGGGAGCTACTTAGATCATCAATATGATCTCAAGAGAGGAACTTCTTGTGTGGTCTTGTTCTCTTATCCCTTACCTCTTTTATGATTAGGACTTTAGCCATTCTTCTTCTTCTCTCCACTCTAACCCAAGCTAAAACTTTTGTGCAAACATTTTACACTTGTTTTTTCAACATTAGAAACCTAAGCCTTATGCTTTTGATTTTCAAACTTTCTTTTCATAATACTTATTCTGAATTGAATCTTTTAATCCACTTTGACCATTTTTGTAAATACTTCTCATTGGTAAATATAACCCATTCAAATGTCTTTTCGTGGTTTCAATGGCCACTTTCTAATCAAACTTTTTCATAAGCTTTAGCTATTAGGTTTGAGTTATCCTTGAGGTAGATATAATACTCACCTATATCCTTAGTGATGGACAATGAGTCTTTCATGCTTATTATAGGGTTAACCCCTCACTAGCATGTTGAAGCTATCCTCACATGGTGGATTTGTGGTTTTAGGTTGAGTTTTCTCCCTTGGATAACAAAAGACCTTAAGGCTTTTGGACCAATCAATTCACCAACTTGTTTTGAGATTTTTACCCCGAACTACAAGGTTTTGATCCTAATCTTTTTTTAAGATGGTACGTAGGCAATGAGTTCATCCATTCAAACACAAAATGTAAATAACTTGTATATTCTCTTCTCATCTCTTCAATCATGTTTGCACAAACCAATTTTCACAAAATACAAACCCTACAACAAGTGTAAAAAGGGCTCCCTAGGAGTACCTAGGATGTTTTGGGTGCCTAACACCTTCCCATTGCATAACCAACCCCCTTACCCAGATCTCTGACTCTCTTTTACTGGTTTTTGTTAAAACTTTTAGGTTTTTGTTCGCTTTCTAACCCTTCCTTTGGATAAATAGAAGTGCGGTGGCGACTCGACTTGTATGATTTATCTTAGATTTAGTCAATATCTCTAATGGTAACGAATACCCCGCTACACGCCCCAATGAGGTACATTGGCGTAATAGTCAAAACGTTTGATGGTTCACGTAAAACCGTCATTGGTGAAATGGACCTTCCAATTAAGATAGGTCCGAGTGATTTCCAAATTACTTTTCAAGTGATGGATATCCACCCGGCCTATAGCTACTTATTGGGAAGGCCATGGATTCATGAAGCTGGAGCAGTGACGTCTACTCTACATCAGAAGCTTAAATTTGTGAAGAACGGCAAGCTTGTCGTTGTTGGTGGAGAAAAGGCGCTATTAGTGAGCCATTTGTCATCCTTTTCTTACGTTGAAGCTGAGAAGGAGGTTGGAACTCCGTTCCAAGCCTTGACTATTTCTGATTAAGTAAAGAAAACTGGGGCACCCATGTCTTCTTTGAAGGATGCACAAAAGGCTATCGAGGCTGGCAACACTGATCAATGGGACCGTATGGTAGAGATTATTGAGAACAAGAATAGGGTTGGATTGGGATTTCAACCAGGACCGTTCAACATCAAGATTGAAGTTATGCAACCGAGTTTTCATAGTGGAGGGTTCATTCATGGTAATGATCAACACTCAGCTGCTGTGATTGAGGACAGTGACGTTGAAGATGAAGTTTGCGCCAATTTTGTGATGCATGGCCAGACTTGCAACAATTGCGTTATTGTTGACGTTCCTATTGTTATTCATCGTTCTAAGTAATTTATTTTCATTTTTTTAAAGAAAAAATTTGTCTCCTTTGCCTAAGGGAGAAGTGAACATTGTTGGGCATTTCAATTATCATCAATAAAAGACAATTTTATTCATCCGCATCTATGATGTTTTATTTTACTTTTTGCTTTTTTGAAAATGGTAATCACAAAAAACATAAACAAATAATAATATTCCATCTGCATAATATTTGGTCACAATTCACTTCTCTAAAATTAAAGTATCACATCATTATGCAGGTTGGTTCTCAAACCCATTGAATACAATGATCCTACTCCCTCTCCAAACTTTGATTTCCCTGTGTTCGAAGCTGAGGAAGAAATTTATGATGAATAAGTATCTGATGAATTATCTTGTTTACTTGAGCATGAGGAAAAATCCATTTAGCCGTTTGAAGAGTAGATTGAACTAGTCAACTTGGGTTCCGAAGACGATGTGAAGGAAGTCAAGATTGGGTCTCAACTGTGTTCAAAGGCTAAGAATGGGTTGATTGATCTTCTTCGAGAATATTCGAATGTGTTTGCTTGGTCCTATCAAGATATGCCTGGTTTGGGTTCTGAGATTGTGGAGCATAGATTGTCGTTGAAGCCAGAATGCCCGCCAGTCAAGCAGAAATTGAGAAGAACTCATCCTAATATGGCAACTAAGATCAAAGAGGAAGTGTAGAAGAAGATTGATGTTGTTTTTCTTGTAACCTCCGAATATCCGCAGTGGGTGGCCAATATTGTGCCTGTTCCTAAGAAAGATGGAATAGTCCGCATGTGTGTTGATTATAAAGATTTGAACAAAGCTAGCCTGAAAGATGATTTTTCTCTGCCACACATTGATATGTTGGTAGACAATACAACTAAATTCAAAGTCTTTTCGTTTATGGACGGGTTTTCCGGTTATAATCAGATCGAGATGACACTTGAAGATATGGAGAAGACCACATTTATTACACCCTGGGGAACATTATGTTATACAGTGATGCCTTTCGGTTTAAAGAACACTGGTGCAACGTGCCAGAGAGCTGTGACCACTCTTTTTCATGACATGATACATAAAGAGATTGAAGTTTATGTTGATGATATGATTGCTAAATCAAGTGATGAGGAAGAACATGTTAAGCATTTACTGAAGTTATTCCAGCGTTTGAGGAAGTACAAACTCTGCTTGAATCCCAATAAATGTACTTTCGGTGTTCGTTCTGGTAAGTTGCTGGACTTTATTGTCAGTGAGAAAGGTATTGAAGTTGATCCTGCCAAGGTCAAAGCAATACAAGAGATGCTTGCGCCCAAAACTGAGAAGCAAGTCAGAGGTTTTCTTGGCTGTTTGAATTATATCTCAAGATTTATATCGCATATGACTGCCACATGTGCACCTATATTCAAGCTTCTCCAGAAAGATCAGTCTTGTGATTGGACTGAAGATTGCTAGAAAGCTTTTGACAGTATCAAATAGTATCTGCTTGAGCCTCCAATTCTGTCTTCGCCTATTGAAGGAAGACCCTTGATCATGTATTTGACTGTGCTTGAAGAGAGTATGGGTTGTGTTTTAGGTCAGCAAGACAAAATTGTAAAGAAAGAGTATGCAGTTTACTACCTCGGTAAGAAGTTCATCGACTATGAGACTCGGTATTCTATGCTTGAAAAGACTTGTTGCGCATTGGCTTGGGCTGCTAAGCGTCTGCGCCAGTATATGTTAAATCATACCACTTGGTTAATATCCAAAATGGATCAAATCAAGTACATTTTTGATAAGCCTTCTTTAACTTGGAGGATTGCCCATTGGCAGATGTTGTTATCCGAGTATGATATTGAATATCAATCTCAAATAGCTATCAAAGGTAGTGTCTTGGCTGACCACTTTGCTCACCAACTGATTGAAGATTACCAGTCAGTGCAATATGATTTCCCTGATGAAGAGATTATGTACTTAAAAATGAAAGATTATGATGAACCATTGCTTGAAGAAGGGCCAGAACCTGGTTCCCGTTGGGGTATGGTATTTGATGAAGATGTTAATTCATACGGTAATGGCATTGGGGCAGTGATTATTACTCCTCAAGGCACTCATTTTCCGTTTACAGCTAGATTAACTTTCAAATGTATAAACAATATGGCTGAGTATGAAGCTTGCATTATGGGGCTTAAAGAGGCCATTGATCTCAGAATCAAATATCTTAACGTCTATGGAGATTTAGCTTTGGTTGTGAATCAGATCAAAGGTGAATGGGAGACGAATCAACCTGGTTTGATACCGTATAGAGACTATGCGAGGAGGATTTCAACTTTCTTTACAAAGGTTGAGTTTCATCATATCCCTCGAGATGAAAATCGGATGGCGGATGCTCTTGCAACGTTGGCTTCAATGATTGTAGTAAAATTTTGGAATGAAGTTCCTAATTTGACTATGATGCGTCTTGATAGGCCAGCTCATGTGTTTATTGTCAAAAAGATTAAAGATGAAAAGCCATGGTATTTTAAAATTAAGTGTTTCCACCGAAGTCAGATTTACCCGCCTGGGGCATCTTTGAAAGATAAGAAGACTTTGAGAAGATTAGCTAGCGACTTCTACCTGAATGGTGATGTGCTTTACAAGAGAAACTTTGATATGATTTCGCTTAGATACGTGGATAGACACGAAACAACTTATTAATGACTGAAGTCCATGAAGGTTCCTTTGGTACTCATTCCAATGGACATGCTATGGTAAGGAAGATGTTGAGAGTAGGTTTACTATTGGTTGACAATGGAATCTGACTATTACAAGTTTGTGAAGAAATGCCACAAGTGTCAAATTTATGCATATATGATTCATGTTCATCCAACATTGTTGAATGTCATTTCCTCTCCATGGCCCTTCTCCGTGTGGGGAATTGATATGATTGGTATGATTGAGCCCAAAGCTTCGAACGGATATCGTTTCATTCTAGTGGCTATTGACTACTTCACAAAGTGGGTTAAAGCGGCATCATACGCAAATATGACCAAGAAAGTTGTTGTAAGGTTTATCAAGAATCGGATTATATGCCGGTGTGGTGTGCCAAGCAAGATCATTATTGATAATGGATCGAACTTGAAAAATAACATGGTGGAAGCTCTTTGCAAAGACTTCAAGATTGCACACCATAATTCTTCTCCTTATAGATCCAAGATGAATGGAGTTGTTGAAGCTGCAAATAAGAACATCAAGAAGATTATTCAAAAGATGATTGTGACGTACAAAGATTGGCATGAGATGCTCCTATTTTCTTTGCATGGGTACCGTACATCTGTCCGCACCTCAACAGGGGCAACCCCTTTCTCTCTTGTCTATGGCATGGAAGTTGTGCTCCCAGTACAGGTTGAGATCCCATCACTATGTGTCTTGATGGAAGCCAAGTTAACTGAAGCTGAATGGTGTTAGACCAGATATGACCAGTTGAATTTAATTGAAGAGAAGAGATTGACTGTCATGTGTCATGGTCAGTTATATCCGCAACGAATGAAGAAGGCATTTAATTGTAAAGATCTATTGAGTCTCGTCATTTACAGACTATTATTCTATTAAATAAAGTAGAGCTTTTTATCCAATGGTTACTACTCTTATTTATTTCAGCTAAATACAATTCAATTTTTATGATGATAATTTTGAAAAGAAATAATAAATTAAAATCATTTTTCTTAAAAAATATGAAAGAAATCACTTTATAAGCAATTGATTTCAGTAAAGAATATCAACAGAAATCCAAGAACAGTTAAGTCTTAACAATGTGAAGCCTTATTGGTCTTCCCCAAGTAGTTGGTTTGGTGATAATTCCCAAACGGCTCATCATTTTCCCCCAGTAGAGTTGAACTGGTGAGCAATCCCTTTTGCAAATTTTTCCCAGCTGAGTTGAAGGCTCACATCCTCAGTAATTTGGCTCAAACCCCATGCAGAGTTTTGTCTTCTGTATTCCGCGGCTAAGTCCATCGTCAGATATTGAAGATCTTTGATTTCCAGTAGTGTCTGATCTTGAGCAATGTTTGATTTGGTCCCTTTCGAGGTTGTCCCCCATTTAATATGGTGTTGTCCTAAAATTCCTTGCAGAGTTGACAACTTGGATCCTCAACAGATCTTTCTCATTTCCCCAGCTAGGGTTGAGTTATTCAGAGCCAGATTATTGGTGTTCATCCCTAGCATTTTTTCTCCAGTTGGCGTTCCCATCTTGTTGAGATTAGTCGAGTGTTGCAGTGGTGATTCAAACTTGTGATATTTTTATCCTTTGTGATAAGTTTTGTCATCATAATCATCAAACATATACATATTCATGCATAAAATACAACATCATATGTTTCATAATGCATTTGTGTAAGATCCTAATTTTGACCCTAAGATCCCTCATGGTATCATATCATTGCTCATTTGCATTTGCCTCAAGGATCATAACATCTTGGCTCCTTTGCCTTTGGGTTGGGACTTGTGTGAGTTGGTTTGAGACCACCAAGCATGCTTGAATTGTATATTATTGTTTTTCTTATTTTTACTAACCAAAATCACAAAAATATGTCACTAACTTTGTTTGTTTTGAAGCTCAAGCAGTCATGTGATCCAAGGCTCCTAGGAGGCTCCTATGCCCATTGAAGTGGCTAGATGAAGATGAAAGCAAGCACGGCAATGGTTCCCAAAGTTCCTAATCATCATATATGCCTCCCAAGTAGCTAAATTTTTCAATTTGATCAAGATAAACCAAAGGGCTTGAGGATTGTTTCCCAAGGAAACCCTAATTCAACTGTGCATTGACTGTGCCTTGCCCATGAAGCAACCTTAACCCATGATCAAATACAATCAAGGGAATTTATTTCATTTATCATTTCATGCATATATGAGCCCATGTGAGTGTCCTCAATCATCAATTCATCAAGATTTGAAGTTTGGACTTGAGAAGTTGATCAGTCAATTCATCTGACTATTTTGAAATCCACTGAGACCTAACTTTTGATGTGTTTGTCAAATGAAGATGACCCCAAGATAAAAAATGTTCTTAAGAACCATATGAACAACGTTCATGTTCATCAAAAATTTATTTGAAACTTTTAAGGTCATCATTCATTTCAAAACATCATAGGTCATTTTGACTAAAACCCTAATTTTGGGTCAACTTCCCAAGGACCTAACTCCCTCTTTTTTTTATGATTTTGAGGTGGGACCAAGTGAATTGGAAATTTTAAGATGTCTAGTTCATTTGTTATGTTGGACAAAATTTCATAATCCTAAAAGAAACACATGTGATAATACAAAACATTATAGGTCACTTTGGACCAAAGTCATTGAAATGTGAAAAAGTCCAACTTCAAGTGCCCATAACTTTCTCATAAAAAATCCAAATGATGCAAAATTTAAGTCCCAATTGATTTCCTTGAAAATATATACAACTTTTATGTTGAAGGTTTTCTCATTTGAGGCTTGCATCATTGAAACAAAAGAGCTTGAAGTTGGTCCATTTTGGCAAAATTTCCATATACATGTTTTGCACCTTGAACTTCAAGGCCTGTTTTCATGAATTTCCCAACTCCAATTGGATTTTTGTTCGACATAACATTTGTTCCTCATGTCAATACCTTTCCAACCATTACCCACATGTCTATGTTTCAATTTGGCAAATGGTGTTTTCAAAGAGGTGAAGATTTATGTTCATTTATGGAAACCATGTTGAATCTTTGTGCACAAGCTAAAACCATGAAATCTACACGTCCAAAACACCTCGCTTGCATCTCAGATTGCATTTGCCATTGCATTTGGGCCTCCCATGCGTCTGTACAAGCCCATGCATGGAGGACCCAACTTCACATGCACATGAGTATTTCATTGCTTGCATCATGCTTGGCTATAAATAGAGTGTTGCATTCTCTTCAAAAACCAACCTCAAGGCGCCTGAACTGCTGCAGAAGTGAAATCCCAACCTCCATTAAAAGGAATTCTGAGTTTTCTTTTTCAATTTTCAAGTTCAATTTTCAACTTCATTGGTTGATCATTGAACTTCAATTCCTAAACATTGCTTCCTTACTACCTTAAGAACACACTACATCAAAGAATTGGAATGGATCAAGTATTGTAAAGCGGCACTTCAAAGGTTGTTGTTCAAACTGTTTTGATTCGAAACTCCTTGAATACTGATCATTTCTTGTGTTTGTTGGTACCTCTAAAGTCCTCATGTGAGAGGCAATTGATCTGTGCATTTAATTTCATGAATTGAGCAAACTCAGATTGAACACCACAAATTTCCATCTCAGATTTCTCTCTCCATAGAGATCTTGAGTGGAAACCAAGATCACAGGGGTGATGTAGATCACCCCAACTTTCTAAAGATATATAGATCGAGCATTTTGGTGAAGATTTGAGAACCTGCAATTTTTGGCCGGAACTGTGAAGCTCACCAGAGAAGACGGTGGTGTAGCGGTGTATTCGTCACTTTATGATTTATTGATTAAATCAAAAGCAAAGCATACAAAGAATCGAGTCGCCACCGCATTTTTATTTATCCAAAGGAATGGCTAAAAAGCGAACAAAAGCCTAAGAAGTTTTACACATAGAAAACCAATGAAAAGATCAGAGATCTGGGTAAGGGGTTAATTACGCAATGGGAAGGTGTTAGGCCCCCAAAACGTCCTACGTACTCCAAGGGAGCCCTTTTCACAACTTGTTGTACGAAATGTTATTTGTTTATGAAATATTTATTGTGCAACCATGGATTGAAGGGATGAGAAAAGAATATACAAGTTATTATTTTTGTGTTTGAACGGATGAACCTGTTGCCTACGTACCTTTCCATGGAAGGTAAGGATCAAAACGCCGTAGTTCGGCTAAAAGATTTCCAAAATATGAGTGGATTCATTTTAAAACAAAAGCCCTAAGATCTTTCGTTATCCACGGGAGAAAACTCAACCTTGTACAAACAACAAGTCCACCATGTGAGAATAACTTCAACTTGCTAGTGAGGGGTTAACCCTATAATAAGCAAGGAAGTCTTACAATTCAATCACTAAAGACAAAAGGTGAGATTAACATCAACCAACTAGGATAAATCAAACCTATGGCTAATGTATGAAAACTTATCAAGAATGGACAAAGCCACAAAACAATTGAATGGGTGAAATTAACCAATTAGGATTTATTCACAAAAGATGGTCAAAGTATGATTAGAATTCAATTCAAAGAAGTATTATGAAATGGAGTTTGAAAAATCAAAGGCCTAAAGCCTAGGTTTCTAATTTGAAAACAAATGAAGATGTTTGCACAATAGTTTTCAAGTTTTGGATTAGCATGCACATGGAGGTTTAAAGGAACAAAAGGTGGGAGGGTGAGGAAGTAAAACTTCTTAGATGTTCACCTCTTGAAATCATATATAGATGATTCAAGTGATTCCTTTGGAATAGGGCAACAATGCAAATAAGCAAATAAACAACATAAATGGATACCGGATGCCAATCAATGGACTTACACCAATCTCACCAAACAAAAACAAACATGGATACCAGATGCCAATCAATGGACTTACACCAATCTCCTAAAACAAAACAATGATACCAGATGCCAATCAATGGACTTACACTAATCTCACAAAACAAAAACAAACATGGATACCAGATGCCAATCAATGGACTTATACTAGTCTCACAAAACAAAAACAAACATGGATACCAGAGGCCAATCACTGGACTCACACTAGTCTCCCACCATATCATAGGAACAACTGCCAAGTAATGGACTTATGCTTGTCTCCTCCATGGACAAAGCAAAATGCTATAAAGCAAAGTTTATGAAATGATATACAAATGATGATGATAAATGCACAAAGGCACACTCAAGCAAATATGCACAGATGAATCAAGTCAGCAGACAAACAAGTCAATTAGCACACACTATATACAATCAATTAGGCTCAAGCAAGGTTAGGCTTTACAGCCAACTGGAATGTGGTATTTTGTGCTCTTAACCCTAACATTGAGAGTTAGGGTGAAGCAGATGAAATGGAGATGAGGGGTGTGCCTCATAGCTCTTATCCCTGGTCAGGGAGAGCTTTAAACAATGGAAGGTGTGGGAGTTTAGAAAGTTGGAAAAAATGAAATCCAGCCAAGCACAATTTTGGAAAAAATGATCAAAAAATAATAGACAGAAAAAGAAACACAATGCAAAAAACCTGGTAATTTTTGGATGATTTTTCAATTAGATATGAATTTTTGAAGTTAAGGAAAAAAAGAAAAAATGTATGAAGCATAGCACATGAATACATGGAGGGAAAAGGAAAATCATGAAAGCATTTGAACTAATTGTCTCCACTGGGAATCGAAGTAGGGACGGATTTGAAATGCTGTGCGCCAAGCCTTGAAACGATGCGTTTCATTTATCCATGTGGCTTGGTCAAAGCGCAGTCAAACGTGGAGAGCCAATCAGAAGCTAGCATGGCAATCAGCATGCACCAATCACACGCGAGCCCTATTCTAACACATTCAGCAACGGAAAAGCGTGGCCTAATGGATTAAAAGGTTGCCAAAACATGAACATCATCATCTTCATCGTGAATCTCATGAACAGTGGATTCATCAAGAACAAAATTCTCAGAAATCAAAATTTAACACATCAATACGTAGATACTTCATTCTAGGTCACGAATCCATGCATGGTTTAGCCTAATTCCAACTATCATGAGCAAATCGAAGCCAACAACATTCATGCACAAAACTTTAAACAACCCTAACTCATTCAATATTGCACGAAATCTCATGGTTCAAAGCTCAGCATCACCAGCAAACTTAGATCTACAACAATAGCATAAGAATTTTAAGAATTAGAGAGATCGATTGGTAACCTCTTTGAAGTGCAGAACTGGAATTCGTGTAGTTCAAGGCCTTGAGATGCTCCAAAAGTCTTCTAGGATACTTGTATGGATGATTGAATGAGAGATCGAAGCTCAATTGCTCTTGAATCCAACAGAATTTGACATTGCCATGGATGCTTTCAAGCTTCAATTATGAACAAAACAGGCACAGTTTCTCTCGAATTCTCCTTCAAACTTGCTCAAGAATGCTTCAGGAAGATGAATTGATCAAGAGAAATGGATCTTGTTTGAAGAGTTTTGAAGAAATTTTTGAGAGAAAATTTGATGAGTTTTGATCTAGATCTGAAAATAATGAAAGCTAATCTGAAAAACAGTTAGAGTTTTAGCTTATATAGGTCATGTTAATCATCCCTTAATCAGGTTTAAGCCAAATGTTAAGTGTAGTTAACAAAAATGGAGTGTAAGTGCAAATTTGGTTTTCACCCTTATGCATGAAAATGCATGTGAACAGTGCACGAAAATTGTATTCATTTTCACTCAAAATTCTGTTTTGGAGCCAATGGCAATGATAAAATGCTTAAACAATGCACCAAATTTAAACTTCATAATTTCCCTCCAAAAATCAAGTGAATTGGCAAATGTTCATGTGATGATAATTGGTGTAATGCAATGCATGATTTGGAAACTATAGGTTAAAATAAGAATTTAGCAAAAAGAACCACTTGAATTGGAGCTTTGGTTGAGAAGTTATGTCCATTTGAATCTTCAAGTACACCTTGCCATGTTTTGATCATATCTCTTTAACCACACATGAGAAATTAATGATCTTGGACATTTTGGAAATGGGAGAGAAAGATCTACAACTTTCATGTTCAACAAAATTTCATTTGAAGCTTTCTTGATGATGTAATTTGAAGTTGAAGTTAGGTTAAAATCTTTCCATTTTTGGCAAATTCAAATTATAGGTCACTTTCTATTTTTGGAAAGTTTTGACCTGACTTTAAATTCTTCAATGTTGATGTTTGAAATGTCAAATGAGACTTGTTTGAACATGAATGAAGTATTTCTAATCACTTCCCACCTCCAAATCCACAGTTGACTTGGCAGTTGACTTTCTAGGTCTTCAGATGACCTGACCATGTTCTGATGAAATTCAAGCCTCTACCACTTGGGATTTTGATTCAAAATGGCATCATAGCTCATATGAACTCTTGATAATGATTATGGGGTCCAAATTCTCAAGAATGGCCACCATTTATTGCTCAATGACTGCCTTTGACTGCTTTGACTGTTGATTGCTTCATCTGCAAGACAAAGGTTAGATGACATATTTTTGTACTTTTGGTTAGTGATAAAAGGAAAAGCAATGATATATAAATGCAAAACATGCTTGGTGATCAAGAACCACTCTCAATAAGATAACCAACCCACAGGGAAGGAAGCAAGGTGCACAATGATCCTTGAGGCAATGAAATGATATGATATGATGCCATGAGGGATCTTAGGGGCAAAATTGGGGTCTTACAGATGCCCCTATTTAAGGTCATTCTAACCGGAGAAGTGAAGTTTAGAAATCTTCATCTCGACGCGGTAGAATGGGCTTAAATAACAGTAATGAGACAAATTTTGGTCCCTAAGAGACCTCATGATGCAGATGTAGGCATGCAAAAGAAAAACAAAACTCTATGGGGGATATGGGTCCACAAAGAAGAAAAGACGATCCATCGGAGTAATACACTCACCAGGAGCAGAGACTCTAACAAGACTCTCATGGGGATAAGAAAAAGAATGCGTGAGCAGGACACGACTCTGAATTAGGGTAAAATCGACGCTGCGTGAACAAGACACGACTGGACTGGAGACCTCACTGGGGAATAAAGGACTCAAACTGGGGAAAAGAAGAATTCCAAAGGAAAACACATCCATTGGAAAGACTCAAGCTGACTCAAAACTATCCACAAGGGATACTTCGGATAAAAATCCGGACTCGGACTGGGGAAAAAGTTCACAAAGAACTTTCCTGCCGGGGAAAATGCATATATTGGGGAAAACGCCAATACAGCACAAGGGGTAAAATCACAACAGGAAAACTCCACCGGGGAATGTCTAACAAAGAGACTCTCCTGGGGAAGCAACAAAGAAATGAGGTGTTACCGGTATAAGGGTAACAAACTCAGGAAGAATGAATATCTAAGACCGGTATAAGGGTGAGAGATATCAATCAACCAAACATCTGAGAAAGACCTGAAAAAGGTACATCAACTCAGGAAAATCTGACTCCACAGGGGACCAAAGTCATAATAGGGAGCAGAAAGGAAGGAACACCAGGGATACCGATTACTGGGTATATAATAGGTGACCGACCGAAACGTGAATTGGTATATATGCCAAGACACTCATCATCCGAAAGGAGGGCTTGAAAAAGCAAATCGACTTACAGGATGGACATTCGAATCCGCAACGGGAAAACGAATCTTACTCAGTTGGGGAAAAAACCAAAAGAGCGCATGAGATATAATATCCATTACCGTCAGAACGTGGATAGTATACTCGCATGAGATTTTCAACAGGCAGAAACTGCCATAAAAGCAACTCTGTTGAGGATACCAATTCCGTTGGGGAATACCAACTCTGGCGGGGATTCCGTAGGGAAACCATACAGATACAATCCATCATACCACAAATCTACTGGTGGCTCCACTAGGGATGAGGAGGAGAGCTGGGGATCAACCACCAAATGCTGAACCTTCCAAAAGAAATCAACAAGCTGAAGAGGAAAATGATCACTGCTCCGCTGAAGGAATAAGAGGTGAAAACCTCTACAAGCGCTCTGATGGGGAGATATAGCACACATGAAGCGTATCATATCAACAATTCTGCTAACGACTGTGCTGAGGAAAATGATGAAGTACCGAGATATCAACCCAACCATCACTGAATCTTCCTAAGGAAAAACAACCATGCTGAGGAGAGAATACTGTTGGAGGGGACTGTGAAGTCTATAACCAACACTCTGCTTGGGGGACAACCCTAACAAAAGCTCTGCTTGGGGAACAACCCCAACAACAAAATCTGGAGAAAAAAGGATACAACCAAGCCAGGAACATGAACAAACGTCTTACCCTGTTGGAAATCATGCCACCCTTGGGAGAGCACTGAGAAATTCTTAAGTATCCTTTCATCATTGTGAATGTTCACTTTGTTTAAAACAACAATTTGAAAAATTTATTTGTTTAAAACAATGACATTTTACCAATTAAAACATGCAAAACATTTTTTGAATTGAAACAAATAAGAGTGCAAATAATTGGATAAAAGCTCAAATTGATTTGATGGAATGGTAGTCTGCAAATGGCAAGACTCCATAGATCTGTACAAATTTGAAATTAGTGATATATATTGGAAGAGGGCTACATTGAACATAATGATCCTTTCTCTACCAATTTGAATCTCAATGTATTTGAAGCTCTTGTCGACGATGAATCGAGAATCTCTGACGAAAAGACAGCTGTGGAACAAAAAGTCTTATCCGGATGCAGTTACTTGCCAAATCCGTAATTTTTGCCTAGATTGCCCCCAGGGTGAGGTACTCAATCTAGCGGGATGCAAATTCATTTTCATGTCTCTAACTTTTGCCTGGATCACCCTTGCGGGTTTTCCACCGAGACGCTCCTTTTTTCCTAAGCCGCCCTTTCGGGTTTTCAACTTAGCGAGCTATTCTGTTTTTCTTTTATATACTTTTTTTTAGGCAAAGTATTTCTTGACTGCATCTGAATTCACAGGGCGAGTGAAATCCTCCCCATCCATTGTTGTAAGCATCAAAGCTCCGCCTGAAAAGGCTCTCTTAACAACATATGGACCTTCATAGTTCGGAGTCCACTTGCCCCTGGAATCGGGCGCGAAAGACAAAACTTTCTTGAGCATGAGGTCACCTTCTCGGAACACACGAGGCTTGACCTTCTTATCGAATGCTTTCTTCATTCTCTGCTGATATAACTGACCATGGCACATGGTAGTTAATCGCTTCTCTTCAATCAAATTCAGTTGGTCATAACGACTCTGAATCCATTCAGCATCAGTCAACTTAGCTTCCATCAATACTCTCATTGATGGGATCTCCACCTCTACTGGGAGAACAACCTCCATGCCGTAAACAAGAGAAAAAGGGGTTGCCCCTGTCGAAGTGCGGACAGATGTACGATAACCATGCAAAGCAAATGGCAGCATCTCATGCCAATCTTTGTTCGTGACTGTCATCTTCTGGATAATCTTCTTGACATTCTTGTTAGCAGCTTCAACAGCCCCATTCATCTTAGGTCTGTAAGGAGAGGAATTATGGTGTGCAATCTTGAATTCAGCGCACAACTCTTCCATCATCTTGTTATTCAAATTAGATCCATTATCAGTAATGATCTTATCTGGCACACCATAACGGCAAATCAGCTGGTTCTTGATAAACTTCACGACCACTTGCCTGGTCACATTCGCATACGATGCGGCCTCAACCCATTTGGTGAAGTAGTCAATTGCTACGAGAATAAACCTGTGTCCGTTGGACGCTTTCGGTTCAATCATGCCGATCATGTCAATTCCCCACATAGAGAAAGGCCATGGTGATGAAATCACATTCAGAAGTGTCGGAGGAATATGAATCTTATCCGCGTAAATCTGACACTTGTGACATTTCTTCACATATTTGCAGCAGTCAGACTCCATTGTCAGCCAATAGTAGCCTGCTCTCAGCATCTTTCTTGCCATGGCATGTCCATTGGAATGAGTACCAAATGAACCCTCATGGACCTCAGTCATCAACAGGTTTGCTTCGTGTCTATCCACGCATCTGAGCAAAACCATGTCAAAATTTCTCTTATACAACACTTCACCACTGAGGTAGAAACTGCCTGACAACCTTCTTAAAGTTTTCCTGTCTTTCACAGATGCCCCTGGCGGGTAGACCTGGTTCTGGAGGAAATTCTTGATATCAAAATACCAAGGCTTGTCATCATTCACTTCTTCAACTGCAAACACGTGAGCTGGTCTATCCAAGCGCATCACGGTGATATTGGGTACTTCATTCCGATATTTCACCACAATCATTGAAGCAAGCGTAGCAAGAGCATCTGCCATCCGATTATCCTCTCGAGGAATGTGATGAAAGTCAACTTCTGTAAAGAATGTTGAAATCCTCCTCGCATAATCTCTATATGGAATGAGACCAGGCTGATTCGTCTCCCATTCACCCTTGATCTGATTGACAACCAGGGCCGAATCACCATAAACATCAAGATGTTTGATTCTCAAATCAATACATTCTTCCAGTCCCATAATACAAGCTTCATACTCAGCCATATTATTCGTGCATTTGAAAGTTAGCCTTGCTGTAAACGGAATGTGCGTGCCATGAGGAGTAATGATTACTGCCCCAATACCATTTCCGTACTGATTTACAGCGTCATCAAACACCATCGTCCATCTGGAACCAGGTTCCGGACCTTCATCAAGTGTAGGCTCATCACAATCTTTCATTTTCAAATACAGAATCTCCTCATCTGGGAAGTCGTACTGAACAGACTGATGATCTTCAATCGGCTGGTGCGCTAAATGGTCAGCCAAGATACTACCTTTGATAGCTTTCTGAGCTCGATACTCAATATCATACTCAGACAACAACATCTGCCAACGGGCAATCCTCCCAGTTAAAGCAGGCTTCTCGAAAATATACTTGATTGGATCCATTATGGAAATCAACCAAGTTGTATGATTTATCATGTACTGGCGTAAACGCTTAGCAGCCCAACCAAAGCATAACACGTCTTCTCAAGCATAGAGTATCGAGACTCACAATCAGTAAACTTCTTACTGAGGTAGTAGATAGCAGATTCTTTCTTCCCTGATTCATCTTGCTGACCGAGTACATAACCCATCGAGTCTTCAAGGACAGTCAAATACATGATCATAGGTCTTCCTTCTACAGGCGGAGACAAGATCGGAGGTTCAGACAGATACTCTTTGATATTGTCGAAAGCTTTCTGGCAATCCTCGGTCCAATTATGAGACTGATCTTTCCGGAGGAGCTTGAATATTGGCGCACATGTGGCAGTCATGTGGGATATAAATCTGGAAATATAATTCAAGCGGCCAAGAAAACCTCGGACTTGCTTCTCAATTTTGGGGCGCAGGCATCTCTTGTATTGCTTTGACCTTTGCAGGATCAACCTTAATACCTCTTTCGCTGACAACAAAACCCAACAACTTGCCGGAACGGACTCCAAATGTACATTTGTTCGGATTCAGACGAAGTCTGAACTTCCTCAGACGCTGAAAAAGCTTCAACAAATGCTCAACATGTTCAACTTCCGTTCGGGACTTAGCAATCATATCATCAACATAGACCTTTATCTCCTTGTGCATCATATCATGAAACAAGGTAGTCATAGTTCGTTGATACGTGGCTCCGGCGTTCTTCAAACCGAAGGGCATCACTCGATAACAGAATGTTCCCCAAGGTGTGATGAATGTTGTCTTCTCCATATCCTCGGGTGCCATCTTGATCTGATTATATCCGGAAAATCCGTCCATAAAGGAAAAGACTTTGAATTTAGCTGTATTGTCTACCAACATATCAATGTGTGGTAGAGGGAAATCATCTTTCGGACTAGCCTTATTCAAATCTCTGTAATCAACACACATACGGACTTTTCCGTCTTTCTTAGGCACAGGCACAATGTTGGCCACCCATTGAGGATATGTGGAAGTCACCAGAAACCCCGCATCAATTTGCTTCTGAACTTCCTCTTTGATCTTCACTTCCATATCTGGATGAGTTCTTCTGAGCTTCTGCTTCACAGGCACGCACTCAGGCTTCAAAGGCAGGAAACGTTGCACAATATCGGTATCTAGACCTAGCATGTCTTCATACGACCAAGCGAAGATATCGGAATATTCTCGTAGCAAACTGATCAACCCCTTCTTAACAGACTCTTCAAGAAGTGCCCCAATCTTCACCATACAAACACAATCTTCAGACCCCAAGTTGACCGTTTCCAGATCTTCATATGCGGCTGAATGATCTTCTTCTCGTGCTCAAGGAGACGGGTAATCTCGTCAGGAATCCCTTCAACATCATCTTCCTCTGCTTCAAATACAGGGAACTCAAAATTGGGAGATGGCGTTGGATCATTATGTTCAATGGGTTTTAGAATCAACCTGCATAATGATTTTGGATAATAAAAAACTTTAGAATTTAAACAAGCAAATCATTATGCAGATGAAAAAGATTGTTTTTATTCTTGTTTTTAGGGTTTTTTGTGATCACTGATTTCATGCAAAAGCAAAAAGTGAAAACAAATGGAAAAACAAATGTTTAACAATGCATTAATTGAATGAAATATCATTGTATAAATGCTGCCAACAATGTCATCACTTCTCCTTTTGGCATGGGAGAAGGGTTTTTAAACAAAGTGAACAAATTACGCTGACTTAAGAATGACCGTAGGAACATCCACAGCGACCCAATTATGGCAGATCCCGCCAGGGATAACAAAATTGCTCAAGTCCTCTACATCCTCTTCCAGAATAGCAGCAGCTTCCTCAGCTTGATCAGCATGGATGACACCTCCACTTTTGAACAACCCTTGCTCATTGAATGCCCCAGAAAAATAGCCAATGCCAGCCCGGGATTTATTGTCTTCAAGCTCAATCATCTTCCCTAAACCAGCAACTGCACCATATTCAATGGCCAGTTTCGCATCACGATAGGAAACAAATGAAAGAGGCTTCTTCTCAATTGGCTCAGCAATAGATAAAGCTTGGAAAGGAGTTCCAACTTCATCCTCAGCATCAATATACGAGAAAGAAGACAAGTGGCTAACCAGGAGAGCCTTTTCTCCCCCTACCACAACCAGTTTCTTATTCTTAACGAATTTCAGCTTCTGGTGTAGGGTGGATGTCACGGTGCCAGCCTCGTGAATCCATGGTCTACCAAGGAGACAGCTATAAGATGGGTGGATATCCATAACCTGAAAGGTAACTTGGAAATCACTTGGTCCAATCTTGATTGGGAGATCAACTTCCCCAATCACGGTCTTACGCGACCCATCAAAAGCTTTCACAACAACACCACTCTTCCTCATGGGAGGCCCCTGATATGACAATCTCGAAAGAGTGGTCTTCGGCAATACATTCAAAGATGACCCAGTGTCCACCAGCACATTGGACATGGCGTCTGTTTTGCAATTCATAGAAATATGTAGAGCCATGTTGTGGTCTCTTCCCTCCTCGGGGAGATCAACGTCACAGAAACTCAAAGTGTTGCAAGCAGTGATGTTTGCAACTATACTGTCAAACTGTTCAATTGTGACGTCGTGATCAACATAAGCCAGATCCAATACTTTCTGCAGAGCCTCCCTATGGGGTTCTGAATTCAGCAGCAAAGATAGTACGAAAATCTTGGACGGCGTTTGTAGAAGCTGGTCTACAACGTTGTACTCACTCTTCTTGATGAGCCTCAGCATCTCATCACATTCTTCATTCACAATGCCACTCGGGCCAACAGAAGAAACATGAGTCTTTTGTACAGAGGAGGGTTTAGCAACAGGTGCCGGATTTGGAACATTCACCGCAGTCCCAACCGGACGCTCAGCAGAATCAGAAGCAACAGCTCTAGCCTGAGGCTTAGGTGCTGAAAACACATGACCACTACGGGTCAACCCACTCACGTCAGCAATATTAACAACGAAGGTTGAAGGCAACGACACTTCTTTCCCATCTTCCACAGCAACGGGATTATATCGGAAGGGAATTGCTCTATCTGAAGCATAAGGCACAGGGCCTACAGGCTTGATTACCAGAGAAGGAGACACCTTCGGCTTGCTACCATCATAACGGATGACAACAGACTCAGGAAGCTTGAACACAGGAGAAATCACGTTCACCTCTGGTTCGTCTTCATCAACATTTCTGTTTTGAAGAATCTCAATGGCACCTTCATCCAACAGCTCTTGAAGCTCTCTTCGCACTTGGCGGCAACCCAATCTATTGACGGAGCAGATACGGCATCTGTCATGGTCGTGTTCCATATGACTGTACTGACACAGTAGACGATGCAACTCGACCAATGACTGTCGAATATGGCTTACATATTTGACTTTATATTTGCCAGGGCAACCCTGGACCATGTTAACCGACTTCCCATGCTCGGGCAATGGGTTCTTCGTAACATTCGGGCCTGAGTCCTCAAAGCTCAGGATGTCGCATCGCATAAGGTCTTGAACCTTGGTTTTCAACGGATAGCAGTTCTCTACATTGTGATCGGGAGCACCGGAATGATAAACACAATGCTGGTCTGGCTTATACCACCATTGCGGGTTAGCAGGCACAGCCGGAGGCTCTCTGGGAGTAACCAGTTTCCGCTCCAATAGAGAAGGATATAACTCAGCATATGACATAGGAATGGGATCGAAACTGATCTTTTTCCTATCATAATTCAAATTGGCCTGACTACTGGTGCTGCCACGAGGCTGGTAAGCCTGTTGCTATGGACGATGCTGCTGTTGATACTGAGGTTGTTGCTGATTATGCTGATTGTTGTCTCTGAAGACAGGTGCTATATGAGCCACCTGGTGCTGACCGCTGGCATGACGCACAGGCTTCCTATTATCAGAGGGTCTTCTAGGTTTAGCATGAGATTGCACAGCATGTGCCTCCCCATCTTTCTTCTTAAACGCCCCATATCGTTTAGAAGAGCTTTCATCTTTAGATAATCGTCCTTCACGGACACCTTCCTCCAATCGCATCCCCATGTTCACCATTTCGGTGAAATCCGAGGGAGCACTCGCAACCATCCGCTCGTAATAAAATGAACTAAGAGTTTTCAGAAAAATCTTAGTCATCTCCTTCTCTTCTAGCGGAGGAGTAATCTGAGCTGCCAGCTCTCGCCACCTCTGGGCGTACTCCTTGAATGTCTCTTTATCCTTCTGAGACATGGCCCTGAGTTGATCACGGTCAGGCGCCATATCAACATTATATTTGTATTGCTTGATGAAGGCTTCGCCAAGATCGTTGAAGGATCGGATGTTTGTACTATCAAGGCTCATATACCAACGAAGAGCCGCACCAGACAAACTATCCTGAAAATAATGAATCAGCAGCTGATCATTATCTGTCTGAGTAGACATTTTCCTGGCATACATAACCAGGTGAGCGAGAGGGCAGGTGTTCCCCTTATACTTCTCAAAGTCAGGGACTTTGAACTTGACAGGTATCTTCACACCGGGAACTAGGCATAACTCGGAAGCAGACTTGCCGAATAGATCTTTCCCTCGGAGGGTCTTCAATTCCTTTTGAAGCTCGAGGAATTGGTCATTCATCGCGTCCATCTTTTCATTAACATCTGGGCCCTCAGACGGCTCAGAATGATAGATGGTGTCGTCTACCCTGGGAAAGGTATGCACGACAGGAGGAGGCATTGCAAGGACCGGGCTAGATGCCGGCATAGAAGCAAAAGTAGGAGCTGGAATATCAGGCATAAACCCAGGAGGCATACCCCACGGAAACCCGGCTGGCATGGCATTCGGCACAAAATGAGCACTAGCAGCTGGCACAGTCGAAGACACGACCTCTGATATAACAGTCCTCTGGGGAGGAGTTGCAGGAGGTGGAGAAGGTTGATTCTGAGCAGCCAAGAACTGCTCCATCAGAGCGCTCAATCTAGCGACCTCTTCCTTCAGCTCTCTGTTCTCTTGTTCTAACTGATCCATCACTCTTGCAGAATTGGCTCTGGTATAGTACCGGTGAGTCAGCTTGTCTTCAAAATAAATGAAGAGCACAGAGTTAGGCCACAGACAAGAAGACCAGAACAACACCTGCTTATGCAAAAATGATGCATGTAATGCTCGTGCATATGCTTTGTTTTTATTTCAAGGAACTTTTAGGGTTCTATTTGCAATTTTCGAATATTTAAGCATTATAATAGCATATGGAAAATATCTCATCAAATATATTCGAGACAAAGAAGTACAGCATTGTTAATTATTATAAGGGAAAAGGAAAATGAACATCCTATGGATCCCTAGAAGCTCGAGATGCTGGAAGACGAGATACACAAAGCTTCTTGATCTCTCTCTCATATGCTGCCTCCATATCTGCTTTTTCTTTAGCAAGTCGATCATACTTCCTCTTCCAGAATTTGGAAGACTGAGGAAGCAGAGAAGTCCAGGTATCATTCGGATCATCTATCGCCTGATGCTCGAGGAATTCGATCAGAGCGTCCTTCTCCTTAAGCTGTTGAAGCAACTCTTCTCTTTCACGGATCCAGGCACGTGAAAGGTCTTCGTCTCTCAACTCCTCTACATCTTGGTTAGGGAGGGTTGAAGGCCCAGCCACAACCAACGGTGTAGGTCTCGGATAATCGTATGGCATAAGGTACTCTGATGCTCTCTGTCTGACCCAAGAAGTAAACGGCTCCAAAGCAATGCAATTCTTCGGACCCAACTCGTTTCTACCCTTCTTGTGAATCTTGCGCCAAGCGCGGACCATCCTGGATTTCAGGCCTTGGGGATCTTTACCCTCCTGAAAGAATACACCTTCTAACAGAATGTTATGAGGTTTATCCTTTAGGGGGAACCCAAGCTGACGACGTGTTAGGATAGGATTGTAGCTGATCCCACCACATGTACTAAGAAGAGGCACATTAGGGAATTCACCACAATAATCAATGATCTGAACAGTATCATACACGCGATCATACCAATAGATATCGTCATTAGTGAGAGACATAAGTCTCGTAGACCACCGTAGACATCACCCAACAGAGTAGGAACGAGATTAAGAACAGAAAAGATCCTGGGGAACAATACCAAACCGTAGATGAGCAGCACAAATAAAGCCTCAAAGGCATCCTCACTCATGGCCTTCCCATAAACGGTGGCTTGAGCAATGAGGAAATCAGAAGGAAGACCCTGAATTCCACCTTTGGTGGTCATATGCGCTTCAATAAGGGATTCATCTATGTGCAACAAGTCTGCGATCTCTCGAGAAGTCGGAATACTCTCTAAGCCACTGAACGGCACCTGATCCAGAATAGGAATACCCACAAGATGAGCATACTCCTCGAGCGTAGGCAACAGCTGAAAATCCGGAAAAGAGAAGCAATGATACAGAGGATCATAGAACTGCGCCAAGGTACTCATCAACCCTTCGTCAACCTGAGTAGTCAACAGAGGCAGAAGCTTCCCATAACGAGCTTTGAAACCCAAGGGATCTACTACATAAGATGTCAGATTCCTTAACTCTTTCACATCGGGCTGTCTAAAGCTGTACTTCTTTGTATGCCTTTTTGGTCTTTCCATGTCTGAAAAATTTGCAAATAAACCCTTTAAGTTCCTTGAAAATTTTCTCATTTTTCTGATGACATGAATGCAGATGAATGCATGAATGCATGAATGCAACAATCACACTCAAGGATCAAGCAAATCACACCAGGCAAAGGTCATGGGAAAGCTCATAGTATCCCTAATATCAATCATCCATTTTGGTGGATTATGGTTTACACCTTATCAACACCCAAGTTCCATTGATATTAATGATACATGAACCGACTCAATCATCCTTAATATCAATCATCCATTTTGGTGGATTATGGTTTTCACCTTATCAACACCCAAGTTCCATTGATATTAAGGGTGTCTGAACGACTCAACCATGAATCACGGGTTTGTTGAGAGTCACGAGCATGGAGTCTTGGTTAAGAACCACCCAAAGGGAGTGTACTAGGGTTTAAACCTGCCAAACATGTTCTACCAGAGGTTCCCATAGTCATCATCCCATCTTTCGAATATTATCGGAGAAACGAATACTCGTATTCCAAAAATATTCTCAAGAGAGACTCTTATGAGTGTAGTATCGCGTAACAATCGCATCAGATCTGACATCTGAACGACCTCCGCACTACGTCCTAAAAATAGGCCAAGATGGGATTGGTAAACTAAGGTCCTTGGCTTCTAAGGCACATGATTGAAAGAATAATGCCTAACCATAAATAACTTGTGTGACATTATTAATCCAACATGACCTCCACCAAGTGAATGGACTCGCAAGTCAACTTGTTAAGGAATACTCCACACAAGTCGACGAGACTATGCCATTCTCCTATCCTAAGGTGCACTCGAGTTCGGGTATAGAACTCATCTCACAGAGATCACCAAAGCAAACAGCAATTGTATATCAAGCAATTCAATCATTACAATCAATACAGTTATCCCAAATTGTACAAAAATATGTCATATAACAGATAAACAAATATCATACAACAAGGGTGAAAAGTAGGCAAAACCACCAAGGAGGTACTCCCCAGCAGAGTCGCCACTTTTCTGTAGCGGTGTATTCGTCACTTTATGATTTATTGATTAAATCAAAAGCAAAGCATACAAAGAATCGAGTTGCCACCGCACTTTTATTTATCCAAAGGAATGGCTAAAAAGCGAACAAAAGCCTAAGAAGTTTTACACATAGAAAACTAATGAAAAGATCAGAGATCTGGGTAAGGGGTTAATTACGCAATGGGAAGGTGTTAGGCACCCAAAACGTCCTAGGTACTCCTAGGGAGCACTTTTCACAACTTGTTGTACGAAATGTTATTTGTTTATGAAATATTTATTGTACAAACATGGATTGAAGGGATGAGAAAAGAATATACAAGTTATTATTTTTGTGTTTGAACGGATGAACCCGTTGCCTACGTACCTTTCCATGGAAGGTAAGGATCAAAATGCCGTAGTTCGGCTAAAAGATTTCCAAAATATGAGTGGATTCATTTTAAAACAAAAGCCCTAAGATCTTTCGTTATCCACGGGAGAAAACTCAACCTTGTACAAACAACAAGTCCACCATGTGAGAATAGCTTCAACTTGCTAGTGAGGGGTTAACCCTATAATAAGCAAGGAAGTCTTACAATTCAATCACTAAAGACAAAAGGTGAGATTAACATCAATCAACTAGGATAAATCAAACCTATGGCTAATGTATGAAAACTTATCAAGAATGGACAAAGCCACAAAACAATTGAATGGGTGAAATTAACCAATTAGGATTTATTCACAAAAGATGGTCAAAGTATGATTAGAATTCAATTCAAAGAAGTATTATGAAATGGAGTTTGAAAAATCAAAGGCCTAAAGCCTAGGTTTCTAATTTGAAAACAAATGAAGATGTTTGCACAATAGTTTTCAAGTTTTTGATTAGCATGCACATGGAGGTTTAAAGGAACAAAAGGTGGGAGGGTGAGGAAGTAAAACTTCTTAGATGTTCACCTCTTGAAATCATATGTAGATGATTCAAGTGATTCCTTTGGAATAGGGCAACAATGCAAATAAGCAAATAAACAACATAAATGGATACCGGATGCCAATCAATGGACTTACACCAATCTCACCAAACAAAAACAAACATGGATACCAGATGCCAATCAATGGACTTACACCAATCTCCTAAAACAAAACAATGATACCAGATGCCAATCAATGGACTTACACTAATCTCACAAAACAAAAACAAACATGGATACCAGATGCCAATCAATGGACTTATACTAGTCTTACAAAACAAAAACAAACATGGATACCAGAGGCCAATCACTGGACTCACACTAGTCTCCCACCATATCATAGGAACAACTGCCAAGTAATGGACTTATGCTTGTCTCCTCCATGGACAAAGCAAAATGCTATAAAGCAAAGTTTATGAAATGATATACAAATGATGATGATAAATGCACAAAGGCACACTCAAGAAAATATGCACAGATGAATCAAGTCAGCAGACAAACAAGTCAATTAGCACACACTATATACAATCAATTAGGCTCAAGCAAGGTTAGGCTTTACAGCCAACTGGAATGGGGTATTTTGTGCTCTTAACCCTAACATTGAGAGTTAGGGTGAAGCAGATGAAATGGAGATGAGGGGTGTGCCTCATAGCTCTTATCCCTGGTCAGGGAGAGCTTTAAACAATGGAAGGTGTGGGAGTTCAGAAAGTTGGAACTCTTCTCCATAAATAGACTCTATAAGATCTTGGGTTATTATCTACAATGCATCAACACATTGTGTGAGCAAAGTGGATGACACACTGAATAGTAGGAGATGGATTACACATCTCTTTTATCTACCAATTGCCTCATAAGAGGACTTTTCCTGCTTGGCACAAAAGATAAACAAACACAAGCATTGCCTCTTAAGGAGGACTTCAGACAGGTGCCTACCAATAACAGTAGGTCTTCCAGACTACATGAAGATTAGAGATTATACCTAAGTGGTTAAGCAACCAAGCAAAAGCAAATTTCAAATGAACTTAAAGCAACTTATGTACCTGTGGAAACATCAAACAAATCAGTACAAAGTTCAGACAATCAAACAGCAGTCAAATAAGCAAATAACAATCCCAATGTACACAATGTGTAAGCCAAAAGTCAAACTCAAATGAGTCAACATCAACCTACAAAACACACAAAGATTAGTAATCAAAGGCAAACAACAATGCTCAAGTGATGAAGCATCAACAACTATGGAACTTGAATGCTCAACCTGAAATCAAAGCTCAAATATGAGAGGCAAACCACTAGGTCAAAGCCTAGGGTCAAAGATGGAGAAATAATTCAAAACAGAAGCTGAAAATTAACATGAATCAACTTCAAACACATATTGAAACATTCCAAAAGGTCTCACATCAATTAACCAAAAGCATTTCATGATCAATTGAAGTTCAAGGCAATTTTAAAGCTCAAATGTGATCAACCAGAATGAAAAATCTCAATTAAATCAGAAACGATTCAAATAATTCCAAAAAAATTCATGCTCATTCACAACATTCATAACATGCATCACACAAAAAATCAGGACAATTGGAGATCATTTGATATGGAAATCACATGGCATAAGTTGGACATCAAAAGGTGTGACACAAATTGTCACACCAACTTAGAACAATCATAAAACAGAAATGATAAATGGTAAAAATACCAAATCAACACCAAAATGTCAAGCAAAGTGTCTAGTTTCATCATGCAAATTTTCAGAATCATTGGATCAAAGACCAGCATTTCACAAATGAATAAGCAAGGTAAGGTACAAAATGGATACATGTTCAAACATTCTAGCACAAAATGAAATCCAGCCAAGCACAATTTTGGAAAAAATGATCAAAAAATAATAGACAGAAAAAGAAACACAATGCAAAAAACCTGGTAATTTTTGGATGATTTTTCAATTAGATATGAATTTTTGAAGTTAAGGAAAAAAAGAAAAAATGTATGAAGCATAGCACATGAATACATGGAGGGAAAAGGAAAATCATGAAAGCATTTGAACTAATTGTCTCCGCTGGGAATCGAAGTAGGGACGAATTTGAAATGCTGCGCGCCAAGCCTTGAAATGATGCGTTTCATTTATCCATGTGGCTTGGTCAAAGCGCAGTCAAACGTGGAGAGCCAATCAGAAGCTAGCATGGCAATCAGCATGCACCAATCACACGCGAGCCCTATTCTAACACATTCAGCAATGGAAAAGCGTGGCCTAATGGATTAAAACGTTGCCAAAACATGAACATCATCATCTTCATCGTGAATCTCATGAACAGTGGATGCATCAAGAACAAAATTCTCAGAAATCAAAATTTAACACATCAATACGTAGATACTTCATTCTAGGTCACGAATCCATGCATGGTTTAGCCTAATTCCAACTATCATGAGCAAATCGAAGCCAACAACATTCATGCACAAAACTTTAAACAACCCTAACTCATTCAATATTGCACGAAATCTCATGGTTCAAAGCTCAGCATCACCAGCAAACTTAGATCTACAACAATAGCATAAGAATTTTAAGAATTAGAGAGATCGATTGGTAACCTCTTTGAAGTGCAGAACTGGAATTCGTGTAGTTCAAGGCCTTGTGATGCTCCAAAAGTCTTCTAGGATACTTGTATGGATGATTGAATGAGAGATCGAAGCTCAATTGCTCTTGAATCCAACAGAATTTGACATTGCCATGGATGCTTTCAAGCTTCAATTATGAACAAAACAGGCACAGTTTCTCTCGAATTCTCCTTCAAACTTACTCAAGAATGCTTCAGGAAGATGAATTGATCAAGAGAAATGGATCTTGTTTGAATAATTTTGAAGAAATTTTTGAGAGAAAATTTGATGAGTTTTGATCTAGATCTGAAAATAATGAAAGCTAATCTGAAAAACAGTTAGAGTTTTAGCTTATATAGGTCATGTTAATCATCCCTTAATCAGGTTTAAGCCAAATGTTAAGTGTAATTAACAAAAATGGAGTGTAAGTGCAAATTTGGTTTTCACCCTTATGCAGGAAAATGCATGTGAACAGTGCACGAAAATTTTATTCATTTTCACTCAAAATTCTGTTTTGGAGCCAATGGCAATGATAAAATGCTTAAACAATGCACCAAATTTAAACTTCATAATTTCCCTCCAAAAATCAAGTGAATTGGAAAATGTTCATGTGATGATAATTGGTGTAATGCAATGCATGATTTGGAAACTATAGGTCAAAATGAGAATTTAGCAAAAAGAACCACTTGAATTGGAGCTTTGGTTGAGAAGTTATGTCCATTTGAATCTTCAAGTACACCTTGCCATGTTTTGATCATATCTCTTTAACCACACATGAGAAATTGATGATCTTGGACATTTTGGAAATGGGAGAGAAATATCTACAACGTTCATGTTCAACAAAATTTCATTTGAAGCTTTCTTGATGATGTAATTTGAAGTTGAAGTTAGGTTAAAACCTTTTCATTTTTGGCAAATTCAAATTATAGGTCACTTTCTATTTTTGGAAAGTTTTGACCTGACTTTAAATTCTTCAACGTTGATGTTTGAAATGTCAAATGAGACTTGTTTGAACATGAATGAAGTATTTCTAATCACTTCCCACCTCCAAATCCACAGTTGACTTGGTAGTTGACTTTCTAGGTCTTCAGATGACCTGGCCATGTTCTGATGAAATTCAAGCCTCTACCACTTGGGATTTTGATTCAAAATGGCATCATAGCTCATATGAACTCTTGATAATGATTATGGGGTCCAAATTCTCAAGAATGGCCACCATCTATTGCTCAATGACTGCCTTTGACTGCTTTGACTGTTGATTGCTTCATCTGCAAGACAAAGGTTAGATGACATATTTTTGTACTTTTGGTTAGTGATAAAAGGAAAAGCAATGATATACAAATGCAAAACATGCTTGGTGATCAAGAACCACTCTCAATAAGATAACCAACCCACAGGGAAGGAAGCAAGGTGCACAATGATCCTTGAGGCAATGAAATGATATGATATGATGCCATGAGGGATCTTAGGGGCAAAATTGGGGTCTTACAGGTGGTTTCCACCACCGTCCCCACGTGGCTGACTTCTTGGCCCTTGGATGTGGCCCCTGGGATCTAATCTCAGCGCTCCATTTGATTGACATGTTTTAATGTCATGTGTGATGTTGTTGACTCAAGTACACCATGCGTGCGCGCCTCCTATCCACTTTATGCGCCACGTCAATTAATGAGACAAGATCAGACGCTCCATGATTTTTCCTATTTTCTGAATTTCATTTTATTTTCTTTAATTGCATTTTCTTTAATTGCATTTTAATCATAAAAATATGGGACCAATTCCAATATTTCCCTTTTAAATTCTAGTTTCTGAAAATGATTTTTAATATTTTATGATTCCATTTAATATTTTTTTGTGAATTTTCTCTTTTCTGGTTATTTTTCATTCATTTAAAATACTTTCCAATATTCAAAAATGACAAAAATATTTTCTTAACATCTTTGAATGATGATGAATCTATGAAAAATATTCTCATCAATTTCTTAATTGATTTGAGATTTATTGGAGATTTTAATTCAATTATGTTATTTTTCTTCATTTTTAATTGTTTAAAATTAGTTTCTGTTTTCAAAAAATGATGAAATTTTTTGTCAAACCTTGTTTGACCATGTTGAACTTATGATGATCCAATTGGACTTTTCCAAGTTGATTTGAATTGGATTTGAAGTTTGACCTTTATTTGTTTATTTTAATTCAAGTATTATTTTAATTCCAAAAAATACCAAAATTATTTCTCTTGTTTCTTGACTTCTAAGCTTCATCTCACTTCTGTTTACCATTGATTGATGTTGATTCCATTCATGTTTGATCAATGTGTGTTGGTTATGTCATTTAAATTCCAATTATGTACATTCCATTCCTTCTTCTTCTTCTTCTTTTTTCTTTTTGACCAATGAGTTAAAGATTGGTGGTTAGCCTTGACATATGAGAGGCTTAACCTTCCTTGATTCAAATCAAATTCATCTTGATCAAAGATCAAGTGAATTTCTTTGCATTAAGGATAGGTTGCTTCTTGGTCAAGCAAAAAACCTAAATCAATACATGGTCATTCTTTCTTTTCTTTTGGCATGGCAAGTTGTAGGAGCTTGGCTTACTAGTCATGGTCTCTAACTTGTGTTTGTTGCCTATAGTTTTATTGACCGGCCTTAGATAGGTGTGACTACTACATTAGTCCACTTACGATTGCTTAACATAGCGCTAAATTGCCTTATGGCACACTAACACTAACTACTAATCACTAACTTTTAATTCAAGCATTTAATTCTTGCAATTTCCTTTAATGCAATTTAATTTCTTACTCATTTATTCATTTGCCTTTGCCCTTTGCTCACTTGAGCTCATGTTTATGTTTATGCAATTTGCCCTTTGCTCACTTGAGTACATTATTGTGTATATACTATTGTCTTGTGCTTGTTGTGTTTTGTTTGTGTGAACCCAATGCAAATGGAGAAAGGACTTAGATTTAGGACCTTACATATGCTAATTAATGGAGTTTCAAGAGAAACTAGGCCTCATGCCTTTAGAATGCTATATATGTTGAAGAGCAACTAGGCCTCATGCCTTTAGAATGCTTAATCTTGAAAGTTGAATTGAAAGGACCCTAATTCTAAACTCAATCTTGTCCATTCTTTTATTTGCATTGAGGAACTTTTTGATTTGTGTGTTCTTGTGATAGGGATCCCAAACTTGAGCTATTTAGAAGAACCATTGTCATGGACATCCAAGATAAGAGATACAAAAGCCAATTGGAAGATTCCTAGGAGCTTGATTGATCATTTACTTGATTGCTTGAGTTGATTGCTTATTGCTTGCTAATTCCAAAGGAAAGGAGCAACTTGGATCATCTTTATGATCTCAAGAAGATAACTCCAAGTGGTTTCATTTCTCTTCCCTCATCTTTGCATGTTTAGGACCTAGCCTTTCTCTTCTTCTCTCCACTCTAACCCAAGCCAAACTTTTGTGCAAACATTAACATTGTTTTCAAAATTAGAAACCTAGGCATTATGCCTTTGATTTTTCAAACTCTTTTCATAACACTTATTTTGAATTGAATCTTAAGTCAACATTGACCTTATTTTGTGAATACTTTTAATTTGTAAATACAACTCACTCAATTGGTTTTGTGGTTTCAATGGCCACTTTTGCCAAAGCTTTTCGTAAACATTAGCTATTAGGTTTGAGTTATCCTAGAGGTTGATATAATACTCACCTATATCCTTAGTGATGGACTATAAGTCTTCCATGCTTATTATAGGGTTAACCCCTCACTAGCATGTTGAAGCTCTCCTCACATGGTGGATTTGTGGTTTTAGGTTGAGTTTTCTCCCTTTGATAACAAAAGACCTTAAGGCTTTTGACCAATCAATTCACCAACTTCTTTTGAGATTTTTACCCCGAACTACGAGGTTTTGATCCTAATCTTTTTTAAGATGGTACGTAGGCAATGGGTTTATCCATTCAAACATAAAATTGTAAATAAATTGTATATTCTCTTCTCATCTCCCCAATTATGTTTGCACAAATATTTTAACAAATACCAACCTACCTTGCAACATTTGTGAAAAGGGCTCCCTTAGAGTACTAAGGATGTTTTGGGTGCTTAAAACCTTCCCATTGCATAACCAACCCCCTTACCCAAATCTCTGATATTTTTATTAGTTTTTGATTTGATAAAACTTCTCGGTTTTTGTTCGCTTTCTAACCATTCCTTTGGATAAATAGAAGTGCGGTGGCGACTCGAATTGTATGATTTACTTTTGATTTAGTCAATAAATCTAAAGGTAACGAATACCCTGCTACAATTTGTTATCGCATTTGATTTTATTATTCTGATTTCCTGCTACAGTTATATTATTTCCCCATAGAGGTTTGGTGTGTCTGTCCTCCTTCAATGATAGAGTGTCATCCCATTAAGCAGAAATAATTTAACCTTTCTCTTTTCCCCACAGAGTTATTTCCTCGTGGATGATTATTGTTTAGGTTTCCTCCTCAGTTAATTATATGGATGGAACCACTCCTCTTGAGTTATATCCTCATTTGGGTTGAGTCCTTGTTTAATGGTTTCTTTCTAGATCTTACCTAGATATATACTTTTGGGTCCCTTGAAAATCTATTACCCAGTAACTGGTAATATTCTTCTCGATTTTTGAGTACTTTACTTTTTCCCAATACTCGATAAATTGTAATTTACTTCCTTTTGTTATCCCCAGCGGATTCGTTTTGACGTTTCCCCAGGAAGTCTATCCTTGATATGTTCATCCTAACCGATGACAAATATTCTCCCTTTGTGGTTTCTTACCCAGTAAAAAGGTAGTTGTAATCCCTATTTCATTACCTAGAGAGTTAATCCTTGATATGTTCATCTTAACCGATGAAGGATTTCCTCCTCTTCGCGGTCTTCTGCCCAGTAGTCGGTAGTTGTAAATCCTGCTTCCCCTTGCTGAGTCTATCCTTGATATGTTCACTTTAACCGGTGACAGATATTCTCTCTTTGGTATTCTATCCAATAATCTATGGATATAATTCCTACTTTTCCCTGGTAGTCTATCCTTGATATGTTCATACTAACTGATGATGGATATTCTTTCTCTGAGTCTATCCTTGATAGGTTCACTTTAGCCGGTAACGAATATTCTCTTTCTTTAGTCTTCTGCCCAGTAACTGATAGTTGTAAATCCTATTTTTCCCAACAGGTTGTTCTTACCTAGTAACCGGTAACGAATGCACCTCCTGTTTCTTAGCGAGTCATCCTTGATATGTTTAACCTAATCGGTAACAGATGTCTCTCTGTCATAGTACATTATCTTCCTACCCAGTAACTGATAATAGATAATATACTTCTATTACTCCTGCGTTGAAGTTCGTTCTTCCCCAGTTGAGTTTGGGTGCGTATTTCCTTAGTGAAGTCGCCGATCCCCTATTTGGTTCGAGTATTTCAGTTTTGTTCTAATTTACCCGTCTCTTCTGCAGATTTTCCCTTACCCCCAACCGAGTCCTTCCATTGATCCATTTTCATGGAATTCTTCTCGTATCTCCAACAGTTTTTAAGTCGTAGCCTGGCCTACGCACAACACTTTTATCCCCCAAAGTCTCTGTCCTCCCTAGTGAGTGTTCCTCACGGAATGCATTTTTGCTCCTGTGGACTTCCGGATTCTTTTCCTTTGTGGTAATATTTCCCCACAAAGATTATTTTTAACATTAATATCATATGCATCATGAGGTCTCTTAGGGACCAAAATTCGTTTCTAGATGTTGTTATTTAATTCCATTTTACTGAGTTGATACGAAGATGTTGTTATTTAACCTTCACATCCTCAATTAGAATGTCCTTAAATATGGGCAGCTGTAATACCCCAATTTTGACCCTAAGCTCCCTCATGCCATCTCATCATATGTATTGGCTTAGGGATCACACCTTGACATCCTCCTTACTATAGCGGGGTATTCGTTACCATTAGAGATATTGACTAAATCCAAGGTAAATCATACAAGTCGAGTCGCCACCGCACTTCTATTTATCCAAAGGAATGGTTAGAAAGCGAACAAAAACCTAATAGTTTTAACAAAAACTAGTAAAAGAAACAGAGATCTGGGTAAGGGGGTTGGTAATGCAATGGGAAGGTGTTAGGCACCCAAAACATCCTAGGTACTCCTAGGGAGCCCTTTTCACATTTGTTGTAAAGGTTGTTGTTTTGTGAAAGTTTATTTGTGCAAACATGATTGAAGGGATGAGAAAAGAATGTACAAGTTTTATTTACATTTTGTGTTTGAATGGATAAACCCATTGTCTACGTACCATCTTAAAAAAAGATTAGGATCAAAACCTCGTAGTTCGAGGTAAAAATCTCAAAAAAATGAATTGGATTGATTGGTCCAAAAGCCTTAAGGTCTTTTGTTATCAAAGGGAGAAAACTCAACCTAAAACCACAAATCCACCATGTGAGGATAGCTTCAACATGCTAGTGAGGGGTTAACCCTATAATAAGCATGGAAGGCTCATTGTCCATCACTAAGGATAAAGGTGAGTATCACATCTTCCACAAAGATAACTCAAACCTAATAGCTAAAGGTTATGGAAAATTTGATTAAGAAGGTGGCCATTGAAACCACAAAAGTATTTGAATGGGTTATATTTACCAATTAAAAGTATATACAAAGTATGGTCAAAGTGGACTTAAAGATTCAATTCAAAATAAGTGTTATGAAAAGAAAGTTTGAAAATCAAAAGCATAAGGCTTAGGTTTCTAATGTTGAAAACAAAAGTCAAATGTTTGCACAAATGTTTTGGTTTGGGTTAGAGTGGAGAGAAGAAGAAGAATGGCTAAGTCCTAAGCAAAACAAAAAGGGTAAAGGGAAAGAAATGAACCACACTAGGAGTTCCTCTCTTGAGATCATATTGATGATCCAAGTTGCTCCCATCCTTTTGAATAAGCAATCATAAGCAAATATTTCAAGCAATCAAACACACAGATCATGCTTCTAAGAATCCTCCAATGGATTTTGTATCTCTCACTTTGGATGCTCATGGTAATGGTTCCTCAATAGTGACTCAAGGTTGGAATTCCCTAGCACAAGAAAACACACATCAAAAAGTTCTATAAACAATCAAAGAATGGACAAGAGGGAGTTTAGAATATGATCCTTTCAATTCATCTTCAAAAGCATTAAGCATTCTAAAGGCATGAGGCCTAGTTGCTCTTCAAACTCCATTTGCTTGGGTAAAGGTCCTAAATTCTAAGTCCATTATTATCCAATTCTTTTGGTTCACAACAAAACAAACAAAACACAAGCACAAAAGTATATACACAATTATATACCCAAGTGGGCAAAAGGCAAATGGCATTAACATAAACATGTGCTCCAATGAGCAGAGGAAAAAGCAAATGAATAATATGTGCAAGAATTGTAAATTGCATAAAGTAAATTATATAAAGTAAAAGTTAGTTGTTAGTAGTTAATGGTTAGTATGCCATAAGGCAAAATTTAGCGCTATGTTAAGCAATCGTAATTGGACTTATGTAGAAGTCACAACTATCTGAGGCCGGTCAATAATAATGTAGGCAACAAACACAAGTTAGGAGTCTTGATTAGTGAACCAAGTCCCAACAACTTGCCATGCCAAAAAGAAAATGAGAATTGATCTTGTATTAGTTTAAGCCTTTTGCATGATTTAGAAGACAACCTATCCTTAATGCAAAACCATTCACTTGATCAATTGATCAAGATGAAGTAGATTTGGATCAAGGAAGATTAAATCTCCCTAATCAATGCTAACTTATCAACCTTCAACTCATTGATCAAAAGGAAAAAAAAAGGAGAAGAAGAAGAAGATGAATAAGAGAAACGAAATGGCAAAATTAAAGTACATTAAATGAAATGTCATGTATCAATCTTCATATGTTGACCAATAACATTGAGAGTCAAGGTCAAACAATCAAAAACAGAAGTGAGATGAAGATTGGATGTCAAGAAATGAATAAACTATTTTTGGCATTTTTTTTAATATTTAAAATAAACTTGAATTAAAAATAAATGGAAAGGTCAAACTTCAAAATTACTTCAAATCAACCTTGAAAGGTCCAAGTAAATTATCCCAAGTTCAACAAGGTCAAACAAAGTTTGACAAAAAAATTCAGCATTTTTAAAAGTCAGAAACTATTTTTAATCAATTAAAAATGAATAAAAATGACCTAATTGAACTAAAATCTCAAATAAATCTCAAATCAATTTGAAAATTGATGAGAATATTTTTCATAGATCCATCATCATTCAAATAGGTTAGGAAAATATTTTTGTATTTTTTGAATATCAAAAACTATTTAAAATGAATTAAAAATAACCAGAAAAGAGAAAATTCACAAAAAATATCAAATGATGAAATAAAAAATATTAAAAATCAGAAATAGAAACTAGAATTTATTTGGGAAATAATGCAATTGGTCCCATAATTTTTGGATTAAAAATGAAAGAGATATGATCTTTTTAAAATAAAGTGGAATTAAACAAAAATATAAAGAAATTCAGAAAATGAGAAAAATCATGGCACGTTGGATCAACCTCATTAAATGAGGCGGCGCATCCAAGGACTCTCAGCGCGCGCTTACCATGGATCCAAGTCAATGCGTGCACATGGGAAAGAAATAGAAGTCATTACAAGCAAGGGACGAGATTAAATCTGGAGATTAGATCACACGGCCAGGATTTGATCTGGAGATGATGAAGCCACCGGAGCCACCGTCTTCTCCGGTGAGCTCCAGAATTCTGGCCAAATTGCAGAAATTAAAACCTCAACCAAATCGTGCGATGTATACATCAAAAGAAAGCTGGGATGATGTACATCATCCCTATACCATCCTTTTTCCCTCTAGATCTCCATGGTGTGAGAAATCAGAGATGGAAAAATCTGGTGTTCATCATGAACTTAATGAATTGCAAAAATTAAAAGCATAAACATGATGCCTCTGTTGAGAGGACTTCAGCCAACATAAAATCTAAGCCAAAAGGGCAATGGATTAGGAGAATCGAAGAAAATACCAGTTGGAATGTAAGCTTGAGTTCTGGTGATTTGAGCTTGAAACCTTGCTTGCTTTGCCAAAACAGAAGTTCAATGAGATGTATGGTGAAGGTCTAGAAGCATCAGATCTAAGAATACAACCAGATGAAGCTGAATTCTAGATCTGAAAATTTTAAGAGAAATGAAACTTGCTTCTTTAGTGATGGTTAGGCAATGAATTCTGCAACATTTCAGGTTGAAATTAGGGTGTGAAATGGAGGGAATGAGGTCTCTATTTATAGAGGAAGTGGTAAGGGGAGTGGGAGCAATCCGTGTGCATGGCATGTGAAGCTTCATTGCATGGGCTTGCATGATCATGCACAAGGCCCAAAAACAATGCTAAATGAACTCTGAGCATCAGCCAAAAGGAATTGGACGTGTGAACTGCAAAGGCAATTGTTCATGTAACAAGATTTCAAGTGAATTCTCCATTTGTACCTAAACAATCATCTCTTCGAAAGTACTATTTAGAAAATCCAAGCATAGGCATATGGGTAATGGTTGGAAAGGTCTTTGTATGAGGAACAAATGTTATGTTGGACAAAAACTCATTTGGAGTGTGGAAATTTATGAAATTTGAATTTAAAGTGTGATGTGCAAATCATGTCAATGCAAAGTTTCTAAAATTGGCCAACTTTCAAACCCCTCTGTTTTGATGATTCAAGCTTCAAATGAAAAAACCTCCAACATCAAAGTTGTATATCTTTTCAAGACAATCAAAATGGACTTAAATTTTGCATCATTTGGATTTTTGATGAAATAGTTGTGGGCACTTGAAGTTGGACTTTTTTGCCTTTTAATGCCTTTGGTCAAAAAGGACCTATAATGTCTTGCATTATCACATGTATTTCGTTTGAGATTTTGAAATTTTGTTCAACATAACATTTTAAGTAGACATCTTAAGATTTCCAATTCATTTTATCCCACCTCAAAATCATAAATAATGAATGAGTTGTGTCCTTGGGAAGTTGACCCAAAATTAGGGTTTCAGTCAAAATTACCTATAATGTATTGGAATGGAAGATGGTCTTACAAGCTTCAAATCAATTTTTGATGAACATGAAAGTTGTTCATATTGTTCTTAAGAACATTTTAGCTTTTGGAACCATCTCCATTTGACCAACATATCAAAAGTTAGGTCTCAGTGCATTTCAAAATAGTCAGATGAATTGACTGATCAACTTCTCAAGTCCATGCCTCATATCTTGATGAATTGATGATTGAGGCCACTCAAATAAGTTCAAATATGCATGAAATGAAGAGTTAAAGAACTTCCCTTGATTTTATTTGACCATGGGCTGAGGTTGCTTCATGAGTAAGGCATTGTGGTGCACAGATGAATTAGGGTTTCTCTGGGGAACAAACCTCAAATCCTTTGACTTGCTTTGATCAAAAATAATGAATTGAGATACTAGGGAGGCATATTTGATGGATTAGATCTTTGGGAACCATTACCATGCTTGCTTCACCTCCTCTTGACCATGTCTTTGTACTAATGACCTCCTTGAAGCTTTTGACCTTGTGATTGCTCAAGCTACAAACAAAAGATGTTAGTGACATATTTTTGTACTTTTGGTTAATAAACAAAAATGAGAAAAGAAATGATATTTAATTCAAACATGCTTGGTGATCTCAAACCACTCACAAAGAGTCCCATCCAAAGGCAAGGGGAACCAAGATGCTAATGATCCTTGAGGCTATGCAAATGCAATGTTATGATGCCATGAGGGATCTTAGGGACAAAATTGGGGTCTTACACTTACCCCTCATTCATTCGGTTTGCATTGGGAGAGATCGACAAGCATATTTTGATTGTATCATGCTTTGTTTTTCATTATTTACTAACCAAAATACCAAAAATATGTCAATGTATAGTTTGTTGCTTTTGTAGGTAGTGTGTATGATCACCCATGCTCCATCAAGCTCATATATAGAGTTTAAGACCCTTAATGCAATGAGATAAATCAAGAGATATTTTACATTGTCTCTAGACATCATATATGGATCCCTATGGTCTACACATATCATTTTGACAAGAAATCATTGAGTTTGAAGCTTGTTTGCCTTGGAAGCCCTAATTCATCTATGTATCTTATGTGACTTCCTCAACAAGTTTCTTCAACATTTGATCAAATATTTCAAGGGATACTTCATTTTACATCATCTTTTACATATATGATCCTCCATGAGTCCCAAATATCAAGATAATGTCAAGTTTGCAAGATGGTTCGTGGTGGTTGACCAGAGAAAGTCAACTAGTCAAAACTGGGATTCCCTAGACCCTATATCCTACAATTTTTGTCATATGAAAATGATTACAAGAGCAAAGTTACTTATTATGAAATTCCAAACAGCTTTCATGTTAAAGTCAAGAGCTAGTTTTGCTTGGAAAGTCATTTTTTATGGTGAAAGATTATAGGTCATTTTGTTTGAACCCTAGTTAGGCGGTCAACTTCCAAGGATCATAACTTGCTCAATTTTTATGAGATAAAAGTCATTAAAGTTCCAATATGTCCTTTTCAACTTTGATGTTTGTAATAAGATCAAGTTCAACTTTAAAATTCATGTGCCAAGAGGAAACATTATAGGTCATTTTGGGTCATTACCATTGAACAAGTGATTTTCCTTAACTTCTAAAATGCATAACTCCTTCATGCGAAATCCAAATGAGGTCAAATTTGTGACCAAATTGAAGTAGTTTGAAAGATCTACAACTTTAATGATGGAACTTTTTCCATTTGAAGTCCATAGCAAAAGTTATTTTGTTTAATCATAATAATTTTATTTTTAATCCAAAAAATATGGGACTTTCACCAAAAGTCTTTAAATATTTTTCTATTTCATTTTCTGAATTAAAATAATTTTTTGGATTAATTTTGATCTTTTTCATGAATTAAATGTTTGTGTGCATATTTTTAGTTATTTAAAAATACTTCTGACTTTTCAAAAATGATGAAATTTTTTGTCTAAGGTCCTTTGGTCTTGTTTGACCTAGGATAAATCTCTTGCCATTTATTTGGTGTTTTGAAGAAGTTTTAAGTTTTGACCCAACTAATTTGTATTTTAATGCATTTTTAAATTGATTTTTATTTGATTAATTGTGTAAAAATTATGTTGAGCCAATTTTAAGATTGATTGGACTTTTGTAGGACTAAAATAATTGGATTTTGGGGATTGATGAAATGTACATTTAATCTCCCAAAATGAATGAATGATTTTAATTTGATAAAATTCTTCCCATGACCAACTTGTGTTTCTCTCATTCCCATCCCCCTTCATCTTCATCCATATTCTTCCCCATTCCTTTCATTGACAAATGAAATCTCAAATATCCTAAGGCTAATTGGTTCATTAATGACCTTGTGTCAGATGAACCAATACAAGTATGGATGAGATAGGTCTATCTCTCTTGATATTTTCTTTTAGTGTGTGGTATTTGGTAGGAGTTTGGTTAATTATACCAAATCTGTAACATGCATTAACACCTAATTTTTTATTGCTCGACCTCAGATAGTTGTGACTTCTACATAAGTCCAATTACGATTGCTTAACATAGCTAAATTTGACCCTAAAGGCATATCATTCTAGTAAGTGAGATTGTAAGTCTCCCATCCTTCATGGTATTATCTGGAAACTTTGCCTTTTTTCCTTCTTATGGAAGATGTCTTGGTTTAAGGATCCATGCTTGTGAATGGATGGTTGAGTGTTCTCCAAATAATGACTTAATCAATTAAAAATCAAAACACCACTAACACTTGACTAACATTTGAATAACTCTTATTAATATTGCTTTACTTTCAAGTCATTTACTTTATGCAATTTAATTTTTAATCCTTTATCATTTATTGCCATTTACATTTCATTTAACTTGTTTATGTTTACGTCATTTTCACTTTTCTCATTTGAGCCATATCTTGTGATTATATTTTGTTTGTGCCTTTTGATTTTGTTTGTGGTCTTAAAACCTTAAAACATCTAATAAACAACAAAAAGCCTAAAAAATGTTTGGTGGACTGTTGATCTTGATCTTAACTTTTGGACTTAGAACCAGGCAACATTCCTTGTGCAAAAAGGACTTGGCCAATGCCAACATTCTGAGATCAAATTACTGTGAGCTAAGCCTTCATCTAATGCAAGTCTTGGGATTTATTTAGATTCATTTGCTACATTGTCTTGATGAAAAAACTGTTATTTTGATCTTGTGTCTAATGTCTTATTCGGAGTTGATCAAGGAGTATTTCATCTGATACATGAGAAGACAAAGAAGACTGTTGGCTATGGGATTTTCTTACTTGGATGTGACTATATTTATTTGATGCCTTGAATTTCATGATGTCTGATATTGCTAACTGCCTGATTGATTTTTGCTTGATTCAAAGTCCAAAGGGAAAATGGGTTTTCTATATGACATACTTGTTTGTTGGATTGCATCCCATTGGTCAGATCTTTTCAACTCTTAACTTTTTATTTTATGCTTAGTATTAGTCTCTTCATCTCCTCTCACTTCTTAAATTTCAAATCTATTACCCTTTTTAAAAAACTTTCTTTGCTTGTGATTTCAAACTTAGACCTTATTTCAAGTAGAAACTTTGGCCTTATGCCATTTAATTTTCAAACTCCTTTTTCTTAAATCAAACTTGTAAATAAATCTAATCATGTTGACTTAAAATTTCAAAAGACAAAAAGAACTAACAACTTCATTCAAATTCGTGGCCTCTTGTGCCTTTCTTATTAACTTTTGATTAAAAACAATTCACCCATTTTGAAATTGTTACCACAAACTATGAGGTTTTGATCCCTCATTTTTATGTTGGTACATAGGCATAAGTCTGAAGGTCTTGTCAAACACAAAAATATAATCAAGGAATTCTTTTCTCATCCCCACGCTCTATTTTTCTCAAACATCATTTTATACCAAAAACACATACACACATAAAAAAGGCTCCCTAGGAGTACCTAGGACACTTTGGATGCTAACACCTTTCCTCTATGTAACCAACCCCCTTACCTGTAATCTCTAGCATTTTATTAGTTTTGATTTGAAAACTTCTTAGCTTTGGGTTTTGTTCGTACTTTTAAGCTTTCCTTTGGAAACAATAAAAGTGCGGTGGTGACTTTGGTTTTATTGACGTTAAGCTTATCCATAGCTTGATGGTCATGAATTTACCGCTACACTTCCCTTTGAGTTTATCCCATATATGTTCACTCTAATCTGTGACGGATACTCTCTCTTTGGTCTTCTACCCAGTAAAAGGTACTTATAATTTCTATTTGGTTCCTTTTCCCCAGTAGGTTATTCTTAGCCAGTAGCCAGTAATTAATATTCCTCATTTTCCTCAGCAAGTCATCCTTGATATGTTTACCCTAACTGATAATGGATGTCCCTCTGTTCGAGTGTATTATCTTCCTACCCAGTAACCGGTGGTAGATAATATATCTCGTTTACTTATGTATTGAAGTTTTTTCTTCCCCAGTTGAGTTTGGGTTCGTATTTGTTTGTGAAATCGAATTTCCTTTGGCTTGTGTATTTCAGCTTCGTTCTGATCTACTCTCGTCCCCTGTATATAGTTTTATCCCTAGTCCAAGTCTTCCCATTAATTTATTTTCATGGAAATTGCCTCGTGTCTCCAGCAATTTTTAAGTCGTAGCTTGGCCTACGTGTAGCTTTCATCCCTAGAGTCTCTGTCCCCCTAGTGAGCTTTCCTTATGGAATGCATTGTGCTCCTATGGATTTTCAGTCTCTCCGGATTCTTTTCCTTTGTGGCAATATATTCCCCATAAATATTATTTTAACATTCATATCATATGCATCATGAGGTCTCTTAGGGACCAAAATTTGTTTCTTGATATTGTTATTTAAGTCCATTCTACTGAGTTGATATGAATATTTTAACCTTCATATCCTCAGCTAGAATTTCCTTTAATAGGGGCAGCTGTAAGACCCTAATTTTGACCCTAAGTTTCCCCATGCTATCTCATCATTTGTATTGGCTTTGGGATCATACCTTAGCATTTTCCTCACCCCTCATTCATTGGGTTTGCATTGGGAGAGATCACCAAGCGCTTTTGATTGTATCATACTTTATTTTATTTTGTTTACTAACCAAAATACCAAAAGAATATGTCTATGTATAACTTTGTCTCTTTTGTAGGTATGTGTGTGTCCATTTCTGCCCCCACCAAAGTCATATCTAGGTTTTGAGACCCTCAATGCAAATATATCAATCAAGGAAAAGTTCACCATGTTTCCAAGCATCATATATGTATCCCCATGTTCATTATTTATCATTTTGATCAAGAATTCATCAAGATTCTGAAGCTTGTTTTCCTTGGAAGCTCTAATTCATCTGGGTATCTTGTGTGACTTCCTCATCAAGTTTCTTCAACAATTGGTCAAAGATTTTATGAGATACTTCATGATACATCATATTATGCATATATGATACTCCATTATCCCCAAGGAGCAAGAGAATCTCAAGTTTGCAAGTAGGTTCAAAGAGGTTGACCAGAGAAAGTCAACTAGTCAAATATAGGGTACCCTAGACCCTATCTCCTACAATTTTTGTCATATGAAAATTATTCCAAGATAATAGTTACTCTTCATGACATTCCAAACAACTTTCATGTTGGCATCAAGGTCTAGTTTTTCGTTTAAAGTCATTTTTTATGGTGAAAGATTATAGGTCATTTTGTATGTGCCCTAGTTTGGAGGTCAACTTCTAAAGACCATAACTTGCTCAATTTTTATCATATGAATACCATCCAAGTTTCATGATCAAATTCAAGATGTCTTCTCTAACTTTTATTCTTTGAGAAATGTAAAATTTAACTTGAAAGTGCATGTACCAAGAGGAAACATTATAGGTCATTTTGGGTCATCATCATTGAATAAACATTTTTCCTCAACTTCTAAAATCCATAACTCTCATGCAAGATTCAAATTGTGTCAAACTTATGACCAAATTTAATAGGAATGAAAGAGATACAACTTTGAAGAAGGAACCATTTTTATTTGAAGCTCATAGCAAAAGTTATTCAAGGTGGAAAAAGTGGTCGTTTGACTTTTAACTTAGAAAATTTTCAACTATGTTTGATTCCTCCAACTCCCACCTCAATTCTCTAGATCGAGCTTCATCATTGCAAACAGAAGGTGAATTTTGTGAAACTTTCCTTCTTTGATTCTCCCTCAATTCTCCATCATTTCACTTGGTTTTTGGTTGGCTGAAGTCCTACCAATGTAGGAAACAAGATTTAGTTGCTTTGAGGCCAAATCGAAGCAACTCAAATTATGCTCCTCAAATTTCAAATCCATGTATCTTTCAGTATACTTGGAATTGGAGAAAATTGGGGTCAGATTTGGACTACTGAGGATTTTTCCTTCAAAAAGTGTATTCACTTTTTAATTTTATGGAGGTTAGTGGTGGACCAGTCCCGTGAGGTCCACCAGAGAAGAAGACCGGAGCTAGGGCTCCGGTGGTGTGTTGGCACCCTCCCAACCATCTGATCATGTTTAAACGTTTTAATCATGGCCCTTGGTTTGCATGACCATGTTTGCAACGCGTTTGACTAGTGTGTTTGGTGGACACCACATGCGTGGCCATTAGATCTGCCACCTGAATTAATTTGGGAGATCCGATGGTCCTTGTTTTTTCTCATTTTTTTTTATTAGCTTATTTTGTTTAATTCATAATAAATTCATTTTTAATTCAAAAAATATGGGACTTTCACCAAAAATCTTTAAATATTTTCATTTTCCATATTTTGAATTAAAATCATTTTTTGGATTAATTTTTATATTTTTTTGTTAATTAAATGATTTTGGACTTGTTTTTAAATATTTTTAAATACTTCTAACTTCCCAAAAGTTCTAAAAAAATTGTTTAAGGTCCTTTGACCTTGTTTGACCTAGGATAAATCCCTTGGCCAATTATTTGGTGATTTGAAAGAATTTGAGATTTTGTCCATTTAAAAATTCATTTTAATTCATTTTAAAATTGATTTTTAATTATTTAATTATTTAAAAATATTGTTGAGCAATTTAATTGACCTTGTGATGTTTGACTTTCTGTCTGGCCATGATCATTGTAGAATTGAATTTTTATTTGATCAATACTATTGGATTTAGGGGGTTGATGAGATGTACATTTCATCCCTCAAGATGAATGAATAGTATTGATGAGATGAATTTCCTCCTGTGATCAATTTCGGTTTCTATTTCCCATCCCCTCTTCATCTTCATCCCTATTCTTTCCCAATCCATCATTGGCCAATGATTTCTCTAATGTCCAAAGGCTAGTTGATTCATCAATGACCTTGTGTCAGATGAATCAATATGAGCTGGATTGAGATAGGTTCATCACATCTTTATTTTAGTATGTGGTATGTTTTAGGAGTTTGGTTCTTTGCACCAAGTCTCTAACATGCATTAACACCAATATTATTATTGCTCGGCCTCAGATAGTTGTGACTTCTACATAAGTCTAATTACGATTGCTTAACATAGAGATAAATTTGTCCCGTAAGGCATATCATTCTATTAAGTGAGATTGTAAGTCTCCCATTCTTCATGGTATTGTATGAAGATTTGGCCTTTTTTCCATTCATGAGAGCTAGTGGCATACTGGTTGATTTATCCAAGTTGGAGCCCTTTTCATGGATGATGTCTTGGTTTATGTCTTCATACTTGTGAACAGATGGTTGAGTGTTCTCCAAAGAATGGCTTAAATAATTAAACTCTTCACTAACATTTGACTAACATTTCATTAATGTTGATTTACTTTCAAGTCATTTACTTAATGCAATTTAAATTTCAGCACCTTTATCATTCATTTCCATTTACATTTTATGCAAGATGTTTATGTTTCAATCATTTTTACTTTTCTCACTTGAGCCATATCACTTGTGCTTGTATATATTGTGTGCTTTTGAGCCATATCTCTTTTTCATATCGGTAATGGTTTCACAATCCTCCATATGAAAAAGGTCAAATTCTTGAGTTAAAGTGTTGATTCTAGCTAGTTTGACATCATTGGTTCCCTCATGGGTAATTTGCAATGAGTCCTACATAGCTTTAGCGCTAGTACAATGGGAAACCCTATAATACTCATCAACACCTAAGGCGGCAATGAGCATATTTTTGACTTTCCAATCATTACTATACTTTTTTCTCATCTTCTTTAGTCCATTGTGCTTCAGGTTTAGGTATAATAAAACCATCCGCATTGGTCATGGTTATTTCCATAGGACCATCTTGGATTACTTTCCATACTTTCCTATCAATAGAGTTGATATGGATATGCATACAATCTTTCCAATAACTATAGTTTTCATATAAAAATAGGTGCCCTATTGTACGCCCCTTCAGGATCGTCACTCATTTTCTAAAAAGTTATATGTGAAGCACTAGAAAAACCGGCATTCGTGATACCACTTTTTAGACGATATGACCGATCTAGAAGAGGGGTTGAATAGATCAATTTTTGAAATTTAGCGCTTTTTAAAAATGTTTTCAACAGTTGCGGAAGCACCCTAGATTATAATCGTCTAAACGATCCATTAATGGAAAGATCGAATATGCGTGAAACCGAATGGAATAGCTAAGATAGAGATAATCAACCACTATCTAAATCAATCGACTAATCACTACAATCCTTGATATTTTTACCTCTGATAATGCTTTAACATAATAAGAGAGCAAGTAAAATATTACTAGGTTTGTGTGAGATTAATTTTATCAAACACTTGGTGAGCATTCCATACCAAGTATCAATTTCACTCAAATTGAATGTGAAGAATTTTACTCAGTTGCAATCAAATTGATTGCACCAATTTATCGAACAGTTACTATGCACAACAATCAAGTGATATTGATTTTAATATTAATTTCACACAAAACGTAATTAATGCAGAATTTAAAGAGTTAAGAGATAGAGAGAACAATATCAGATTTGTTGAGGCAGTTCCCATATCGTCCTCGGTTAGGGTACGTCTGCCCTTAATTCTAAATCTAGAATTGAGATGTTTTCATTAACAAGTTGCAAAGTCAATACAAGAGAACAAATATTCACCACCAATCAACCCCTAGTGTTGTTGCAGATCATGTACTATTCTCTCCCCTTGATTCGAGTTGAACCAAGTCCTTCAAGCGCTTCGAACAAACCTTCGGTTACAACTACCTTATTGCAAGAACGCCACGTTCTCCAAAAATTCAGCCCGGCTGATTTCGAACGCAAGTCGCTTGAACCCTAAGCTTTCTTCACAATCCTCCGATTACTGTTACTTGTTTGACTGAACCCACCGTTCTTCAAACTTTTCACTCGACTGAATTTGCGAAGCAAACGTTAGTGCAAAAACCCCCAATTCTTGGAGGACAAAACCCCAATGGTTTTATTCAAGAAAAACCCACACAAAGCCTCAACCTAAACTAAGATAACACACTCTTATTTAGACGTTATCATAACAGTAATGTACGATGCTCAACAAAGCTCGTTATGTGTGATTATTGAGAAATGCAATGAAGAATGAAGATGATGAGCACTTTGGTGTATATCTTTCACTTTTCTTGTTTAATGTTGAAGAAGAGACTCTAGAATATTTATATGATGCATGGACCAACTAACAACCATAACAGAATTATTTTGCAAAATTACACAGCAGAAAATTAAGTCTAAGCAGCGGCCGCTCGACCTGTTCAAATAGGCCACTTAACCTGTATGGGCCCGAGGCAAAATTATTCAAGTAATACAGGCGATGAGTCGACTCAAACAGGGGATGAGTTGACTCAAACCGAGTTTTTTCCAGGGTTGAGTCGACCTATGACTCGACCTGTTCAGACCCGTGGCTACATGGTTGAAATGAAAATAGGCAATGAGTCGATGCAACATATGGATGAGTTGACTCATTCAGTTTTCCCATAATTAAGTCAACCTGTGACTTGACTTGTTTAGACCCGAGAGTTTTTCTCTGAGTCATGAGTCTGACTCACAGTTCTTAAGCTCCCAAAAATGAGTTTTGAGATGTACTTTGACCAATTTAAACCGTTTTCTTATGAACCTAGGATATTAACTATGATCAAGTGCATGACTCACATCTATGATATGCTCCTATATGCCTGGACAAGTCGAACCTATATTTTGAACATGTTAGAGGGATGAATGCATTATATGATATGATGATATTGTCCAAAGTACACGTTATGGGCGATTGGAAAGGTTTGACATCATTAAAATAAGGACTAGGCATATTTTCCCTCACAAAAAGAACTAACAATCTCATTCAAATCTTTGGCCATCTTTGTGCCTTTTTCTATTAAACTTTTGTTAAAATGAATTCACCAACTTTTCTTTTAAATTTTTACCACGAACTACGGGATTTTGATTCCTCATTTTTATGTTGGTACGTAGGCATAAGACCAAAGGTCTTGCCAAACACAAAAATATAATTAATGAGTTCTTATCTCATCCCTCCATTCTACTTTTACCAAACATCTTTTCAACCAAAACCACTTGCACACAAAAAAAAAGGCTCCCTAGGAGTACCTAGGACACTTTGGGTGCTAATACCTTCCCTCTGTGTAACCAACTCCCTTACCTATAATCTCTGACATTTTATTAGTTTTGATTTGAAAACTTCTTATCTTTGGGTTTTGTTCGTACTTTTCCCTTTTCCTTTGGAAATAAATAAGGCGCGGTGGCGACAATGATTTTTCAATTGACGTGGGGTTTATCCATAGCTCGATGGTCACGAATGCACCACTACAGATAGAACACTTTTTTTTCCTTTGGAATTTGAATGCATGGTCAAATTAGCTGAAGACTACCCTGCCCTGGTTTAAAATTGAGGGTTTTATGTTTAGAAAGAAACCCCTACTCCTTGGCTCGAAGGGTTTGACTAGGGATTATCTTCCTTATATCTCATGTGTTTGGGATTTGAAACAATGCCTTACATCATCATGAAGGTTTTATCCAAAAGCATACGTCCAACGATCTCGTGTTTTTCAATTCGTCATTCTCCTTTTGATTTTGCTCAAACAAAAGTTAGATATTGACAAAATAAAGTATGAGTGAACACAAATAGATTGATTCGGAAACATGCATATTCATTTCAATGTCATTATTATTCAAAAACGAACGAGTTTATTACAAATGAATTTTACAAATGACAATCAATGAAATTATACATGAACATGATTGAACAAACTAATGACTGCTTGCGTAATCGGCCTTATTTTTCAGATCCTCAGACTGGAATTATTAGGATGTCAGTAGATGACATGACAATCTTCAAGGAGATCCTTCTCAAATTCTTCCCATAGATGTCGACTCTTCAAATCTACCCTAACTTCCACTTGCATTGATCACGACATTGTAGATGTACCCTCATGTGGAGGCATGGGAATGTGCACTATGTTCAGGCCTTACGGTGTGAACACAATGACCCTTGAATCAATAAAGTCTTGTACCATGTACTTAAGGCTCTTACAATCTTCGATTGAGTGTCCAGGTGTCCCAGAATGGAATACAAACCTAGCATTCATATCATAGTCTAGAGGAAGAGGTGTTTGAGGAGCCTTAGCTTCCCTTAGTTGCACCAATGAGCTATTAAGCAAAAGGGGTAGAAGTCGACCATACGACATAGGCACTGGATCAAACTGCTTTGGATGCCTTCTTGGTCCCTGTTTTCTTTGCTGAGTGAAGTTTTGCTGCTGATTTAGATATTGGTTCGGCATTAGGTTCCCTTGCCCTGGTCAGGGAACAGGAAATGGCTGCTGATAAGGAGCCCTCAGAGGTCCAGGTTATGTATGAAATCCATGAGGCTTCTCTTGACATGGAGTGGAGTCAGGCATGTTCACTGGAGTGACCACTTCTGGTACAGCAGTTGGCATGGAGTTGCCTTCCTTCTTCATCATTGACTGCAAGATCTCCATGATCAGACTCATCTGAGTCTTTGGCTGGTTGATTTCAACCGTCAATGCTTCTTGAACTCTTCGTAGTTCTTCCATGGTAATCTACGACATGCTTTTAGTTCAAAATGGATGTCGGGTAATCAACTTTGATGGCAATGGTTCGTCTGACAAGAGGCCAAGTGATAGTGAGTTCATTGGTTTTATCTTCATGAAATGCAATATGATATGCAAATGATGCACGTATGCAAAAATGTTTTATCATTATTTTATTTTACTTCCAGGGAATCACGAGATTTGTCTATTGTCACAAGAAATCATAGAGTATAAAAATAGAGACAGAAGATAATGCCCAAATAAAGGGAAATGCGCATTTATTCAATGCGGAAGAAATAACAGGTACAAATACAAATCAATAATCTTCTCATCAAGATACAACATGATCGTCCTGAAACTTCTGAAATATAACTCTACAAATAGAGACAAAATGAAATACAACCCAAGGGGTGCCGTGTGGAAATATAACATCATAAGCTTCTTCCAACAACTTGGGCAAATCTTCCAGTGCATGAATATCGAACTAATCCAGACGAGCGTGCATATCATTCCGATATTGCGCATCCTTGATAAGGTTACACAACAACATATGATTAGGTCCATTTAGAAGACCCTACAGGAAGGATCCCTTATGATCCAAAATAACTTGAAAATGACGATTGTGCCTTTCCCACTGAGTGACCTCTTAGTTAGGAAGCTTGGTGCCTTCAAAATTCTATTGATCTTGACCCTTAAGCTCCCAAATTTCTTCGAACCTTTTGTCCAAGTCAGTCTGATGCTGAGGAAGAGAAGCTTCTAGTTTCTTAGCATGACTTCTTTCTTCTTTCAATTCCTTCTTGCAAGTCTCCAACTGGTCTTGCAATTTCTTGAGTTGATCCTAGCAGTTGATCTCTGTTTTGCAAACTTTGTACTATGCTTCGGCGAGTTGCTTCTTCTTCGCAGAAAGGCTTTCGTAAGTACCCTTCAAGGCTTCACCTACTTTCCTCTTTTTGTATTTTTCTTCTTGAATCTCTTTGGCGGTCTTGGCTACTCGGTCCCTTTTCTGGTTGAGGTTAAGCTTCAAGTTCTCTTTATCCAAGGCAAGTTTACTGATGTTAGATCAGAGATCAGCATTCTCCTTCTCCAACACTCTAATAATATCCATGAGTTCGTAAACCTCTGAAATAGGAACAACAACAGGCTTAACAGGTTTAATGGTCATGGAAGGCTTAGGTGGGAATGGAAACATAAACTCTCTGACCCTCTCCTTAACCCGTTGGGTGTAAGCTTCCTTGTAGTTCTTCTTTCCCAACTCGGCCCTTCCTTGGCGACGGATTTCTCCTCATGCTCTGATAATCCTCTTCTGAAACTCTGAGTTGTCAACCCCTTCATACAAAATAAACTCCTCTAGCTGCTATGAATCTGGTTTGTTCAACATCGGGCAACCCAACTGACGTAGCGCTAATCGTGGATTATAATTAATTCCTTCTTTTATACCTAAGAGGGGTACATTGGGGAAATTACCATAATAGAGGACGGTCTTAACGTCGTCATAGACTCTAGAATACCAAAAAAATATCTTCAACTATGAAGGACATGATCCTTTCGAACCATTTCAGATTTCTCTTGTCGTCGACAAAAGGACCCTTGCTGGGTAGATGCAAAATAAACCATCTATGCAGCAGGGGGTACAACAGATGATGGTTCCCTTCCTCTTCTGATTCCTCACGTGGACAGAATAATAAGTGTTAGTAAGAAGAGTAGGAACAAGGTTCTTGGCCATGAAGATATAGATAGAAGTCAAATCCATAAAGTCTTTCATATTCAGGAATAACACAATCCCATATATGATCAAAGGAAAAACAACGTTGAAGGCATCCCAACTTTCAGCTTCAGCAAAGGCAACAACCTTATCAACTAGAACTTCAAGGCAAAACCATGGGTCCCACCCTTATGTTTAAGGTTAAGTTCTACTTCCTTCTTCCCCATGTGAAGGACTTCAGCTAGATGTTGAGACTTAGGAAGCTCCTTTGTACGAACAAACAGAACCTAGTCATGAATCTCAATCCTCAAAATATATGAATACTCCTCCAAAGTTGGAGCCAACTGATAGTCTTGGAACGTGAAGCATCTCAATGGAGGGTCATAGAATTGTATTAGAGTATGAACAACTGTTGTATTGAACTCATTCTTAAGAATACCTAGGAGATTCCTATAGGCCTTCTTGAACTTGTCTTTGTTGTCAAGAACCAAATGAGCTCCCAATCCTCTCAAAGTCTTCAAAGGATGTTCCATAAACTTGTAGCTACAAATGCTTCTTCTGGTAGGATCCATTCTCTACTGATCACTCAAACAAAGACTCGTCTCTTAAATTCCATGGATATGTACATGCAAAAATTAATTTCAAAATGATGTAAGGGTATGCAAGCATCATAGATTCAATAGTTCAGTACTGGAGATTCTGGATAATTTGGCCATATCACATAACATAAGATCAAAGGTCCAACACGACCTACAAAATCTGGGTAACTTGTCCATGTAACTCAGTATAAGGATCAAAAGACTGACATGATCTGAGAAATCTAGATAACATAACCTGTCCATGTAACTCAATATAAAATCAAAAGTCTGACGTATATAAGAGTTCAATGGTATGAAAGGTCTTGGTTTCCTGCAGAAAAAACCCAATACCCCCCTCCCCATTGGTGTGTACTAGTCCTCAAAGGTGGTCCCTAAAAGATCTCCCATTGTCATCAATTCAAATGAAAATACCCTACCATAGTGAATTCTCACAGGTCAAAAGTACTTCAAAATGAATCTAGTCTGGGTGTGGTTCTCGTGACAACCTAATGTGAAAAAAGAAGGCTGACACGACTATCACCGAATTTATCCTGTATGTATACTCAAGCTCGGATGTAGAGCTTCTCTCATATAGTATCATCTTATCCCAACAGGTAATATGGCAGATAATATCCAGAATACAGCAACATATGAATATTTAAAGAAATAAATTAGTACAGTAAATAACATAAATAAAGCAAGTAAAGCAATAAAGATAAACACCTAAACACGCAAAGAGAACAAACAAAACTAGGCTTGACTTGCTTAGGAAAGGTTCCCCGGCAGAGTCGCTAGCTGAAGCTACGTGAATTATACGCGAGTGCATCACACGTTCAAAGATACAACAGAGTCGCCATCGAACTTTATTTATTCTCGAAGGAAAGGGAAAACATCGATAAAACCCCGGGGGAAAGATAAATGGGTAAGGAAGTCAGTTATGCAAGCGGAAGGTATTAGCACCCGTAACTTCCATGGTACTCCATGGGAAACGTTTTGAATGTTCTTTGCAAGAATGGGTGTTACTATCTGAAGATTACTCTCAGAAAGGGAAATGGGGGGTTAATAAATAGATGTGCTCGCTAAGGATTTAGGCCCTCGGGCCTACGTATCCTCATTCATGCGATGAGGAAATCAGAGTTCCGTAGTTCATGGAACTAAGACGGATGCGTTAGGATTTTTTAATGAACAATATTAACGTTTGCATTCTATTGTCAACTTTCTTGTATGCTCGAGCATGGGAGTCTTAAGCGTTTGTCTGCTTGTAGTAGAATGGATGAACTTGGATTGCACTCTAGTAGTTAAACATTGCTTCCTCACACATGGAGGCTTAAGTGTTGTTCACGGTAGAACATAAGTAACACGTCCTTTCTGAAAAGTTATTAAACTGAAAATGAAGCCCAAAGGCAAAACTGAGTTTGGTGAGGCGAGTTTGCTTTTATAATGAAAAGAGATTCATGATTTGAATCATACTAAAGTCTATGAATGGAGATGAATACAGTGAGCAACTGGATAATTCGTCCCATACCCAAAGATATTCAGAATAAGGATAGGATCTCTCCACTCTCATCCCTTCTCCATTGCTTAAGGCTCATAACGTACAATCCTAATTGTATGATTAATTGTTTTTGAGTTTATTCATAAAATGGTTTTAGTTTTACCGAGAGAGAACAAAAGGGAAAAGAAGAAACCTTGAAAGGTTGAAGTCTGATATTCAGTCTGATCTTCATGTCTTTGTACAAAGACTTATCAATTATTCGATTTAAATTGCGCTAAAGTCTATGAATAGAGGTGAAAACAATGAGCAACTGGGTCATTCGTCCCATACCTAAAGATATTCAGAATGAGGATATGAATTCTCCACTCTCACCCCTTCTCTATTGCTTAAGGCTCGTGGCATGCAATTTGCATCATAACTGACGAGTGTTGAAGTTGAATTTCCTTGCAGCTTCCTGTGATGAAGGGTTGTCTTTGAAGAAAGAATACTTGACAATTACTTGAATCAAATTATGCTAAAGTCTATAAATAAAGGTGAATATGATGAGCAACTGGGTCATTCATCCCATACCCAAAGATATTTAGAATGAGGATAGGAATTCTCCACTCTCATTCCTTCTCTATTACTTAAGGCTCGTAGCACACCATTTGGCTCATGATTGGGAAGTGTTGAATATACCTTTGTTGTACTTGAATAGCAATCAAGTTTGTCTTGTACTTAAATGAATGGAATGAAGTCTTGATCTTTGATCTTTGAATCTTGATATCTTGTGTAGATCTTGAGATCCAGTATTTAGTACAACTTGAACACATGACTTGCTCTATCAAGTGATCAAGGATCTTTTGATCACTTGAATAAGCTTGGGGAATTGAGCACAATGCAAATTATTTGAACAATCTATACCAGATGATTCTTTACAAGCCCTACACTAGGGGAATATGCATATCTAAACCCTAGGGGTAAAACAGTTTGCACAAAATGTACAATTCGGGAATTAGTTCAAAAATCTAAAACTCTAACTATCCACCAATTAGCCTAATTATCTGATTAGCCTAATTAATTCTAATGATATAAAATTTCCTAAACATGAATTAGGACCAAATGGAAAATTAATCAAAGACTATCAATTATGAACAATCATGCCAACAGTGAAAAAATCTCAATTAAAATGTGAGTAAATAATTTACAAAAATTATAAACAAGATTAATCACAAAAAGCCCAAATTAAATCCTATTTTTCACGCTAAAATAATCTTCCAATCATACTAGAATTAATGGCACAAAAATATCTTGAAAAAAATGTGAAAAGATTAAGACAAACAAGAAATAAAGAAGGGGTCAGAATTGGAAAATAAGGGTGTGGTAACATCCAATTCGCATGGGCCTAAGTACCCAAGCCCAATTCAAAATCATAATGCAGCTTGGGGGTGCATGCGGAAACATGCAGCATAGCAACAATTTCCTTCTAGGCCCAAACAAAATCCTACGGAAAATCAGCACCCAATATACATGAAATAGCAAGTTGATAAGCAGTGGCGGAGCCAGATAAAAAAATTTGGGATGACCGCTAACGTAAAATAAAGATTATAAATAAAATGTAAATAGTATTTTAAATAAAACATTAAAATTAAAATAAATACAAAGTTAATTACTAAAAATTTAAATTACATGACTTAAAACTACCTTAAAGTAATGCTTTACGCATTCCGAGTGACTTGAAATCGTCAATAATTGACTCCGAACTAATGCTTTCACTAATCTCCCTTTCAATATATACTGTCATGCTATCTCCAAGAAACCCATCATCCATCTTGTTTCTCAACTTAGTCTTAATAATTTTCATTGCTGAAAAAGACCTCTCAATTGTGGCCGTAGAAACGGGAAGAGTCATGATAAGACGAAGTAGTCTATCAATCAAGAAGTAAGTTTCAGCCTGCCCAGATGCAACCAAACATGAACATAGTTCTTGAATAGTTGATAAATTATTCAAGTTTGATGCTTGACGAGCAACAAATAGAAAATATTGGAGTTGAAATTGCAAATTATTCTTCTCTTGATCACTAAAATCCATAGGATAATATTTTTCAACTATATAACAAATAGTATCAATGCTAAAAGCTTTATATCCATCCTTAGGAGATAAAGAACAAGAAAGAGTTAACAAATCCATTGCCTGCTCACTGAATCTGCTATTCAACTCTTGTAACTATTTGTCAATGGTAGTGAAAAAGATTTCAACTTTAAAGTAATGTTGAATTGTGACTTGATTCTCTTCAAGACGGGAGCGTCCAAATCTTGTTGTTGAATGAACATCATTAAGATCAGAATCTCAATACCATGCTTTTCACAAAAAGATACCACTTTAGTAAACAATATATCCCAACCATTTTCTCTAAAACCTTGAATAAGATGTTTTGTTGAACGAACCAAGTTCATAGCATTAACTACATCTTGATTTTTTTTGTAAGGCTTGACAAAGCATATCTGTTATTCTCATTTCAACAAGTGCAAAATAAATATAAAATCAAATGCCTTCAAGTAATTGTAACAACTATCTGCATCCCCACGTGTAGCATAACTCCCTCTATCTTTTGCAAAAAAATTTAAAACTAAACAAGTTGCTTCATACATGTTTATCAAGCTAGAAATTGAATCGTAATGTGATCCCCAACGAGTATCTCCAGCTCGTTTCAATGTACCAACTTGATTTGCACCTTTACCAGTTACAATCTCATCAATCTCTAACAAATAAGCAATTTCTTCTAATTGGGCAGCTTGTAACTCATCATGACGCTTTGTAGAAGAACAAACAACATTCACAACAAGGATCATCTTCTCAAAAAATTTATGAATAGGTTTAACTTCTCTTGATGATGTAACTAATGCAAGTTGCAATCGATGAGCAAAACAATGAACATAGTATGCATAAGGACAATCCTTCATAAATAGGGCTTGTAAACCATTCCATTCTCCTCTCATATTGCTAGCACCATCATACCCTTGGCCACGAATGTTAGAAACATCAAGGTTATGTCGAGAAAGTATATCACATGTTGCTTCCTTAATAGTTAAAGATGTGGTGTCTTTAACATGTGCCACATCAAAAAATCTCTCTTGTATTAAACCAACTTTATCAACAAATCTTAATACAAGAGCCATTTGTTCCTTTTTTGACTCATCACGAGCTTCATCAACAACGATACGAAATTTGGAAACCAATTTTCTCACGAATACTCTTTTTCACCCTACTAGAAAGAATTTGCAAGAGCTCTTTTTGAATTTGATGTGAAGTATACTTGCAATTTTGTGGAGCATTTTCCAACACAACTTTTGCAACTTCATCATTGTAGGATGCTAAAAGTTTCAATAACTCAAGAAAGTTACCTCGATTTCTTGATTTTCTACTTTCGTCGTGACCCCTAAAAGCACAAGCTTGTAGTGTTAACCAATGAACAGTGTCAATTGAAGTCTTGAGTCGTAACCGATTAATCATTCTTTGACTTGAACTTTGCACTTGAATAACATTTATAATATGACCATCTTGATTCAACAAGTCTTGACAAGCTTTCATTGCATTGTTGTGTGGTGAGTAAGGATCCTTCCCTATGTGTTTAAGAAAGGAACAATGTTTTCCATTCCTAACTTTCTTCCAATTTCTAAAACCCATAGAAATAAAGACAAGTGATCCGGGACGTCCACTTAGTTTTTTTCTAAAAAGGTAACATGGTAAGCAATATGCGGCATCTTCAAATGGTGAATATTCTAACCATGATGGAAATATGCTAAACCAAGTATGTTGAAACCTTCTCGGATGATCCTCGTTACCGGACAAAGGATAGTTTTCTAAATAAATTTGATATGGACCCCATTTTAGATAAGCTCTTTGTATTGCATCCACTTGATTTGGTGGATATTGCCAAATCGGAGGACGCTTTCCAGGATCGCGTTCCAAAGAATTTTCAAAACCATGATGCTCTTCAATTGTTGGATTCTCAAGAACTGTTTCAGATTCGGATGTCGGGATTATAATTTCTTCATCTCTCTCTTCTCTTTCAATTTCACATGCTTTCCTTTTGAAAAAAGAATCAATTTTCCTATTATTCATCTTTACTCTTCCTATAATATCATATCAAATCCAAAAATCAATTTAGAGAACATAAAAATTAAAAGAGAAAAAAATTAATAAACTTAATTAATCAACTTTAATCCGTTTTCAAATACCGGTAACTTCACTATTAGAAATTAGCAGCAACAATGATTAAATAAACCTTATTACAGTGTATAACTATATTTGTAAATTACAGTGTTATGAATTGGCTTAATAACCCTCATATAGATTATTTTAACACATCAAGAAAGAAGAACCCTAAAAATCTCAAAAACACAAATCAAACAATCACTTTAATTTGTTACTTTTTACAAAAAAAGAACGAATAAAGTTTTTTACCTGTTAGATGCCGATCATTTTAATCTGTTCCGATTCCGGTGCCGGTAGCAAATACATATGAGAAAGAAAGGAAAGGTAAGAGCTTTTTATCTAATCTGTATTTTAACCTAACTTTGAATGAAAAAGAAAAAATAAAAATTAATATATATGAATTAAAAAAAATTGAGGGGTGACCGCGGCCTTCCCACGTCCCCTGAGTCCCGCCACTGTTGTGGATAAGGATGTGATGTGGCCAAAACATGAGTCAGCATGGAATCTTGGTTAATGCATTGGAACAGTCCATACATGTGCAGTAAATCCTATTAATTGCACGTGGAAATTGAACGAATGGGCAATAATAAGGCATTAAGCACGTGAGAAATCAAACAACTCAGAACAAAATTGAAATTGAAATGCATTTCCCTCTCTCACACTTCAGTTATGTTATGTTTCTCCCTCCGCCGTGCCGGAGGCGCTTCCAAAAATCAAATAAGGGATATCACCTAAACCGAAATCAAACGCTGAATCTGAATCTACCAATGGATTAACCTAATTCATCGTGAGCTATGTAGATAGAAACAATCGAACGACGAACCCTAGTTATGAGATTCTATTATGTGATTGTTGGGACAGAGAGGGATTGGGAAAATTGGAATGATGAGGAATGAATAGCAGAATGAATCCTTCTGAATTTGGTCAAAATCGAAATCCTCTCTTATCAGCTCTCAATGTCGATTTTATAGAGTGGAGATTCTAACAGAATCGGGAAAGGACTTGGTCAGGTTTGTTACATGTTTGGGCAGGGTTAGTTCTGTTATATTTCTAAGGGAAAGTTTGTAGTTAGTTTACTATTAGCTGATTTCGGTTGAGTGAACATTAACGAAGTTAGTGTAAGCAATATTTGTTAGTTATTTAAAAGAGAAAAAAAAAGTCAGTTAGAATTGTTATGAACTATTAATTGAGTTAGCAAATTATCTATTAGTGGATGTTAGTTAAACTCTCTATTAAATGAATGTTGATGATTGTTTTGTGATATGTGTAAACTCTATTATGCATTCAGTAAATCAGTTAGATTAAAAATTTAGTCTATTAGGTTTGTTAGAATTAGATTGTGCAGTTTTGATGTATGGACTGCTGGCCTACTACTATGTATAATGTGAGTTGTTGGATATGTTATGGGCTGCTTCTGGTGATGGTTAGCTTTACCATTGCTTGACTGAATGTTGTGGCTTGGAAATGAACATGTTATGTGTTAGGGCTACTACGATGTATAGATTGCCATGCCCTGTTATGTATGCAATGGATGCTATGTTAGTTGCTAGTGAGCTGCTTGTTATGATTTTGTTTGTAATGTTTTCTATGGCTTGTGAAAATATGGATGATGTTGTGATTTACTTGAATGAATTTGAAATGTATTGAATGTTGTTGCTGTCTGAACTGGATTGGTTTTATGATGATGATTGTAGGCCCAAAGTGAACTCATGGGAGCATGTGGATCATGGTGAACTCATCTAAGCATGTGGATTATGGAAGCATCATGGCAGGGTCGGCTAAGTTCCAAGATTTTTTCCTTTTTCCTTTTGATTCAAGCTAGGTAACATGTGAACATGTAGCATGCTATGATGATGTAATAGTTATTAGGAAATTGATTATTTTATATAAAATGATTTTATGCTTGTAGTGAAGAATGTAATGCTTATGTTATGTAATTCAAACTTATGATTCAAATTCAAATCAAGCTTTACTCTTTTTGTTTTGTATGAAGTGTATGAAACACTCTTATGAAATGCAAGTTTCTATAATAGAATGCTAATAGCTTCCATTTTAAATTGAATCTAAAATGCATTTTTATTAATGCAATGCAAATGAAAAATCCATAAGTGACAAATGACCAATGAAATCGATTAACATGTGGACTATACACCAAACTTAATACAATCAAAAATTGATTTGTTGACTTTGGTCAACTGATTGACCAAAGAGTCAACATTTAACCAAAAGTCAACTTTTATTTGTAAAAAATGCATTTTTTGACATTTCTTTTGTATGGACAATGTAGATGATACTTGAATAAATATGAAAGCTTTATGCATGAGAAAAGGTCTTATAATTAATAAAGCATGCTTTGCATTCAATTGGCCATTCTTCCAAAAGTCATGTTTAGAAATCAACTTGAAACCATGATTTTATATGCACCATAACACATGGATCAATGGATAATGAATGCCTTATGAAATTGGATCCATGGACCTTAGCATGAACCTTAAATAAATGGACCATAAAGCTTGACCAAATGGGCCATGAATGCACCATGAATGAAACTATGAACTTCAAGTCAATGGACCATAAAACTTAAATCAATGAAACTTGAATGCACCATGATCTTTACACCAATGCATGAATATTGAATGAACCAATATGAGAACTTGAACAATCAAAGTCATGAAGTCATGGTCATTATATGAACTTAATGAATGACTTCAATGGCAATGACATGATGCAAATCACAATGAACAATCAAACCCCTTTTATGAGCTAGGGTTTCACACCAATGAACATGAGAAACCATGGATGAAGTGTGACCTAAATCAAAAGAGATCAGATTAATATGTAATGAAATATGAATACAAGCATGCTTGGGACCAATCAAAATAAGCCATGTACTAGGGTTTAGTAGCCAAAATTCAAATCCAAGTAATCAACCAAAGGCCTCAAACCAGGAAGTAATCAACATAAGCAATACACCGATGTCATGAACCACAACTAGGGTTTTTAACCCTCCTCAAAGTAAGCCATACAGTTTACCAACCTCAAGATCAATGATTAGGGTTTCAACCCAAACACAAAGCTCCATAAGCAAAATCTCAAACCATGGGCCCATCATTAGGATTCAGAAGTCAAGTCAAATATCCACAGAGTCAAACACAGACCCCGTAGAAGCTCAACCAAGAATTAGGGTTTAGATGTCCAGATGGATGTCATGATATAGACTTCAAGATTCAATTCCCCGAGGAATCCAGAAATTAGGGTTTCAACCCATATGATGAGGAAAACCACAATCTTCAAGCAAAACCCCGATTTTCATTAGCCATAAATCTTGAATCTATGATGCTTGTTAGCAAGTGTTAATCATGAATGAAGGACGCAAATGAATGAGTCTCAAGTCATAGGTTAAATGAAAAGCAAAAAGGGAGGCCAAATTTGGGGTATGACAAATGGTACAATTTGTTGAAAGAGAAAATGAAGTTTTTCATCGAAGGTATAGATCGTGGTATTAGGAATGATATGAAGGAAGGTCATTTTTTTCCTACACACAAAGTTAATGGTGTTGTAGAAAACAAACTTGAAAAGGGATGGACTAAATAGGTTAAAGAAAGTGTACAACATAATTTGAAAGCAAAAGTTGTCATCATTACCGCTTTCGATCTTGATGAGTTTTTGCAAATTTCTCACTATGAAACTGCAAAAGAAATGTGGGACATCCTCCAAATCACCCTTGAAGGTACTATTAAGTTGAATAGGGAAAGGTTTGGCACATTAACTTATGAGTATGAACTCTTCATAATGAAACATGAAGAGATCATTAATCATATGCAAATAGGATTTACCCATATAACGTGTCATATGAGAAATATGGGAAAAACATTTTCAAATAAAGAATTGGTTATAAAAATTCTTAGATGCCTAAAAGGTAGTTGGCAACCTAAAGTCACTGAGATTTGTGAATCTAAGTATTTAGAAACAATGGACACACACTCGTTTCTAAATTGCAGGAACATGACATAGATCTGAAAAGACTTGTTATTGATGAAGAAGGTGACAACAAGAAGAAAAACATTGCACTTATAGATACCAACATCGAAGATATGGAATCAGAAGATGATTGTCAAAAATTCAAAGAGTTCCTAAGGCATGAAAAACAAACTTCAAAACTCCAGAAGTAATGCAAAGAAAGTTCATCGACAATTCCTACATATCATAAATGCATAAATAAAAGGCACAAAAGACAAAACTGTCCTCAAAACCAATATCTGAGAAGATCCAAGAAACCATCAAAATAAACTAAGAGAGCCTACATATATTGGGATGAAAATGATGATAAGGAAAAACAAACCTTTGTCTCACGTCAAATCATCAAGACGGTGAAGTAAACTCTCACTTTTCGTATCGATATTTATTTCGCATTTGTAAGAAGCTAACAAAAGAAAGGAGTAAACTAGAACAAATTATCTCTATTTCTAAAGACATTATCTCTTCCCTTGAATTGAAAAATAAAAACATGTTGGAATAAATAGAAAGTCTTAGAGAGAGAGAGAGAGAGAGAGAGAGAGAGAGAGAATATCATCTAATTCAAAACTCTTCATTATCTCATAAAGTCTTAGAAGAATCTATCAAGTGGGATCAATGTGAATGTTTGAAAAATAAAATTGTTGATATTCAAAACACACTTGATAAATTCACTAAAGGGAGAGACGACTTGAATGTTCAGTTAGGTAACCAAAAGGAATCTTACAATACGGCTCGTCTTGGTTATTAACCTAAGAACAATATTAAAAGTTTTAACAATATTTGAAATGCTCAACAAGAATCTAAATGTGAAACTCTAAAATGCAATTACTGCAATAAAGACGACTGCATTGCCATGTTTTGTTTTATCAAAAAGAGTCATGAGAGAAATAAGGACATCCTCCTTTATACTTTAATAAATAACATTGTGAAATTAAAAAGAGAAAGATGTATGCTCATAATTCCACTAACATCAAATGACTCAAATATATTTGGGTACCAATGGTAAACAAATTAAATTGTGATGCAGATGATGATATCGACAGTTGCTCTTCAAGTGAAGAAATAAATATGTTCTATTGTTCGACACCTACGAGGGAAGAAATTTATTTTCCTAATGACAACAAGGCAAAATCATTGAATCTTCAAGTTTTGGTATCCCTTAAGAGTACATCATTGGAAGATGACAATTAAGGGAAATAAAAACATCAAAGACAAGAGGAAGTCCAAAGTCCAAAAGGAGAGACTCATGTTAAACAAGTCAACTTAAGATAATCAATATCTAACTAAATAATGAAGGACCATTAAGGACCTTATTATTTAGAATATTAATGGAGATATTCCTAAGGATCTCAACACACCCTTATCAAGATTAAAATAGAAAATTTCCTGAAAATATCTTAGGGGTACAAGAAGAAGTGGTTACATGATAGTGTTTTCTATCTCTATGATCTTGACATTAATGGAATCATTCAACGACTGCGATTAAAAAAACCTATTAAACAGTTAAGATGACAAATTTGTAATGTATTTATCAGCTCCACGTTTAAACCAATTCTCATATCAAATGATTCATAGAGAAGGAAAATTGACATTGTTTTATCATTTCCTCGAAAGGGGAAGTTTCTCAAGTTACCTTGAGATTTTGAGATAGTACACTTAATAGAGATTGTAATATCGGAAAACTCGTATTATTTCTCTAGCAAGTGATTTATTAATTGCTTAGTCAAATACAATATGCTTATAGCCCAGTACTAGTCCAAGGCCTAAGGAAAATAAAATGAGTTTGTCTTAAGAAGAAATGATTATCCATTGAAAAGAATATGAGAAAGAAATAAGTAGACTCCAAAATTTCCTCTCGGTTTAAACAGCTTCAAAGAATTTTAAATTTTGTTCAAGAAAGAATCATGGGGAAGAAGCTCTCTAAAGTACAAATACCAAATAAAATCAAAGATGGATGCTATCATCCGTGAGGTGAAATAAGATCTTAGATCCTATTCTTTATGCCTTACTCTAGACTACTTATGTCCACCAGTTAATTTGTTCCTTTTACACGGGATCAATGTGCTTATAAAATTTACTTCTCAAATACATAGTTTTATTCACCTTTTTGATTTCCACAAAGGGGGAGAAGTATACTCTCGGGGGGAGTAGAGTATACTCTCTACCTAATTGAGGGAAAGTTTAATCACTCTAAACACGTATATGTTATTATTGTTACCACCACCCTAAGAGATGCATTGTCAACATAAAAAAGGGGAGAATATGAATCTATATGCTTGCAAATATAAAATTGAAAATATTGCTGAAGATCTATTTAAAGTCACTGGGAATATCTTTTAACCTTGATGATAACGACCTATCCAAAGAAACATTCCATGTCTCATTAGTAAAAAGAGATTACAGATCAAAGTGACTATATAATCAAAAGCAATCCAACAAAGAATCTTGAAGCCTCGTGTAAAGTGTGAAAGCTCGCCAGGTCATGTCAGTGTGTCTGTGTGTCTAAGTGACCAGAGTATCATAAAAGTAAGGAAGTAACTTATAAGTACTATAGAACCTGACACACACACACACATACACACACACACACACACACACACACACACATACACACAAATCATATTTTCAAATATTTTTATCTTGAAAATTATTTTCTAATTTGAGCCAAGGGATTAAAAAGTTGTCTAAACCTTTTTCAAAACCATTTTTAACTAACCAATCGATTGGTAATTTGTGCCAATCGATTAGAAAAACTTTTCTAATCCATCCAATCGATTGGAGCATTAAGCTAATCGATTGGAAGAGTGCTAATTGATTAACTATATAATAAGGACAACACATTAATGACTTGTTATGGCTATATATCCAAACTTTCCTATTTGGGATTGATATTCGATTGTGTATGAGCTGACCAATCGATTGAAGCTTTGTGCCAATTAATTGAGTCATTAATTTGATCCACATATTATTTTCGTTTATGGTTTTTCAAACTACTATATAAGGGAGGCCCACCTCCTATTCATTTCACACTACTTTTCCAATGTTTTACCATTTTTTTGGAATTTATCTCTCTCTCTCTCTCTCTCTCTCTCTCTCTCTCTCTCTAAAAATATTATTTTTACTTTATATTGCATTATTGCTTGTAAGTGAAGTTTTGCATGTGAGGAATAATTTTTTTTTGTAAGTGGTCGAGCTGGTCATTTAAATTCTTAAAAGTGTGATACTTTTAAGAGATTGAGTTTGGTTCGAGAGATAAACCTGTCATAGAATCTTGATGCTTGGTTTGTTAAGCTTTTTCGAGAAAAGCTTTGTATTGGTTATTGAGATAAGTCATAAGTCTCTAAACGATTTGTTAGTTTAGCCTGAGATAAACACTATCATTGGTTGGAGATAAGCCTGTAAAAATCTCAATATCATATTGTGTTAAAGTTCGTTGGCATAACCGTCTAAAGCTCAAAGTTTATACTAAAACTCTTAAGAAGGCCTTGTCGTAAAAATTTAGCATTTAAAAAAAGAAACAAAAAATTAAAAGTGTCACTCAGTTCAATTGGTAAGGGTCTATGAATGTCAAATACAGGGTTGCGAGCTTGAATCCCACGATTATCCTTTTCATTTTGGTTATTTATTATAAAAAAATGTCAATAAGTCAAATGTTGACTTTTTTAAGTTTTTGATATAATATTCTTTTTAATTTTTAGGCATTTAAAAAAAATTAATTTTCTATTTAATTCATTATTTTATGCACAAAATAGCCAAAAAATCATTAAAATATAAAATTATCTCACAATTTTTAATTCTCATTTTCTGATTTGTCACATTTTGGTAAACTTTCTTCTGATTGGTTATGCTTTGTTTTAATGACTTCTGATTGGTCAGAATTTGTCAACTTGATCGTCAAGAAAAATCATATTATACATGATATTATTTTATTTTATTTTTTTTCCTTTTTTGTCTTTTAACCTAGTTTTATTTCACATTATAAATAGACATCCGTTTCTACACATTCTTCCCATCCATAATCAACCATTCTCGAAGCTCTATTCAAACCACTATTAAAACACTATCTACATACCTTCACCATTACATCACAACAACAACATCACCATTAATTTATCTCCAAAGAAAATCAAACATAATCACCATCAAAACCATACATATCTAATCATAACTCACAAAATCAAATTCGTAACAACCATTTTTAAAAGTCCCATTCACAATCAAAGTTACAAAAACTCAACAACCACAATCAAATAAAAAATTCCAAAAAAGAGAAAAAATAAATTGGAATCGAAACAGACGTCACCCTTAAAGTCACTGAATCTCCGATCACGAAGTCGTCGCACCTTGCCGCACACCACATGAACCACGATGATGCACTGGTCGTTGAAAGCCCCTGCGTGCAAGCGATCAATACGCAGTTGTGCCGTTACCACTTCCAGCCATCACGCGTTTCATTTCTGATCGATATCATTCTTTTTTTCCTCATTATTCATGTTTGTATGCTTTGGTTGCGGGAGCATTAGTTAGGAAAGACGGAAGTTTTAATTTAAGATTTGGGAGAGAATAGAAAGAGAAAGTGACGTAATAGAAAATAGAGAGTGAGAGTCTAAGTATGTTTTATCTTTGTTTCTATCTATTTGTGTTTTTTCTATTTTTTGTTGTATTTTAATTTAAATGGTTGTCATGTGTCATTGTTTCATTGAATATGGTTGGAGTTTTAAATTTTGGTAAGAGTAAGATGACATCTTTCTATTTTATTATTAATTATTATTTTTTTTATCCCCCAAGATCTTTTTCTATTTATTTATATTTTTTAGTCTACTTTGTTATTAATTGTTTATTAAGATTAGAGTTAGATTTTGTGTTGGGTTTGGATCCTCATCTTTTATGATTCACACCCTCTATATGTTTCTACTACACCCCTTTAGGTTTTTTTATTTCAATAATTTAATTTAATTTAATTAGTTGATTTATTTTCTTAATCATTATTCAAAATGTAAATAATAGTTTATTTAATAAATTCATTTAACCTAGTTTTTCTTAGCCAATATTCAAAAATAACAAAAACATATCATTTTCATTTGGCTATTCTATTTAATTAGTCTTTTTAAAATTATTTTAGTTTATTAGGTTAGTAAATCTTATTTATTAGAAAAATATCAAAAAATACAAAAGAAATTAATTAATAAAAAAACACAAACACATGTATTTAACTCTTTTAAGTGAAATATTAATTCAGTTGTACAATCTCTAGGTTTTGCCACATTAAAAGATTCACTTGGATATAAAATCATAAATATTTAACAATACTTGTATATAAGTCACTAACACAAAGTCAATTCCAAAGATAAAAAATTAAAATAAAACTTCTTTTCTTTCACAACTAAAATTCTTAACACATCAATTCATTTTTTTCCTTGCGCAAATAAATCAAACTTTTTCATAAAAGAATAGCCTGATTCATTTAACGCAAATACGAACAATGCCTAAGTCTCCATCATGTGAGCATGCATGCAAACATTTAACCTCTAAAATGCGATCTAACAATATTCTCTAAAATCAACCCACCCACACACATTTTTTTACACGAACTACGAAGTTCTAAGTTTTTCATTGCACTTTGGAAATACGTAGACACATGGTTTTGAAACCATGGCGAGCGCAATAATAAAAAAATTAACATTTTCCCTCTTTAAATATTTTATAAATATCCCTTTTAATAAATAAACAAAACGATTACAAACATTTCCGTAAGAACCTTCTCCTCACATAACCGACTCCTGAATCCTCAACTGGTTACGATGACCATGTTTTCTTCCTTTAAGGATTTTATCGATGTTTGCCTTAAAATAAAAACTTTGGTGGCGACTCTGTCTCTATTTCGAGCGTTTAGACGCCGGGTATTTTTCACTCCACAACAACTGACGACTCTGTTGGCGACACCTCTCTAAAGAGAGTCAAGCCTATTCTTAAATTCTAAGGTTGTTGGTTTGTTTCTTGTTTTTATTTTATTCATTGTTTTATTTATTTTTGTTTATTTTTTGCTTTATTTTTATTTTCTTATTTATTTTTATCTTGTATCTTATAAAATGTTGTGGGTTTTGGATTATTGTTTGAGAATAACCTCTACAGCTGAGCTCGAGAAGAAACATAAGCTTAAGTTAGGTGTTGTCTAGTATTGGCCAATGGGATGCATATCCCAACAAGCTTTTTAGGATAACTCCTCCTATAATAGACCAGTTCAAAGCTTTCGTCATGAGTTTGCTAGCCAATCTTTATGACTAAACTTCAAACTTGGTCAATGACTCTAGGGACCTCTTTTAGAAACAGAACATTGAGACTTTGCATGACCTACAACATGAACATCTTACTAGGTCTATACAAAGGCTCTGCCTAAGCGAGACCCTTTGGGATTTTATCATGAATTGACTAAGCCCGATATCATGATGAAGTTTCATCTGTGGTTAATGACCTTGGGTTTGTCCTTAAACGGCCAACAAAACCCTAGAGCATACCTTTGTTATGTTTTCCAGTTACCCATACGATTCCAAATCCATAAATTCCTGACCACATACATGGCGTTGTATTACATTCATTAAAATAAAAACTCTCAGTATATTTTATTTCATTTCATAGTATCCCTTTGGTTGCATTTCATTCATACCTAATGCATACCATATTTTCACCCACCATAGAAAAGATAAGTGGTTTTTCACGCACATATTGAACTCATTCTCACAAGTCATGGAAGAATTTAAGATAAGACAATAAGCTCTTAAACACAAATACATCTAACTGAAATAGAAAGTATGAGAGGTTGTGATAGCCATGCAATCTTTGATGAAAAAAAGAAGACTAAAAACACGTGGCTTCGAGTGTGGGGGCATAATAACGTCATCCCTCAAGTGCGAAATCGTAATCATCCTTCTATTCATCACCTTCAGGGGGAAATGGTTCCAATCAAGATTTGACCAATTGAACCTTATAGAAAAGAAGGTGGATGTTTGATTCTTATAACGATGAAGAGGATTTCTCACTCCCCGTGAACTCTGACACAATTTAAAATAAATATTGTGCCTAAAAAAATCAAAAGAAAAAAAGATCCCACTAAGTCGAAAACCCAAAAGGGAGGCTTAGGCAAAAAAGGGTATCATTCTGTTGGACTAAAAACTCGAAACAATGGTCAAGGAGAAAGTTATAGATTTAAAAAGAAAGTGCAAAAAGACTACAATGTACGAGCCGAATCCAAAACAAAGGACAAGAAGATTCAACGACAGTCTCCCAGATGTAATAAAAGTTGATAATATGATGTTAGAAAAGTCTGAAGAGGAATGAGACTTCGAGAATTCGGTGTCAAATCATGATGAAACTTGAAGCACCTTCTCAGTCTCGACAAACATATTGACCTCAATCTCAGAGTGGGTGAAAAGGCCAAATCAATCAATGAATCAAGCATGAGAGAGTTTCCTCAATGCGAGTGATCATTAGGTTATCATTTTCATTTGTAATTTCTTTATTTGTTAAATGTAACTTGCTTGTAAAGTTGTTATTTTTAGACGGTAATAATAATTAAATGAGCATGCATGTTTTGAATTAATCCTTTCCTGTTCACTTGTTTTTTCATTTTTATCGCAAAAAGAAAATGTCAATACTTCTCCCATTCACTTTTGTTTAAGCAAAGATCGAAGGGAGAATGATGAAAATAAAATACCCAAAGTCGCTGATGTATGCTTTTGAATATAACTTTGCTGACGATGTAAAGCATTGTTTTAAATCCCAAACACCAAGGAGATAAGACGTTAATCCCTATTCAACCCTTTTGAGCGCAGAAGTAGGTATTTCTTTATGTACTAACAACCTTCACACTTAACCGGGGGTAGGGTAGTTTATTTTAGTTAGTTCGACTATGCATTCGAAGTTCAAGAGAATAATTCCATCTCTACGAGAGTCATTCCATCTATACACCTCCTAATAAGAGGTTCAGTTAAATCTTCTTCCTCTCACATCATGAAGTGTCAAATAAGTCGTGATAAACCAATTTTTTTAGTGGTTGTTCCTCACCAACCATTAACGTGGCATTCATAACCTTTTCACCAAAAAAATAACTATCGTGGAAATCGTTCAAAAATAGAAAAAAAAATCCCGCTAAGTCGAGAACCTAAAAAACAACTTAGGTTATAAATAGGGCATCCTAGTGGACTAAAAACTCAAAAGAGTGGTCCAGGCAAAAATTAAGGATAAAAAAAAGCAAAAAGTCAGAAAAAGGGTAACCAAAATTATTGACAAAAACAAAACTTTTGTGACTACCGAACAAAAGTGGGTGACTGACACCTCAAACAAAAAACCTCATTGGTTCTTGAACCATCATAGTTTCACCTTAAAAATCCTTTTGGAAATTAAATGTGTGTGTCGAATTAATTTAACATACGACCGAGAATCATCAAGGAAAATGGGGTGGGTTAAAATATTTTTTTTAGCCTTATATCCTTTTGTTTCAAAAACCGTGAACCAGGCAACGTGACAACTGTTGGTGTAGGCCCTAGAGGCCAATACATTTTGGTACTTGTATCGAATAATAAAAGGCATTCTCTTTATTATGGTTGATTAATAAAGTCCCTGGAATAGATAGTCCATTTAATGTGTTAAGTGTGACTTAATCATGAGAACACATTAAACATAAGGACACTATTCCTAAAGTATCCGTAGTCGAGCTTTAGTGTGAAGTGGGATAACATTAAAGCATTAAGACTATTATGTTTGTAGACTGATGATCACATCTCATGGATCATGGATAAAGAGTTATCAAGTCTTAAACATAGGTATGAATATTAGGAGTAATATTTATACCGGATTGACCCGCTATGAGAATACTATATAGAAAGTTATGCAAGGTGTCATAAGTTATTCTCATGGTGATAATAGTGTATTCCACTCTTCGACCTGAAACCACTATGGATCCTAGATGTAGAGTCGAGTGCTTTATTGCTGATCCAACGTTGTCCGTAACTGGATAACCATAAAGACAGTTGATGGGTACTCCACGAAGCATGCTGAGGGACATGAGTGACCTAGATGGAATTTGCCCATCCTGCATAACAGGATAAATGTCTATGGGCCCAATATTGAACTGGACAAGGATGACACGGTCTATGCCTTGTGTTCAATATAGACATAAGGGCAAAAGGGTAATTATACACATAATTATTATCACAGATGGTTTTGTCAGATCACATGACATTTTCGTGTCTTGGGTAGCAGTGATGTGTTGCTAGATACCGCTCACTGTTTATTATATTAAATGCGTGATTTAATATAATTGCCAACGTCACGAAAACCTACAGGGTCACACACAAAGGACGGATTGATAGAGTAACTAAGGAATACCGTAAGGTACGGTGCCCTTAAGTGGATTATAGAACATCGTAAGGTACGGTGTACTTGAGTAGAATACGAAATATGGTAAGGTACCATGGGCTTAAGTGATTTTGGGCATATTATAAGATATGGGCCAAAATACACTTAAGTGGGCTTTTAGCTTGAAGCCCACACAAGTGGTTCTATAAATAGAACCCTTGTGCAGAAGCAAAAATTTGCGGTTGCATTCTTTTCGTTTTCACTCTCTCTCTCTCTCTCACTCAAAGCCTTCATTCGTACCAGCTAGCACTGAGATTGAAGGAACCCGTTCGTGTGGACTGAGTAGAGACGTTGTCATCGTTCAACGTTCGTGATCGCTTCGTGGATCTGCATCAAAGGTTTTGATCGTCACAAGAGATCTGCACCAAAGGTTTCAACCGTCACAAGAGGTAAATACTCTATCACTGATCATGACCATTCGTAAGGATCTCTAAAGGAGAAAATTTTAATTTCCGCTGCGCTTTGGGTCGCAAATTCTCCTTCAACAACATTCAAAAGACCTAATTGAAGCAAGGTTTGTTTTGAAAGCGTACTACAATAATATTTCGTTAATGTAACTCCAAAGGTCTTTGTTAATCATGTTCATCGATATCATGCTTGTGCATTACCATTTACACAATTTAAATGTCTAAATAAACATTGCTTTCTCACCATTGATCCATTGAATGTACACCACAACATCATTTCGATAATAATTTTGATTTCAAAACTTGCATGGGCATTGCATTAGAATTACCATTTTAAGGAACAATTTTATTTACAAGTCAGCGCTTAGCATGGAGGAAGTTCTAACAATAAGCAATTTGCGAGGAGTCGACCATTCCCAAATGGTCCGATCAGGAGAAAATTTCCTAAAAGACTTTATTGACATGTAGCAAATGACCTAGAGAAATGATTCATCAGGAGAAAACCATTCAAAGAGTTGGTTAGTCGAGGACTAATCTCGTTAAGGCTCATACTGGGGGAAAACCACCTCAAAAGCACAGTGAAGCAAACCCTCCAAAGATCTTTCAATCTGAGGTAAACCGTTCAAAGAATAGATTAATCAGGAGCAAACCACTTCAAGACTCAAAATACTGAGGCGAGCCATCTCAAGCTCATAGTATTGTAATGCTTCTTCAAAACTTCTCTTGAGGCAAACTTCCGCAAAGACCCAACAGATTGGGGCAATATATGCTATGGAGGGGAAAGTTCTCCCAATATCTTCAATCTGTTCAAGAAAACCCTGTTGTACATCAACAACTTTTGGGCTCAACATAAGTGTTGAGAGATCGTGTTAGCACAACATCCTATAACCTTTTGATAAGAAGCCTTGTTGCAAAAAAACACTTCCTAGTCTTAACCATTCCATTTCCTGCCACAAGGGTACTTGTTAAAACATTTAAATCATCACATAAGTCATTGTCATGCATTAATTTTGTCACTTTGCTCTAGCATGCATATCATCCATTCATCTGATATATTCCCATAGCAGGAAGCATGAAATGTCAAAAGCCTAATCTTTCTTGGCACCCCATAAAAACCCAATCTTGCTTGGCACTTCACAAAAGCATAATCTTGCTTGACACCTCACAAAAACACCATCTTAGTTGACACCTAACAAAAGCCAACATCGCTTTGCACATATAAAAAATCCAATCTTAATTAGAAACACTTCAGATATTATACTTTATGCATCAGTCATTTCACTTCATGCATAAAAATAAACCTCATTCAATTATCATGCACAACGAGTCATGTGTGGCGCTCACCCTCTGTTCCCAAGACCGTCTGTTATCGGCACTATACTTTTTTAATCCAAAAATACCAACAATGTTTGGCACTCACAAAGACCAACACTTGTCTAGTGAAGTTCAAAACCCTTTTCTTCTTAAGAATCAAATCCTCGTTCGAAACTCATTACATATTAAATTAGGTTCTCGTCTGGTAATCAATTTAATCCAGTTCTCGTTTGGAACTCAATTCCAGTTCTCATATGGTAATATGTTAAAGTCCAGTTCTTGTCTAGCAGTCAAATCTAGTTCTCGACTGGTAATCAATAAAACCTAATTCTCTTATGGCAGTAAAATCCAGTTCTCGTCTGGTAATGAGTTAAAGTCCAGTACCTGCTTGGCAGTCTCCAATTTAAAATTCAGTTCCCGTCTAGTAGAAAATTGTTTAATCTAGTTCCCATCTGGAAGTTTAGTTTTCAAATCCAGTTCCCGTATGGAATTTTGATTTGTAAATATAGTACCCTTCTGGAAATTGAATCTTTTTCGTCCTAAAGACCAGTACTTGTCTGTCAATCAAATCATTTCTATTTCAAAGTCCAGTACTCATCTGGAGATCTAATCATGTTTGCTTTTTTAGTCCAGCGCTCATTTGAAAATCTAATCACCTTTCAAAGTCCAACCTCACTTGGAACCTCTCAAAAGTCTAACCTCGCTTTGCACATATCAAAAGTCCAACCTCGCTTGGCCTTTTTCAATAAAAGAAAATAAGCATTGCTTGACATATTTACTTTGAAGTCTAATTTCCATTTAGGCCCATACCTTAACCCATTACACGCATTGATCAATCATTATATTTCATGCATCATTTCATGTGTATCATATATACAGATGTTGTGTACTACGCCAGATAACCAAAGGCATATCATGCATTAATAAATGCATCATCCAAAAACATATCATGCATAATCAAATACATCAACATAAAGTATACATGCATATCATAAGCCAGGATTATGTGACCGCTCATGGAAGTCTACATTAACTCCCCAACTAAACTTATTACAATTTCCCAAGTGAGTTCTTATCTCTATAGGAATACTTATGGGTTATGCCCAGTAAGCAACTTCCCAGCAAAGTCTTTTTGAAAGTTTTCCCCAACAAGCTCGCCCCCTAGTAAGTCATTTCTGGAATCTCTCCCAATAGATGGTCATCTTAAATGATCCATGCTAACTCGTGAGTATGTTTTGACCTCTCATATCCCCAACAAATCTCCTTATGTTAATATAATCATCTACCTTTGGATTGAAGGCGATCAATGTATCCTTAAATCTAAGAACAGAATTTCGAGTTGGCGACAACTTATCTTAGGCTAAGCACCTACTTTTGAGTTGGCGATTGTAAGACCCCAATTTTGGCCCTAAGATCCCTCATGGCATCATAACATTGCATTTGCATAGCCTCAAGGATCATGAGCATCTTGGTTCCCTTTGCCTTTGGGTGGGGCTCCTTGTGAGTGGTTTGAGATCACCAAGCATGTTTGAATTATATTATTGCTTTTCTCATCTTTGTTTACTAACCAAAAGCACAAAAATATGTCACTAACATCTTTTGTTTGTAGCTTGAGCAATCACAAGGCCAGAAGCTTCTAGGAGATCCTTTGTGCAATGACATGGCCAAGAGAAGATGATAGCAAGCATGGCGATGGTTCCCAAAGCTCTCATTCATCAAATATGCCTCCCTAGTGTCTCAATTCATCATTTTGATCAAAGCAAGTCAAAGGGTTTGAGGTTTTGTTTCTCAAGGAAACCCTAATTCATCTGTGTACTACAATGCCTTGCTCATGAAGCAACCTCAACCCATGGTCAAATATAATCAAGGAAAGTTCTTTCATTCATCATTTCATGCATATTTGAACTTATTTGAGTGTCCTCAATCATCAATTCATCAGGATATGAGTTGTGGGCTTGAGAAGTTGATCAATCAATTCATCTGACTATTATGAAATGCATTGAGACCTAACTTTTGATGTGTTGGTCAAATGGAGATGATTCCAAAAGCAAAAATGTTCTTAAGGACAATATGAACAACTTTCATGTTCATAAAAAATTGATTTGAAGCTTGGGAGGTCATCATCCATTCCAAGACATTATAGGTCATTTTGACTGAAACCCTAATTTTAGGTCAACTTCCCAAGGACATAACTCATTCATTTTTTATTATTTTGAGGTGGGATCAAATGCATTGGAAATCTTAAGATGTCTACTTCAAATGTTATGTTGAACAAAATTTCAAAATCTCAAAGGAAATACATGTGATAATGCAAGACATTATAGGTCCTTTTTGACCAAATGCATTGAAAGGCAAAAAAGTTCAACTTCAAGTACCCATAACTCCTTCATCAAAAATCCAAATGATGCAAAATTTAAGTCCATTTTTATTGTCTTGAAAAGATATACAACTTTGATGTTGGAGGTTTTTCCATTGGAGGCTTGCATCATCAAAACATAGGGGTTTGAAAGTTGGCTAAATTTAGAAACCTTGCATTGACATGTTTTGCACATCACACTTTAAATTCAAATTTCATAAATTTCCATACTCCAACTGGATTTTTGCCCAACATAACAATTGTTCCTTATATCAAGACCTTTCCAACCATTACTCACATGGCTATATTTGGATTTGGCAAACATCATTTTCAAAGAGGAGAACTTTTAATGCATTTTTGGGAAACTTGATTCAATTGCCATGCATGAGCTGATTGCATCAATATTGCACGTCCATTTCATTCATTCATGATCTCAACTTGCCAATCCATGTGGAATTGGGCCCTCCATGCGCCTGTACAGGCCCATGCATGGAGGCCCTCTTCAGTCATGCAAATTTGAAATCACACTTTCAGCATGGCTTTGGCTATAAATACATGGCATGTGAGCTTCCATTGGACACCCTAATTCAACCTGAAATGCTGCAGAATTCTCTCCATAGCCATCACTAAAGGAATTTCCACTTTTCTCTAAAAAATTCAGATCTGAATTTCAACTACATTGGTTGATTTTCAGACCTATAATTCCTTAGCCTTGCTTCCTCTTCATCATTGGATCTCATTGCAAGCTTTGGTTGTGAAGGATCGTGCTCTCAAGACCTGCATTTCAAAGGTAGATAACAGAACTTTTGCTCTTCGAAACTCTCTGATCCTTGCTCATTTCTTGTGTTCCTTGGTGTGGCAGAAGTCCTCTCAATAGAGGCATTTGATTTGTGCTTTCAATTTTGAAAAAACATGAAGTTCATGATGAACACCATCATACTTCCAGCTCTGATTTCTCCATTTATAGGGATCTAGAGTGGAAGTGCATGGTATAGGAGTGATGTACATCACTTCCTCTTTCGATTGATGTATAGATCGCTCCATTTGGTTGCCATTTTCGTTTCTGCAATTTTTTGAAGTGGCCGGAGGTTGGCCGGAGAAGACGGTGGCGCTGGCCACCGTCTGGTCTCCAGATTAAATCACAGCCGCGCATTTCCATTTCCAGGTTTGATCTGATCCATTCAATGTTATGACCTAATTAATGGCTAGGTGTGATTGCATTGACTAGTGTGTTAGGTGGACGCGCGCGTATGATCCGTCTGATGCGCCAGCTCAATTAATGAGCCATCATCCAACGCCTCACATTTTTTCTCATATTTTAATTTCTGATTTTATTTTCTTTAATCCCATTTTATTTCTAAAATCAATATCTCTCTCATTTTTAATCCAAAAAATATGGGACCAATTGCATTATTTCCCAAATAATTTCTAGTTTCTATTTCTGATTTTTAATATTTTTTATTTTATCATTTGATATGTTTTATGAATTTTCTCTTTTCTGGTTATTTTTAATTCATTTTAATTAGTTTTTGATATTCAAAAAATACAAAAATATTTTCCTAGCCTATTTGAATGATGATGAATCCATGAAAAATATTCTCATCAATTTTTTAATTGATTTGAGATTTATTTGAGATTTTAGTTCAATTAGGTTATTTTTATTCATTTTTAATTGATTAAAAATAGTTTCTGACTTTTAAAAATGCTGAAATTTTTTGTCAAACTTTGTTTGACCTTGTTGAACTTAGGATAAATCACTTGGACTTTTCAAAGTTGATTTGAAGTGATTTTGAAGTTTGACCTTTCTTTAATATTTTAATTCAAGTTTATTTTGAATATTAAAAAATGCCAAAAATATTTTATTCATTTTCTTGACTTCCAATCTTCATCTCCCTTCTGTTTTTGATTGTTTGACCTTGACTTTCAATGTCATTGGTCAACATATTTGGATTGGTACATGATACTTCATTTAATACACTTTAATTTTTATTTTCATTTCTCTTATCCATCTCCTTCTTCTTCTTCTTTTTTCCTTTTGATCAATGAGTTGAAGGTTGATAAGTTAGCATTGATTAGGGAGACTTAACCTTCCTTGATCCAAATCTAATTCATCTTGATCAATTGATCAAGTGAATGGCTTTGCATTAAGGATAGGTTGTCTTCTAAATCATGCAAAAGGCTTAAACCAATACAAGATCATTCCTCTTTTCCTTTTGGCATGGCAAGTTGTTGGGACTTGATTCACTAATCAAGACTCCTAACTTGTGTTTGTTGCCTACATTATTATTGACCGGCCTCAGATAGTTGTGACTTCTACATAAGTCCAATTACGATTGCTTAACATAGCGCTAAATTTTGCCTTATGGCATACTAACCATTAACTACTAACAATTAACTTTTACTTTATGCACTCTATTTTTATGCAATTTACTATTCTTGTACATATTATCCATTTGCTTTTTCTTTTGCTCATTTGAGCACATGTTTATGTTAAAGCCATTTGCCTTTTGCTCATTTGAGCATATAATTGTGTATATATCTTTTGTGCTTGTGTTTGTCTGTTTGTTGTGAACCAAATGCCAAGAATTGGACAATATGGACTTAGAATTTAGGACCATACCCAAGCAAATGGAATGTGAAGAGAAACTAGGCCTCATGCCTTTAGAATGCTTAAATGTCAAAGAGCAACTAGGCCTCGTGCCTTTAGAATGCTTAAAGCTTAAGGAAGAACTTTGAAAGGACCATATTCTAAACTCCCTCTTGTCCATTCCTTGTTTGTATTTAGAACTTTTTGATGTGTGTTTTCTTGTGCTAGGGGATTCCAACTTTGAGCCTAATTGAGGAACCATTACCATGAGCATCCAAAGTGAGAGATACAAAAGCCATTGGAGGATTCCTAGAAGCATGATCTGTGTGTTTGATTGCTTGAATTATTTGCTTGTGATTGCTTTATTCCAAAGGATGGGAGCTACTTGGATCATCAATATGATCTCAAGAGAGGAACTCCTTGTGTGGTTTTGTTTTCTTCTCCCTCATCTCTTGTATTGATTAGGACTTAGCCCTTCTTCTTCTTCCCCCCACTCTAACCCAAGCCAAAACTTTTTGTGCAAACATTTAACATTTGTTTTCAACATTAGAAACTTAAGCCTTATGCTTTGATTTTCAAACTTTCTTTTCATAATACTTATTTTGAATTGAACTTTTAAGCCAACTTTGACCATTTTGTAAATACTTTTCATTGGTAAATATAACCCATTCAAATGTCTTTTTGTGGTTTCAATGGCCACCTTCTAATCAAAACTTTTCATAACCTTTAGCTATTAGGTTTGAGTTATCCTTGAGGTAGATGTAATCCTCACCTATGTCCTTAGTGATGGACAATGAGCCTTCCATGCTTATTATAGGGTTAACCCCTCACTAGCATGTTGAAGCTATCCTCACATGGTGGACTTGTGGTTCTTTTAGGTTGAGTTTTTCTCCCTTGGATAACAAAAGACCTTAAGGCTTTTAGACCAATCAATCCACACAACTCTTTGAAATTTTTACCCCGAACTACGAGGTTTTGATGCTAATCTTTTTTTAAGATGGTACGTAGGCAATGGGTTCATCCATTCAAACACAAAATGTAAATAAACTTGTATATTCTTCTCTCATCCCTTCAATCATGTTTGCACAAACAAATTTTTCACAAAATACCAACCTTACAACAAGTGTGAAAAGGGCTCCCTAGGAGTACCTAGGATGTTTTGGGTGCCTAACACCTTCCCATTGCATAACCAACCCCCTTACCCAGATCTCTGTTTCTTTTACTAGTTTTAGTTTAAAACTTTTAGGTTTTTGTTCGCTTTCTAACCATTCCTTTGGATAAATAGAAGTGCGGTGGCGACTCGACTTTGTATGATTTACCTTGGATTTAGTCAATATCTCCAATGGTAACGAATACCCCGCTACAGAAAAGTGGCGACTCTGCTGGGGATACGTAGAATGCCTAGTGAGGGTTTTGCCTACTTTTCATATTTGTTGTATTGTATTGTTATTGGTTTTGTGACATATTTTTGTGCAATTTGGGATTACTGTATTGTATGTAATGTTTGAATTGCTTGAATATTAATTCTTTGTATGCTTGGTGATCTTTGTGAGATGAGTTCTATACCCGAACTCGAGTGCACTTAGGATAGGAGAATGGCATAGTCTTGTTGACTTGTGTGGAGTTATTCCTTAGCAAGTTGACTTGCAAGTCCATTCACTTGGTGGAGGTCATGTTGGGATCAATAATGTCACACAAGTAGTTGTGGTTAGACATTACTCTTTCCAATATAGACCATAGAAGCCAAGGACCTTAGTTTACCAAGCCCATCTTGGCCTATTCTTAGGATGTAGTGTGAAAGTCGTTCAAGTGTAAGATTTGATACGATTGTTACGCGATACTACACTCATAAGAGTCCCTCTTGAGAATATTTTTGGAATACGAGTATTCGTTTCTCCGATAATATCCAAAAGATGAGATGATGATTATGGGAACCTCTTGTAGAACATGTTTGGCAGGTTTAAACCCTAGTACACTCCCTTTGGGTGGTTCTTAACCAAGACTCCATGCTCGTGACTTGCAACAAACCCTTGATTCATGGTTGATCCGTTTATATATCCTTAATATCAATGGAACTTGGGTGTTGATAAGGTGTAAACCATAATCCACCAAAATGGATGATTGATATTAAGGATAATATGATCCATCCCATGACATTTGTTTGGTGTGCTTTGCTTGATCCTTGAGTGTGATTGTTGCATTCATGCATCCATGCACCCATTTGCATCCATATCATCAAAATAATAAGAAAGTTTTCAAGGAACTTAAGAGGTCTATTTGCAAATTTTCAGACATGGAAAGACAAAGAAGGAATACAAAGAAGTACAGTTTCAGACAACCAGATTTGAAAGAGTTAAGGAATCTGACATCCTATGTACTAGATCCCTTGGGTTTCAAGGCTCGTTTTAGGAAGCTTCTTCCTCTTCTGACTACTCAGGTGGATGAAGGACTGATGAGCGTATTGGTGCAGTTTTATGATCCTTTGTACCGTTGCTTCACATTTCCGGACTTTCATCTTTTGCCTACGCTTGAGGAGTATGCTTATCTTGTGGGTATACCTATCCTAGATCATTTGTCGTTCAGTGGCTTGGAGAGTATTCCTACTTCTCAAGAGATAGCAGACATGTTGCACATAGATGAATCTCTGGTTGGTGCTCATATGACTACCAAAGGTGGAATTCAAGGTCTCCCTTCTGAGTTCCTCATTGCTCAAGCTACTATGTATGGGAAGGCCATGAGTGAGGACGCCTTTGAGGCCATATTTGTACTTCTCATCTATGGGTTAGTATTGTTCCCCAACATCGACAAGTTCGTGGATGTGAACGCTATTAGGATCTTCTATACTCTTAATCTCGTTCCTACTCTGTTGGGTGATGCTTATTTCTCTTTGCATATGAGGAATGCAAAGGATGGTGGCGCCATTGTGTGCTGTTTTCCTCTGTTGTATAAGTGATTTATTTCTCACTTACCTCAGACGGTCGCTTTCAAGGAGAACAAGGGATGTCTACGGTGGTCCACGAGACTTATGTCTCTCACTAATGATGATATCTCTTGGTACAACCGTGTGTACGATGGTGTGCAGATTATTGACTCTTGTGGTGAATTCTCCAATGTGCCTCTTCTTGGTACATGTGGTGGGATTAACTACAACCCTGTTTTGGCACGTCGTCAGCTTGGGTTCCCCCTAAAGGATAAACCCAATAACATTCTGTTAGAGGGTGTGTTCTTTTAGGAGGGTAAAGATCTCTAAAACTTGAAAGCTAGGATGGTCCGCGCTTGGCGCAAGATTCATAGGAAAGGAAGGAAGGAGTTGGGTCCTAAGAATTGCATCGCTTTGGAGCCTTACACTGCTTGGGTGACGAAGAGAGCGTCTGAGTATCTCATGCCTTATGAGTATCCGAGACCTACACCTATGATTATGGCTGGGCCTTCAACCCTCCCTAATCAAGGAGTAGAGGAGTTGAGAGACGAAGACCGTTCACGTGCTTGGATCCGTGAACGTGAAGAGTTGCTTCAGCAGATTAAGGAGAAGGATGCTTTGATAGAGTTTCTTGAGCACCGGGTCATTGATGATCCTGACGATGCATGGACTTCTCTACTTCCTCAGTCTTCCCGGTTTTAGAAGAGGAAGTATGATCGACTCGCCAAGGAGAAGGCATATATGGAGGCAGCCTATGAAGAGGAGGTGAAGAGGCTTCGTGCATCTTATCTTCCTGTATCCCGAGCTTTAGATGATTGTTTCTAGGGATCCATAAGATGATCATTTTCCTTTTCCCTCATATTGTATCTTGGTTATCAATAATGTACTTCTTTGATGAAAAAAATATTTTCCAGATATCATTAATGAGATGTTTTCATATGAGATACAAATATAATATTTCCCGAAATTTGCAAATAGAACTCTAAAAGTTCCTTTGAAATAAAAAAACAAATCATGTGCACAAACATTGCATGCATCATGTGCATAAGCAGGTTTTTGTTTCCGACCTCTTGTCCTGTGGTCTAACTCTGTGCTCTTCATTTATTTCAAAGACAAGCTGACTCACCGGTACTACACTAGAGCCCACATCTCAAGACTAATGGATCACTTAGAGCAAGAGAACCGTGAACTCAGGGAAGAAGTGGCCAGATTGACTGCCCTGATGGAGTCTTTCATGGCTGCCCAGAGCCAGTCTTCTCCGACGCCTTCAACTCCTCCCCAGAGGACAGTTATCTCAGAAATCGTCTCCTCGACTGTGCCTGCTGCCAGTGCACACTTTGCTCCGACAGCCATGCCAATCGGGTTCCCGTAGGGGATGCCTCCTAACTTCATGCCCGAAGGTCCTGCTCCCACCTTTGCTTCTATACCGACATTGTCATACCCCAAAATTTGCCCGTTAATATTCCAAAGGACTTCTAAAGGCACTCCAACTTATTTTGCAAGGCATTGATCTTAAAGGAATAAAAATCCAGCTCACAACAGGCCCAATTCAGGAAAGGCCCAAACTAGCTTGCTCGCTAGGCGAGCAATTCCTTCGCCTAGCGAAGCTTGCGCGTACCAGAATTGTTGGGCTTCATCCTGAGCCCATTAGGTCAGAAATTGCATGCTCGCTAGGCGAGCAAATCCTTCGCCTAGCGAACTTTGGCCACACGCTCGCCTAGCGAAGCCTGCAGACTTTCAGAATTTTTGGGCTCCATCCTGAGCCCATTAGGTCACCATTATCACTATAAATACCAGCACTTCAGTCACCAAAGGGAGAGGAAAAAAGAAGAAAGGAGAACAGAGGAGGACGGATAGAAACTTTGGCATAGGAACCCTGCCGACCCGGAGAATTTAGAGTAAAGAAACCCTGAAGGCAGCTCATCCGCCCCGAAGCCATCGCCGCCCAATTCCCGCCGTCTAACTCATTCCGATACCAAAAGTGGTCAGTCCCTTCCAACCTCGCATTGGCAAACAGGTTTGCGTATCCCTATTGTTTTATACTTCCAATTGGTAATATCTACATACATAATGCATCATGATTAAATTTTGATATATAAGCTGCTTTCGTATGTGAATTTAAATATGCCTGAATATCCTAAATGTTTGTCCTTATTATTTCTGTAATTGAAAGCCATAAGGCTCAAGGATCTGGACAACATACTGTTGTTAAATTCAACACCCGTGGCCGCTCGCTAGCACATCGCTAAGCGAGCCTGGGGCGAGTATTCGCCAGACCTTCGCTAGGCGAGGCAGAGGCGAACGGGGCAGTAGCTGACTTTTCTATTCTAATTTTTCATGTTTTATCATAACCATGCATTATTCATACTATCCTATTTACTGTTGTGATATTTTTTTGGTGTAATCTTTGATTGCACCCTGATTTGGTGTTCTGACATGTTTCTTTTTGAGTTTCGTAAAGGTTCGCATATCCCAGGAAAAGGTTATTGGCTAGGTATTCCACTTTATTTGTGGGATACCCTTGCGGAGGGTCACCCTGAATTACTAAATTGATTTTAATGTATTAATTTTGTGGGCGAAGACCCACCCTAAATTGCTTAATTAATCTTAATGTATTAATTTTAACGTGGGGAATTCCTCCTAATCACCTAATTGATTGTAAAACATTGCCTTTGAATATGTGATCTTGGACCTCTCTTTGTTGCCTTACGATTACGATATTACGGTCATGTCCCGCGAACGTGGGGATACCCTTAGCAAAGACCCTTCGATTAAATCATCATAAAATAAACGATAGTCCCTCGGATGTTGCCTTCGAATATACAATTTTGTCCCTCGATGACCCTTCGGTGCAGCCTACGGTTAAATGATGATAGTCCCTTCGAATGCTAAGGTATCCTCGCAACTGTTGCCTTCAATGACCAATCGACGACCCTTTTACATCCAAAGGATAGAACTACTTATTTCTCAATAATAAGGACAGTTTTACCCTCATAAGGATAGGAAATGCCCATAAAGACCTAGGGTAGGTATAACTCTTAATTGCTTACTCACAACCTAAAACCTTTTCACACCTCACACCTTTCAAAATATCTTTAGAAAATCACCACTTGGTATACATTCATACTAGAATCATTACCGAGTTATATTTTTCTAAACAATTTTCAAAACTAAACGAGATAACCACTTTGTATACATTCATGCAAGAATCATTACAAAGTTAAATTCTCTTTTCAAAAACAATTTTCTAAACAATCCACAAACACTTTTTCAGACAAAAAATAACCTAAGTGATCGAGCAATTAAGAGCCCATGGACAACCATGGATACAAAGGATGCTAACACCTTCCCTTTGTATAATGTACCTCCCGAACCCAAAATCTAATTAAAGGTCTTTCCTGTTCTTTTCCACCTTTCCTTATTGGATAAAAGAAAAGTCGGTGGCGACTCTTGCTATCCGCGACATTGCGATAAAAAGCAAAATACAAAAAGTCCAGTTCACCGTATGACAGAACTGGCGAATCTGCTGGGGACTTATTTAAAAAGAGAGGTTACCTTAAAAACAAGATCACTTATTCAAATTGTCTGATTTACTTTTAAGGGATTGCTTGGGTATGTTATGCTTGAGTGAAAGATCCTACACCCGGATCTAGTGTACCTTAGGTAAGTAGCAAGAGATCATCGCGACTATCCGGCGTATACTGGAATGGTCAAAATGATGGCTACGGTTAATGTGGCACTTTGGATGTCCTGATGTTCCTCATGTTAGTTGAGGAAAAATTTGGCATTCGCGTGGTGTCATCAAAGCATTAACCAGACCTTTAGAACCCTAATTGACTCATCCTGGCCATTAGAAAGTAGTGAGATAACTGACTTCGGTTCCGACTGGAGTTGGTTGAGACTCGATACTACACTCTTTGAGATTGGACTTTAGGGAAGCTTCGGTCAACCACTTGGTGTTGCACTGAAGTGGACTTAAAGGAAGGTCGATGATTTGAGATCCTTCTAGAACCCGGTTACTATTCTAGGACAGGTTGAACCAACCAAACTTCAGTGGGGAGGGTATTTACCTATGGAACTCATGCAAGCCTTAAAACTTAGGGATGATTGTTGTGTGACTTGTTTGTGTTTGTTACTTACATAACATCATAACATCATAACATCATGACAGCATAACATCATAACATCATGGCATTGTACTAACCATTTCAAGGACTTAGGGACTTAGCTTTGCTATGTTTTGTAAAAAAAAAAAAAAAAAAAAAGGGGGGGCTCTTTTTGGTAGTTTACGCAAAGTGAAATTCCGAAAGTCCTTGAAAACATTTCATACATTGCATTGCATTGCATAACAGGTATTCTAAAGGATCAATATTCTCACGGTCTTCCTATTGCAAACAGATTCAAGCAGATTCAAAACAGAAAATGGACCTTGAACAAATTGTCAAAGATCTCCATGTTCAGAATGCTCAACTCCAGGAGATGATCTTGAACTTATCCAAGGGGCAGGAGGAACTGAAAGCTCTCTTGCTCGAGAAGGAGACAGAAAATGACTCTGAGGAGGAGAAGGTTGATCTCTTCAACTCTGAGGACGACGATGAAGATTATGAAAATGAACAGTACTCTCCAAAAGATGATAAGTACAAGTTACTGGAAGAGCGTATGCTAGCTATGGAGGGTCAAAAGGCACCCGACCTGGATTTCGAAGGCTTAGGGCTGGTCTCTGATGTGGTCATTCCTCGCAAATTCAAGATCCCCACGTTCCCTAAATACGATGGGGCATCTTGTCCTCAGATGCATCTGAGAGCTTATGTGAGAAAGATTCAGCCGTACACCACTGATAGGAAGCTATGGATCCATTTCTTCCAAGAAAGTCTGTCTGCCACACAATTAGAATGGTACTATCAGCTCGAGAACTCTGACATCCACACCTGGACGGACTTAGCGACAGCTTTCTACAAGCATTACCAGTATAATTCTGAATTAGCACCTACTCGGTTACAGTTGCAGAATATGACTATGGGATCTAAAGAAAGCTTCAAAGAATATGCTCAAAAATGGAGAGATTTGGCTGGCAGAATCAAACCCCCTCTGACTGACAGAGAGTTAGTAGACATGTTCATGAGCACACTGACTGGCCCATTCTACAGCCATCTATTGAGGAGTTCCTCATTGGGTTTCACTGAGCTTATATTAACAGGTGAACATGTGGAAAGCGGCATTCGAAGTGGAAAGATACAGGCGGCTACCTCTGATCCTCCGAAGAATCCTAATGTCATCATTGCTCCTCTGCCCAATCATGACGAGACTGTCAATGCTGTGGAAGATACTGATAACGATTATGACTTGGATAGCTGGATTTTCCCAACAATTGGTGACGGACTCAATAATTGGGAGGCTGAAGACACTATCCTGATTTCCTTTAGTCAGGAGTAATTGTTATTGCTTATTTAGTGTATCAAATTTGGTTAAATGTTTGTCATTTTCATAAGCATATTCGCATTCAATAAATCAATGGACTTTTTGCATTCAAATATTGTGCTCTTTATCCTTCCTGTCATTTTTCAAACAAGCTATGTTTTCTTGCACACACTCACGTAACAAATTGCGTATCCATATCCACTCTGGATCCTGTTGATAATAGTTCTGCTACTGTTAATTATGACTTCGAAAATCCGATCTACCAAACCGACGATGGAAGTGAGGAAGATTGTGAAGTACCTGGAGAACTTGCCAGACTGGTACTACAGGAAGAAAAGACCATACAGCCACAGGAGGAGTCAATTGAAATTGCAATGGGTACTGAAATAGACAAGAAAGAAGTCAGAGGTTTCTTGGGGGCACTCGAATTACATTGCCCGATTCATCCCGCACTTGACTGCAACTTGCAAACGCATCTTCAAATTACTGAGAAAAAATCAAGAGATGGTATGGAATGATGAATGCCAAGAAGCTTTTGACAAAATCGAGAAGTATCTCCAAGAACTTCCAACTCTGATGCTACCAGTTGAAGGAAGACCTCTAATCATGTATTTGACCGTGTTAGAAAATTCAATGAGGTGTGTGTTGGGGCAACATGACGAGTCTGGTCGAAAAGAGCATGCCATATACTGCCTTAGCAAAAGGTACCGACTGTGAAACAAGATACTCACAGCTCGAGAAAGCTTGCTACGCTTTGGCCTAGGCTGCTCGCCGACTAAGACAGTATATGTTGAATCATACCACTTTATTGATTTCTAAGATGGATTATATCAAATATACATCTGAGAAACCTGCTGTCTCCTGAGAGAGTTATCACTGATAATGGTACTAAACTGAACTCTACACGCAGTTCAAAATAAAGCACCATGACTCTTCTCCGTACCGGCCAAAGACGAACGGCGCCGTGGAGACTGCTAATAAGAATATCAAGAAGATCATACAAAAAACGACATAACGTACAAAGACTGGCATGAGGTGTTACCTCTTGCTCTTCATGGTTACCGCACTTCGACAGGGGCAACCCCTTTCTCTTTAGTCTACGGAATGGAAGCCGTTTTACCAGTGGAAGTTCAGATTCCCTCTCTAAGGATCATGAAAGAGGCGGGCTTAGACGAGGACGAATGGATTCAGACTCGACTCGATCAGATAAATTTGATGGATGAGAAGAGACTTGCGGCTGTATGTCACGGGCAGATATGTCAGAAGCGCATGACCAGGGCATTCAACAAAAAGGTCAAGAGACGGGTGTATCAAAGTGGCGACTTGGTGATCAAGCGTATCATTCTACCACAAACTGATCCCAGAGGCAAATGGACTCCCACTTACGAAGGGCCATTTGTAGTTAAGAAGGTATTCTCTGGTGGAGCCATGATACTTGCTACAATGGATGGTGAAGACTTCCCACATCCCGTGAATGCGGACATAGTTAAAAAATACTACGCATAAAAGAGACCCGCTAGATCGACGTATCTAGGCAAAAGTAAGGGCATCCCGGCGAACCAAAAGGGTTCGGGCAAAAATTAGGGATATATATAAAAAAAAATGTACACCCGGCAAGTCGAAAACCTGAAAAGGCGGCTTGGGCAAAAAAGGGTATCCTGATGGACTGAAAACCTGAAAAGGCGGTCCAGGCAAAAATTAGGGATTAAAGCGTATGACTATGTCCCGTTCTCAGTCAACTTTATCCAAGTTCAAGGGACTGACCAAGCCAATCACTTCTATCCGACAGCAGGGGATGAGATGCTCGAAGACATAATGACAGCAGTAGACTTAAAATCGATAGGACTTTTCCGCATAGCTTTCTCTTCGTTTTCTGACAATTTCCTCTTACTAGGATTTCTGTCTCCTTGTACATAAATTGCCTGTTTATAAGCCTTCTTTCAAAATCAATACAACCCTCTTTCAAAAAAAAAGATGCTTTTGTTTTTACTTTTTCTGTTTTGGTTGCGTAAATGTCCATTGATTTAATTTGAATTAATATGTGCATTTGAATATGATCAATGTTTACCAAAGTACATGCATAGAATAGCAATAGCAATTACTACCCGACTTCAGGATCAAGGAGAAGGTCTAACCATGCTTCCAATGAATCCGCTACCAATTCTTATTTCCCAGCAAGCCTGTTATTCCTCAGAAGAAATTGGCATTATTCCCCGGCAAAGCCAGCTATTTCCCAGAAGAGGTCGGCATCACCAGATTGATTGATCATCTCATCCATCCCCAGCCAGGCTCTGTTGAATATTTCTACCATTAGACAGAAATCAGAAACCCCCAGCCGAGAGAGGGTCATCAGCACAAATGTCTCCAACCAGTATATGGGGATTTATTTTCCCCAGTGGAGCCGCCAGAAAAAACTGCTCAAACGCATAACTCATTCATTACATCATTTCACAGCATACGCATGCATACAACATTCGCATTTATTTTTAGCATAACACGAAACATCTCATGCATCATGACATAGCATAAAGCTAACTTTTCTTTGCAGGTTAATTATCCTCCTGATATAGTCGAAGTAAAAGGTTCATTCAGACAGACACCTTTATCAATTATGTACAAGGTTCAGACACAATTCATGGGAACATTCATTCTGACAACATTTCGATATCTTCCTGACGATGGCATCTTTAAGCCCATCCTAGACATTTATTGCAAGTACAACATATACAGATATTATCGGATACAGCCTAATGTACGGTTCATTCTGATTCAGCCCAACATATGACTTCTTCAACAACTCCAATGCGGTCTAACGTACGACCCATTGGACCTTCAAATCCTCAGATGCTGCCTAGCGTACGGTACATTCAGGGGTGTAGTCTAGCGTACGACTACTTTCTTCAGATACAGCCTAACGTACGGCTCGTTCTGCAACTCAGATTCGGTCTAACGTACGATCTATTCTGAACTCCAACAACTCCAATGCGGTCTAACGTACGACCCATTTGGACCTTCAAATCCTCAGATGCTGCCTAGCGTACGGTACATTCAGGGGTGTAGTCTAGCGTACGACTACTTTCTTCAGATACAGCCTAACGTACGGCTCGTTCTGCAACTCAGATTCGGTCTAACGTACGATCTATTCTGAACTCCAACAACTCCAATGCGGTCTAACGTACGACCCATTTGGACCTTCAAATCCTCAGATGCTGCCTAGCGTACGGTACATTCAGGGGTGTAGTCTAGCGTACGACTACTTTCTTCGGATACAGCCTAACGTACGGCTCCTTCTTCAACTCAGATACGATCTAGCGTATGATCCATTCTGATCCTTTATCCCCAGCAGCATATGACACACTCCGACTCCCCAGCGAAGTCGACAGCCTAATGGATGACTCATTATACGGTCTAACGTACGACCCAGTGTGGCACCTATATCTTCAAATTGGTCTAACGTACGATGCAATCTGAAGCTTTCATCATCAAACTTCCTGGATGGCATCTTTAAGCCCATCTCCATCAAGACCAACTGTTGATTGACAAGTGCAAATTTTTGGGGCATTCTAGTGTTCAATAATCTTCCACCTCCAGACTACGAATGGCATGCATGCCATCCTAACTCTCTCGGTTCAAGAATATTGAACAGGGGCAGCTGTCATACCCCAAAATTTGCCCGTTAATATTCCAAAGGACTTCTAAAGGCACTCCAACTTATTTTGCAAGGCATTGATCTTAAAGGAATAAAAATCCAGCTCACAACAGGCCCAATTCAGGAAAGGCCCAAACTAGCTTGCTCGCTAGGCGAGCAATTCCTTCGCCTAGCGAAGCTTGCGCGTACCAGAATTGTTGGGCTTCATCCTGAGCCCATTAGGTCAGAAATTGCATGCTCGCTAGGCGAGCAAATCCTTCGCCTAGCGAACTTTGGCCACACGCTCGCCTAGCGAAGCCTGCAGACTTTCAGAATTTTTGGGCTCCATCCTGAGCCCATTAGGTCACCATTATCACTATAAATACCAGCACTTCAGTCACCAAAGGGAGAGGAAAAAAGAAGAAAGGAGAACAAAGGAGGACGGATAGAAACTTTGGCATAGGAACCCTGCCGACCCGGAGAATTCAGAGTAAAGAAACCCTGAAGGCAGCTCATCCGCCCGAAGCCATCGCCGCCCAATTCCCGCCGTCTAACTCATTCCGATACCAAAAGTGGTCAGTCCCTTCCAACCTCGCATTGGCAAACAGGTTTGCGTATCCCTATTGTTTTATACTTCCAATTGGTAATATCTACATACATAATGCATCATGATTAAATTTTGATATATAAGCTGCTTTCGTATGTGAATTTAAATATGCCTGAATATCCTAAATGTTTGTCCTTATTATTTCTGTAATTGAAAGCCATAAGGCTCAAGGATCTGGACAACATACTGTTGTTAAATTCAACACCCGTGGCCGCTCGCTAGCACATCGCTAAGCGAGCCTGGGGCGAGTATTCGCCAGACCTTCGCTAGGCGAGGCAGAGGCGAACGGGGCAGTAGCTGACTTTTCTATTCTGATTTTTCATGTTTTATCATAACCATGCATTATTCATACTATCCTATTTACTGTTGTGATATTTTTTTGGTGTAATCTTCGATTGCACCCTGATTTGGTGTTCTGACATGTTTCTTTTTGAGTTTCGTAAAGGTTCGCATATCCCAGGAAAAGGTTATTGGCTAGGTATTCCACTTTATTTGTGGGATACCCTTGCGGAGGGTCACCCTGAATTACTAAATTGATTTTAATGTATTAATTTTGTGGGCGAAGACCCACCCTAAATTGCTTAATTAATCTTAATGTATTAATTTTAACGTGGGGAATTCCTCCTAATCACCTAATTGATTGTAAAACATTGCCTTTGAATATGTGATCTTGGACCTCTCTTTGTTGCCTTACGATTACGATATTACGGTCATGTCCCGCGAACGTGGGGATACCCTTAGCAAAGACCCTTCGATTAAATCATCATAAAATAAACGATAGTCCCTCGGATGTTGCCTTCGAATATACAATTTTGTCCCTCGATGACCCTTCGGTGCAGCCTACGGTTAAATGATGATAGTCCCTTCGAATGCTAAGGTATCCTCGCAACTGTTGCCTTCAATGACCAATCGACGACCCTTTTACATCCAAAGGATAAAACTACTTATTTCTCAATAATAAGGACAGTTTTACCCTCATAAGGATAGGAAATGCCCATAAAGACCTAGGGTAGGTATAACTCTTAATTGCTTACTCACAACCTAAAACCTTTTCACACCTCACACCTTTCAAAATATCTTTAGAAAATCACCACTTGGTATACATTCATACTAGAATCATTACCGAGTTATATTTTTCTAAACAATTTTCAAAACTAAACGAGATAACCACTTTGTATACATTCATGCAAGAATCATTACAAAGTTAAATTCTCTTTTCAAAAACAATTTTCTAAACAATCCACAAACACTTTTTCAGACAAAAAATAACCTAAGTGATCGAGCAATTAAGAGCCCATGGACAACCATGGATATAAAGGATGCTAACACCTTCCCTTTGTATAATGTACCTCCCGAACCCAAAATCTAATTAAAGGTCTTTCCTGTTCTTTTCCACCTTTCCTTATTGGATAAAAGAAAAGTCGGTGGCGACTCTTGCTATCCGCGACATTGCGATAAAAAGCAAAATACAAAAAGTCCAGTTCACCGTATGACAGACATCTAGCCCGGTCCTTGCTGTTCCTCCTCCTGTCATGCATACTCTGCCCAGAGTAGACGACACCATCTATCATTCTGAGCCGTCTGAGGGCCCAGATGTTTATGAGAAGATGGATGCCATGAATGACCAATTTCTTGAGCTTCGCAAGGAGCTGAAGACTCTCAGAGGAAAGGATCTATTCGGCAAGTCTGCTGCCGATCTCTGCTTGGTTCCCAACGTGAAGATCCCTGTAAAATTCAAGGTCCCTGATTTTGAGAAGTATAAGGGAAATACTTGTCCTCTCAGCCACCTGGTCATGTATGCCAGGAAGATGTCAACTCAAACCGATAATGACCAACTGCTCATCCATTACTTTCAGGACAGTCTGTCCGGTGCTGCTCTAAGATGGTATATGGGTTTAGACAGTGCGAACATCCGATCCTTCAACGACCTTGGCGAGGCCTTCGTCAAGCAATACAAGTACAACTTGGATATGGCTCCCGATAGGGATCAATTGAGGGCCATGTCCCAGAAGGACAAAGAAACATTCAAAGAATATGCCCAGAGGTGGCGAGAGGTGGCAGCACAGATCGTGCCTCCGCTAGAAGAGAAAGAGATGACTAAGATCTTTTTAAAGACCTTAACTTCTTTTTATTATGAGCGGATGATTGCTAGCGCTCCTTCTGACTTCACCGAGATGGTGAACATGGGGATGCGTTTAGAAGAAGGGGTCAGAGAAGGACGTCTGACTAGAGAAGAAGGCTCTTCTGCCAAACGTTATGGGGCGTTTGCAAATAAGAAAGATGGAGAGGCACATGTTGTGACCTCACATTTGAAACCAAGAAGACCCTCTGTGAGGAGGAAGACTGTGCGTCCCGCCGGTAACCAGCACCAGGTGGCTCATATAGCACCTGTATTCAGAGACAATCAGCAGTACCAGCATCACAACAACAATCAGTAACCACCTCAGCAATATCAACAACAACAGCATCGTCCGCAACAGCAGGCCTACCAACCTCGAAACAGTAATCAAACCAGCACGAGTTACGAGAGGAAAAGGGTCACCTTTGATCCTATCCCAATGACGTACGCAGAGTTATATCCCTCTTTGATAGAGAGGAAGTTGATTACTCCGAGAGACCCACCGACTATACCTGCTAACCCCTAGTGGTGGTGTAAGCCCGAATTACATTGTGTTTACCATTCTGGTGCTCCCGGCCACGACGTGGAGAATTGCTACCCTTTGAAGACCAAGGTTCAAGACCTTGTGAGGTGTGGTATTCTATGTTTCGAGGACGTAGGTCCTAATGTGAAGAAGAACCCATTGCCCGAGCATGGGAAATCTGTCAACATGGTCCAGGGTTGCCCTGGCAAATACAAGGTCAAATATTTCAGTCATATTCGACAGTCTCTGGTCGAGATGCATCGTTTGTTATGTGATTACAGTCATAATGAGCACGACCATGATAGATGCCGAGTCTGCTCTGTTAACCGATTGGGTTGTCGCCAGGTGCGCAAAGACATTCAGGAAATGCTGGATGAAGGAGTTATTGAGATCCTTCAAAATAGGAATGTTGACGAAGATGAACCTGAGGTCAACGTGATTTCCCCAGTATTTCGGATACCTGAACCTGTTATCATCAAGTACGATGGTAGCAAGAAGAAGGTTTCTCCTTCTCTGATCATTAAACCTGCTGGTCCTGTGCCTTATTCATCTGAAAAGGCAGTCCCTTATCGCTACAATGCTGTAGCAGTGGAGAATGGGAAAGAGGTGTCCTTGCCTTCTTCGTCTGTTGTGAATATTGTTGATGTTAGCAGATTGACCCGTAGTGGTCGTGTATTTTCCGTACCACCAAAGCCTCAAGCTAATGCTGATTTTGTTGAACGCCCGATTGGGAATGCTTTGAGCACTCCAAATCCGGCACTTGCTGTTAAGCCCTCCTCTGTACCGAAAACTCCTACTTCTGTTGGCCCTAGTGGCAATGAGAAATAAGATTGTGATGAGATGCTGAGGCTCATCAAAAGGAGCGAGTACAATGTTGTAGACCAGCTTCTACAAGCACCGTCTAAAATATTTGTGTTGTCATTACTCTTAAATTCAGAACCACACCGAGAGGCTCTGCAGAAGGTGTTGGATGTGGCATATGTAGATCACGATGTCACTATAGAGCAATTTGATAGCATTGTTGCAAACATTACTGCTTGTAACAACTTGAGCTTTTGTGACTCTGATCTCCCCGAGGAGGGAAGAGACCACAACTTGGCACTACATATATCTATGGGTTGTAGAGACGACGCCATGTCCAATGTGCTGGTGGACACTGGGTCATCATTGAACGTATTGCCAAAAACCACTCTCTCAAAACTATCATATCAGGGGCCTCCCATGAGGCAGAGTGGAGTAGTTGTGAAGGCTTTCGATGGGTCTCGTAAAACTGTGATTGGAGAAGTTGATCTCCCAATCAAAATTGGACCAAGTGATTTCCAGATTACCTTTCAGGTTATGGACATTCACCCATCGTACAGCTGTCTCTTAGGCAGACCATGGATTCACGAGGCTGGCGCCGTGACATCCACCCTACACCAGAAACTGAAATTTGTGAAAAACAAGAAGCTGGTGGTGGTAGGGGGAGAAAGGGCTCTCCTGGTTAGCCATTTGTCTTCCTTCTCTTATATAGATGCTGAGGATGAAGTTGGAACTCCTTTCCAAGCTTTATCTATTGCTGAGCCTATTGAGAAGAGAACTCCTTCATTTGCTTCCTACAAAGATGCAAAGTTGGCCATTGAGCGTGGTGCAACCGCTGGTTTAGAAAGAATGATTGAGCTAGAAGACAACAAGTCTCGGGCTGGCATAGGCTTTTCTTCTGGGGTCTTCAAAGCGCAAGGGTTATTCAAGAATGGAGGTTTCATCCACACCGGTCAGGACGAGGAGACAGCTGCTATCTTGGAAGAGGATACAGAAGATTCGGACAACTTCATCATCCCTGGCGGGATCTGCAACAATTGGGTCGCTGTGGATATTCCTACAGTTGTTCACAAGTCAACGTAATGATCACTTTGTTTGAAAACCCTTCTCCCATGCCAAAAGGAGGAGTGATGACATTGTTGGCACATAAATACAATGATATTTTCATTCAATAAATTCATGTTAAATGTTTGTTTTTCCAATTATTTTCCCTTTTCGCTTTTTGCATGAAATTGGTGATCACAAAAAAACCTAGAAATAAGGATAAAATCAATCTTTTCATCTGCATAATGATTTGCCTTGTTTGAATTCTAAAGCTTTTATATCCAAAATCATTATGCAGGTTGATTTCTAGACCCATTGAACATAATGACCCAACACCATCTCCCAATTTTGAATTTCCTGTATTTGAGGCAGAGGAAGATGATGTTGAAGAGATTCCTGATGAGATCACCCGACTACTCGAGCATGAAGAGAAGATCATTCAGCCGCATCTTGAGAATCTGGAAATAGTCAACTTGGGATCTGAAGATTGTGTGCGAGAGGTAAAGATTGGGGAACTCCTGGAAGAATCTGTTAAGAAGGGGTTGATTGAGTTGCTACGAGAATATGTTGATGTCTTCGCCTGGTCATATGAGGACATGCCTGGTCTCGATACTGATATTGTGCAACATTTCCTACCTTTAAAACCTGAGTGCATGCCTGTAAAGCAGAAGCTCAGAAGAACTCATCCTGATATGGCAGTGAAGATCAAAGAGGAGGTTCAGAAGCAAATTGATGCAGGGTTTCTGGTGACTTCTACGTATCCTCAATGGGTGGCCAATATTGTGCCCGTGCCTAAGAAAGATGGAAAAGTTCGAATGTGTGTGGATTATAGAGACTTGAATAAAGCTAGTCCGAAAGATGATTTTCCTCTACCACACATTGATATGTTGGTAGATAATACAACTAAATTCAAGGTCTTCTCATTTATGGACGGATTTTCCGGATATAATCAGATCAAAATGGCACCCGAGGATATGGAGAAGACAACATTCATCATACCTTGGGGAACATTCTGTTATCGAGTGATGCCCTTCGGTTTGAAGAACGCTGGAGCCACGTATCAACGAGCTATGACCACTTTGTTTCATGATATGATGCACAAAGAGATCGAGGTATATGTTGATGATATGATTGCTAAGTCTAGAACGGAAGTTGAACATGTAGAGCACCTGTTGAAGCTTTTTCAGCGTCTGAGGAAGTACAAGCTTCGTCTGAATCCCAACAAGTGTACATTTGGAGTCCGTTCTGGCAAGTTATTGGGCTTTATTATCAGTGAAAGAGGTATTGAGGTTGATCCTGCAAAGGTCAAAGCAATACAAGAAATGCCTGCGCCCAAGACTGAGAAGCAAGTCCGAGGTTTTCTTGGCCGCTTGAATTACATTTCCAGATTCATATCCCACATGACTGGCACATGTGCGCCGATATTCAAGCTCCTCCGGAAAGATCAGTCTCATGATTGGACCGAGGATTTCCAGAAAGCCTTTGATAGTATTAAAGAGTATTTGTCCGAACCTCCGATTCTGTTTCCATCTATGGAAGGGAGACCATTGATTATGTATCTGACCGTCCTTGAAGATTCAATGGGATGTGTCCTTGGGCAGCAAGATGAATCAGGAAAGAAAGAATATGCTATTTACTACTTAAGTAAGAAGTTCACTGATTGTGAGTCTCGATACTCAATGCTTGAGAAAACATGTTGTGTTTTGGCTTGGGCTGCTACGCCAGTATATGTTAAATCATACGACTTGGTTAATATCCAGGATGGATCCAATCAAGTATATATTTGAGAAGCCTGCTTTAACTGGGAGGATTGCCCGTTGGCAGATGTTGTTGTCTGAGTATGATATTGAGTATCGAGCTTAGAAAGCTATTAAAGGTAGTATCTTGGCTGACCACTTGGCACACCAGCCGATTGAGGATTATCAGTCAGTTCAGTATGACTTTCCGGATGAGGAGATTCTGTATTTGAAAATGAAAGATTGTGATGAGCCTACACTCGATGAAGGGCCAGAGCCGGGTTCCAGATGGAGTATGGTATTTGATGGCGCTGTAAATCAATATGGAAATGGTATTGGGGCAGTGATTATTACCCCTCAGGGCACACATATTCCTTTTACAGCAAGGCTAACTTTCAAATGCACGAATAATACGGGTGAGTATGGGGCCTGCATTATGGGATTGGAGGAATGCATTGATCTTAGGATCAAGCATCTTGATGTTTATGGTGATTCGGCCCTCGTTGTTAATCAGATTAAGGGTGAATGGGAAACGAATCAGCCTGGCCTCATCCCATACAGAGATTATGCGAGGAGGATTTCAACTTTCTTTACTAAGGTTGACTTCCATCATATTCCTCGAGATGAGAATCGGATGGCAGATGCTCTTGCTACGCTTGCTTCAATGATTGGGGTGAAGTATTGGAATGAAGTCCCCAATATTACTGTGATGCGCTTGGACAGACCAGCTCATGTGTTTGCAGTTGAAGAAGTGAAAGATGATAAGCCATGGTACTATGATATCAAGTGTTTCCTCCAGAGCCAGATTTACCCACCTGGGGCATCTGTGAAAGATAGGAAAACTTTGAGGAGATTACTGGCAGTTTCTACCTCAATGGCGAAGTGCTGTACAAGAGGAATTTTGACATGGTTCTGCTCAGATGCGTGGATAGACACGAAGCAGACCTGTTGATGACTGAGGTCCATGAAGGTTCATTTGGTACTCATTCCAATGGACATGCCATGGCTAGAAAAATGTTGAGAGCAGGCTACTATTGGCTGACAATGGAGTCTGACTGCTGCAAGTATGTGAAGAAATGCCATAAGTGTCAGATTTATGCGGATAAGATTCATATTCCCCCGACACTTCTGAATGTGATTTCATCACCATGGCCTTTCTCCATGTGGGGAATTGACATGATTGGCATGATAGAGCCAAAAGCGTCCAATGGACACATATTTATTCTTGTAGCAATTGATTACTTTACCAAGTGGGTTGAAGCAGCGTCATATGTAAATGTGACCAGGCAGGTGGTCGTGAAGTTTATCAAGAATCAACTCATATGCCGATATGGTGTGCCAGATAAGATCATTACTGATAATGGATCTAACCTGAACAACAAGATGATGAAAGAGTTTTGTTGTGAGTTCAAGATTGCGTATCATAATTCTTCTCCTTACAGACCTAAGATGAATGGGGTTGTTGAAGCTGCTAATAAGAATATCAAGAAGATTATCCAAAAGATGGTTGTCACGTACAAAGATTGGCATGAGATGTTGCCATTCGCTTTGCATGGATATCGTACATCTGTCTGCACTTCAACAGGGGCAACCCCTTTCTCTCTTTTTTATGGCATGGAGGCTGTACTCCCAGTAGAGGTGGAGATCCCATCAATGAAAGTCTTGATGGAAGCCAAGTTGACTGAGGCTGAATGGGTTCAGAGTCGTTATGACCAGTTGAATCTGATTGAAGAAAAGAGATTGACTGCCATGTGCCATGGTCAATTATATCAGTAGAGGATGAAGAAAGCTTTTGATAAGAGGGTCAAGCCTCATGTGTTCCGAGAAGGTGACCTTGTGCTCAAGAAAGTCTTGTCTTTCGCGCCCGATTCCAGGGGCAAGTGGACTCCAAACTATGAAGGTCCATATGTTGTTAAGAGAGCCTTTTCAGGCGGTGCTTTGATGCTTACAACTATGGATGGGGAGGATTTCACTCGTCCTGTGAATTCAAATGCAGTCAAGAAATACTTTGCCTAAAGATAAAAACATAATAGCTCGCTAAGTTGAAAACCCGAAAGGGCGGCTTAGGCAAAAATGAGCGTCTCGGTGGATTGAAAACCCGAAAGGGCAATCCAGGCAAAAATTAGAGACATAACAAAAAATAGATGTATCCCGCTAGATTGAGTACCTCATCCTGGGGCAATCTAGGCAAAAATTAGGGATTTGGCAAGTAACTGCATCCTGACAAGACTTTGTTCTACGACTGTCGTTCGTCAGAGATTCTTGCTCTTTCATTATCAACCAAAGCTTCAAATACATCGGATTCAGAATTGGTGGAGAAATGGTCATTATGTTCAATGTAACCCTTTTCCAATATATATCACCAATTTCAAATTTGTAAAGATCTATGGAGTCTTGCCATTTGCAGACTACCATTCCATCAAATAAATTTGAGCCTTTATCCAATTATTTGCACTCTTATCTGTTTCTATTCAACAAATGTTTTGCATGTTTTAATTGAGAAAATATCATTGTCTTAAACAATCAAATTTTTTCATAAATTGTTTTTAAACAAAGTGAACATTTGCAAAGACGAAAGGATACTTAGGAAATCTTCAGTGCTCTCCCAAGGGTGGTATGATCTCCAACAGGGTAAGACATTTGTTCATATTCCTGGGATGACTGTATTTTCTTCCTCTGGAACCTTTTTGTAGTGGAGCGCTTGTTGAGATATCCACCTCTCTCTCCTTCAGCAGAGTAGACATTTTCCTCAGCAGATGTGTTCTCTTTGGAAGGTTCAGTATTCGGTGGTTGATCCCCAGAGTTCCTTTACCTCCTCGGATAGATTCCCTAGTAGATTTGCTTTTATGGTGAACTTTACCTGTGATGATCCCTGTCCCCAGCTGGAATGACTGATGTGCATCCCTCTGCAGAGATTTTCAGTAACAGTTGTCCTTAGTGGACTTAGCTGTCTCTCTTGAGTGTAGTACCGGGTGGTTGATTCCTGGACCTGTTTGTGTTAGATATGTCTGTTTGTCAGCATTCATCATAAATCACGCATATACATGCATAATTATAACATTCAGATATTCATGTTGCATTCTTTGCCATATATCGTTGTTTGTTGTCTCCTGCTATTTGGTGATATATGTCTCACCAAGCAGATGTGTGTGTCTAATCTCTCCATTTTAGAGTCAGCTCCATAAGCAGAAAGCGTTTGTCCTTTCTTCCATATTCCCCACCGAGATATATCCTCGTGGATGATGGTTATTTCTGTTCCTTCCCAACACATATATTTGGATGGGCTTCCCTATTGAGTTATATCCTCACTGGGACAAGTCTTGATTCAGTGTGCCTCTTTGGTTTGATCCTAAATTGGCATCTTGGAAATGTTTCCTTTGCTTCCCCGTAGTTTAGATGAATAGTTGCTCAGTAACCAGTAATTATCCATCTTCTCCCCGGCGGAGTCTGTGGTTTTCTACCCTCATACCGGTAGTTGTAAACCCTACTCTCTTTCCCCTGCAGAGTTAACCTTTTGTTCATCGTAATTGATGACGGTTACTTTTCCGTGGTTTCCTACCCAATATCCGGTAGGTGTAATCCCTTCCTTGACGGTTATCTTCATCCAATATTCGGTGTTGATATTCCCTCGCTAGCCTGGATAATTGCCCTGATTATGCAATTTACTCCCCAGCGAGTCATCTCTCGTCTACCCTGTTGTTGTTGGTAACGATTGTTTCTCTCCTGAATTGGTCATCATTATATACCTATTTTCGGTATCCCGATGCCTTTTCATTTCGGTTGATTTATCCTTTATTAACCCAGTAACCGATTGTGGATAATCTTCCATGCGAGTGTATTATCTACGTTCTGACGGTAATAGATAATACATCTCATGCACTCTTTGGTCAAAGCCTTTTGTTCTTCCCCTATTGAGTAAGATTCGTATCCCCTTTGCGGAATCAAATATCCATCTTATAATCGAGTTTGCTTTTAGCCCTCTTTTGGATGATGAGTTTCTTGGTAGTATTCCCCAATTCACGCCTTGGTTGGTCACCTATTATATGCCCAGTAACCGGTATCCCTGGTGTTCCTTCCTTTCTGCTCCCTATTATGACTTTTGTCCCCTGTGGAGTCAGAATCCCTGAGTTGAAATATACCTTTTAGGTCTTCCTCAGGTGTTTTGAAGTTTTGATATCTATCACCCTTATACCGGTCTTAGATATTTATTTCTTCCCGAGCATGTTGCATCTCTCGCCCTTGTACCGGTGTTCAGATCACATGTCTCATTGAGCTTATTACCCAGTAACCGGTAATACCTCATCCCACTACTTTCCCGGGAGAGTCTTTTTAGACATCCCCAGTGAGGTCCCTTAGTTGATTGTCCTTATCCGGATTTTTATCCGAAGTATCCGTTGTGGATAGTTTCGCTGTATTGGCATATTCCCCAATACGGGCGTCTTCGAGTTAGCTCGAGTCTTTCCATTGGTTTATTCCCTTGGGATTTCTGCTCCCCGGGCTTTGAGTCGTGTCCTGCTCACGCATTTCTTTCTATCCCCTTAAGAGTCCCCAGGATCTTTTGTCCCATTGAGTGAACTGCTCATATGGATCATCAGTGTCTTCTGATTTCTTTGCCTTTGTGGACACATATCTCCACAGAGTTTTTACCTTTTGCATACGTACATTTGCATCATGAGGTTTCTTAGGGACCAAAATTCGTCTCTTTGTTATTATTTAAGCCCATTCTACCTCGTCGAGACGAAGATTTTAACCTTCCCTTCTCCGGCTAGAATGACCTTAAATAGGGGCATCTGTAAGACCCCAATTTTGGCCCTAAGATCCCTCATGGCATCATAACATTGCATTTGCATAGCCTCAAGGATCATGAGCATCTTGGTTCCCTTTGCCTTTGGGTGGGGCTCCTTGTGAGTGGTTTGAGATCACCAAGCATGTTTGAATTATATTATTGCTTTTCTCATCTTTGTTTACTAACCAAAAGCACAAAATTATGTCACTAACATCTTTTGTTTGTAGCTTGAGCAATCACAAGGCCAAAAGCTTCTGGGAGATCCTTTGTGCAATGACATGGCCAAGAGAAGATGATAGCAAGCATGGTGATGGTTCCCAAAGCTCTCATTCATCAAATATGCCTCCCTAGTGTCTCAATTCATCATTTTGATCAAAGCAAGTCAAAGGGTTTGAGGTTTTGTTTCTCAAGGAAACCCTAATTCATCTGTGTACTACAATGCCTTGCTCATGAAGCAACCTCAACCCATGGTCAAATATAATCAAGGAAAGTTCTTTAATTCATCATTTCATGCATATTTGAACTTATTTGAGTGTCCTCAATCATCAATTCATCAGGATATGAGTTGTGGGCTTGAGAAGTTGATCAGTCAATTCATCTGACTATTTTGAAATGCACTGAGACCTAACTTTTGATGTGTTGGTCAAACGGAGATGATTCCAAAAGAAAAAATGTTATTAAGGACAATATGAACAACTTTCATGTTCATCAAAAATTTATTTGAAGCTTGGGAGGTCATCATCCATTCCAAGACATTATAGGTCATTTTGACTGAAACCCTAATTTTGGGTCAACTTCCCAAGGACATAACTCATTCATTTTTTATGATTTTGAGGTGGGATCAAATGCATTGGAAATATTAAGATGTCTACTTCAAATGTTATGTTGAACAAAATTTCAAAATCTCAAAGGAAATACATGTGATAATGCAAGACATTATAGGTCCTTTTTGACCAAATGCATTGAAAGGCAAAAAAGTCCAACTTCAAGTGCCCATAACTCCTTCATCAAAAACCCAAATGATGAAAAATTTAAGTCCATTTTTATTGTCTTGAAAAGATATAAAACTTTGATGTTGGAGGTTTTTCCATTGGAGGCTTGCATCATCAAAATAGAGGGGTTTGAAAGTTGGCTAAATTTAGAAACCTTGCATTGACATGTTTTGCACATCACACTTTAAACTCAAATTTCATAAATTTCCACACTCCAAATGGATTTTTGCCCAACATAACAATTGTTCCTTATATCAAGACCTTTCCAACCATTACTCACATGGCTATATTTGGATTTGGCAAATATCATTTTCGAAGAGAAGAACTTTTAATGCATTTTTGGGAAACTTGATTCAATTGCCATGCATGAGCTGATTGCATCAATATTGCACGTCCATTTCATTCATTCATGATCTCCGCTTGCCAATCAATATGGAATTGGGCCCTCCATGCGCCTGTACAGGCCCATGCATGGAGGCCCTCTTCAGTCATGCAAATTTGAAATCACACTTTCAGCATGGCTTTGGCTATAAATACATGGCATGTGAGCTTCCATTGGACACCCTAATTCAACCTGAAATGCTGCAGAATTCTCTCCATAGCCATCACTAAAGGAATTTCCACTTTTCTCTAAAGAATTCAGATCTGAATTTCAACTACATTGGTTGATTTTCAGACCTATAATTCCTTAGCCTTGCTTCCTCTTCATCATTGGATCTCATTGCAAGCTTTGGTTGTGAAGGATCGTGCTCTCAAGACCTGTATTTCAAAGGTAGATAACAGAACTTTTGCTCTTCGAAACTCTCTGATCCTTGCTCATTTCTTGTGTTCCTTGGTGTGGCTGAAGTCCTCTCAATAGAGGCATTTGATTTGTGCTTTCAATTTTGCAATGAAGTTCATGATGAACACCATCATACTTCCAGCTCTGATTTCTCCATTTATAGGGATCTAGAGTGGAAGTGCATGGTATAGGAGTGATGTAAATCACTTCCTCTTTCGATTGATGTATAGATCGCTCCATTTGGTTGCCATTTTCGTTTCTGCAATTTTTTGAAGTGGCCGGAGGTTGGCATGAGAAGACGGTGGCGCTGGCCACCGTCTGGTCTCCAGATTAAATCACAGTCGTGCATTTCCATTTCCAGGTTTGATCTGATCCGTTCAATGTTATGACCTAATTAATGGCTAGGTGTGATTGCATTGACTAGTGTGTTTGGTGAACGCGCGCGTATGATCCGTCTGATGCGCCAGCTCAATTAATGGGCCATCATCCAACGCCTCACATTTTTTCTCATATTTTAATTTCTGATTTTATTTTCTTTAATCCCATTTTATTTCTAAAATCAACATCTCTCTCATTTTTAATCCAAAAAATATAGGACCAATTGCATTATTTCCCAAATAATTTCTAGTTTCTATTTCTGATTTTTAATATTTTTTATTTTATCATTTGATATTTTTTATGAATTTTCTCTTTTCTGGTTATTTTTAATTCATTTTAATTAGTTTTTGATATTCAAAAAATACAAAAATATTTTCCTAGCCTATTTGAATGATGATGAATCCATGAAAAATATTCTCATCAATTTTTTAATTTATTTGAGATTTATTTGAGATTTTAGTTCAATTAGGTTATTTTTATTCATTTTTAATTGATTAAAAATAGTTTCTGACTTTTAAAAATGCTGAAATTTTTTGTCAAACTTTGTTTAACCTTGTTGAACTTAGGATAAATCACTTGGACTTTTCAAAGTTGATTTGAAGTGATTTTGAAGTTTGACCTTTCTTTAATATTTTAATTCAAGTTTATTTTGAATATTAAAAAATGCCAAAAATATTTTATTCATTTTCTTGACTTCCAATCTTCATCTCCCTTCTGTTTTTGGTTGTTTGACCTTAACTTTCAATGTCATTGGTCAACATATTTGGATTGGTACATGATACTTCATTTAATGCACTTTAATTTTGATTTTCATTTCTCTTATCCATCTCCTTCTTCTTCTTCTTTTTTCCTTTTGATTAATGAGTTGAAGGTTGATAAGTTAGCATTGACTAGGGAGACTTAACCTTCTTTGATCCAAATCTAATTCATCTTGATCAATTGATCAAGTGAATGGCTTTGCATTAAGGATAAGTTGTCTTCTAAATCATGCAAAAGGCTTAAACCAATACAAGATCATTCCTCTTTTCCTTTTGGCATGGCAAGTTGTTGGGACTTGATTCACTAATCAAGACTCCTAACTTGTATTTGTTGCCTACATTATTATTGACCGGCCTCAGATAGTTGTGACTTCTACATAAGTCCAATTACGATTGCTTAACATAGCGCTAAATTTTGCCTTATGGCATACTAACCATTAACTACTAACAATTAACTTTTACTTTATGCACTCTATTTTTATGCAATTTACTATTCTTGTACATATTATCCATTTGCTTTTTCTTTTGCTCATTTGAGCACGTGTTTATGTTAAAGCCATTTGCCTTTTGCTCATTTGAGCATATAATTGTGTATATATCTTTTGTGCTTGTGTTTGTCTGTTTGTTGTGAACCAAATGCCAAGAATTGGACAATATGGACTTAGAATTTAGGACCATACCCAAGCAAATGGAATGTGAAGAGCAACTAGGCCTCATGCCTTTAGAGTGCTTAAATGTCAAAGAGCAACTAGGCCTCGTGCCTTTAGAATGCTTAAAGCTTAAGGAAGAACTTTGAAAGGACCATATTCTAAACTCCCTCTTGTCCATTCCTTGTTTGTATTTAGAACTTTTTGATGTGTGTTTTCTTGTGCTAGGGGATTCCAACTTTGAGCCTAATTGAGGAACCATTACCATGAGCATCCAAAGTGAGAGATACAAAAGTCATTTGAGGATTCCTAGAAGCATGATCTGTGTGTTTGATTGCTTGAATTATTTGCTTGTGATTGCTTTATTCCAAAGGATGGGAGCTACTTGGATCATCAATATGATCTCAAGAGAGGAAATCCTTGTGTGGTTTTGTTTTCTTCTCCCTCATCTCTTGTATTGATTAGGACTTAGCCCTTCTTCTTCTTCCCCCCACTCTAACCCAAGCCAAAACTTTTTGTGCAAACATTTAACATTTGTTTTCAACATTAGAAACTTAAGCCTTATGCTTTGATTTTCAAACTTTCTTTTCATAATACTTATTTTGAATTGAACTTTTAAGCCAACTTTGACCATTTTGTAAATACTTTTCATTGGTAAATATAACCCATTCAAATGTCTTTTTGTGGTTTCAATGGCCACCTTCTAATCAAAACTTTTCATAACCTTTAGCTATTAGGTTTGAGTTATCCTTGAGGTAGATGTAATCCTCACCTATGTCCTTAGTGATGGACAATGAGCCTTCCATGCTTATTATAGGGTTAACCCCAAACTAGCATGTTGAAGCTATCCTCACATGGTGGACTTGTGGTTCTTTTAGGTTGAGTTTTTCTCCCTTGGATAACAAAAGACCTTAAGGCTTTTGGACCAATCAATCCAGACAACTCTTTGAAATTTTTACCCCGAACTACGAGGTTTTGATCCTAATCTTTTTTTAAGATGGTACGTAGGTAATGGGTTCATCCATTCAAACACAAAATGTAAATAAACTTGTATATTCTTCTCTCATCCCTTCAATCATGTTTGCAAAAACAAATTTTTCACAAAATACCAACCTTACAACAAGTGTGAAAAGGGCTCCCTAGGAGTACCTAGGATGTTTTGGGTGCCTAACACCTTCCCATTGCATAACCAACCCCCTTACCCAGATCTCTGTTTCTTTTACTAGTTTTAGTTTAAAACTTTTAGGTTTTTGTTCGCTATCTAACCATTCCTTTGGATAAATAGAAGTGCGGTGGCGACTCGACTTTGTATGATTTACCTTGGATTTAGTCAATATCTCCAATGGTAACGAATACCCCGCTACAGCGATGACATATTTTTATTTAAGCATTAACCTTAAAGTTGAAGACATTCTCTTTGTCCTTAATTTTAAGCACCGTCTTGTCTTGATCTAAGCACATCCAGCGACGGTGTCTTTATGTCTTGATCTATGCATCGATCTCCCGCGATGATCTCAGTATGTTCGATCTAAGCACTGATATCCGATGACGATCTCTTTATGTTTGATCTAAGCACCGATCTCCAGCGACGATCTCTTTTTGTTCGATCTAAGCACCGACCCTTGGGAATGCGAGAATCTCTTTATGTTCGATTTAAGCACATGTTTCCTGCGAAGATCTCTCTATGTTCGATCTAAGCACATGTCTCTGATGATAACATCTTCATGTTTGATCTAAGCTCCGACCCCCGGGAAGGCGACAATCTCCTTTTGTTTCGATCTAAGCACCAACCTTAGGTGATGATCTCTTTACGTTCGGTCTAAGTACCGATCTTCGGGAAGGCGACGATCTTTTACCCTATCCTGACTTTTTTTTCTTCCATATTCCTTTTCATGGATAATTTTTTTGGGTCCTTTCGTATTTAATTACATTATTACATGAGGATTGTCATCACTCATGCCCTCAGGTCGAAGGTAATTAAATTGGGGCAGATGTCGTACCCTAAATTTTGCTTGCCTGTTTTTTATCATCTTTTAGTTTTAGCATTTAAAAAAAATCAAAAGTGTAATTTAGTTCAATTGGTAAGTGTCCAAGAATATCAAATACTAGGTCATGAGTTTGAATCCCACTGCTTTCAATTTCATTTTGGTTATTTATTAAAAAAAAGTTCAAAAAGTCAAACGTTGACTTTTTTTTTAGTTTTATAATATAATTTTTGTTTTTATGTTTAGGCATTTAAACAAAATCCAATTAATTCATTGTTTTTATGCACAAAATAGCCAATACAAATATAAAAATATAAAAATATCTCACAATATGTAATTCCCGTTTTCTAATTGGTCACATTTTGGCAAACTTGCTTCTGATTGGTCATGCTTTGTCATAATGACATCTGATTGCTCAAAGTTTGTCAGCTTGCTCATCAAGAAAAATCAGATAATATCTGATATTATTTGATTTTATTCTTTTCTTCCTTTTTTGTCTTTTAACCTAGTTTTTTTTCACATTATAAATAGACACCATTTTCTAAACATTCTTCCCATCCATATCAACCATTCTCAAAGCTCTATTCCAACCACCATTAAAACATTATCTTCATACCTTCACCATTACATCACAACAACAACATCACCCTTACTTTATCTCCAAAGAAAACAAACACAATCATCATCAAAACCACATATATCTAATCATAATTCACAAAACTAAATTCACAACAACCATATTTAAAAGTCCCATTCACAAACAAAGTTACATAAATTCAACAACCACAATAAAATAAACAAAGTCCCAAAAAATAAGAAAAGAGAAAAAAGAAATTAGAATCGAAATAGATGTTGCCCTCAGAGTCATCAGATCTTCGATCATGAAGCTTCTACACCTTATCACACACCACATGAACCACGTCATTGCACTCGTCGTCAGCCACCCCTGCACGAAAGCTGACAACACGCAGCTGTGTCTTCACTACTTCCAGTCATCACGTGTTTCTATACTTTCATAAGGGTTACGAAATTGGGAGATCAAAGCTTGATTTTGATAGCATAAGTGGTTATTTTTAGAGCATTTGAAGCCATTGGAGACCATTATTTTAAGGGATTTCATATGTTATTTTCATCTATCAATTATGGTATTGTTAATTGCATTATGAGTAGCTAAGGTCCTCTAGGTTAGGTTAGGTTATGTTATGATGAACATATTTCTATATTATTGGATTCTATATTGTATGAACCTTTCGATCTATAATGCCATTCAATTTCTTATTCTTCTTAAAGCTTTTTATGTGGGATACTCTTTTAATATGATATTGGGAACATAAGGAATACTGACCATTAGTCTATGTGTTGGACCTAGGGCAATTGTTGTACTTACGCTGGATGAATAGAAATATGAGACCCCGAGTAGAGAATTAATGTTATAAACATCTCCTAACCTGGCTTACGCTAGCAAACTAGGGATAAAAAGCTCAGAGTAGTGGTTTGTGAGTTATTTTGCGAGGGATCAACTATAATGGTTTTGTTAACTCGTCATGGTGTTATAGTAATAAGACCATTTGAAATTCTAGTATGCAGATATCAGATGTCCTAAGAGATGTTAAGACACGAATATCTGATTAATAACAGGACAAATTAAATAAAGAGGAACATAAAATAACAGAACACACAAAGTTGTTAACCCAGTTTGGTGTACAATAACACCTACATCTGGGGCTACCAAGCCAGGGAGGAAATTCATTAAATAGTATTAGTTTGTAGGCCTTCTACAAACTATCTCCAATTTACAGTTGACACCCTAATCACTATCCGTGCTTAACTTCTACCCAAGTCTCTCCTAGGTGTGAGACCCTTCTCACCTCCCTATAAATCACAATAGTGATACTTAAACAATTTTAATAAATTCAGAAGTCACACTTCACAGACTCACAACCAAACAGTTCTTAAAAGCTTATGAGTGCTTGGCAATTCTTACAACCAATTAACACAGTCTTACTCATATATCAGGAAGATATTTGAGAGCCTCACAAATAACACAAACATTCAAACCCTAATACGGTCAACTATATTCTCTTCTTTGTTGTCAATTAGGTTTTGAGACATTCTATATATAGCCATAGAATGAACTGGATTTGGGATTTGTTCTTTACATGAATCAGTTGCATAACATTAGGTTATCAATCAAAAGTTTCCTAAAATGCTCTGATTCCTCAATCACGAATGTCACACGGGAAAGCTTAATATTCCTAGAATATTTTGTAGACAGTTAACCCCATAAACGTTACTAATTGTAAAACCTGTTTCAGACAAGATGTCACAACCACATGTTAGGACATCTTATTCAACATGTTGCAACTAAGTTAGTTTTACCAAAATTACTGTCAATCAAAATAACAAGGTATTAAAAATCTCCCCCTTTGGCAAATTTTGGCTAAAACAACCAAGTACTCCTTGAACACCTGCACCACAATCCAGGTTAACACCATAGGATTGAAACAAAAACAAAACAAAAACAAACACACATATATTACAGGGGTACTCAGGCAATCACATCAGTTAGTGTCAGTAGTCAGTACTCCCCCTGTTTCACATAACCAGGACTCTCCCTCAAGGGAACTTCCAAAACAATATGAATTTTCCAAGTCCAAACAACATAGGCATATGCAGCAGAAGAACAATAAGCCTCATAAAAAAGAGAAACCAAGGTTCTCCAATATAACCTGTAGACAAAATGTCAGAACATTTGGTTTGACATCGGCATAAGCACCAGCAGTAGTAGCATCATCTACTACAAAACAAGCATGACAATTAATCATGTATACACACCCTGTTTTACCTCATATATCAGAGACAAATGCAGTGGGAAGAGCTTCACAAGTCACGCCAGCATGTTGATGTCACAACACCCAGTTAGACATCACAACACAACAACCTAGATAATGATTAACCTACATCTCCTATCTCCTTAAGCACAGCCAGGCACATCCAGGTAGAGGTTAGTGGTTAGTGGTTGGTTAGCACATACAATACTCCCCCCCTTTTAGCCATAATCTAACAAAGTTAAGCATCTAACCAAAAACAAAGTAAAATCAAATTCATAAAGTGCAAGATCCCATGCAAGGGGGTACACAAGGGTACAAAATATCCTGATCACAGACCAAAAGCCACAAAAACAAATAAAACAAGACTGCAATCAAATATCTTCCTGACTATCTGAGTCAATCGTTGTATACTCTTCTCCTTCATCTTCTTTCTCTTCATCAGCATCATCTTCACCAGCATAATCTTCATCATCAGTTCCTTCATTAGCATCACCACTATGTACAACTTCATTCCTCTCCTCTTCCATCATAACCTTCATCAATGTCTCCAGTTTAATCTTTGTAGCAGTGTTAGATATGATGCAGTCCTCCAACTATTTACATGTTTCCTTCAGCTGAACAATGACACTCTTCTTGGAGGTGGCAGGGCCAGGTGCCTGAGAGGATATCATAACAATGTCTGGGACATGAGTTCCTGCAAGGATTTTGTAGTGGAGTGATAAGAGAGAATCCTTTATTTTCACATTGTTAATGGGGAGCAAAATACCAGGATGTTGATTTAGGATGATTCCATAGATGAGGGATGGAAAGCAAATGGGCATTTTTACAGCAGTAGAGAAGGTTTGTTTCAACACTTGTCCAAATATGTATTTTCCAAAGTCAAACTCACTTTTTGTACCAACAACATAAATAAATTTTCCCAGACCAGTAGAGATTGTAGAGGTATGATTAATGGGCACCCAATTAGCAGTACCAATCCTATGAAGGATGACATATTTTACACTTAGCTTACCAGCAGACAACTTCCCTTTGTTTGGCCAATGTCTAACCTACTTGGTCGTGATCTCTTTGCACACCCGATCATCAGTAACTTCCATCTCAGCCTAAGGTTCATTTGTTCTTCCTATAAATTTATTGATCACAGTTGGGGAGAATGTTACAACATCTCCTCTCACATAAACTTTACCATAGTCATCACTCTTATCATCACATCCATCAGAGATAGTCACCACAAACTTCTTTACTAAGTTTTCATAACAAGGTCCAAAGTGTGTGACAGTCTTCATTATCCCAACAACTTCTATCAGTTCCATGACCTCATTACAGTTAAGTGCATCCTTCCCCAATTCCCTTTCTAAAGCTACCCTTCTCTAAATGACATACTTCCACCTTTCTGCATTCTTCACATAATGTAAAGAAGCATTGTCTAGTGGAGCTTTGGACCTAGCATTATGAGGTTTCTTGTTACCAAATCTTTTTATAGGGGTGATGTCCTAGACATCCTATGCAACATTAAACTCAGATTCACTAGAGGATACAACTTTCCTCTTTCTAGTAGGGGTAACAACTTTACTCCATGACCTAGTGGGTCCAATAGGAGATTTTCCTGTGGAGCTTATAGAAGGAGTACCTTTCAACCCATCAGCTTTTCTCTTTACTTCCCTGGAGGGAGAATCTTCAAAAGCAACCGTCTTTTCTTTACGTCTCTGCAATCTCTTGGCAATACTAGGAGTAACAATGTTTGTAAGGGGTTCTTCATCATAAGTAAGTTCTTCAACATTGACAACAAGCTCAACTTTCTTTTTACTTCTTCTCTCATGAGCAACATGATCAGGAACATTTTCCTCAGCTTTTTCACTTGAGTCATTATCAGGGCTTGGATCTTTTTCCAAATATGTTTGAAAATCTGGTAAAATATCAGAGTTCACTTCCTTCAAAACAGATGCAACAAACTTCCTAAGTTCCTTATTAGTTGCACTTCTTTGTGCTTCCGTGGGATTTACAGAGCCGTCAGCATGTATACTAGGGTTTCTTAATTTAGACCATTTAAGCATAAATTCTTCTTCAACAACATTTTTATCTTTTGGGGATTATAGGTTCAGAACACTTACCAGAAGTCTTAACAATTTTTGACACAAATGGTGTAGCTTTCTTCTGAGGAGGGGGATGAATCGTGGATAGAGAGGAAACGTCCAAACCAGATCTACCAGGTTGATAATGAAGGTGAGAAAAACAAGAAAGGGGGGGGGGGTTGAATTGTTTTGGAAAAAATAAGCGCTTTTGCAAAGTAAGATCACACAGAATTTTATACTGGTTCGCTTATAACACAAAACTACTCCAGTCCACCCGGCCAAGGTGATTTCGCCTTCAAAAATGACTTAATCCACTAATCTTGAAAGATTGTTACAACCAAACGTCTAAGAGAAAGATCTCTTAGTCCTCCCAAGTATACAGACTACGCAGAGTCACTTGAGGAACAAAATCAATTTTATCAAAAAGAATTGTAATCTAAAGTGCTTCTAGAAGTAAGTAAATATTACAGTAAGTATAGCAAGCAAGTATTTTCACGTATGAGCAACAACTCGTGAAAAGCTAAGAGAGAGATTAGAGAATTTCTGTGCGTTCAGGTGTGTCTCTCACTGAAGTATGTTGTCCTTTATATAGTGGTGAAAGGACCGTTGGAGTGATGACATAATATTTGTCTTTGATGAGTATTTAATGCCATTACTTCTGTGTTTCTTCCCATAACCAATTTGTCTCCCTGAATAACTTCTTTCCAAATATACTTTCTTTCCATTTGAAGTTGTTGTTTCCGTTACTCTTTCTGGATTTGGGGAACCTTCATCAGAGTCTTCGTTATCTCTGTCAATCTGAGAGTACGTTGAAGTAACATCAGAGCTTCTAAGGGTTCTGGTCTTTTAGATCATCAGAGTTGATTCCAGTGGAAGTACAGAGCTTCTGGTATTCTGCTGTCTTAGTTTTCTCAGAGTCAGAACTTCTAGAGCGCACTTCTTCTTCAGATACTTCTGGTCTTCTAGTTCTTTGTATCTGATTAGAGTTTGTATCTGATAAGGCGATCAGATTCCTTTGTTCTTGTTCAGAGTCCTGCACACTTAGAGAAATTTCGTTAGGGTGTCATTTTTGGTTTCATCCTTTGTTATCATCAAAATCCTGGATTCTATTGTAGAACCAATTTTGTTCTTACAATCTCCCCCTTTTTGATGATGACAAAACAATCTTAATTTGTAGATGAAACAATCATAGATAAGAATTTATTATATCAGATAGAGGTGAGCTCCCCTTGAGATAAACTTTGGAGTTCAGAAGTTCTTACCAGAGCTTCCATGCTATGATGTTTCTAGAAACTCTTCTGCAAATATCTGAGTCAAAAGAGGTTTAGATAGATTTTATTGAATAAAATGTTTGCAGAGTACTGAAGGATATAAATATGGTTTCATCAGAGTTGTTTTAATTTCTCCCCCTTTTTGTCAGAATCAAAAAGTCTTAGCAAAATAAAGGAAGGAAAAATATATATATATATATATTCAGATATTTAAGCACAAACAGCAGAAAGCGAAAACAGGCAGAAACAGATAACAACAAGCAAATCAGCAAAGGAAAAAAAATCCTAGGTGCCTAAGGGTTGGGAGGAGGAGGCATCCTCTGAAGCAATTGGGTCAGCAGATTCTGGATGTTGGCGTTGACTGAATCCTGTTGATCCAATCTGGCACGGACTTCCTTCTGCTCCTTCTGAACTTCTTCAAGAGTCTTGAGAACCAGAGGGACAAAGGTGGAAGACTCCCCCTGAGTGAGAGCATCCGGTTCTACCCTGTTTGCAGATTCTTCAGCACGACGAGCTTCAGCTTCAGCAACAACTTTAGCTTCAGCTTCAGCAGTAGCAGCAATAGCTAGAGCTTTGGCTTCAGCTTTCTTGAGTCTTAGAATTTCTTCTTGCCTTGCTTTTTCTTCTGCTTCCTTTCTGGCCTGTTCCTCAGCTTCTCTGGCTAAGCGCTCCTGTAGTCTAACTTCAGCGTCTCTGATGAAGTCGTTTCTGACTTGTTCAGAGAGGTTTTTCATTTTAAAGGCTTCAGAGGTCATCCAGCCAATGACTCTGTTCCAGTGTGTCCTAACAGCTGAAGGATCATCACTGATACCAGAGTTGATGGTCAGAGACTTGACCTTATCAACTGATGCTTCTGCAAACAATACTATTGCTTCCTCTAGGGTTGGCAGGGTGTTTTGTGGTTCAGAGGTTGGAGGTGGAGAAGTGGGAAGGCTTAGGTTGAGAGTTTGTGGTTCAGCGGAAGTGTTTTGTGGGGGTGTGTCAGAGGTGTTTGGTTCAGAGGATTGAGGGTCAGATGTTGTTGGGTTTGGTTGTTCTGTGGGTGGTGAGGTGACTTCAGGTTCAGGTGGAGATTGTTGTGGCTGTTGTGAGACCTGAGTCTGAAGTTGGGCTAGAGTGGGAGAAGAGGGGTCAGAAGGTTCTGTGTTAGATGAGATGGTGTAGTAGGGGGGTGATTCTGGGGAAGAAGATGAAGAGGTGGTTTCGTTTAGCCTTTCAGCTTCAGATAGGGGTAGAGTGGTGGTGGCAAGGTTGAATTTCGGGGAGGGTTGATGAGATGTTCTGGTGGTTGAGGGAGGAGTTTCAGATTGAGTGTATATGGGTGTTGGTTGAGGGATAGAAGAAGCAATTAATTGTGTATGTGCAGAGGGAGCAAGAGAGTCAGACTTACCAGAAGGCTCATGCAGAGGTGTTGGAGGTCTTGATCCGGAGGATTCTCCTAGTCTTGCTTTCTTTGCTTGCGTTGTCTTCTCAGAGGGACCTCTTTTGTGTTTCATGAAGTTCGGAGCCGTATATGGTAGATCGCTTAAATGGAAGTCTGAGATATCCACTTCTTCGTCCTTCAGACCTTGTAGATAAAAGAGGATTACATCTCGAGGGTCTTCCTTTGAGAACAGATATAGACCATGGGGATTTCCTCTGATCTTTTAGGGCTTCCCAGGAGGTGTCCAGAGTGGGTTTGAATTTGACTTTGTCCAGAATCTCCATGCTCTTCAGATTCTTGGAGTTCAGAGGCTTTCCAGTGTCGATTGCCATGTCCTCCATGAGCCTGAGCTTTACCAGATGGTCCACGAGACCACTTTCTATCAGTACATCTGAGATGAGTCTTCCCAGAGGGATGTAATTTTTGGGCTTCATATGATTTCTGGTATCTCGTACGGAGTCTCTGAGGTATTTGAAGAGAAGTGCTGGAAGGAAGAGTTTCAGACCCTTGTGGATGCAGTACAGAATACATTTCTGATCTGTGTTGATGTAGTCTGAGGAGTTTGACGCTGGGCGATGGTGGATGGTGCCCAAAATGATCTTCAGCCAGACACGGAGGTTCTGAAGTAATTCCTTGTTCTTTGAGGAGTTTCCTTCTGCGTTCTGCTTGAAAATTGTTGGGTTGATTTCTTGAGATATGTATTTTGCCCTGGGATTGATGTTGTAGATTCTTCTGCCTCCATCTTTCTCCATGCTCAGAAGAGCAGCGATGGACTTCTCAGTTATCACTATCTTGACCCCTAAAACATAGGAGACAATGAAGTGATCATCAACATCAGCAAATCTCCAGAATTCCTTCACCAGATTTGGGTAAACTGGACCATAGAGACGTTGAAAGTAGTTTCCCCAACCTTGTTTGTTGAGTTCTTCAGTGAGGTCTATGCCATTCCTTTTCATATTATCAAGATCCACCAAGGATTCACATAAGACGTCCATTTTTTCAAATGGCGTTGCAAGATGAATATGAGGCTCACGATCGAGAATGTGAGGCTCCTTGTATACTGGAGTTGTGACTACGCCTATAACCGTTGGGTTTGGGTTGCTTGAGCTTTGAACTTGTTCGCTTGAACCCATTTGTTGAGAGAAGTTGAATACAACTTGTTGTTGAGCATCCATGATGTTGTTGATGAACTGAGAAGAAGATGAAAACTGCTTGCAGAAATGCCTTGAGAGACTGAGGTTTAAAGAGTGCCTGAGAGTGAAAAGTGTGCAATGTGTGAAATGAATGTGTTTAAATACCCAAATTAGGGCGCATGCAAAACGACACACAAATCAGAGTTTAGCACAAAAACCAAGTTAGCACGTTTAGAGGGAAAAATGATTACAACTCATAAATGATGTCTAATCCCAACAGTTAGCATACTGCTCGAGGAGATCTCAAAAGACTGTTCTTGATTACTGCTAGACAGCTGTCTAGAAGTCCCAAGGTCAGACGCAAGGTACTCCACGTGTTTGCTTTATCTGATCTTCAGGAATACCAAGGGATTGGTTCCTGGAGAGTGCTAACTCAGATAACTTCTAACTTGGTAGAAGTATCAGAGTCAGAGGCAGAATCCATTGTGTTTACATCAGAGTCTCATTTAACAACTTCAGAGGCACATTTTATTCAGGGCAGTTTTGAATGTTCAGATTTTCTAAGATAAAGAGGAATCTATCTTCAGCTAAGGGTTTAGTAAAGATATCTGCCCATTGATGATCTGTATCAATGAATTTCAATGTTACTACCCCTTTCTGAACATAGTCTCTGATAAAATGATGTTTTATTTCAATGTGCTTAGCTCTGGAGTGTAAAATGGGATTCTTACTTAAACAAATGGCAGCAGTATTATCACAAAAGATAGGAATGTTACTCTCAAAAATTTGCAGATCCTCTAACTGATTCTTCATCCAGAGCATCCGAGTAGTGCATAGTGATGCTGAGATGTATTCTGCTTCTGCAGTGGACAGGGCTATGGTTGATTGTCTTTTGCTAGCCCAGGATATCAGATTGTTTCCCAAGAGTTGGCAATTTCCAGAAGTGCTTTTTCGTTCCAATCTGTCTCCTGCATAATCTGCATCCCAAAAACCAGATAGTTTACACTCTGATGTTTTCTCATACATCAGGCCTAGGTTAGGAGTTCCTTTCAGATATTTGAGAATTCTCTTAACTGCTGTTAAGTGAGTTTCTCTAGGATCTAATTGAAATCTGGCACAGAGACAAACACTGAATAGAATATCAGGGCGAGTAGCAGTCAGATAGAGAAGGGAGCCTATCATACCACGATAGAGCTTCTAACAAACCTTTTTGTTGACTTCTTCTTTCTCAAGAATGCATGTTGGATGCATGGGTGTCTTTGCAGAATTGCATTCAGCCATATCAAATTTCTTCAGAATGTCTTTTATGTATTTGCTTTGATGAATGTATGTGACTTCTGAAGTTTGATTTATTTGAATTCCTAGGAAGAACTTTAGTTCTTGCATTAAGCTCATTTCAAATTCTGCCTGCATTAATTCAGAGAATTCTTGACATACAGAGGCGTTAGCTGAACCATGCTCTGATACCAATTGAAGGTGAGAAAAACAAGAAAGGGGGGGGGGGGGGGGTTTGAATTGTTTTGGAAAAAATAAGCGCTTTTGCAAAGTAAGATCACACAAAATTTTATACTGGTTCGCTTATAACACAAAGCTACTCCAGTCCACCCGGCCAAGGTGATTTCGCCTTCAAAAAGGACTTAATCCACTAATCTTGAAAGATTGTTACAACCAAACGTCTAAGAGAAAGATCTCTTAGTCCTCCCAAGTATACAGACTACGCAGAGTCACTTGAGGAACAAAATCAATTTTATCAAAAAGAATTGTAATCTAAAGTGCTTCTAGAAGTAAGCAAATATTACAGTAAGTATAGCAAGCAAGTATTTTCACGTATGAGCAACAGCTCATGAAAAGCTAAGAGAGAGAGTAGAGAATTTCTGTGTGTTCAGGTGTGTCTCTCACTGAAGTATGTTGTCCTTTATATAGTGGTGAAAGGACCGTTGGAGTGATGACAGAATATTTGTCTTTGATGAGTATTTAATGCCATTACTTTTGTGTTTCTTCCCATAACCAATTTGTCTCCCTGAATAACTTCTTTCCAAATATACTTTCTTTCCATTTGAAGTTGTTATTTCCGTTACTCTTTCTGGATTTGGGGAACCTTCATCAGAGTCTTCGTTATCTCTGTCAATCTGAGAGTACGTTGAAGTAACATCAGAGCTTCTAAGGGTTCTGGTCTTTTAGATCATCAGAGTTGATTCCAGTGGAAGTACAGAGCTTCTGGTATTCTGCTGTCCTAGTTTTCTCAGAGTCAGAACTTCTAGAGCGCACTTCTTCTTCAGATACTTCTGGTCTTCTAGTTCTTTGTATCTGATTAGAGTTTGTATCTGATAAGGCGATCAAATTCCTTTGTTCTTGTTCAGAGTCCTGCACACTTAGAGAAATTTCGTTAGGGTGCCATTTTTGGTTTCATCCTTTGTTATCATCAAAATCCTGGATTCTATTGTAGAACCAATTTTATTCTTATAGATAATTTGAAATGGTGCATTTACCCTAGACGTGGGTGAGGAGGATGCACTAGTTTCAGCTAGGACATGCATGTGAGTGGGTGAAGATTGTTGAGACATGTTGGTAGACACTTGGGGAAAATGGAATATGGAAAGGTTTTTGCGAGGGAGAGAGCACAAATGTCTGGAAGAGAGTGAGACGTTTGAGTGGAAAAGGTAGTGTAGTTTTGTCCAAACGGGTACACAATGAGGTAAGGGGTTTAGGTAAGTGTGTCTAGTGTAATGATGATAGATATGCTCTTGTCTAACACACTTAATTAGTTGTATTTGCTATAAATGCTCATTAACACAAATCCCAAGTTTTCCTCTTAACTTTTCAAATTGACTTGCATCCAAGGCTTTGGAAAAAATATATGCAAGCTGATTCTTTGTGCTGACATGCTCAAGTGTTATGACTTTGTCTTCAATAAGTTCTATGATAAAATGATACATGTTGTCAATATGTTTAGTTCTACAATGATGGATAGGATTTTTAGAGATATTCATAGCACTCAAGTTGTCACAGAATAATGTCATGACATCTTATGTGACATTGTATTATGTCAACATTTGTTTCATCAAATTAGTTGTGAGCAGTTGCTGCCTACTGCTATGTACTCAACTTCAACAGTGGATAGGGATATGCAATTTTGTTTCTTGTTGAACCATGAAATCAAATTGTTTCCCAAGAAGAAACATCCTCCAGAGGTACTTTTCCTATCATCAACACTACCATCCCAATCAAGATCATAATATCCAACTAACATATAATTTGAATCATGGAAGTACAACATTCCATACTCACTTGTTCCATTCACATACTTTAGAATCCTCTTTACTTGATTGATGTGACTTACTTTGGGTTCAGCTTGATATCTACCACACACACCCAACAACAAAAGTTATATCTGGTCTGCTTGTTGTAAGGTATAGAAGGCTACCAATCATGTTTCTATATAAGCTCTGGTCAACATTTAAGCCTTTTTCATCTTTAAATAACTTCAAGTGGGTAGGTGCAGGAGTTCTTTTGTGACTCATATTCTCTAATCCAAATTTCTTCACAATGCTCTTAGCATATTTTCTTTGACACAGAAAGATGAAGTCTTCCATCTGTTTGACTTGGAGCCCAAGGAAGTATGTCAGTTCTTCTACCAAACTCATTTCAAACTCAAATTCCATTTGCTTGACAAAATGTTGGAACATCTCATCGGACATCCCTCTAAACATAATGCTGAAGGAGAATTGCCATCCAAGGCGCAGCGGAATTTAAAAATTTCTCCATTTAGTGATCCTTACGAATGGGCATGATCAGTGATAGAATCGTTACCTCTTGTGGCGATCACGAACGTTGAACGATGACAACGTCTCTACTCAGTCCACACGAACGGATTCCTTCAATCGCAGTGCTAGCTGTTATGAATGAAGGCTTTGAGTGAGAGAAAGAGAGATACGAAATTCCAACTCTTCAGTTGTGTTGTCTGTCTGAGTGACAATGCTTCTACCCAAGGGGTTCTATTTATAGAACCACTTGTGTGGGCTTCCAGCTAAAAAGCCCACTTAAGTGTATTTTGGCCCATATCTCATAATATGCCAAAATCACTTAAGTATTTGGTACCTTACCATATTTCGTCTTCCACTTAAGTGCACCGTACCTTACAATGTTCCTTAGTTACTCTATTTCTCATCAATCCGTCCTTTGTGTGTGACCTTGTAGGTTTTCGCGACGTTGGCAATTATATTAAATCACAGATTTAACATAATAAACAGTGAGCGGTATCTAGCAACACATCACTGCTACCCAAGACACGAAAATATCATGTGATCTGACAAAACCTCCTGTGATAATGATTATGTGTATAATTACCCTTTTGCCCTTATGTCTATATTGAACATAAGGTATAGACCATGTCATCCTTGTTCAGTTCAATATTGGGCCCATAGACATTTATCCTGTTACGCAGGATAGGCAAATTCCATCTAGGACACTCATGTCCCTCAGCATGCTTTGTGGAGTACCCATCAACTGTCTTTATGGTTATCCAGTTACGGACAACGTTGGATCAGCAATAAAGCACTCGACTCTACATCTAGGGTCCATAGTGGTTTCAGGTCGAAGAGTGGCATACACCATTATCACCATGAGAATAACTTATGACACTTTGCATAACTTTCTATATAGTATTCTCATAGCGGGTCAATCCGGTAAAATATTACTCTTAATATTCATACCTATGTTTAAGACTTGATAACTCTTTATCCATGATCTATGAGATGTGATCATCAGTCTACAAACATAATAGTCTTAATGCTTTAATGTTATCCCACTTCACAATAAAGCTCGACTACGGATACTTTAAGAATAGTGTCCTTATGTTTAATGTGGTCTCATGATCAAGTCACACTTGATGCATAAAACGGACTAACTATTCTAGGGACTTCATTAAACAAACGTAATAAAGAAAAAGCCTTTTATTATTAATAAATAATTCGATACAAGTACCAAAAGTATTGGCCTCTAGGGCTTACACCAACAAATGCCATCCACATAGATATGAGCTATCATAAGTTTTCCATCCTCTTCTTTGACAAAGAGGGTTTTTATCAATTCCACCCTTTCTATATCCATGATTGATGAGAAACTCAATCATCCTTTCATACCAAGCTCTTGGGGCTTGTTTTAAACCATATAGTGCCTTCTTTAATTTGTACACATGATTTGGGAATGTAGGATCAATAAATCCTTTTGGTTGTTCAACATACACATCTTCATTTGAATAGCCATTTAGGAAGGCACTTTTAACATCCATTTGGAACAATTTGAACTTTGAAAGACATGCCATTCCAAGTAACAATCTGATAGACTCCAAGCGAGCAACTCGAGCAAAGGTTTCATCAAAGTCTTCCCCTTACATTTGGGTATATCCTTGAGCAACAAGTATGTCTTTGTTTCAGGTGATAACCCCTTGTTCATCAGACTTGTTCTTGTATAGCCATCTAGTGCCAATAACATTTGTTCCTACAGGTCTTGGAACCAAATCCCATACCTTATTTCTTTTGAATTGACCAAGTTCATCTTGCATAGCATTAATCCAGAACTCATCACTAAAAGATTCCTTGATATTCTTGGGTTCAAACTTAGAGACAAAATATGCATTTGACACAACTTCCCTTAATTTGGTGATAATTCCTTCATTTAGATTTCCTATAGTAAGCTCCATAGGGTGATCTTTCTAAATTCTGATGGAGGGTCCTTTTTAGTTGAATCATTCTCTGTAGGTTCAATATTAGTATTTGTGTCAGCAACATCTTCTGGGACATCATTCGTTGATGTTTCAACATCATTTGTGACATCAACTTCATTATTTGAGTCCTCCACTACAATGTTTATGGATTCCAGCATTACCTTGGTTTTGGAGTTGAAGGCTCTATATGCTCTGTTTTTTGTAGATTACCCTAGAAAGATTCCCTCATCACTTTTAGGGTCCATCTTTCTCCTCTACTCACGATCTTCCAGAATATAACATTTACTTCCAAATACATGGAAGTATTTCACAGTTGGCTTTCTTCCTTTCCATAGTTCATACAATGTGGCAGAAGTCCCAAATATGATAGTTACTCTATTAAGAATATAGCAGGCAATGTTCATGGCTTCAGCCCAAAAATGATATGGGAGTTTCTTAACATGAAGCATGACTCTGGAATATTCTTGAATGGTTCTATTTTTACGCTTAACCATACCATTCTGTTGTGGGGTGATGGGTGAAGAGAACTCATGACTAATTCCTTGAGAGGTGCAGAATTCCTCATACTTATTGTTCTCAAATTCCTTCCCATGGTCACTTCTAATCCCGATAATGCCACAATCCTTCTCTCTTTGAATCTTTTAACAGAGTTCTTTAAACACTTCTTACTCTTCTTTAATGAAGTTCACCCATGTGAACCTAGAGAAGTCATCAACAACAACATAAGCATACCTCTTTCCTCCTAGACTTTCAACTTACATGGGTCCCATCAAGTCCATACGAAGTAGCTCCACAATTTTTTAGGTGGTCAGATATTGAAGCTTCTTGTGGACATCTTTGTTTGTTTCCCAATTTGACATTCACCACAGATTCTTCCTTCATCAATTTTCAGTTTGGGAATTCCTCTAACAACTTCCTTTGACATCACCTTCTTCATACCTTTCAGATGTAAGTGACCAAGCTTTTGATTCCATATCGTAGTCTCTTCTTCTTTTGACATTAGGCAAGAGGAGAGACAATCGGTTTCTTGAGGAGTCCATATATAGCAGTTATCTTTTGATATGGTTCCCTTCATGATAGCTTCATACTTATCATTTGTTACCATACATTCAGATTTATTGAAGTTTACCTTGAGACCTTGGTCACAGAGTTGGCTAATATTTATAAGATTAGCAGTCATTCCATTAACAAATAGGATATCATCTAGACTAGGAAATCCTGGATAGTCCAACTTACGAATCCCCTTTATTTCTCCTTTTGATCCATCTCCAAAGGTGACATAGCTAGTGGAATAAGGCTTAATATTCACCAAGAATTTCTTGACACCAGTAATATGGCTAAAACAGCCACTATCAAAGTACCAATCCTCTCTAGCTGATGCTCTGAGGGAGGTGTGAACTATGAGACCTGACATACCATTTTTGGGAATCCATATTTTATTTGGCTTCACCATGGTTTGCTTTCTTTTGAGTTGTAAAGCAGGTTTAGGATAGCCATACAATTTGTAGCAATAAGGTTTTATATGGCCAAACTTCCCACAATGATGACACTTCCATCTTTGGGTCTTGTTTCCTGAGTAAACCTCTTGACACCCTTGTTGATGTTGGGACGTTTGATTTGACATATTTCATTCCAATTTTATTTTGGGTGGAACAAAGTTCATTATAGGACCTTTTCCTTTGTTCATTCCTCCTTGATAGTCATAACCTAAACCTTGAACATTTCCAACATTCTTACTAGTTTGAAGAATTTCATCCAATACATCTGAACTAGTATTAAGCATTCTTACAGAGTTAGTAATATTGTCAATTCTTGAATTGAGCAATACAACTTCCTCCTTCAGATTAGAGATGGTAGGGAGATGCTCCACTTTCTTAGTCTGTAGTTGAGCAATATTTTTCTTTTGATCTTCTCCCAGTTTACAGACCTCTTCACTTCTAAGGCACAATTCTTTGTAGGATTTAACAAGTTCTTTAAAGGCTAGTTCTTCAGAGTCAGAGTCTTCATCTGAGTCACAAATTCCAATCAGAGCAGTAACCTATTTGGTAGGTTCCACTTCAGGATCACTTTCAGAATCATCTTCTGACCAATAGACACATATACCCTTCTTCTTCTTTTTGATAAATATGGGGCAATCAGCCCTTATGTGACCAAACTATTCATATACATGTCACTGTATTCCTTTTGCTTGGTTAGTTTTTTCTTCAGTTTTGGGCCTTATGCCAAGATCCTGATTTTTGGATATGTCGAATGACTTGTTCTTGACATTAGCTCTTGCCTTCCAGTCCATCTTCTTCATCAATTTGTTGAATTATCTCCCAAGCAAGACAATGACATTATATATCCCTTCATCTGTATCCATGTCACATTCATCTTTGAGGTCTTCAATCACTACGCCAAACAAGACCTTAGACAGCGCTTTTTTTAGCCTTAGACAGCGCTTTAAAGCGCTGTCTAAACCTCCGCTGCTAAAGGTTTAGACAGCGCTTTTTTAAATCTTAAAAGCGCTGTCTAAGCCCCCCCCCCCCCTTAGACAGCGCTTTGGCCAAAAGCGCTTTCTAAGACCCTATTTTAATTAGACAACGCTTTTTGAAAAGCGCTGTCTAAGCCCCCCCTATTTTAATTTTTTTAGGTATACCTTAGACAGCGCTTTAGGCAAAAGCGCTGTCTAAAGGGGGGGGCTTAGACAGCGCTTTTCAAAAAGCGCTGTCTAAGCCCCCCCCTTAGACAGCGCTTTTGCCTAAAGCGCTTTCTAATCCCCCCCTTAGACAGCGCTTTTTCCAAAAGCGCTGTCTAATGTATACGAAATTTTTTGAAGCTTTTGTTATAAACCACATTTTTTCCAGGTTTATAAACCACATTTCTACCTGTTTTCAACCAGATTTTGACAGACAGTTATCACATTTTATACATGCCATTTTGGCCTTTTTTCTACCAATTTTTGGCTAACAAATATATATATATACCAATTCAAACCATTTTTGCCTTAAATGTATCAAAATATATACAAATTTATGTACACATTTACAAGTCATTACATATACTACAAATGTACACATTAATTACACAAATTTATGAAAAAACTTTGAGCTCTATCATGAATTGACACCACTCCTCTTTGATTTCGTCCACTTGATCCTTTGTATAAAATGCACACTTGAATTCCTCAAAGTACTACATAATAATATAACATATTTTGAATTAATTCCAACTATTTAATTATATGAGATATGTGTAAATATAAAAATAACTCATAAGTTAGAAATACATACATCGGTGGGAATCACTAATCGGCCCAAAGCAAGAGTATCTCGCATAAACCTCAACACGAAATACCCGCAATCTATTTGATTACGTTGTTGAGGACACTACATGAAAAAAAAATATGGATTATAAATCCTAAGTTTTATCAAGTGTCATCACTAATATAATAAAAAATGTGGTAATTAAAAATATACCGCCACTTTAATCCATGTAATGCAGTTGGCGCCCCTCCTTGAGGTTTGGATATCTCGTTGGGCCCGAAAAGCTTGTAGGACGCTAATAAAATAAAAATGAAGCAATTAGAACAATTCACATAAACTAAGAAAATTTTTGAACATTCTAACTTACGTGTCAATTAGGACCTTCATATCCGGGTATGTTGTCCAATCATTTCCTAACGAGTCAAGATAATACACAATTTCTCGGATAGGATTGATTGCGAGCAACAACCAATGTCCACTGTAATGATTAGGCAAATGTTAGATGGTAACTTGGAAAATAATTATAATAGATGAATTTAGAATGAAATGCTAACCCGGTATTAAACGGTATAAAAAACAACTTCTCCGCATCTTTATTGTCCATGAGGATCCGAAGAACATACTCCGTCACGGTATGCGGTCTACTTAAGATTAAACCTAAGTTGACGGTCGCGGGTGCTAAGAATCCGAATGACTCGTCCAAATCATTGGGGCGCATCAATTTGTCATACAAAAACCTAATATAAAAACATCATTAACACCTCTTTTGAAACATAAAGTGTAAAGACAAAGTGTCATACAACATACGATATCGAGTTTCGATGATGACAAAAGACCATCATGCACGTCTACAAACAAATGCAACACATTACCCACCATATCCTTTTCTATGCTCCTCTAAATCTACTATAATCATCAAAAAAACATGTAGACAAAGTGTGATCATGACTAAATGCATGAAAATCACAAATCACATTTTGTTGCAGATTTGAAAGCTTTGAGTCGACCATAGGGGTCAGCTCAAAGCTCACGGGTCAGCGCAAAGCTCAACCCAAACTGGAGGATGGTCAGCGCAAAACTGCTTGCGTCGACCATAGGGTCGGCGCATAGCTCACGGGTCGGCGCATAAACCCCTTGAGTCGACCACTCGTCAGCGCATGGCATAGTGATGCTATCCACGGGTCAGCGCATGAAATGTTTGAGTCGACCATAAGGGTCGGCGCATGCCCCACGGGTCAGCGCACGCCGACCTATGGTCGACCGTTCGCGCGCCAACTCAGTTTTCTGAGTTATTTCAAATATTTGAAATACTGTTATGTTTGTTTGATTTTGTCTGTTACTATATATAGAAGTCAAAACACTTCTATTAACTAACATTTGTCAATTTGTATTCAAGTGTTCAAGGAAACAAGAAAGTGTGAAAAAGGTGTCAAAGATTCATCATCTTCATCTTCAACAGTTCACAATACATCAACTGCACACAATAACTTTTGATGTGATTCGTGATAGTTAAAAGGTGATAAGGTTCGTAGCTGCGATTGGAGAATCGGGTTCGAGTTGAAGTCTTGGCAGGTTCTTTCTTGAATAAAACCATTAGGGTTTTATCCTCCAATACCGGTTTGTGTTTGGGGGTTTTTGGACGAATTCCTTCATTAACATTCAGCTGAGCGAAGGTAGCTGATAAGAGAACGTCTTCATCAGTTTAGTAGCGGAGTCGGTGTTTGTGTAGTGAAGGATTCGGGTTTGATACGTTTGTGTTCGTGATCAGCCGGGCCAAGGGATTGAAGAACGGAAGGTTCCTCAACGAGTGGCAGGAAACGGAGGTCCAACATCAACGATCAAAGGTCTTGATTCATCTTGAATCAAGGAGCAAGGATAAGAAGTATCATTCAACACAGTGGAAGTTCTGTTGTTTACATACTTTGCGATCCTTGTAAAAACGATTAAATCTTACAGGTGATAGCTAATCTATATCTCAATTCTAATTTTAGAATTGAGGGCAGACGTACCCCGAAGCGAGGACGGCGGGGGAACTGCCTCATCAAATCTGCGTCTTCTTTAATTTTCTGCATAATCTGTTTTTCAGCTTAAAATTTAAGTGATTTTAGTTTAAGCAATTTTTTTACCAAACGCTGATATAAGTTGAGTAAGTGATTAAAACTGCTGTTTGAATACTAAGTACAATATTATATTGTACTAGGATAAATTGAATCACTTACTCAACTCAAATATTACTTGGAGTGTTTATGCACACCAAGTGTTTGTAAATTTGTTTAAGCCAAAATTGTCTTAAGTTTGCATTAGTCTAAATTTGGTGTTTTGATTCATTGGAACTAGGATTGCTAGTAAGTGAATTATATCATTGATTGTGCAATTAGTGTAGTAACTTGTATCTCAATTTATCACTTATCCATTAGCTTAACGCATATCCGGTTTTCCAATAACGGTTCGTTTTAGACTAAATTTTCCTCGGCCGCTTCCGCACCTAAAACAATTTTTAAAACCAATTTTTCTTTTAAATTGGTAGCGCCGACTCAAGTTTTTAATTGGGATCTATTAATTGGGGTTTTCAGCGTGTTGAACAGCATACTTAACGAATTCCAAAACCCCACTCTCGTACTCTTTGGTCATTCGATCGGCACAGATCCATGTTTTATCCATGGTTTTCCTACTTATTAAAGTAAACAATTAATCCAGACGAAAATACATAACTAAGGTAGTATCTTTGAACATTCAACTGGTCAAAACTATTATTCCATAATAGTTTCAATGAACATTCAAATTGATTTCAAAATACATTCACCAAAATCCATTTAACATCCTAACTAGTATTCACCTGTCACCAAACTTTGTAGCTTGTTCTTTTCAGACTAGCATGAGTTACTAAATTGATACACTAACTACTACTTTAACTCCTATTAGCATTTCAATAACTGATTTCAAAATACACTAATAAACCTTGTCCATTCAATATTAACTAACTTACTAACTTTATTTGCCAATTCAAACATGACTAACCAACTTTCCTAAATAACTAACTGAATCACATTTCAAATTTCATAACAGTCCTACTAACAAAACTGTTCTAATTAATCTCTAAACACTAACTGATTCAACTTCAAAACCAACACTTTAATTCCCTAAACTTACTAACTTACTAACACTCAAATTTCATAACAGTCCTACTAACTTACTAACTTACTAACTTACTAACTTACTAACTTAAACTTCAAAACCAACACTCAAAATCAACTTTAACTTCAAAACCAACACTCAAAATTAAACTTCAAAATCAACTTCAACTTCAAAACCAACACTCAAATTTCATAACAGTCCTACTAACTTACTAACTTAACTAACATTTCAAACTAACACTTTAATTCCCTAAACACTAACTGATTCAACTTCAAAATCTCAAAATTTGGGTCATTTTATATGACTGAGTTTACCACATTGTTGATACAGAAAATCTCAAAATCTCAAAATCTCAAAATCTTGCACATTGGTGATACAGAAAAATACAGAAAAATATAAAATGGGGCAAGAGTTTTCACACATAATGTTCATCTATAACACATTATATAAAATCAAATATTACTCACAAACCATAAACATTCACATATGCAAGAATGAATACAATGTGGTACCAAAGTTATTTAGGGTTTGAGAAAGAGACTTACCAAGGTGTGGTTATGGTGAGAAGTACGTGAGCACCGCCGGTACAGTGAGAAGGAAGGGTTTGTTTCGCTGCCGGTATAGTGAGAAGAAATACGTGAGCACCGCCGGTACCAAAGTTATTTAGGGTTTGTTTCCAGAGAGAAATACGTGAGCACGGCCGCCGAGAGTGAGAAGGTAGGGTTACGGCTGATGGAGATTGAGGGGAAGAGGAAATGGCGTAACTTTTTGAGGTGAGTGAAGAAGAGGGAAAACAAAAGAACAGAGAACGAAAGCGCTTTTGTGGTCTGAAATTTTATTTTAATAAGACCTTAGACAGCGCTTTTGTGGAAAGCGCTTTCTAAGGTATGCCTAAGACAGCGCTTTCCAAAAGCGCTTTCTAAACCCCCCCTTAGACAGCGCTTTTGGTTTTAATTTTTTTTTTAATTTAAAGACTTTAGACAGCGCTTTACCAAAAGCGCTGTCTAAAGTCTATATTTATAAGCGCTTTCTAAAAGCGCTGTCTAAGGGGGGGTCTTAGACAGCGCTTTTAGAAAGCGCTGTCTAAGACCCCCCATTAGACAGCGCTTTTATTATTTTCTTGGAACATTTTCCGTGTTTGTTTTTAATTTTAACCTTAGACAGCGCTTTCTTTTAAAAGCGCTGTCTAAGATGCGCTGTTAAAAGTCATTTTTGGCGTAGTGAATATTAGAAACAAATGATATGCTTTTCTTCTTTTCTGACTTTTCACTGATTCCTAGCTCAAAAGTTTGAAGAGATCTCATCAGTTCATCAACTTTCATGTTGTTGATATCTTGAGCTTCTTCAATGGCAGTAACCTTCATGTCAAATCTCTTTGGAAAAGACCTAAGGATTTTTCTGACCAGCTTAGCTTCTGACATCTTCTCCCCTAGAGCACTTGAGGCACCGACTATCTCAATGATATTCATGTAAAAGTCATGAATGCTCTCATCCTCCTTCATTCTTAAGTTCATAAACTTGGTGGTCAGAAATTAAAGTCTTGACATCTTAACCTTGGAGGTTCCTTCATGAGTGTAACACCTTAAAATTTGCCCTCCTCTCTTGGGACTAGCTTAGCATATTGCATCTCATTTTTAGGACATTAGGCATTACATCTTTGCATATCATGTGAAATAAGCAAGTCATCCTCCTAGGTCTTTCTCAGAAGATAGAGAGGTTAAAAGATTCAAGCCTGAGGGTCTCATAAATTGATCACTAATCATCTGAGGTTTGTGCTCCAATTAGGGTTTCTTGGTTCCTCAGGGAGGTTGAGTATTATCTTGGTTGAGAGGGTATCTCATCATCATCATGGTTCATTATTTCTGATCAGATTCCTTGGGATTAGGGTTTTGACCTCTGGTCAACCCTAATCAGTTGCATTCTAATAGTCAGGGATCTTCAAGGAGATGAGGTCTTTCTTGAGAAGGAGATCATCTTATGGTTATTATGTGGAGCTTGTATAAGCTAGGGTTTCATTTTGGTGCCATTTCATCAAGTGGTTGAGGCTCAAAATCATCTGTGCATGATCAAGTCAACTGCAAAGTCAAATGTGGATTTGGAGGTGGGAAGTGGTTAGAGATGCCTCATTCATGTTCAAACAAGTCTCATTTGACATTTCAAACATCAACATTGAAGAATTTGAGGTCAGGTCAAGACTTTCCAAAAATAGCAAGTGACTTGTAATTTGAACTTTCCAAAAATGGAAAGGTTTTGGACCAACTTCAACTTCAAATTACATCATCAAGAAAGCTTCAAATGAAATTTTGTTGAACATGAAAGTTGTAGATCTTTCTCTCCCATTTCCAAAAAGTCCAAGATCATGAATTTCTCATGTTTGGTTGAGGAGATATGGTCCAATCATGGCAAAGTGTGGTTCAAACTTCAAATGAGCATAACTTTCAAACCAAAACTCCAATTTGAGTGGTTCTTTTTGCACATTGATCCTTGTAACATGTATTTTCCAAGCATACTATCACTTGGCATGAAATCTCATTGCATGATTATTGGTGCATTCATGAAGATTTTTGGGAAAAATTTCATAGACTCACTTTGGTTGATCATGAGCATACCAAATCAGTTTCAAACCTTGCATGGGAGGTTTTTAAGTGGGTTTTGGGCCAGAAAATGCACTGTTCACGTGCATGAGGGTGCATGGAGTGAAAATTGCATTTTTGCACAAGCACCACAAAACTCACTAATCACATTTGCATTTGCCCTAAACATTTCTTAAACATGATTAGCATGAGGTATATATGCTTAATCATAACTGTTTTGCTCAGAATCAACATTTCAGATCTAGAATCACCAAAATCTCCAAATTTCTCTCTCAATTTTTTTCCAAAATTCTTCAAACTTAAACACATTTCATTGCTGAATTCATCATCATGAAGCATAATTGAGCATATTTGGACAAGAATTCAGAAGAAATTGTGGTACATTGAGCTAGAGTAGAAGCTTGAAGCATCCATGGCAGTTGGAGATTCAGCTGGTTTCGTGCATCCTTGAGCCTCACATTCATCATCATTCATCTCAAGAAGCATATTGGAAGAGATCTGAGCATTGCCAAGCCTTGGAAGCAAGTGAATCCAATTCTGTTCATCAAGAGGTACCTAAGTTGCTTTGAGTTCTTTTGAACTTGCTTTTGCTTTGCTTGGTTGCTTAACCACTGAGGTATATTTTCTCTGACTTCATGTAGTCTGGAAGACCTGTCCTGTTATGTGGGCAGGCACCTGTCTGAAGCCCTCCTTAAGAGGCAATGCTTGTGAATGTTTACTTTTGTGCCAAGCAGGTAAAGACCTCTTAAGAGGGAATTGGCAGATAAAAGAGATGTGTAATCCATCTCCTGCTACTCAGTGTGTCATTCACTTTGCTCACACACCTCGTGTTGATGCATTGTGGATAATAGCCCAAGATCTATGTTGTGTCAGTCATTTGTGGAGAAGAGTTCCTACATTCTGAACTCCCACATTTTCTATTTTGAGTGAAGCTCTCCCAGGCCAGGGATAAGAGCTGTGAGGTCTTATCCTCACTTCCCATTTCATCTGCTTCACCCTAACTCTCAATGTTAGGGTTAAGAGCTAACCACACCCCATTCCAGTTGGCTTGCTTTTGCAGCCTAACCTTGTATGAGCCCAATTGATTGCATATAGTGTGTGTGATTGTTTATTGTGCTTGTGTTGTTTGACTGTGCTGTTTAGGATAGCTTGCTCCCTGTGCAAGTTAGATAGAAACCTCAACCTAGGACCATTGTGGATTACATGATAACTATTAGGCTCGAGTCAGGCTCCCTTCTAGTTTGTCATTTCCCAGTCTCTGGTTAGGTTAGAAGTTCTTTCCCTGTTTAGGGGAACTACGTCGCCCTGATCCTCATACCAGATGAGGTACGTAGGCAGGAGATCGTACGAGATCTCTCCGGGCACCCTTTTCCTTTTTTGTGTGTGTTTGCTTGACAACTAGCAGGCTCGAGTACCAGACTCCCTGTTAGCTTGTCTGTTCAACTTTTTGTTGCTTTTTGACGACTCAGCGTCCGGTTAACCCCTTTTGTGTGTGTTTGGAGTCCGACATAAGTCCAGCGATTGGCAGTTGGTTTCCTGTGTGTGTTTGTTGGTTCGGAGTCTGATGTAAGTCCAGTGATTGGCATTCAGTTTCCATGTTTGCTTGTTTGGGTGGAGTCTGACGTAAGTCCAGCGGTTGGCAGTCGGTTTCCTGTGTTGGTTTTGTTTGGCGTGTGTTAGCCGAACTACGGTAGCTCTGATTCTCATTCCAGATGAGATACGTAGGCATAGGATGCGATATCCTAGCGAGCCCATTCCCCTCTTATTCCATCTGTGTTTCCTTCCTGTGTGTGTGTGCAGCTTGTGAGCAATGTTTAGCAACCTTTCTTCTATTCTTTTGAGCGTGGATCCCGTCGAGTACGACGGATGCGTAGGGGTGCTAATACCTTCCCTTCGCATAACCGACTCCCGATCCCATCTCTCTCTGGTCGCGAGACCATGTCTTTTCCAGGTTTACTTCGAGCGTTTCCTTTCCCTCTTTTGGGATAAATAACGCACGGTGGCGGCTCTGTTTGTTTTGTTTTTTTCCCGCCGGTTGTTTTTCGCGGATGCGACAGCTGGCGACTCTGCTGGGGAAAAAGAGAGTTGACCTCTTGCTGGTCCATCTTCCCTAAGCGAGTCACTCTTAGCGTTCTCTAGGATAGTTTAGGTTGCTTGTGTTGCTCTATTTATTGCATTTATGATTATTGTACTGTGATTATTTGCATATGTGTTTGCATGCATCATGTTATCATTATGCTGGATTCTGTACAGGTGGTTCCTCTGATTTGGGGGGGGGGGTGTCTTGAGTGGGGCTAAAACCCAGGCCCGAGTATACACCTAGGATTAGTGTGGTCTCATGTTGCCTCTCATGTTAGGTCAACATGTTTTTGGCGACGTGACATACCACAAGCCGGACGAGGTTCTTTTGAGGGAGCTCTTCCTTTGTGGAGTATCCACTTTGGTTGAGTCACTTCATTTGAGCTATTGACTTCGGTGACCGTTCTTTCCCGGATCATTGGTTTAGACGATCTTATGAGAGCTGCAACGGCACACCCGAAAGGGCAAACCCGTTGAGTATCTTTGCCCGATTGTCGAGACCATTATCCGCCTTAGGATGACCTGATTAGAATTCACCTGTGAGGGGAGGGTTGATTCTTACAGATGCATGTTCTGATGGTGACTTTGATGGTGACTAATGGTTCAGTTATTGATCAGAGTCCTATTTATAAGTCGGATTTATGGATTTATTTCTGAGACGCCGGAGTTCTGTCCGTGGTATTTATCAGTGGGGATCCGTTTATTTCAGGATTCCCTGGGCTGGTTCAGAGGGTCTCGTGGTTATCAGTTCAGTGATTTCCCAGTGATGATGGTGATATATCCTTCAGTTCCGTTTATGTCGGAACTCCTGAGTTGGATTTATGGTTGCTCAGTACCTCAGATGGTTGTGATCAGTTCAGAGGCTGTAACTCAGTGCAGTGGATGTTCAGATGACTTGGAGGATGGCACAGTGCATTGCATTCATACATCAGCATCATTCACATTTTGCATTTATCTGCATCTAACTCATGTTTATCCATATGCAGGGGACATTATTGATTGAGATCCTGGTTGAGAGACTTCTTTGATCCAGACATGAGGACCGGCTTGAAAGATGACGTCGTCTACAGTTTCTTCGATCCAGAGATTGGTGTGCTGAGAGATATGATAGCATTGATTACACCTGACCATGTGGGGATGTTCCGTGAGGCATACGGTGGTATTCTGAAGTCGGTTTTCAGGCTCACAGACAGTGACAGGAGTGTCATCCATACTTTTCTCCAGTTCTATGACCCGGGCTTGAGATGCTTCGTGTTCCCGGATTACTTGTTGGGACCCTTGATGGAGAACTATGCCAGCATCCTGGGTATTCAGATCAGAGATCAGATTCCTTTCTATGCCACTAAGGGGGAGCCTGATGTTGCGGAGATCTCTCGTGCTCTTTATTTGAGCCCAGAGATGATTAAGGGGGGTTTGAAGGATAAAGGAAAGTTACCCGGTTTTCATCTAAGTTTCTTGGAGGCTAAAGCCAAGGAGCATGCTGTTGTGGGTAATTGGAGGGCCGTTTGTGCTTTGCTTGTTGTGAGCATTTATGGGATCATCATGTTCCCTAATCAGAAGAACTTTGTGGACATTAATGCCGTTCGGTTGTTTATGCAGAGGAATCCTATTCGTACTCTGGTGGGGGATGTCTATTACTCGGTCCATAATCGGAACGAGAAGCGGCGTGGTGGATTGATCCGATGTTGTGCTCAGCTGTTGTACAAATGGTTCATGGGGTATTTGCCTTCCAGGGGTGCCTTTGTCTTTCTTGATCCTACTGTCAAGTGGTCATTCAGGTTGATGGGTTTGCGAGCCAAGGACATAGCTTGGACTCACAATGGTATGGCTGGACGAGATTTCATTTACAGTTGTGGGAGTCTTCCCAATGTGCCTCTTATAGGAGTTCAAGGTTGCATTAATTACAACCCGGTGCTTCTTAGGAGACAGATGGGGTTTGCTGTGGAGGGTCCTCTACTCGGGCGAGAGATTCAGGAGTCTTTCTACTTCCCAATTGAGGGTAATCAGCCAAAGTTGAGGCAAGTGTCTGATGAATGGCGCGACATTCAGAGAAAGGGCAAGGTTCCTTTTGGCAAGGTTAACAACAGGTCTTTTCCTCTGTTTGATGATTGGCTTAGGAAGAGGATTGAGCTCACACATCTCCCATTTCCTGGAGGTGATCCTTGGTGTCCTTTGATTGAAGGGCCACGTTCTTCTGTCAGCATGGAAGAGTTCCTTGAGATGAAGAAAGCCAGAGATCAGCTGCAAACAGAGAAGACTGAGTTGGAGATGAGTGTTGCTAGAATTCAGATGGCTAATCAGGAAATCAAAGGGAAAATAGAAGACCAGGATAAGAGGCATGCTCTTGTGGTAAAGCGATTTGAGATAGACACCGCTTATTATGGCAAGGTTAGCCAAGCTTTAGAGTCATCCACGAGGGAGCACGACATCACCAAGGAGAGGTTGGCTAGAGCTTCGAAGGTCATCGAAGATGAGAAGAGGAGACAAATCCTTGTAAGGGATCAGAGGGAAGACAGAGTCAGAATCCTTGTCGCAGACTGGGAGGCAAAGCTGAAGATTAAGGAAGAAGAGAACACGAAGATTATTGCTGAGAGAGATCACTATCTTGCTGAGAGGGATCATTACTTCAGACAGATGAAGATTCACCAGAAGGAGATAGGGAGATTGCAGCAGGAGAACACTGAGCTTAGGTTTGCTGTGAAGTTTACCAAGATGGTAGATGATACAGAGCCTTCTGTGGGGCCTTCTTCAGCGTAGCCTTTTGTTATCATTTGTGTTGGATTACTGTCAGGCCTGTTGACGGAATTCACTTGTTTGTATTTTCTTTCTGTTTCTGGAGAATTGTATTTGGTTTGTATCAGACTCGATGTATGACTCTTGCACGTATGGTGCACTTTTGATATGCAATGGTTGTTTTCATTCAATGATTGGTCTTCAGGCTTTATTTGCTTTGTCATGTTTCACTCACACATCACACACATGGTTGGGTGGTATCTTTGATAAATCATAATTCTCTGCACTGTATGTCAAAATCAATCGATGAATGTCAGAATATTGCTGCCGGATTATTATCTGTCTCGATGAAGCCAGGATCGAAAGACAGAGTGTTCCTCATATGGATAGACATTGCATTCATGCATAATCATAATAACTTGTATTCTATTTTGCAGGTGTCAGTTTCTAACGTGCTTGATTGTTTCAGGAATCATTGCTCGTGCGCGTAGAATCATTCCCTTGCACACAACCCGTCCACACAGATACTTTACCAGACGCAACACACCCAGGCTGATGGATCTACCCAATGCAGATTTTCTTGAGCTGAAGGAGAAAATGAACGAACTGATCAATGTTATGCAAGGGTTTGCCGTGGGGCAAAAAGCACTTGCTGATAAAGTGGAGAAGCTCGAGCGGGCTTCAGCTGCCAACAGTGGTATTAATTTGGAGGGTGTCTCCAACCATGGCCTTGGTGGTTCCAGGGATGGAGGAGATCTCGGAAAAAAGACAACTGCTGGCGTGGTGATCAACAATGGGGGTGGTTTTGGTGCTGCCACGAGCGGTAGACCAGGTCCGATGGGCAACAATATGAAGGATAGCCTGTTTCCTCCTTTCTTCGGGGATGAGGAGGATAGAGAGGAGGACAGAGAAGCAGATCAATTCTCCATGTTGAATGAACAATTTGGCCAATACGGTGTCCAACCACCAAACAAAGAGATTCAGGTGCTGGCGGAGAAAATCAGGGCCTTGGAAAGCCATGCTACTCCAGGGGTTGTCAATATGTCCAATATGGGGCTGGTTGAGGGGATTGTGATCCCGCAAAAGTTTAAAGCGCCTGCATTTGACAAATATAATGGGAGTTCTTGCCCGGAAACTCACCTCCAGGCTTTTGTCCGTAAGATTTCTGCTTATACAATGGACCAGAAGCTGTGGATGTACTTCTTCCAGGACAGTCTGTCTGGAGGGTCTTTGGAATGGTACACTAAATTGAAATCTTCGGATATCAAAAGCTGGCAAGATCTTGGAGATGCATTCTTTAAACAATACCAATTTAATGCTGATATGGCTCCTAGCCGTACCCAATTGCAGGGTATGTCTCAGAAGCCTAACGAGGGGTTTAAAGAATATGCACAGAGGTGGAGGGAGTTGGCTGCCCGAGTCCAACCTCCGTTGGTAGACCGAGAAATGTCAGATCTGTTTATGGGTACCCTGTAGGGGACCTTTGCTGAAAGAATGGTTGGATGCCCGGTTACCAACTTTGCTGATATAGTGGTGGCTGGAGAAAGAATTGAAAGTTGGTTGAAGCTGGGGAAGATACAGGGTAACGCTTCGTCGTCTGGATCGAAGAAGCCCTTTGGAAATGGTCAGAGGAAGAAGGAGGGTGACACCAGTGCAGTGTATGCTCAGAAAGGACAGAGTAGGGATCGTTACTACCAGCACACTGCTGCGGTAACCATTCCTGCTGATAATCAACAACAGCAACAACAACAACCGCAACAACAACGACATCCATTTCAACAGAGACCGCAGAGGGCCGAGTATCAAGTAAGAGGACGAATGAATGATCGTCAATTTGATAGGCCACCTGTTACCTATTCATTCTTGATGAAGAAGTTGAAGGATTTGGGGTTGGTCCAGCTGAGGACGTTGGCACCGTTGAGACCTGATCAGAGGCCGGCCAGTTTTGATGAGAACGCCAAGTGTGAATTCCACTCAGGTGCTCCTGGACACAATGTAGAAAATTGTAAAGCTTTTAAGCATGTGGTCCAGGACTTGGTGGATTCTAAGGCAATCAACTTCGCACCATCCCCAAATGTGAATGCTAATCCCATGCCTGCGCATGGTCAAATGGGGGTGAATGCAATTTCTCAGGATGAGGGCCGAATCAGGCTGATGAGTGTAGACCAGTTGAAGACTCCGTTGGCTGAGGTCAAGAGATAATTGTTGAAGAATGGGGTCTTCCCGGGCTGTGATGACTGTTGTGCTGCGTGCACCGTTGTTCCCGATGGATGTGTATTATTGAGGGAGGCTGTCCAGAAGATGATGGATGAGGGAAGCCTCAGATTTGAGAAAATTGATTCGGGGAAGGAAGATATCTCCACCATAACCATCTATTTCGATCCGGTTGATTTGTCAACGTTGGCAGATGCGGCTCCAGTTACCATCACGGTACCTGGGCCAATTCCTTATGACAAAGATGACGCCGTGCCGTGGCATTATGGTGGAGAAGTATATTGTAATGGGGAGAAGTTAGAGGATCAGGCTGCAAGTGAAACCACCGTTTCAAAGGTGGATAATGCCGGACCTAGTGGTTTCACTCGCAGTGGAAGGTTGTTTGCCCCTGATGCTTTGAGAAGTGGGGAAGGAGAAAAAGAGAAGAAAGAAAAGGCCGAGGCTTTAGCCAGGGCAAGAGGAAAGCAGGTGGTAAATGAGGGTACTCCCGTGGCGACACCGGTGCCTGGTGGGTCGGAGAGAGAACTTGATGATGAAGCTGAAGAATTTTTTAGGATCATCAAGAAGTCTGAGTACAAGCTTGTTGACCATCTGCAGCAGACCCCATCCAAGATCTCAATCTTGTCATTGTTGCTGAGCTCCGAGGGGCATAAGGAGGCCTTGCTGAAAATACTGAAAAGAGCCTATGTTCCCCAAGAGATCACAATTAATCAGTTGGAGACGGTGGTGTCAAATGTCAATGACAGCCATGGGCTGGGTGTAGCACCTCAAATTTGCACCTATCATTGTACATACATTTTCATATTAGGTCATAGCATATCATGGTCCACTGCATAGCATTGCATTGTCCCATTTGCCTCAAGTGCAAGCCAGTCAAGGAATTAGGTCAAACTGATCAGGAGATCAGTCAACCAAGCAAGCAAGTGTGTTTTTCATTGAGCCAAGGCCCTAGGGTTGGTCCAATATGTTCACATGACTTGGAGGTCCATTTGAAGTGTTTAGGTCAAAGATTGGAGGCTCAGAGGTCATCAGTCCAGGCACAATCAGTCAGAAACCCTAGAAAAGTCAAACTTGGTCAATTATGGTTGATTTTGTGGTTTTGATGGATGGATTTGGTTTGAGAGAGCTTATTCATGTCCCAATAGACCTCATATATCATGGCAAACAATATCATTGAAGAATTTGAAGCCAAACAGAAAATTTCCAAAAATAGAAACTGGACCTGTAATTTTAACTGCCAAAAATGGAAACTTCTTGATCCCAAACTTACATCATGATACAAGCTTCAAATGAATTTTTTCCCAACATGAAAGTTGAAGATCTTGTTCTCCCATTTCCAAAAAGTCCAAGAACTCTCAATTCCCATGTATGGTTGTCAAGATATGATCAATTCATTTTCACAAAATCTTGAACTTCAAAAGGCCATATCTCTTAAACCATTTGGCCAAAATTGGTGAGGTTTTTTCCAACAAACCACATTTAACCTCCTCTTTCCAAAAATGTAAATTTCATGTGCCAAAACATGGCCAATCAAAATGGCCCTTTTTGAACTATCATGTTTAAATTCAAGTGAGGTGCATTTTTGAAGTTTTGAAATAAGTAATTTCCATTCAAGTGACCAATTGGAATTAGTTCAGAACATCATTTCTGACTTGCCAAGGGCCCAAATTCGTGCAGCATGCTACCACATACCTCCATTTGGTCAAATTGGCAAGATTAGCAAATTGGTTCAAATGAGCAAAACTTGTTTAGCATTGCATTAAGGAAGTTAAAACAGAGATATAAAGACTCATTTTCTGCAGAATTGAAAACCCTAGTAGCTGCCTCAAAACAGAAATTATTCACTCTCTCTCAAATTCGATTTTCATCATCTTTCCAAAATCTGTCAAAAAGCTTCAAAGAACTCGAGCAAGCCATTGTTGCTGCATCATCCAAGCATCATTTTGGATCCTTTGCAACTTCATTTCCACCTCTGTAAGCAGAAACAAAACCACTGTTCCATTGAAAGCTCAGCCATGGCAGATCTGGATTGAGGCAATTCCAAGTACTCTCGAGCCAAAGTTCTTCAATCATTCTTCATTTGGGACCTTAAAGAGCAACTGTTTCAAGCATTAAAGACCAAACAACATCCATTTCAACACTGCACTTCCAAATTGGTCAGTTTTCGATTCACTTGTTTTTCTAAACCATGCTATGTGTTAAATAGATCTTGCCATGCTGATTGTTATGAGCTTTGCATCATGTAAAATGGTTAAGTATTTAGCAAGATATTTGGAAATGAAGATTGATGTTCATATGAAGTTTTGTTCGATTCTCTCTCAACAACTTGTTTCCATGAAAATGGTGTTTAGATTTGTCATGTATGTGGTTTACTGATCCTATTGGTGTGCTCATTACTCATTTCTGGGAGTTTTTGTTCTTGAGCAAGTTGGATGTTGAATTTTCTTTTGTTCGATTCATGAGCTATGCTGTGTTATAATGGAAATTGATAATGGATTTGTGTTTGCCATGCTGTGCTGATCACTTATGTGTATTTAATTTGGATTTCTGGAAATATTTTTGAGAAACACGATTTGGGGATGATGAACCTCCATACTGTTCTTGCAAACCCTAACAATATTCAAGCCATGCCCAGAATTCTTGATCCATACATGTTGCATAGTACTGTATACGCATGAGCCAATAGCATTATTCCATTTCCGCGTCCAAAACGCGGTCGTTTGAATTAGTGACCTCCATAATTACAGCTTTGCCATTCTCGTTTAAATTAATCCATTTAATTCATTTTCATTTCTTATTCTCATTTCATTTGATCATCAAACTTGCAAAATTCATAATTAATTCATTTTAATTCCAAATCTCGTGGGAATTTTTGCTAAATCTTCATCATGATCTCTACTGTTTTATCATAATTTTTCCAGAATTTTTTTTGATCATTGAATTTCAAATGGCATTAGGGTTTTGTTCATGTATGCACATTTTGTACCTTTTGCCAAATCTCCTGTGAAATGATGAGGATATATCCAATGACCCTGAAATGTTTTGTGCTTAATCGACACTCATTCGTGTTTATTTTGATGTAGAGTTTGTGCATTTATCTTATCTGGTTGTTGACTTATGAATTTTTGAAGTAGGGTGTGACAATGTATGTCACACCAATGGTATGCAATTTCATGATTTTTGGTGACATGTTTCCTGACCTCCAATTAATGTGAAATTTTGCATGAACCTTCTCTTATATGTCTAGTTTATGTTTGATTTTTCTTGGAATTAATTATGCCATTTCCTAATTGTTTGAAAATTTTCTCCCCTGTCTAGTCAAATGTTGACTTTGTGTGATACATCTTGCCATTCCATTTGGGAAATTCTCATACTTTATTGGATGATCATGAATTTTTACATGTGCATACTAGACATCCTCATATTTGCCATGGTGTTGATCCCATTCATTTCTCATCTGTTGTCATTGAGTTATGATTTTTTGAAGTTGATACATGTTTGTTTGACTTCTTTGAGCATGATTGAATTTGTTTTGACTTTCTGATTTTTAATTGACCACATTCCCATGATCCAATTGAGCTGAAATTTTATAGGCATGTAATGTTTTGGATTTTGATTGAGCATGAATTATTTGGTGATTTTTGGAATTGATTATGTTTGGTTTTGAGCTAAGTCTTGCTGTTGACTTCATTGAGCATGTTCAAATTTGCTTTGACTTTATGATTTTCATTGACTGCCTTCCACTTGTCCAAATGTGATGAAATTTTACATGCTTACCATGCTAGGTGTTAGGATTGATCATGATTTATTTGGTGATTTTTTGGAAATGTTTGAGTTGACTTTTGATGCAAGTCTTTCTGTTGACTTCTATGAGCTCTCACTTCCCATGCTTTGACTTCTTTTGCCTATGAATTGATGATGATGCATGATATGAACTTGAACCCAATTGGAATTGTTTCTTGATTGATTAAACATGATTTTGAATGCTTGCCCTTTGCTGTTTTGACTTTTTTCATTCTCTTTTGACCCTAGGCTTGCCCTAGTGGTCCAGTTACTCACTGTTGAGCTTATGTTTTCAGGTTGAACACCAAATGACCATTGAGACCATTTCTTTTTGGTTAAGCTTGATTGTTTATCATGAGCTAACCTTTGTTTTTGTAGGTGGCTTGATTCATATGGTTTGAGTCTTGTGCTTTGCACATTGGTCCCTCTGTGTTGACTGTTGTTTCCCAATTCCTTTTGCTTTGACTGTTGAACTGTGTACTGATCTGTTTGACCATTTCAGGTACCATTAGTTGCTTAAGTTCTTTGAACTTGCTTTGCTTTGCTATTTAGCAACTTGCTTGAGGTATAATTCCTTTTTCTTCATGTAGTCTGGAAGACCTGGCCTGTTACTTGGCCAGGCAACTGTCTGAAGTCCTCCTTAAGAGGCAATGCTTGTGTATGTTTAATTTGTCCTTGTACATAGTCAAAGACCTCCTAAGTGAAGAGGCAATTGGCAGAACCAAGGGATAAGCAACCTATCCCCTGCTATTCAGTGTGTCTTCTGTTTTGCTCACACCACTGTGTTGATTAATTACAGATAAAAACCCAAGATCTTGTACAATTGTACAGTTGAGTCAGTTTTAAATGTGTAGAAGGGTTCCCACTTTCTGAACCCACACATTCTTGTCAAATGCTCTCCCTGGCCAGGGATAAGAGCAATGAGGCACACCCCTCATCTCCTTTCATCTGCTTCACCTTAGCCCCTCAATGGCAAGGTTAAGAGCAACATTCACCCCATTCCAGAGGTTTGTTTGTTGAGGTTGATGTGACCCCTCGACTAAAACCTAACCCATGTTTGAGCCCCTTGCTTGTGTATAGTGTGTGCTACCTGTGCTTGTATGTTTGTTTGACTTGCTTCCTGTGCAAGTTAGGTTTAGTTTAGACTAATCCTTGTTTGCTTTCGCCCTCGTTGCGATCCTTTCTCTCGCCCTCGTTGCGATCGAGACTTTTCCTTTCTCTCGCCCTCGTTGCGATCGAGACTTTTCCTTTCTCTTGCCCTAGTTGCAATTGAGTCTTTTTCCCTCCGTAGCCGAACTACGGCAACTCTGATTCTCATGTTCAGATGAGATACGTAGGCACGAGATGCGATGTCTTGTCGAGTTTGACTAACAACTAACACTAATTCTTTTCTCTCGCCCTCGTTGCGATTGAGACCTCCCCTTTCTCTTGCCCTAGTTGCAATCGAGACCCTTCTTGCTTCCTGTGCAAGTTAGGTTAGGTGTGGCTTGCTTCCTGTGCAAGTCATGATTAGGATAGGCTTGGCCCTTGTGTCATTTAGCTAGAAACCATAACTTAGGGATGACTTTGCATGACAACATCTAGGCTCGAGTCGTAGTCTCCCTAGTGTTGTGTCTCCCTCTGTTATCTGGTTAGGCTAGATCCTTTTTCCCTGCGTAGGGGAACTACATCGCCCTGATCTTCATACCAGATGAAGTATGTAGGCAGGAGATTGAGCTGATCTCTCCGGGCGCCCTTTTTTTCTTTTTCAACCCTTTGTGTCTTAACCACCCTTGTGTGTGTTCTGGTCGGAGTCCGACATAAGTCCAGCGATTGGCAGTTGGTTTCCTGTGTGTGTTTTTGGTTCGGATGCTGATGTAAGTCCAGTGATTGGCATTCAGGCTCCACGTTTGCCTGTGTCTTGTTTGTTTGTGTGCGTGTCAGCCGAGCTACGAATGCTCTGATTCTCCTTTGTCCAAAGGAGATACGTATGCATAGGATGCGACATCCTAGCGAGCATGTGTCGTTTTCCCCAGTCCGAACTACTTCGACTCTGATGTCTATGCCTGATAGACTAAGTAGGCCCAGGATGCGATATCCTGCCGAGTCAGTCTTGTCTGTTTTCTTGTGTCTCTTTCAGCCAGTGTGTGTGTGTTTAAGCAGTGTTTTAGCAACCATTTTTCCTTCCTATTGTGCGTGGATCCCGTCGAGTACGACGGATGCGTAGGGGTGCTAATACCTTCCCTTCGCATAACCGACTCCCGAACCCATTCTCTTTGGTCGCGAGACCATGTTCTTTCCTAGGTTTACTCTGAGCGTTTCCTTTCCCTCTTTTGGGATAAATAACGCACGGTGGCGGCTCTGTTGTTTCTTCTTTTCCCGCCGGTTTTTCGCGTAATGCGACAGCTGGCGACTCTGCTGGGGAAATCGAGAAGTTGACCTCCGCTGGTCCATCTTCCCTGAGCGAGTCTCTCCTAGCGCTCTCTAGGTTAGGGTTTTGGTTGCTATTGGCTTTTTTTTATTGCATTCATTTGTATTAATTTGCATTTACTGTTTGCATTTATTGTTTGCATTAATGTTTGCATTCATTCATATTCATCTGCTGGTTGTCTGTTTGTTGGGATGGGATGTTTTGTTAGAAATAAGCCCTCTACCCAGGCTTGAGTGTACACATAGGTGTTAGAGTGGATAGTCATGAGGCTTGCGTGGCATGTTGCTACGTTAAGTCGTTCATGAGGCCCACATTCTAGACGAGGTTTCTGTTGGATATATTCTGTCCTATGGGTGTTCCATAACGACAGATATTCCTTTAGAAATCGTCGACTCTGGTGACCATTTCCCGAGAACTCAGTCGAGGCCTCTCCTCCGAGACGTGATTATGTTAGCTCTGGTGGGCGCATTCTCGCTGCTCAATCAGAGGACCCCGAGACTGGGAACTTGCTCTAGGATATCCTGTTGAGGGGAGTCAGCAGAGGTCTTTTATCCCGTAATAATGCCAAACCTTCAGTGGTAAACGTATTATTCTCGACTGAAGGGCTGAAACTGACAAACTTCTGTTCTTAGAACCTACAAGTGAGGGGCGGGCTAAATTCAGGAAACCTTAACTTCCAACCAACCCGGTTTTCTGGAGCAGAGTTTTGGTCTTGTATTATATTCCTCAGTGGGTTTTTCTTCAGACAGTGCAACCCGACAGATGTTTAAGCAGATACAGCAGTCCTGGTTTCCATGTCATTACATTGCATCACATCATTTTTGCATTCATATCATCTAACACATGTTTATCCATTTCTAGGGGGTTTACATCTTCTTCTTGATTCCGGTCGGGGTTTTTTGGTTCTCCTGAGATGGATATTGGCAGAAAGAGACACGTCGCTTACAAGTTTCCAGTGGTTTGTTTGGAGCCTATTCAACAACTGATGAAGTCAATGGATCACGATTCTCTAGAAGGATTCCGGAAGGATTATGGTTTGATTCTAAGCTTCGTCACAGTTCTCTCCAAAGATCAACACGATGCTCTCTTTACACTGCTGCAGTTCTATGACCCTCCATTGAGGTGTTTCACATTCCCGGATTATATTTTGGTCCCTACTTTGGAGGAGATTTCCAGTTTTCTCAGAGTTCCTATTAAGTCACAATTGTTATTCTACAGATCTAAGCTTCTACCCGATCTCAGCATGGTTGCTTCGGCCACATATTTGGGGAAATCGGTCTTGAAGGCTAATATATGTCAGAAGGAAGGAGTCAGTGGTTTTCATTTGAGTTTCTTACTGGGAGAGGCAAATAAGAAATTTGAAGAGGGTGACCAGAGGGGTTTCAATGCTGTGTTGGCTCTCTGTGTGTATGGGATTGTCCTATTCCCTAATGTTGCCAAATTTGTGGACACGGACGCAATACGCCTTTTTGTGTTGGGAAATCCGATGCCGACCTTGCTAGGAGATTTCTTTCATTCGGTGCATCACAGGAATGAGAATAGAAAAGGAGGATTGTTGAATTGTTGTGCGCCTTTGTTCTACAAGTGGTTCAGTTCTCACCTACCCAAATCAGGAGCGTTCGTTGATGTCGAGGACTCGTTGAGTTGGTCGAAGAGATTGATGGGGTTGAGGGCTGAAGATATCTCTTGGTGGTCTGATCGGAGCTTGCTTCGGGCAGATATTATTCATAGTTGTGGGAATTTCCCAAATGTACCGTTGGTAGGAAGAAGAGGAGGAATCAACTATAATCCTTCTCTAGCAGTTAGACAGTTTGGGTATGCTTTAAGAACTCCGCCTTTGGAAAAAGACGTGGAAGAATCACTGCTTTTCCATTCTTCGTCTGATTTGACTGTATCTCGTAAGGCAGCTGAGGCCTGGCTCAAGGTGATCAAGAGAGGAGGAGTTGTGCTTGGAAAAGGAGATTGTAGGACTTATCCTCGGTATGAAGAGTGGCTTCAAGGAAGAGTTGAAGAGTTTGGTCTGCCGTTTCCTATAGAAGAACCGTTGTATCCACCGACTCCTGCGCAGTCAACAGTAGTGAGCCGAGAGGAGTATGACAAATTGAAGAAAGCCATGGAAGAGCTTCAAATCGAAAACTCGGAGTTAAGTGTGAAATTGCAAGACTATATGCATCAATTCCATGAGGCAGAATATCAGAAGGCGGAAGCCGTCAGACTGCAAGAGGAAGCAGAAGGAAAATTAGCTGTGGAGGTGGACTTCTTCAGGAAGACAGACAAGGCCTTGGGATCATCCAGTTCTGAGTTGAGGCGAGTCAAGCAACAATTAATGGATGCTCATGGTAATTTAGCTGGGTGGCAAGAGCGATGGGATGCATTTTCAACTTCTCGGAAGGCAAAGGAGGAGGAGATGGTGACCGAACTGACTGGTCAGATGGAGAAATTGAAGACTTTGTTGAAAGAGAAGGACCATGAGCTTCTGTGTGCCCGTTCTACCAATGGTTACATCACCGATCAACTCAATGAGGCTCGAGGACAGATTGAAGAACTTAAGGAGTTGGCAGGTTTGAAGAAATCCAGACTTGTAGAGGTATTCGGAGAGGATGATGAGAATTACTACAGAGAGCACATCAACAAGATGGATGGAGTTATTCACCAGAGGAATCTGCTTATCCGGCGTTTGACAGAATCTCCAGATCATCCCGACACGATAGCATTACTGGATGAAGTGAGGAGCAGTCCTCATGGTTTGTACACGGGAGGCTGAGTCCTGTTTATTGCTTTTTTACTTATTGCTTTGTTGTTGTGTAGTGACGATCCACAGGCTTGTTGTGGAGGTCCTCTTTTGATGTACTGTTGGCTAAGACCATTCTTTTTGAATTTATCTGTATGAAGACCTTTTCTCTATTGTACCTTGATCTCCGAAGTTTATCTATGGCTCGATTTTCTTGTGAGACTGGAATCAAGGATGTAGAATACTCTTTTGAAATGATAAACATGTCATTGCATTAACATTTCATTTTTGCATATTCTTGCATTACAGGTGTTCTAGTGCCCGACTTCTCACTCTGGTTCCTGTGTTGAGGCAGGATAGCTGATCAGAGACCGCACCGCTACTCAACGAGGCTCAACCATCAACGCAATATGGATCAAGTACAAGCCGAGTTAGCAGAGATGAGGGCTAACATGGCCCAGTTCATTCACATGATGCAAGGGGTTGCGCAAGGACAAGAAGAACTCAGAGCACTGGTCCAGAGGCAAGAAGCTGCACTTCCACCGCCCAACCAGGCTCTGCCAGAAGGAAACCCAGTTAATGACACTCCTGCTGCTGCTATTCCCGTCAACAACTATGCTGTAGGTGAAGAGTTGAGGGGTATCCGAGTTGACGGTCAACCAATTGCTCCAGATGCTGCTAATGCCAGGGTAATCCATGCTCCGGCCCGTAACCGATTTCCGATTGTTGACAGACAAGAGGATTTGCTCACTATGCTCAGCGAAGACGACGACATTTTGGGAAGAAACGATGCGAGAGATCGTAAAGTTGAGGCCCTCGCTGAGAAAATCCGGGCTATGGAATGTCAAAACTCCCTCGGTTTTGATGTTACAAACATGGGATTAGTTGAAGGTCTGAGAATCCCGCACAAGTTCAAAGCACCGTCATTCGACAAGTACAACGGTACTTCCTGCCCTCGCACTCATGTGCAGGCATACTACAGAAAAATCTCCGCATACACTGATGACGAGAAGATGTGGATGTATTTTTTCCAAGACAGCCTATCTGGGGCGTCTTTGGATTGGTATATGGAGTTGAAGCGAGATTCAATCAGATGCTGGAGAGACTTGGGTGAAGCGTTCCTCAGACAGTATAAGCATAACATGGACATGGCTCCGACCAGGACTCAGCTGCAGAGTCTTTGTCAGAAGAATAATGAAAGCTTTAAGGAGTACGCCCAGAGATGGCGCGAGCTTGCTGCGAGAGTTCAACCCCCTATGCTGGAAAGGGAGTTGACTGACATGTTTATCAGCACTCTTCAAGGTGTGTATATGGACCGGATGGGAAGCTGCCCATTTGGAAGTTTTTCTGATGTCGTCATCTGTGGCGAGAGAACCGAAAGTCTAATCAAGGCCGGTAGGATTCATGATGCGGGTTCTTCTTCAAAGAAACCCTTCTCTGGGGCACCTCGCCGTAGAGAAGGAGAGACTAATGCTGTACAACACAGAGGGGGTGTGTACAGAGCCAATGTAAACAAAGATCAATATCGTCCGGTAGCTGCAGTGACCATTCCTGCACCTCAACCTCGCCAACAACAACAACAAAGGGTTCAACAACCGCAACAACAACAACAACAGCAACCACGTCCGTATCAGCCCAGACAAAGAATGGCTGAGCGACGTTTTGATCCATTGCCAATGTCGTACGCTGAATTATTACCCGAACTACTCCGGTTAGGGTTTGTTGAATTGCGTACCATGGCTACACCAACAGTATTGCCGCCCGGGTATGATGCGAACGTTCGCTGTGACTTTCATTCCGGGGCACCAGGGCACCATACTGAGAGATGCCGGGTTTTGCAGCACAAGGTACAAGACTTGATCGATGCCAAGGCGATCAACTTTGCTCCGGTACCGAATGTGGTGAACAATCCTATGCCTCAGCATGGAGGGCATAGGGTAAACAATGTTGAAGGAGGAGAAGCTGAAGATTTGGTTGTCAATGTTGAAAATGTTCAGACTTCTCTGTTGGTGGTAAAGGGCCGTCTGCTGAAGGGGGGTGTTGACCCGGGCTGTAGGGAAGATTGTTTGGGTTGTATTGAAGCTACCAATGGCTGTGACCAGTTGAAGGCTGGTATCCAAAAATTGATTGATGAAGGCTGTCTTCAGTTCGGCCGGGCTGTTAAAGATAAGGGGTCAGTGTCTACTGTCACCATTTACTTCAAGCCGTCTGAAGGACGAGGACGAGGGGTTGTCAGTGCACCTACAACAAGCAGTGCTCCGGTTACCATTCATGTTCCGGTAATTATCAATGCTCCAGCTACTATTGTTGCGTCTGGCAGAAGACCGATTGAAAATAGTAGGGCTGTTCCCTGGAGGTATGACAATGCCTATCGCAGCAATCGGAGGGCCGACAATCCGGCAAGGCCAGCAGTGCAAGCGCCTGTAACGATCAGTGCTCCAGTGAGAACTCCTGTGGTTGCAAGTCCTGTGGTGGACAATGTTGGAGGACCAGGAGGTTTTACCCGGAGTGGACGACTGTTTGCTCCTCAGCCTTTGAGAGATGCTAATGCTGAGGCATCTGCTAGGGCTAAGGGTAAACAAGCTGTGGTTGACGAGGAACCGGCTCAGAAGGAGGCTGAGGGTTCTTTTGAAAAAGACGTCGAGGAATTCATGAAAATAATCAAGAAGAGTGACTACAAGATTGTAGATCAGCTCAATCAGACTCCGTCCAAGATTTCCATACTCTCTTTGCTATTGTGCTCTGAGGCACACCGGGACGCTTTGTTGAAGATGCTGAACATGGCGTACGTCCCGCAAGAGATATCCGTCAACCAGCTGGAGGGTGTGCTAGCCAACGTGAGCACCAGGCATGGTGTAGGTTTCACTGACCTGGACTTGACGCCTGAGGGTCGTAATCATAACAAAGCCTTGCACATCACTATGGAGTGTAAGGGTGCTGTTTTATCTCACGTACTGGTAGACACCGGGTCGTCCCTGAATGTCCTACCCAAGCAGATTCTAAATAAGATTGATGTCGAGGGAGTTGTGCTCACTCCCAGTGACCTTATTGTGCGTGCTTTTGATGGATCCAAACGGTCTGTGTTTGGTGAAGTCACCTTGCCGGTAAAGATAGGTCCGGAAGTTTTCGACATCGTGTTCTATGTGATGGACATTCAGCCTGCTTATAGCTGTTTGTTGGGGCGTCCATGGATACACGCAGCTGGGGCAGTCTCGTCGACTCTCCATCAAAAACTCAAGTATGTCTGGAACGGTCAGATTGTGACCGTATGTGGCGAAGAAGAGATTCTGGTGAGTCATCTCTCCTCATTCAAGTATGTCGAGGTAGATGGCGAGATCCATGAAACGTTGTGCCAGGCATTTGAGACCGTGGCGCTTGAGGGGGTAGCTTGTGCTGAGCAGAGGAAGCCAGGTGCTTCGATTGCGTCCTACAAACAAGCCAAGGAAGTGGTTGACTCCGGTAAAGCTGAAGGCTGGGGCAAGATGGTAGACTTGCCTGTCAAGGAAGACAAGTTCGGAATCGGGTATGAGCCTCTCCAAGCAGAGCAGAATGTGGGTCCGAGCACCTTTACCAGCGCTGGGCTGATGAACCATGGAGATGTCTTCGCTACTGAGGGTGAAGATGTTGACATTGACTGTGATTTGGACGTCTGGGTCCGCCCTTGTGCACCAGGCGAGTCTATCAACAACTGGACAGCTGAAGAAGTGGTCCAAGTTACTCTACTGACAGAGTAATTTTCTTTTGTTTTTTCATTTTGCATGAAAACCCTACGTTCTGCCCAAGGCGTAGTGGTTCATTGTAGGGCCACATCATGTTTAAAAATGATTATCATAAATAAAGGACGTTTTGCAATCAAATTTTGAGATCTTTGTCTTTCTATTTTCTGTTTTTCACTTTTTCAAAAAATAATAAAAATGGCAATGTTTTTTGTTTTTTGTGACTTTATTGAAATCTTTTTCTAAAAACAAAACATTAAACATGCAGAAGTGATATTTTGGCATCCACTGTGAACGACTCTGTTATGGCTCAGTATGATTTTGATAATCCCATCTACCAAGCTGAAGAGGAGAGTGAGGAAGACTGTGAACTCCCTGCAGAATTGGTCAGATTGCTGAAGCAAAAGGAAAGGGTCATCCAACCTCATCAGGAGGAGTTGGAAGTTGTTAATCTGGGTACTGAGGACGCCAGAAGAGAGATCAAGATTGGGGCTGCTTTAGAAGACTCTGTCAAGAGGAGGCTAATTGAGATGCTAAGAGAATATGTGGAAATATTCGCCTGGACATATCAAGACATGCCTGGGCTGGATACAGACATTGTGGTGCATCGGTTACCTCTTAGAGAAGAGTGTCCGTCGGTCAAGCAGAAGCTTCGCAGAACTAGTCCTGATATGGCAGTCAAGATCAAGGAAGAGGTTCAGAAGCAGTGGGATGCAGGTTTCCTGGCCGCTACCAGATACCCACCGTGGGTGGCCAACATTGTTCCTGTGCCAAAGAAGGATGGCAAAGTCAGAATGTGTGTCGATTACCGAGATTTGAACAGGGCAAGTCCGAAAGATGATTTCCCATTACCTCACATTGATGTATTGGTGGATAATACGGCTCAATCCTCGGTATTCTCTTTCATGGACGGTTTCTCGGGCTATAACCAGATCAAGATGGCGCCAGAGGACATGGAAAAGACGACATTCATTACACCTTGGGGCACGTTCTGCTACAAAGTGATGCCATTTGGGCTGAAGAATGCCGATGCTACCTATCAGAGGGCAATGACGACTCTCTTTCATGACATGATGCACAAAGAAATCGAAGTGTACGTGGATGATATGATTGCGAAGTCGCAGACAGAAGAGGAGCACCTGGTTAATTTGCAGAAATTGTTCGACAGATTGGTCAAGTTCAAACTGAGGCTGAATCCGAACAAGTGTACGTTTGGGGTGAGATCAGGGAAGCTGCTAGGCTTCATTGTCAGTGAAAAAGGGATTGAGGTTGATCCAGCTAAAGTCAGAGCTATTCAAGAGATGCCTGAACCGAAGACGGAAAAGCAAGTCCGTGGGTTTTTAGGGAGGTTGAACTACATTGCAAGGTTCATATCTCACCTAACTGCCACATGTGAACCAATTTTCAAACTGCTTAGAAAGAATCAGGCGATCAAATGGAATGATGATTGTCAGAAATCTTTTAACAAGATTAAAGAATATTTACAGAATCCTCCAATCCTGATTCCTCCAGTTCCGGGGAGACCGCTGATAATGTACCTGTCAGTTACCGAGACTTCAATGGGGTGTGTATTGGGGCAGCATGACGAGTCTGGTCGAAAAGAGCATGCCATTTACTACCTAAGCAAAAAGTTTACCGACTGTGAAACAAGATATTCACTGCTCGAGAAAACTTGCTGTGCTTTGGCCTGGGCTGCTCGCCGACTAAGGCAGTATATGTTGAACCATACTACCTTATTGATTTCTAAGATGGATCCAGTAAAATACATCTTTGAGAAGCCAGCTCTCACCGGACGTGTTGCCCGATGGCAAATGATTTTAACAGAGTATGACATTCAATACACGTCTCAGAAGGCCATCAAAGGTAGTATTCTGTCAGACTATCTCGCCGAACAACCAATTGATGACTATCAGCCTATGATGTTTGAATTCCCTGATGAAGACATCATGTATCTGAAGATGAAAGATTGTGAAGAACCTCTTGTCGAGGAAGGACCGGATCCTGATGACAAGTGGACACTGATGTTTGATGGGGCTGTGAATATGAACGGTAACGGTGTTGGGGCAGTATTGATCAATCCCAAAGGTGCTCATATACCTTTCTCTGCCAGGTTGACTTTTGACGTCACCAACAATGAAGCTGAGTATGAGGCTTGTATCATGGGAATAGAAGAAGCCATTGATCTGAGGATCAAAACACTTGACATATTTGGAGATTCAGCTCTAGTGATCAATCAAGTCAATGGAGATTGGAATACGAACCAGCCGCATTTGATTCCGTATAGAGATTACACCAGAAGAATACTGACGTTCTTCAAGAAGGTGAAGTTGTATCATGTCCCCCGGGATGAGAATCAAATGGCTGATGCTCTGGCTACTTTATCCTCCATGATAAAGGTTCATTGGTGGAATCATGTACCACATGTTGCGGTGAACCGACTCGAGAGGCCTGCGTATGTGTTTGCAGCCGAGTCCGTTGCGATTGATGAGAAACCGTGGTACTATGATATCAAGAATTTCCTCAAGACTCAAGAGTATCCTGAGGGTGCGTCAAAGAATGACAAGAAGACCCTGAGAAGGCTAGCTGGAAGCTTTTACTTGAATCAGGGTGATGTGCTGTACAAGAGGAACTTTGACATGGTCTTGCTCAGATGCGTGGATAGACACGAAGCAGACATGTTGATGCAAGAAGTGCACGAGGGTTCGTTTGGTACCCATGCTGGTGGTCATGCAATGTCGAAGAAACTGTTGAGAGCCGGTTATTACTGGATGACTATGGAATCCGATTGCTTCAAATATGCTCGGAAGTGCCATAAGTGTCAAATCTATGCTGATAAGGTGCATGTACCACCAAGCCCATTGAATATCATGAACTCGCCTTGGCCATTCGCCATGTGGGGCATTGACATGATTGGGAAGATTGAGCCTACTGCTTCGAATGGACATCGCTTCATCTTGGTCGCAATTGATTACTTCACCAAATGGGTAGAAGCAGCTTCTTATGCTAACGTCACCAAACAAGTGGTTGCCCGGTTCATCAAGAAAGAAATCATCTGTCGTTATGGAGTCCCTGAGAGAATCATCACTGATAATGGTTCGAATCTCAACAACAAGATGATGAAAGAGCTTTGCAAAGATTTCAAGATCGAACATCACAATTCTTCTCCTTACAGACCAAAGATGAATGGTGCTGTAGAGGCAGCTAACAAGAATATCAAGAAGATTGTGCAGAAGATGGTCGTTACGTACAAGGATTGGAACGAGATGCTGCCTTTCGCTTTGCATGGGTACCGTACTTCAGTGCGTACGTCGACCGGGGCAACCCCTTACTCCCTTGTGTATGGTATGGAAGCAGTCCTACCTGTTGAAGTGGAGATCCCTTCTCTGAGGGTATTATTAGATGTCAAGCTGGACGAAGCCGAGTGGGTTCGTACAAGGTTTAATGAGTTAAGCCTTATTGAAGAAAGACGGTTAGCAGCTGTTTGCCATGGGCAGTTATATCAGAGAAGGATGAAGCGAGCCTTTGATCTGAAAGTGCGTCCTCGGACATTTCAGATTGGCGATCTAGTTTTGAAGAGGATCCTTCCTCCCGGTACAGATAACAGGGGCAAGTGGACTCCTAATTACGAAGGTCCATATGTTGTGAAGAAGGTCTTCTCCGGTGGAGCCTTGATGCTTACAACAATGGACGATGAAGATTTTCCTTCCCCTGTCAACTCAGATGTAGTCAAAAAATACTTCGCATAAATAGACCCGCTGGACAAAAAGAATAAAAGAGTCCAGGCAAAAAAGGGCATCCCGGCGAACCAAAAACAGAAATAAAAGGTTCGGGAAAAAATTAGGGATAAAAAATGAAAAGAAATGTACACCCGGTAAGTCGAAAACCCGCAAGGGCGGCTTAGGCAAAAATGGGTATCCCGGTGGATTGAAAACCCGAAAGGGCGATCCAGCCAAAAGAGGGATTAAAGTGAAGACTACAGTCTGAGTTATCTGTACTCCATCACGCTTCGTCAGCTGCCATCTCAAAGGATATAATCGGTCCAGTCAGTCTTCTCAGAAAGCAAGGAATTGGGAGGAAACTGATGATCTATGAGTTATAACAGAGTTGGGAAACAGTGGATGCCGTATTCACATTGCCATTAGGATAGTTATTTTCCTTTTGTACGCAATTACCTCTTTCTAGGAGTTGCTTCCCAATGTATCTGCCATTTTCAGGCACATTTTCAATCAATAAAAGTCGTTATTCAGATAAATTGCTCTCCTGTTTTTACTTTTACTGTTTTGTTTGCAAAAAACGTCCGAATTTTTGATAAACATTGCATCTAAAAACATGAAGGCTAAACAATAACGTGCAGAAAGACTAAAACATTTGAAAATCATTTTGAATGTTGAGGACACTTGAGCGTATCTTGTCCACGTATCCCCTGGGGCATATGTCGTTCCGTCGTACGAGTCGTCACCTGCGAGCATTCTCCAGCAGTTTCTTTCCCCAGACAGAGCTATTCTCCTAGCTATTGGATTGGTTAAGTCTTCCCCAGCGAAGCAATCGTTTCTCCAGCAGAGTTCATCCCACCAGTGGATTGGACAGGTTTCGGTAGCAGGTCGATACCTGCATCCCCAGCTGAGTTGTTTCTACTTGTGGATTATGTGGGTCATCCCCGGCGGAGTAACAGTTATTCCCCAAAGTAGAGTTTATCATATCTGAGGTTTGTATGAGCCTTATCCCCAGAGAGTTGCCTGTTTGATCTTCCCCAGCGGAGCAGTTATTTCCCCAAGCGGAGTTTATCCTACTTGTGGATTGGTTGGCTCTCCCCAGTGAAGTCGCCTGATCATCCCTAGCAAGTCGTCTTGTTACTCCCAAGCAAGGTTTGTCTTTCCCCAGCAGGTTGGAAGTCGACGTGGTTATAGATCCCCAGCACAGTTCCTGGAGTTCTCCGGTGTTGTCTCTGGAGAAGACGTGTGGTTATGCATTCATCATTTAGATAAGCATAGCATATTGCATCATTAGTGCGTAGCATTTCCATGATCATGGGGCATTTTGTAAAGCAAAACTCATGCATCAGCATTGCAAACATATCCATTAGCCCTGGGCCGTGGTGACCAGCCGAGTTTGGGTTGTTAGAAAGAGTTTAGCATCACGCCGTTGGATCGGTTTCAGAATTGGGTTCATCAGCATGGTTGAGAGGTTGGTGTTTTCCCAACAAGTGATTCCTCAGTCGAGTGGGTATCTCCAGCAGTGTTACTCCCCAATTGTTAACGTCTTGCCAGCTTGGGTCTTTTCCCTTAGCAGAAGTGGGTGTGTCTGATCTCTCCATGTAGAGCCAACCCCTTAAGCAGAAAAGTGTCTATCATTTCCTGCCATTTCCCCACTGAGATACGTCCTCGTGGATGACGGTTGCTTCTGTTCTCTCCCAACACACGTTGGGATGGGTTTTCCCTATTGAGTTCTCCCCTCATTAGGATGAGTCTTATTTCAGTCTGCCTTTTTGGATCGATCCTAAATTGGCTTCCTATTGGCTGTCTCTTGTGCTTCCCTGGGGCATAAATGAATAGTCGCTCACTAACCGGCACTCATTCATCTTATCCGCAGCGGAATTTGTTGGCTTCTACCTACAAACCGGTAGTTGTAAGTCCTATCTTTGTGGTTTTCTACCTACTAGCCGGTAGCTGTAAAATCCCACTTTCATCCTCTTGCTGGAGTTAACCCTTTGTGCTCATCCTATCGATGACTGGTTACTTTTCCATGGTTTTCTACCTACAAACCGGTAGATGTAATCCCCTCTTTGCGGTATTGACAGTATTGTCCCCATTAGTTCTTCCCCTTCTTTCTGGATACTTGCTCCGAGTAAGCAACTTTATCCTCTGTTGATTGGTCATCTTTGCATACCTAGTCCTGGTACCGATACCTTTCTTTTCGGTCGATTTATCCATTTAACAACCTACAAACCGGTTATGGGTGATCTTCCATGCGAGTGTATTATCTACGTTTTGACGGCTATAGATAATATGTACTTATGTTTTTTCCGGTATTCAGACCGAAGAAGTTTCCGACGATCAGGTCGATGTACTAATGATTTTTCCGGTATTCAGACCGAAGAAGTTTCCGACGATCAGGTCGATGTACTTATGATTTTTCCGGTATTCAGACCGAAGAAGTTTCCGATGATCAGGTCGATGTACTTATGATTTTTCCGGTATTCAGACCGAAGAAGTTTCCGACGATCAGGTCAATGTACTTATGGCATTCAGGCCAATTTTGCCGGTTTTCAGACCGAAGAAGTTTCCGACGATCAGGTCGATGTACTTACGGTGCTCAAGCCATGGTTATCCCTGTGTTACCATTTATTTTGGTATCCAGGTCGACGTTTTCTGTTTTGGTATTCAGGCCGATTTTCTTTTCTCCATTCCAGACTGTTTCTTTGCCGATCCTGACAGGCATTGTAAATATTTTCCCAGCAGAGTGCAAATTTCTACGGTTCTTAGTATTCAATCCCTGTTTACCCTGAAAGTCTGACAGCCATTGCTATCATCCGTTCGGGTTCCCAGCTGATTGAATAGGGGCAGCTGTAGCACCTCAAATTTGCACCTATCATTGTACATACATTTTCATATTAGGTCATAGCATATCATGGCCCACTGCATAGCATTGCATTGTCCCATTTGCCTCAAGTGCAAGCCAGTCAAGGAATTAGGTCAAACTGATCAGGAGATCAGTCAACCAAGCAAGCAAGTGTGTTTTTCATTGAGCCAAGGCCCTAGGGTTGGTCCAATATGTTCACATGACTTGGAGGTCCATTTGAAGTGTTTAGGTCAAAGATTGGAGGCTCAGAGGTCATCAGTCCAGGCACAATCAGTCAGAAACCCTAGAAAAGTCAAACTTGGTCAATTGTGGTTGATTTTGTGGTTTTGATGGATGGATTTGGTTTGAGAGAGCTTATTCATGTCCCAATAGACCTCATATATCATGGCAAACAATATCATTGAAGAATTTGAAGCCAAACAGAAAATTTCCAAAAATAGAAACTGGACCTGTAATTTTAACTGCCAAAAATGGAAACTTCTTGATCCCAAACTTACATCATGATACAAGCTTCAAATGAATTTTTTCCCAACATGAAAGTTGAAGATCTTGTTCTCCCATTTCCAAAAAGTCCAAGAACTCTCAATTCCCATGTATGGTTGTCAAGATATGATCAATTCATTTTCACAAAATCTTGAACTTCAAAAGGCCATATCTCTTAAACCATTTGGCCAAAATTGGTGAGGTTTTTTCCAACAAACCACATTTAACCTCCTCTTTCCAAAAATGTAAATTTCATGTGCCAAAACATGGCCAATCAAAATGGCCCTTTTTGAACTATCATGTTTAAATTCAAGTGAGGTGCATTTTTGAAGTTTTGAAATAAGTAATTTCCATTCAAGTGACCAATTGGAATTAGTTCAGAACATCATTTCTGACTTGCCAAGGGCCCAAATTCGTGCAGCATGCTACCACATACCTCCATTTGGTCAAATTGGCAAGATTAGCAAATTGGTTCAAATGAGCAAAACTTGTTTAGCATTGCATTAAGGAAGTTAAAACAGAGATATAAAGACTCATTTTCTGCAGAATTGAAAACCCTAGTAGCTGCCTCAAAACAGAAATTATTCACTCTCTCTCAAATTCGATTTTCATCATCTTTCCAAAATCTGTCAAAAAGCTTCAAAGAACTCGAGCAAGCCATTGTTGCTGCATCATCCAAGCATCATTTTGGATCCTTTGCAACTTCATTTCCACCTCTGTAAGCAGAAACAAAACCACTGTTCCATTGAAAGCTCAGCCATGGCAGATCTGGATTGAGGCAATTCCAAGTACTCTCGAGCCAAAGTTCTTCAATCATTCTTCATTTGGGACCTTAAAGAGCAACTGTTTCAAGCATTAAAGACCAAACAACATCCATTTCAACACTGCACTTCCAAATTGGTCAGTTTTCGATTCACTTGTTTTTCTAAACCATGCTATGTGTTAAATAGATCTTGCCATGCTGATTGTTATGAGCTTTGCATCATGTAAAATGGTTAAGTATTTAGCAAGATATTTGGAAATGAAGATTGATGTTCATATGAAGTTTTGTTCGATTCTCTCTCAACAACTTGTTTCCATGAAAATGGTGTTTAGATTTGTCATGTATGTGGTTTACTGATCCTATTGGTGTGCTCATTACTCATTTCTGGGAGTTTTTGTTCTTGAGCAAGTTTGATGTTGAATTTTCTTTTGTTCGATTCATGAGCTATGCTGTGTTATAATGGAAATTGATAATGGATTTGTGTTTGCCATGCTGTGCTGATCACTTATGTGTATTTAATTTGGATTTCTGGAAATATTTTTGAGAAACACGATTTGGGGATGATGAACCTCCATACTGTTCTTGCAAACCCTAACAATATTCAAGCCATGCCCAGAATTCTTGATCCATACATGTTGCATAGTACTGTATACGCATGAGCCAATAGCATTATTCCATTTCCGCGTCCAAAACGCGGTCGTTTGAATTAGTGACCTCCATAATTACAGCTTTGCCATTCTCGTTTAAATTAATCCATTTAATTCATTTTCATTTCTTATTTTCATTTCATTTGATCATCAAACTTGCAAAATTCATAATTAATTCATTTTAATTCCAAATCTCGTGGGAATTTTTGCTAAATCTTCATCATGATCTCTACTGTTTTATCATAATTTTTCCAGAATTTTTTTTTATCATTGAATTTCAAATGGCATTAGGGTTTTGTTCATGTATGCACATTTTGTACCTTTTGCCAAATCTCCTATGAAATGATGAGGATATATCCAATGACCCTGAAATTTTTTGTGCTTAATCTACACTCATTCATGTTTATTTTGATGTAGAGTTTGTGCATTTATCTTATCTGGTTGTTGACTTATGAATTTTTGAAGTAGGGTGTGACAATGTATGTCACACCAATGGTATGCAATTTCATGATTTTTGGTGACATGTTTCCTGACCTCCAATTAATGTGAAATTTTGCATGAGCCTTCTCTTATATGTCTAGTTTATGTTTGATTTTTCTTGGAATTAATTATGCCATTTCCTAATTGTTTCAAATTTTTCTCCCCTGTCTAGTCAAATGTTGACTTTGTGTGATACATCTTGCCATTCCATTTGGGAAATTCTCATACTTTATTGGATGATCATGAATTTTTGCATGTGCATACTAGACATCCTCATCTTTGCCATGGTGTTGATCCCATTCATTTCTCATCTGTTGTCATTGAGTTATGATTTTTTGAAGTTGATACATGTTTGTTTGACTTCTTTGAGCATGATTGAATTTGTTTTGACTTTCTGATTTTTAATTGACCACATTCCCATGATCCAATTGAGCTGAAATTTTATAGGCATGTCATGTTTTGGATTTTGATTGAGCATGAATTATTTGGTGATTTTTGGAATTGATTATGTTTGGTTTTGAGCTAAGTCTTGCTGTTGACTTCATTGAGCATGTTCAAATTTGCTTTGACTTTATGATTTTCATTGACTGCCTTCCACTTGTCCAAATGTGATGAAATTTTACATGCTTACCATGCTAGGTGTTAGGATTGATCATGATTTATTTGGTGATTTTTTGGAAATGTTTGAGTTGACTTTTGATGCAAGTCTTTCTGTTGACTTCTATGAGCTCTCACTTGCCATGCTTTGACTTCTTTTGCCTATGAATTGATGATGATGCATGATATGAACTTGAACCCAATTGGAATTGTTTCTTGATTGATTAAACATGATTTTGAATGCTTGCCCTTTGCTGTTTTGACTTTTTTCATTCTCTTTTGACCCTAGGCTTGCCCTAGTGGTCCAGTTACTCACTGTTGAGCTTATGTTTTCAGGTTGAACACCAAATGACCATTGAGACCATTTCTTTTTGGTTAAGCTTGATTGTTTATCATGAGCTAACCTTTGTTTTTGTAGGTGGCTTGACTCATATGGTTTGAGTCTTGTGCTTTGCACATTGGTCCCTCTGTGTTGACTGTTGTTTCCCAATTCCTTTTGCTTTGACTGTTGAACTGTGTACTGATCTGTTTGACCATTTCAGGTACCATTAGTTGCTTAAGTTCTTTGAACTTGCTTTGCTTTGCTATTTAGCAACTTGCTTGAGGTATAATTCCTTTTTCTTCATGTAGTCTGGAAGACCTGGCCTGTTACTTGGCCAGGCAACTGTCTGAAGTCCTCCTTAAGAGGCAATGCTTGTGTATGTTTAATTTGTCCTTGTACATAGTCAAAGACCTCCTAAGTGAAGAGGCAATTGGCAGAACCAAGGGATAAGCAACCTATCCCCTGCTATTCAGTGTGTCTTCTGTTTTGCTCACACCACTGTGTTGATGCATTACAGATAAAAACCCAAGATCTTGTACAATTGTACAGTTGAGTCAGTTTTAAATGTGTAGAAGGGTTCCCACTTTCTGAACCCACACATTCTTGTCAAATGCTCTCCCTGGCCAGGGATAAGAGCAATGAGGCACACCCCTCATCTCCTTTCATCTGCTTCACCTTAGCCCCTCAATGGCAAGGTTAAGAGCAACATTCACCCCATTCCAGAGGTTTGTTTGTTGAGGTTGATGTGACCCCTCGACTAAAACCTAACCCATGTTTGAGCCCCTTGCTTGTGTATAGTGTGTGCTACCTGTGCTTGTATGTTTGTTTGACTTGCTTCCTGTGCAAGTTAGGTTTAGTTTAGACTAATCCTTGTTTGCTTTCGCCCTCGTTGCGATCCTTTCTCTCGCCCTCGTTGCGATCGAGACTTTTCCTTTCTCTCGCCCTCGTTGCGATCGAGACTTTTCCTTTCTCTTGCCCTAGTTGCAATTGAGTCTTTTTCCCTCCGTAGCCGAACTACGGCAACTCTGATTCTCATGTTCAGATGAGATACGTAGGCACGAGATGCGATGTCTTGTCGAGTTTGACTAACAACTAACACTAATTCTTTTCTCTCGCCCTCGTTGCGATTGAGACCTCCTCTTTCTCTTGCCCTAGTTGCAATCGAGACCCTTCTTGCTTCCTGTGCAAGTTAGGTTAGGTGTGGCTTGCTTCCTGTGCAAGTCATGATTAGGATAGGCTTGGCCCTTGTTCCATTTAGCTAGAAACCATAACTTAGGGATGACTTTGCATGACAACATCTAGGCTCGAGTCGTAGTCTCCCTAGTGTTGTGTCTCCCTCTGTTATCTGGTTAGGCTAGATCCTTTTTCCCTGCGTAGGGGAACTACATCGCCCTGATCTTCATACCAGATGAAGTATGTAGGCAGGAGATTGAGCTGATCTCTCCGGGCGCCCTTTTTTTCTTTTTCAACCCTTTGTGTCTTAACCACCCTTGTGTGTGTTCTGGTCGGAGTCCGACATAAGTCCAGCGATTGGCAGTTGGTTTCCTGTGTGTGTTTTTGGTTCGGATGCTGATGTAAGTCCAGTGATTGGCATTCAGGCTCCACGTTTGCCTGTGTCTTGTTTGTTTGTGTGCGTGTCAGCCGAGCTACGAATGCTCTGATTCTCCTTTGTCCAAAGGAGATACGTATGCATAGGATGCGACATCCTAGCGAGCATGTGTCGTTTTCCCCAGTCCGAACTACTTCGACTCTGATGTCTATGCCTGATAGACTAAGTAGGCCCAGGATGCGATATCCTGCCGAGTCAGTCTTGTCTGTTTTCTTGTGTCTCTTTCAGCCAGTGTGTGTGTGTTTAAGCAGTGTTTTAGCAACCATTTTTCCTTCCTATTGTGTGTGGATCCCGTCGAGTACGACGGATGCGTAGGGGTGCTAATACCTTCCCTTCGCATAACCGACTCCCGAACCCATTCTCTTTGGTCGCGAGACCATGTTCTTTCCTAGGTTTACTCTGAGCGTTTCCTTTCCCTCTTTTGGGATAAATAACGCACGGTGGCGGCTCTGTTGTTTCTTCTTTTCCCGCCGGTTTTTCGCGTAATGCGACACTGGGTTTCACCGATCTTGATTTAACCGTGGATGGGCGTAATCATAATCGGGCTTTACACATTGCTATGGAGTGTAAAGGAGCCGTGCTTTCGCACGTGTTGGTTGATACCGGCTCCTCTTTAAACGTGTTGCCAAAGAAAGCCCTGGCAAAATTGGACTGTGAAGGGTTAATTTTGACGCCCACTGACCTGATAGTGAAGGCTTTTGACGGTTCGAAGCGGGCTGTGTTCGGGGAAGTGGAGCTCCCGGTGAAGATCGGGCCCGAGGTGTTCAAGTCGGTATTTTATGTCATGGATATTCAGCCGGCATACAGTTGCCTGTTGGGTCGCCCATGGATCCATGCTGCTGGGGCAGTGACTTCGACTTTGCACCAGAAGCTGAAGTATATCTGGGATGGGCAGGTCGTCACCGTTTGTGGGGAGGAAGACATCTTCGTCAGCCACCTATCATCGTTCAAATACGTGGAAATGGACGGTGAAATTGTGGAGACACCAAGTCAAGCATTCGAAACCGTCAAGGTGGAGAATGCTCTTTTTGCCAAAGAAGAGGAGAAGCCGTCCATTTCTTCATACAAACAGGCTGCTGAGGTGGTGAGGAGTGGAGAAGCTCCAGGATGGGGAAAGATGATGGACATCGCCGCCAAGAAAGACAGATTTGGAGTGGGTTATCAGCCGGGCCGAGGCTCGTCTGGACAGGGCAGAGGACGTCGTCCGTCATTCACGTTCACCAGTGCTGGAATGCTGGATCCAGATCACATATGTATGGTGGGTGAAGAAGTTGACAGTGACTGTGAGATTGATCAATGGATAAAGCCGTGCGTACCAGGGATGGAAGTCCAGAACTGGAAGGCCGAAAAGATCATCACTGTCACTCTACTTGAAGAGTAATATTTTCTGTTTTCAATTTTATTTGCATGGAAGCCATACGTTTTGCCCGAAACGTAATGGTTCATTGTAAGGGCCACCTCATGTTTCATTTTGCAAAATTGGCATCAGTAATAAATGGATGTTTTTCAATTAAAAGCAGCGTTCCCTGTTTTTCATTTATTTTTGCAGTTTAAAATAAAAATAAAGATGGCAATGTTTTCATTTTCCTCTTTTTCAATTTGTCTCGCTCCGGTTCTAAAGTAGTGCATGAATCAACATTCATGCAGATGCGATCATTCTCCGGATCTCATTGATAACAATCCTGTTACACCCTCATATGACTTCGACAATCCGATCTATCATGCCGAAGAAGAAGGCGAAGAGGATTGTGAACTGCCAGAGGAATTAGCCAGGTTGTTGAAACAAGAGGAGAAGGTGATTCAACCACACGAGGGGCAAGTTGAGGTTGTGAATCTGGGTACCGACGAGGTCAGAAAGGAAGTGAAAATCGGGGCTGCGTTGGAGGAAAGTGTTAAGAGCAGAATGGTAGCCTTGTTGAAAGAGTATGTTGATATCTTCGCCTGGTCTTATCAAGATATGCCAGGGTTGGATACCGATATCGTTGTGCACAAGTTACCATTGAGAGCAGATTGTCCTCCAGTGAAGCAGAAGTTGCGCAGAACCCGACCTGAGATGGCCATGAAAATTAAAGAAGAGGTACAGAAGCAGTTGGATGCTGGTTTCCTAGCTGTCACTAATTATCCACCTTGGGTCGCGAATATTGTGCCGGTGCCGAAGAAGGATGGGAAGGTGAGAATGTGTGTGGACTACTGGGATCTGAATAGAGCTAGCCCGAAGGATGATTTCCCACTACCTCACATTGATGTGTTGGTAGATAGTACAGCTCAGTTCTCGGTGTTTTCCTTCATGGATGGCTTTTCTGGCTATAATCAAATTAAAATGTCGCTAGATGATATGGAGAAAACAACGTTCATCACACCATGGGGCACCTTTTGCTATAAGGTGATGCCATTTGGTCTCAAGAACGCCGGTGCTACTTATCAGAGGGCTATGGTGACTTTGTTTCATGATATGATTCATCATGAAATCGAATGCTATGTTGATGACATGATAGCAAAGTACCAGACGGAGGAGGGGCATTTGGTAGATCTGGCCAAGTTGTTTGACCGGTTGAGACAATTCAGACTAAGGTTGAATCCTAATAAGTTCACTTTCGGAGTGCGGTCCGGTAAATTGTTGGGGTTTATTGTAAGTGAAAGAGGAATCGAGGTTGATCCTGCTAAAGTAAAAACGATACAAGAAATGCCTGAACCGAGAACAGAGAAGGAAGTTCGTGGCTTCTTAGGTAGATTGAACTATATTTCACGGTTCATATCTCATCTAACAGCCACGTGTGAACCTATATTCAAGTTGTTGAGAAAAGATCAAACGGTCAGGTGGAATAATGATTGCCAAGCGGCATTTGAAAAGATAAAAGAGTATTTGCAGGAGCCTCCGATTCTGATGCCTCCTGTGGAGGGACGACCGTTAATTCTATACTTGACGGTCCTCGAGGGGTCTATGGGGTGTGTATTGGGGCAGCATGACGAGTCTGGTCGAAAAGAGCATGCCATATACTACCTTAGCAAAAAGTTTACCGACTGTGAAACAAGATATTCACTGCTCGAGAAAACTTGTTGTGCTTTGGTCTGGGTTGCTCGCCGACTGAGGCAGTATATGCTGGTTCATACCACTTTATTGATTTCCAAGATGGATCCAATCAAGTACATTTTTGAGAAGCCAACATTGACCGGACGGGTTGCGAGGTGGCAAATGATTTTGACTGAATATGATATTCAATATACCTCTCAGAAAGCAATCAAGGGGAGTGTATTGTCTGATTACCTCGCCCAGCAACCCATTGAGGATTATCAACCAATGAAGTTTGAATTCCCTGATGAGGACATCATGTTTCTCAAATCGAAAGATTGCGAGGAACCAATCCCGGAGGAGGGGCCTGACCCTGAATCCGAATGGATTCTGATGTTTGATGGGGCCGTTAACGTGAATGGTAGTGGTGTTGGTGCTGTTTTGGTTACGCCGAAAGAATCCCATATTCCTTTTGCTGCCCGGCTAACATTTGGGTGCACCAACAACGTGGGTGAATACGAAGCTTGTATCCTGGGGATTGAAGAGGCGATTGATTTGAGGATCAAGAACCTTGTTATATATGGAGATTCAGCTTTGGTTGTGAACCAGGTTAACGGGAAATGGTATACGCATCAGTCTCATTTAGTTCCATACCGGGATTATACGAGGAGATTGTTGACGTTTTTCGCCAAGGTGGTTTTGCATCATGTGCCGAGAGAAGAGAATCCTTTGGCAGATGCTTTGGCTACTCTGGCTGCCTTGATTAAGGTGCAGTGGTGGAATCAGTTCCCAAGTGTTGAGGTGGGACGTTTGGATAGACCGACTTATGTGTTTGCTGTTGACACAGCGCCTGACGATGAGAAGCCGTGGTATTACGATATCAAGCACTATCTGGAGACCCAAGAATATCCTGAGGGAGCATCCAAGAAGGACCGAAAGACTCTGAGGAGGTTGTCCATGGTGTTCTATCTGAACAAGGATGAGGTGTTGTACAAGAGAAATTTCGATTGGGTTTTGCTCAGATGTGTTGATGATAAAGAAGCAACCCAATTGATGAAAGAGGTTCACGAGGGGTCGTTCGGTACCCATGCCAGTGGGAATGCAATGGTGAAGAAGCTGCTGAGGGCAGGTTATTATTGGATGACAATGGAGGCTCAATGTTTCAATTTTGTGCGGAAGTGTCATAAATGCCAGATTTATGCCGACAAGGTGCACGTGCCTCCAAATCCGTTGAGTTTAATGTCGTCTCTGTGGCCGTTTGCTATGTGGGGCATTGATATGATTGGGAAGATTGAGCCTACGGATTCGAATGGGCATCGGTTCATATTAGTGGCTATTGATTACTTCACCAAATGGGTGGAAGCAGCCTCTTATGCAAACGTAACAAAGCAGGTCGTCTCCAGATTCCTGAAGAGAGACATCATTTGCAGATATGGGGTTCCCGAGAGAATCATTACTGATAATGGTTCTAATTTGAACAATAAGATGATGGCAGAACTGTGTCGGGAGTTCAAGATTGGGCATCACAATTCTTCTCCTTATCGTCCGAAGATGAATGGGGCGGTCGAGGCAGCCAATAAGAATATTAAGAAGATTGTGCAGAAGATGGTCGTGACCTATAAGGATTGGCACGAGATGTTGCCATTCGCACTGCATGGGTATCGAACTTCAGTGCGCACATCTACTGGGGCAACGCCTTTCTCGTTGGTACATGGACGGTGAGGATTTTCCATCCCCTGTGAATGCGGACGTAGTTAAAAAATACTTCGTATAAAGAGACCCGCTGGACGAAAAGAACAAAAGAGTCCAGGCAAAAAAGGGCATCCCGACGAACCAAAGAAAAAAAAAAGAGAAAAAGGTTTGGGCAACAATTAGGGATAAAAAAAAAAGAAAAAAACTGTACACCCGGCAAGTTGAAAACCCCACAAGGGCGGCTTGGGCAAAAAAGGGTATCCCGGTGGACTGAAAACCCGAAAGGGCGGTCCAGGCAAAAGAGGGATTGAAACGAACAACTGCGTCTAGCATGATCGTTTGTACTTTGGTTAAGACACCATGGATAATCCCCGGTAGGGAGCAGTCGGAAACGTCTTGTTCAGAAGGCGGAAAGAGCGGAGAGTCTGAGGACATATGGGGTGTAACCGAGTTGGAACTCGATGAGATCACGGTTTCACATTGCCATTAGGATAGATTTTCCTTTTGTGCGCAATTACCTCTTTTCAGGAATTGCTCCCTTTGTATTGCTTGGTTTTGAGCCACACCTTTTCAATCAATAAAATGCATATTCAGTCAAATAATGTTGTTTTTTGTTTTCATTACCGCTTTGATTGCAAAAACATCCGTTTATTTTGATAAAGAATCTTTGTATTTCGAAACATGGAGATCCCTTCCAATGCATGTTTATAAGATTGAAAACTTGAAATCTTATTTGAAAGGTTGAGTGACCCATGTGTTGAAACTTTGGCACGCCTAGGGCACGTTTTTGTCTAACGATCTCTTTTGCAAGTACTGTTAGATGTTTTCACTCACTTACAGGTGGTGATGAGAAGCTTTTGACAAAAGATCCCCGTGGAGTCCAATCAGGGACAAGAGATTGAGGAATGGTGAAAAGACGGTGAGAGAAATGTACGACGATCCTGGAAGGTTAATCAAGAAGACTCTTCAAAGTCTGGAGATTGGAAAGTTTGTATGAATCCAGGGAGTGCGATCTCCGTGGAGTACGGAGAAGTCGGGAATACAAGGTGATGAATCAGAAAAGTCCAGACGAGTCGGGGAGCTCTCAAGAGTGGAAAGCTTACACTGGATTTAGATGTTGAATACTGGGGTTCGGTGAGTCGACGGGTGTTCTGTGCCAGACTTTCCTGGTTTCCCCAAGCAGAGGCAGAATTGTTATCTCCCCAGCAGATTCAAGGTCTGAGTCTTCCCTAGCAGGGACGGGATGGTTATTCCCCAGCAGGTTTTAGATCGATGTTTCCTCAGCAGCCAAGCTTGAAGGTTGCTATTTCCCCAGCGAAGGTGTCCGTTGTTGGCTTTTCCCCCAGCAAGTCAGAGACCGTTGTTTCCCCCACAGAGTGCGTTGGTGGTTTCTTCCCCAGCGAAATCCCCAAGAGGATCGGGTGCATAGGAGGTTATCCCTAGTGAGGGTGGCCTATTTCCCAACAACAGCGCTATTCCCCAGCAGGGTGGAGGTTGGAGTGTTGTCGAGTTCCTCAACAGAGTGCCTCGAGCTCCCCAGAAGAGTCCCTTGAGGGGGATACTTTTTATGCATTCATCATGTAGATAAGCATAGCATATTGCATAGCTAATTGCGTAGCGTTTCCATGATTATGGAGCCTTACGCTAATAAAAATCATCATCATGCATCAGCATTGCAAGCATAAGCTAGTCCCAAGTCGTGGTTACTGTTTGAGAGGTGGTTTCGCCAGAGGGTGAAGATGTTACTCCGAGGAGTTTGGCATTGTGATTTTGAATCAACAGTATTCCCCAGTAGTGCGATATTGGAGGAAGGATTTCTGTCGGGCGGAGATGGAAATGATAATCAAAGAAGTTTTGGGGTTCAAAGGAAAAAAAGTAAAGAAAGAAAAATCCCTAGCTAAGCGCAAGTTGTTCGTCTGCTAGGGTTGAATAGAGGATAGCATGTTCATGGCTTGTTATCCTCAGCATGGGTCGTTGGCACGCGTGCCACCTCATTTATCAATATCCTTTATTTCTGCTGATGCTGACAGGCATGAAAAGGTTTTCCGGTATTCAGACCGAAGTGGGTTTTCAGACCAGTTTCCGATTTTCAGATCGAAGAAGCTTCCGAAGTTCAGATCGATGCAGCTTGCGGCGTTCAGGCCAGGTTTCCGGTGTTCAGGTCGAGGTGGGTTTTCAGACCAGTTTCAGATTTTCAGATCGAAGAAGCTTCCGAAGTTCAGATCGATGCAGCTTGCGGCATTCAGGCCAGTTTTCGGGTATTCAGACCGATATGGCACTCAGGCCAGCTTTCCGATTTTCAGATCGAGGAAGTTTCCGACGTTCAGGTCGAAGTACTTGTGGCACTCAGGCCAGTTTCCGATTTTCAGATCGAAGAAGTTTCCGACGTTCAGGTCGAAGTACTTGTGGCACTCAGGCCAGTTTTCGATTTTCAGATCGAAGAAGTTTCCGACGTTCAGGTCGAAGTACTTGTGGCACTCAGGCCAGTTTCCGATCTTTAGATCAAAGAAGTTTCCGACGATCAGGTTGAAGTACTTGTGGCACTCAGGCCAGTTTTCCGGTATTCAGACCGAAGTGGCATTCAGGCCAATTTTTCGGGTGTTCAGACCAGATTTCCGGTGATCAGACCGATATTAATACTCTCATACTCCGATGCTCAGTATTCAGACTGATGAGCGGCGTTCAGGCCATGGTTCCTGTGTTACCATTTATTTTGGTATCCAGGTCAACGTTCCGTTTCGGTATTCAGGCCGACTGTCTCCGTACCAGACGGGTTTTTCTTTTAAGATCATTTCTTTGCCGATTCTGACAGGCATTGTTAATTATTTCCCAGCGGAGTGCAAATTGTTCGTTTGTTCTTGGTATTCAATCCCTCTTCACCCTGATCATCTGAAAGCCGAGGCTATTCATATCGACAGGTTCATAGCGGATTGAATAGGGGCAGCTGTAACACCTTAAAATTTGCCCTCCTCTCTTGGGACTAGCTTAGCATATTGCATCTCATTTTTAGGACATTAGGCATTACATCTTTGCATATCATGTGAAATAAGCAAGTCATCCTCCTAGGTCTTTCTCAGAAGATAGAGAGGTTAAAAGATTCAAGCCTGAGGGTCTCATAAATTGATCACTAATCATCTGAGGTTTGTGCTCCAATTAGGGTTTCTTGGTTCCTCAGGGAGGTTGAGTATTATCTTGGTTGAGAGGGTATCTCATCATCATCATGGTTCATTATTTCTGATCAGATTCCTTGGGATTAGGGTTTTGACCTCTGGTCAACCCTAATCAGTTGCATTCTAATAGTCAGGGATCTTCAAGGAGATGAGGTCTTTCTTTAGAAGGAGATCATCTTATGGTTATTATGTGGAGCTTGTATAAGCTAGGGTTTCATTTTGGTGCCATTTCATCAAGTGGTTGAGGCTCAAAATCATCTGTGCATGATCAAGTCAACTGCAAAGTCAACTGTGGATTTGGAGGTGGGAAGTGGTTAGAGATGCCTCATTCATGTTCAAACAAGTCTCATTTGACATTTCAAACATCAACATTGAAGAATTTGAGGTCAGGTCAAGACTTTCCAAAAATAGCAAGTGACTTGTAATTTGAACTTTCCAAAAATGGAAAGGTTTTGGACCAACTTCAACTTCAAATTACATCATCAATAAAGCTTCAAATGAAATTTTGTTGAACATGAAAGTTGTATATATTTCTCTCCCATTTCCAAAAAGTCCAAGATCATGAATTTCTCATGTGTGGTTGAGGAGATATGGTCCAATCATGGAAAAGTGTGGTTCAAACTTCAAATGAGCATAACTTTCAAACCAAAACTCCAATTTGAGTGGTTCTTTTTGCACTTTGATCCTTGTAACATGTATTTTCCAAGCATACTATCACTTGACATGAAATCTCATTGCATGATTATTGGTGCATTCATGAAGATTTTTGGGAAAAATTTCATAAACTCACTTTGGTTGATCATGAGCATACCAAATCAGTTTCAAACCTTGCATGGGAGGTTTTTAAGTGGGTTTTGGGCCAGAAAATGCACTGTTCACGTGCATGAGGGTGCATGGAGTGAAAATTGCATTTTTGCACAAGCACCACAAAACTCACTAATCACATTTGCATTTGCCCTAAACATTTCTTAAACATGATTAGCATGAGGTATATATGCTTAATCATAACTGTTTTGCTCAGAATCAACATTTCAGATCTAGAATCACCAAAATCTCCAAATTTCTCTCTCAATTTTTTTCCAAAATTCTTCAAACTTAAACACATTTCATTGCTGAATTCATCATCATGAAGCATAATTGAGCATATTTGGACAAGAATTCAAAAGAAATTGTGGTACATTGAGCTAGAGTAGAAGCTTGAAGCATCCATGGCAGTTGGAGATTCAGCTGGTTTCGTGCATCCTTGAGCCTCACATTCATCATCATTCATCTCAAGAAGCATATTGGAAGAGATTTGAGCATTGCCAAGCCTTGGAAGCAAGTGAATCCAATTCTGTTCATCAAGAGGTACCTAAGTTGCTTTGAGTTCTTTTGAACTTGCTTTTGCTTTGCTTGGTTGCTTAACCACTGAGGTATATTTTCTTTGACTTCATGTAGTCTGGAAGACCTGTCCTGTTATGTGGGTAGGCACCTGTCTGAAGCCCTCCTTAAGAGGCAATGCTTGTGAATGTTTACTTTTGTGCCAAGCAGGTAAAGCCCTCTTAAGAGGCAATTGGCAGATAAAAGAGATGTGTAATCCATCTCCTGCTACTCAGTGTGTCATTCACTTTGCTCACACACCTCGTGTTGATGCATTGTGGATAATAGCCCAAGATCTATGTTGTGTCAGTCATCTGTGGAGAAGAGTTCCTACATTCTGAACTCCCACATTTTCTATTTTGAGTCAAGCTCTCCCAGGCCAGGGATAAGAGCTGTGAGGTCTTATCCTCACTTCCCATTTCATCTGCTTCACCCTAACTCTCAATGTTAGGGTTAAGAGCTAACCACACCCCATTCCAGTTGGCTTGCTTTTGCAGCCTAACCTTGTATGAGCCCAATTGATTGCATATAGTGTGTGTGATTGTTTATTGTGCTTGTGTTGTTTGACTGTGCTGTTTAGGATAGCTTGCTCCCTGTGCAAGTTAGATAGAAACCTCAACCTAGGACATTGTGGATTACATGATAACTATTAGGCTCGAGTCAGGCTCCCTTCTAGTTTGTCATTTCCCAGTCTCTGGTTAGGTTAGAAGTTCTTTCCCTGTTTAGGGGAACTACGTCGCCCTGATCCTCATACCAGATGAGGTACGTAGGCAGGAGATCGTACGAGATCTCTCCGGGCACCCTTTTCCTTTTTGTGTGTGTTTGCTTGACAACTAGCAGGCTCGAGTACCAGACTCCCTGTTAGCTTGTCTGTTCAACTTTTTGTTGCTTTTTGACGACTCAGCGTCCGGTTAACCCCTTTTGTGTGTGTTTGGAGTCCGACATAAGTCCAGCGATTGGCAGTTGGTTTCCTGTGTGTGTTTGTTGGTTCGGAGTCTGATGTAAGTCCAGTGATTGGCATTCGGTTTCCATGTTTGCTTGTTTGGGTGGAGTCTGACGTAAGTCCAGCGGTTGGCAGTCGGTTTCCTGTGTTGGTTTTGTTTGGCGTGTGTTAGCCGAACTACGGTAGCTCTGATTCTCATTCCAGATGAGATACGTAGGCATAGGATGCGATATCCTAGCGAGCCCGTTCCCCTCTTATTCCATCTGTGTTTCCTTCCTGTGTGTGTGTGCAGCTTGTGAGCAATGTTTAGCAACCTTTCTTCTATTCTTTTGAGCGTGGATCCCGTCGAGTACGACGGATGCGTAGGGGTGCTAATACCTTCCCTTCGCATAACCGACTCCCGATCCCATCTCTCTCTGGTCGCGAGACCATGTCTTTTCCAGGTTTACTTCGAGCGTTTCCTTTCCCTCTTTTGGGATAAATAACGCACGGTGGCGGCTCTGTTTGTTTTGTTTTTTCCCGCCGGTTGTTTTTCGCGGATGCGACAGCTGGCGACTCTGCTGGGGAAAAAGAGAGTTGACCTCTTGCTGGTCCATCTTCCCTAAGCGAGTCACTCTTAGCGTTCTCTAGGATAGTTTAGGTTGCTTGTGTTGCTCTATTTATTGCATTTATGATTATTGTACTGTGATTATTTGCATATGTGTTTGCATGCATCATGTTATCATTATGCTGGATTCTGTACAGGTGGTTCCTCTGATTTGGGGGGGGGGTGTCTTGAGTGGGGCTAAAACCCAGGCCCGAGTATACACCTAGGATTAGTGTGGTCTCATGTTGCCTCTCATGTTAGGTCAACATGTTTTTGGCGACGTGACATACCACAAGCCGGACGAGGTTCTTTTGAGGGAGCTCTTCCTTTGTGGAGTATCCACTTTGGTTGAGTCACTTCATTTGAGCTATTGACTTCGGTGACCGTTCTTTCCCGGATCATTGGTTTAGACGATCTTATGAGAGCTGCAACGACACACCCGAAAGGGCAAACCCGTTGAGTATCTTTGCCCGATTGTCGAGACCATTATCCGCCTTAGGATGACCTGATTAGAATTCACCTGTGAGGGGAGGGTTGATTCTTACAGATGCATGTTCTGATGGTGACTTTGATGGTGACTAATGGTTCAGTTATTGATCAGAGTCCTATTTATAAGTCGGATTTATGGATTTATTTCTGAGACGCCGGAGTTCTGTCCGTGGTATTTATCAGTGGGGATCCGTTTATTTCAGGATTCCCTGGGCTGGTTCAGAGGGTCTCGTGGTTATCAGTTCAGTGATTTCCCAGTGATGATGGTGATATATCCTTCAGTTCCATTTATGTCGGAACTCCTGAGTTGGATTTATGGTTGCCCAGTACCTCAGATGGTTGTGATCAGTTCAGAGGCTGTAACTCAGTGCAGTGGATGTTCAGATGACTTGGAGGATGGCACAGTGCATTGCATTCATACATCAGCATCATTCATATTTTGCATTTATCTGCATCTAACTCATGTTTATCCATATGCAGGGGACATTATTGATTGAGATCCTGGTTGAGAGACTTCTTTGATCCAGACATGAGGATCGGCTTGAAAGATGACGTCGTCTACAGTTTCTTCGATCCAGAGATTGGTGTGCTGAGAGATATGATAGCATTGATTACACCTGACCATGTGGGGATGTTCCGTGAGGCATACGGTGGTATTCTGAAGTCGGTTTTCAGGCTCACAGACAGTGACAGGAGTGTCATCCATACTTTTCTCCAGTTCTATGACCCGGGCTTGAGTTGCTTCGTGTTCCCGGATTACTTGTTGGGACCCTTGATGGAGGACTATGCCAGCATCCTGGGTATTCAGATCAGAGATCAGATTCCTTTCTATGCCACTAAGGGGGAGCCTGATGTTGCGGAGATCTCTCGTGCTCTTTATTTGAGCCCAGAGATGATTAAGGGGGGTTTGAAGGATAAAGGAAAGTTACCCGGTTTTCATCTAAGTTTCTTGGAGGCTAAAGCCAAGGAGCATGCTGTTGTGGGTAATTGGAGGGCCGTTTGTGCTTTGCTTGTTGTGAGCATTTATGGGATCATCATGTTCCCTAATCAGAAGAACTTTGTGGACATTAATGCCGTTCGGTTGTTTATGCAGAGGAATCCTATTCCTACTCTGGTGGGGGATGTCTATTACTCGGTCCATAATCGGAACGAGAAGCGGCGTGGTGGATTGATCCGATGTTGTGCTCAGCTGTTGTACAAATGGTTCATGGGGTATTTGCCTTCCAGGGGTGCCTTTGTCTTTCTTGATCCTACTGTCAAGTGGTCATTCAGGTTGATGGGTTTGCGAGCCAAGGACATAGCTTGGACTCACAATGGTATGGCTGGACGAGATTTCATTTACAGTTGTGGGAGTCTTCCCAATGTGCCTCTTATAGGAGTTCAAGGTTGCATTAATTACAACCTGGTGCTTCTTAGGAGACAGATGGGGTTTGCTGTGGAGGGTCCTCCACTCGGGCGAGAGATTCAGGAGTCTTTCTACTTCCCAATTGAGGGTAATCAGCCAAAGTTGAGGCAAGTGTCTGATGAATGGCGCGACATTCAGAGAAAGGGCAAGGTTCCTTTTGGCAAGGTTAACAACAGGTCTTTTCCTCTGTTTGATGATTGGCTTAGGAAGAGGATTGAGCTCACACATCTCCCATTTCCTGGAGGTGATCCTTGGTGTCCTTTGATTGAAGGGCCACGTTCTTCTGTCAGCATGGAAGAGTTCCTTGAGATGAAGAAAGCCAGAGATCAGCTGCAAACAGAGAAGACTGAGTTGGAGATGAGTGTTGCTAGAATTCAGATGGCTAATCAGGAAATCAAAGGGAAAATAGAAGACCAGGATAAGAGGCATGCTCTTGTGGTAAAGCGATTTGAGATAGACACCGCTTATTATGGAAAGGTTAGCCAAGCTTTAGAGTCATCCACGAGGGAGCACGACATCACCAAGGAGAGGTTGGCTAGAGCTTCGAAGGTCATCGAAGATGAGAAGAGGAGACAAATCCTTGTAAGGGATCAGAGGGAAGACAGAGTCAGAATCCTTGTCGCAGAGTGGGAGGCAAAGCTGAAGATTAAGGAAGAAGAGAACACGAAGATTATTGCTGAGAGAGATCACTATCTTGCTGAGAGGGATCATTACTTCAGACAGATGAAGATTCACCAGAAGGAGATAGGGAGATTGCAGCAGGAGAACACTGAGCTTAGGTTTGCTATGAAGTTTACCAAGATGGTAGATGATACAGAGCCTTCTGTGGGGCCTTCTTCAGCGTAGCCTTTTGTTATCATTTGTGTTGGATTACTGTCAGGCCTGTTGACGGAATTCACTTGTTTGTATTTTCTTTCTGTTTCTGGAGAATTGTATTTGGTTTGTATTAGACTCGATGTATGACTCTTGCACGTATGGTGCACTTTTGATATGCAATGGTTGTTTTCATTCAATGATTGGTCTTCAGGCTTTATTTGCTTTGTCATGTTTCACTCACACATCACACACATGGTTGGGTGGTATCTTTGCTAAATCATAATTCTCTGCACTGTATGTCAAAATCAATCGATGAATGTCAGAATATTGCTGCCGGATTATTATCTGTCTCGATGAAGCCAGGATCGAAAGACAGAGTGTTCCTCATATGGATAGACATTGCATTCATGCATAATCATAATAACTTGTATTCTATTTTGCAGGTGTCAGTTTCTAACGTGCTTGATTGTTTCAGGAATCATTGCTCGTGCGCGTAGAATCATTCCCTTGCACACAACCCGTCCACACAGATACTTTACCAGACGCAACACACCCAGGCTGATGGATCTACCCAATGCAGATTTTCTTGAGCTGAAGGAGAAAATGAACGAACTGATCAATGTTATGCAAGGGTTTGCCGTGGGGCAAAAAGCACTTGCTGATAAAGTGGAGAAGCTCGAGCGGGCTTCAGCTGCCAACAGTGGTATTAATTTGGAGGGTGTCTCCAACCATGGCCTTGGTGGTTCCAGGGATGGAGGAGATCTCGGAAAAAAGACAACTGCTGGCGTGGTGATCAACAATGGGGGTGGTTTTGGTGCTGCCACGAGCGGTAGACCAGGTCCGATGGGCAACAATATGAAGGATAGCCTGTTTCCTCCTTTCTTCGGGGCTGAGGAGGATAGAGAGGAGGACGGAGAAGTAGATCAATTCTCCATGTTGAATGAACAATTTGGCCAATACGGTGTCCAACCACCAAACAAAGAGATTCAGGTGCTGGCGGAGAAAATCAGGGCCTTGGAAAGCCATGCTACTCCAGGGGTTGTCAATATGTCCAATATGGGGCTGGTTGAGGGGATTGTGATCCCGCAAAAGTTTAAAGCGCCTGCATTTGACAAATATAATGGGAGTCTTGCCCGGAAACTCACCTCCAGGCTTTTGTCCGTAAGATTTCTGCTTATACAATGGACCAGAAGCTGTGGATGTACTTCTTCCAGGACAGTCTGTCTGGAGGGTCTTTGGAATGGTACACTAAATTGAAATCTTCGGATATCAAAAGCTGGCAAGATCTTGGAGATGCATTCTTTAAACAATACCAATTTAATGCTGATATGGCTCCTAGCCGTACCCAATTGCAGGGTATGTCTCAGAAGCCTAACGAGGGGTTTAAAGAATATGCACAGAGGTGGAGGGAGTTGGCTGCCCGAGTCCAACCTCCGTTGGTAGACCGAGAAATGTCAGATCTGTTTATGGGTACCCTGTAGGGGACCTTTGCTGAAAGAATGGTTGGATGCCCGGTTACCAACTTTGCTGATATAGTGGTGGCTGGAGAAAGAATTGAAAGTTGGTTGAAGCTGGGGAAGATACAGGGTAACGCTTCGTCGTCTGGATCGAAGAAGCCCTTTGGAAATGGTCAGAGGAAGAAGGAGGGTGACACCAGTGCAGTGTATGCTCAGAAAGGACAGAGTAGGGATCGTTACTACCAGCACACTGCTGCGGTAACCATTCCTGCTGATAATCAACAACAGCAACAACAACAACCGCAACAACAACGACAGCCATTTCAACAGAGACCGCAGAGGGCCGGGTATCAAGTAAGAGGACGAATGAATGATCGTCAATTTGATAGGCCACCTGTTACCTATTCATTCTTGCTGAAGAAGTTGAAGGATTTGGGGTTGGTCCAGCTGAGGACGTTGGCACCGTTGAGACCTGATCAGAGGCCGGCCAGTTTTGATGAGAACGCCAAGTGTGAATTCCACTCAGGTGCTCCTGGACACAATGTAGAAAATTGTAAAGCTTTTAAGCATGTGGTCCAGGACTTGGTGGATTCTAAGGCAATCAACTTCGCACCATCCCCAAATGTGAATGTTAATCCCATGCCTGCGCATGGTCAAATGGGGGTGAATGCAATTTCTCAGGATGAGGGCCGAATCGGGCTGATGAGTGTAGACCAGTTGAAGACTCCGTTGGCTGAGGTCAAGAGATAATTGTTGAAGAATGGGGTCTTCCCGGGCTGTGATGACTGTTGTGCTGCGTGCACCGTTGTTCCCGATGGGTGTGTATTATTGAGGGAGGCTGTCCAGAAGATGATGGATGAGGGAAGCCTCAGATTTGAGAAAATTGATTCGGGGAAGGAAGATATCTCCACCATAACCATCTATTTCGATCCGGTTGATTTGTCAACGTTGGCAGATGCGGCTCCAGTTACCATCACGGTACCTGGGCCAATTCCTTATGACAAAGATGACGCCGTGCCGTGGCATTATGGTGGAGAAGTATATTGTAATGGGGAGAAGTTGGAGGATCAGGCTGCAAGTGAAACCACCGTTTCAAAGGTGGATAATGCCGGACCTAGTGGTTTCACTCGCAGTGGAAGGTTGTTTGCCCCTGATGCTTTGAGAAGTGGGGAAGGAGAAAAAGAGAAGAAAGAAAAGGCCGAGGCTTTAGCCAGGGCAAGAGGAAAGCAGGTGGTAAATGAGGGTACTCCCGTGGCGACACCGGTGCCTGGTGGGTCGGAGAGAGAACTTGATGATGAAGCCGAAGAATTTTTGAGGATCATCAAGAAGTCTGAGTACAAGCTTGTTGACCATCTACAGCAGACCCCATCCAAGATCTCAATCTTGTCATTGTTGCTGAGCTCCGAGGGGCATAAGGAGGCCTTGCTGAAAATACTGAAAAGAGCCTATGTTCCCCAAGAGATCAGAATTAATCAGTTGGAGACGGTGGTGTCAAATGTCAATGACAGCCATGGGCTGGGTTTCACCGATCTTGATTTAACCGTGGATGGGCGTAATCATAATCGGGCTTTACACATTGCTATGAAGTGTAAAGGAGCCGTGCTTTCGCACGTGTTGGTTGATACCGGCTCCTCTTTAAACGTGTTGCCAAAGAAAGCCCTGGCAAAATTGGACTGTGAAGGGTTAATTTTGACGCCCACTGACCTGATAGTGAAGGCTTTTGACGGTTCGAAGCGGGCTGTGTTCGGGGAAGTGGAGCTCCCGGTGAAGATCGGGCCCGAGGTGTTCAAGTCGGTATTTTATGTCATGGATATTCAGCCGGCATACAGTTGCCTGTTGGGTCGCCCATGGATCCATGCTGCTGGGGCAGTGACTTCGACTTTGCACCAGAAGCTGAAGTATATCTGGGATGGGCAGGTCGTCACCGTTTGTGGGGAGGAAGACATCTTCGTCAGCCACCTATCATCGTTCAAATACGTGGAAATGGACGGTGAAATTGTGGAGACACCAAGTCAAGCATTCGAAACCGTCAAGGTGGAGAATGCTCTTTTTGCCAAAGAAGAGGAGAAGCCGTCCATTTCTTCATACAAACAGGCTGCTGAGGTGGTGAGGAGTGGAGAAGCTCCAGGATGGGGAAAGATGATGGACATCGCCGCCAAGAAAGACAGATTTGGAGTGGGTTATCAGCCGGGCCGAGGCTCGTCTGGACAGGGCAGAGGACGTCGTCCGTCATTCACGTTCACCAGTGCTGGAATGCTGGATCCAGATCACATATGTATGGTGGGTGAAGAAGTTGACAGTGATTGTGAGATTGATCAATGGATAAAGCCGTGCGTACCAGGGATGGAAGTCCAGAACTGGAAGGCCGAAAAGATCATCACTGTCACTCTACTTGAAGAGTAATATTTTCTGTTTTCAATTTTATTTGCATGGAAGCCATACGTTTTGCCCGAAACGTAATGGTTCATTGTAAGGGCCACCTCATGTTTCATTTTGCAAAATTGGCATCAGTAATAAATGGATGTTTTTCAATTAAAAGCAGCGTTCCCTGTTTTTCATTTATTTTTGCAGTTTAAAATAAAAATAAAGATGGCATTGTTTTCATTTTCCTCTTTTTCAATTTGTCTCGCTCCGGTTCTAAAGTAGTGCATGAATCAACATTCATGCAGATGCGATCATTCTCCGGATCTCATTGATAACAATCCTGTTACACCCTCATATGACTTCGACAATCCGATCTATCATGCCGAAGAAGAAGGCGAAGAGGATTGTGAACTGCCAGAGGAATTAGCCAGGTTGTTGAAACAAGAGGAGAAGGTGATTCAACCACACGAGGAGCAAGTTGAGGTTGTGAATCTGGGTACCGACGAGGTCAGAAAGGAAGTGAAAATCGGGGTTGCGTTGGAGGAAAGTGTTAAGAGCAGAATGGTAGCCTTGTTGAAAGAGTATGTTGATATCTTCGCCTGGTCTTATCAAGATATGCCAGGGTTGGATACCGATATCGTTGTGCACAAGTTACCATTGAGAGCAGATTGTCCTCCAGTGAAGCAGAAGTTGCGCAGAACCCGACCTGAGATGGCCATGAAAATTAAAGAAGAGGTACAGAAGCAGTTGGATGCTGGTTTCCTAGCTGTCACTAATTATCCACCTTGGGTCGCGAATATTGTGCCGGTGCCGAAGAAGGATGGGAAGGTGAGAATGTGTGTGGACTACCGGGATCTGAATAGAGCTAGCCCGAAGGATGATTTCCCACTACCTCACATTGATGTGTTGGTAGATAGTACAGCTCAGTTCTCGGTGTTTTCCTTCATGGATGGCTTTTCTGGCTATAATCAAATTAAAATGTCGCCAGATGATATGGAGAAAACAACGTTCATCACACCATGGGGCACCTTTTGCTATAAGGTGATGCCATTTGGTCTCAAGAACGCCGGTGCTACTTATCAGAGGGCTATGGTGACTTTGTTTCATGATATGATTCATCATGAAATCAAATGCTATGTTGATGACATGATAGCAAAGTACCAGACGGAGGAGGGGCATTTGGTAGATCTGGCCAAGTTGTTTGACCGGTTGAGACAATTCAGACTAAGGTTGAATCCTAATAAGTGCACTTTCGGAGTGCGGTCCGGTAAATTGCTGGGGTTTATTGTAAGTGAAAGAGGAATCGAGGTTGATCCTGCTAAAGTAAAAACGATACAAGAAATGCCTGAACCGAGAACAGAGAAGGAAGTTCGTGGCTTCTTAGGTAGATTGAACTACATTTCACGGTTCATATCTCATCTAACAGCCACGTGTGAACCTATATTCAAGTTGTTGAGAAAAGATCAAACGGTCAGGTGGAATAATGATTGCCAAGCGGCATTTGAAAAGATAAAAGAGTATTTGCAGGAGCCTCCAATTCTGATGCCTCCTGTGGAGGGACGACCGTTAATTCTGTACTTGACGGTCCTCGAGGGGTCTATGGGGTGTGTATTGGGGCAGCATGACGAGTCTGGTCGAAAAGAGCATGCCATATACTACCTTAGCAAAAAGTTTACCGACTGTGAAACAAGATATTCACTGCTCGAGAAAACTTGTTGTGCTTTGGTCTGGGCTGCTCGCCGACTGAGGCAGTATATGCTGGTTCATACCACTTTATTGATTTCCAAGATGGATCCAATCAAGTACATTTTTGAGAAGCCAACATTGACCGGACGGGTTGCGAGGTGGCAAATGATTTTGACTGAATATGATATTCAATATACCTCTCAGAAAGCAATCAAGGGGAGTGTATTGTCTGATTACCTCGCCCAGCAACCCATTGATGATTATCATCAATGAAGTTTGAATTCCTTGATGAGGACATCATGTTTCTCAAATCGAAAGATTGCGAGGAACCAATCCCGGAGGAGGGGCCTGACCCTGAATCCGAATGGATTCTGATGTTTGATGGGTCCGTTAACGTGAATGGTAGTGGTGTTGGTGCTGTTTTGGTTACGCCGAAAGAATCCCATATTCCTTTTGCTGCCCGGCTAACATTTGGATGCACCAACAACGTGGCTGAATATGAAGCTTGTATCCTGGGGATTGAAGAGGCGATTGATTTGAGGATCAAGAACCTTGTTATATATGGAGATTCAGCTTTGGTTGTGAACCAGGTTAACGGGAAATGGTATACGCATCAGTCTCATTTAGTTCCATACCGGGATTATACGAGGAGATTGTTGACGTTTTTCGCCAAGGTGGTTTTGCATCATGTGCCGAGAGAAGAGAATCCTTTGGCAGATGCTTTGGCTACTCTGGCTGCCTTGATTAAGGTGCAGTGGTGGAATCAGTTCCCAAGTGTTGAGGTGGGACGTTTGGATAGACCGACTTATGTGTTTGTTGTTGACACAACGCCTGACGATGAGAAGCCGTGGTATTACGATATCAAGCACTATCTGGAGACCCAAGAATATCCTGAGGGAGCATCCAAGAAGGACCGAAAGACTCTGAGGAGGTTGTCCATGGTGTTCTATCTGAACAAGGATGAGGTGTTGTACAAGAGAAATTTCGATTGGGTTTTGCTCAGATGTGTTGATGATAAAGAAGCAAGCCAATTGATAAAAGAGGTTCACGAGGGGTCGTTCGGTACCCATGCCAGTGGGAATGCAATGGTGAAGAAGCTGCTGAGGGCAGGTTATTATTGGATGACAATGGAGGCTCAATGTTTCAATTTTGTGCGGAAGTGTCATAAATGCCAGATTTATGCCGACAAGGTGCACGTGCCTCCAAATCCGTTGAGTTTAATGTCGTCTCTGTGGCCGTTTGCTATGTGGGGCATTGATATGATTGGGAAGATTGAGCCTACGGCTTCGAATGGGCATCGGTTCATATTAGTGGCTATTGATTACTTCACCAAATGGGTGGAAGCAGCCTCTTATGCAAACGTAACAAAGCAGGTCGTCGCCAGATTCCTGAAGAGAGACATCATTTGCAGATATGGGGTTCCCGAGAGAATCATTACTGATAATGGTTCTAATTTGAACAATAAGATGATGGCAGAACTGTGTCGGGAGTTCAAGATTGGGCATCACAATTCTTCTCCTTATCGTCCGAAGATGAATGGGGCGGTCGAGGCAGCCAATAAGAATATTAAGAAGATTATGCAGAAGATGGTCGTGACCTATAAGGATTGGCACGAGATGTTGCCATTCGCACTGCATGGGTATCGAACTTCAGTGCGCACATCTACTGGGGCAACGCCTTTCTCGTTGGTACATGGACGGTGAGGATTTTCCATCCCTTGTGAATGCGGACGTAGTTAAAAAATACTTCGTATAAAGAGACCCGCTGGACGAAAAGAACAAAAGAGTCCAGGCAAAAAAGGGCATCCCGACGAACCAAAGAAAAAAAAAGAGAAAAAGGTTTGGGCAACAATTAGGGATAAAAAAAAAAGAAAAAAACTGTACACCCGGCAAGTCGAAAACCCCACAAGGGCGGCTTGGGCAAAAAAGGGTATCCTGGTGGACTGAAAACCCGAAAGGGCGGTCCAGGCAAAAGAGGGATTGAAACGAACAACTGCGTCTAGCATGATCGTTTGTACTTTGGTTAAGACACCATGGATAATCCCCGGTAGGGAGCAGTCGGAAACGTCTTGTTCAGAAGGCGGAAAGAGCGGAGAGTCTGAGGACATATGGGGTGTAACCGAGTTGGAACTCGATGAGATCACGGTTTCACATTGCCATTAGGATAGATTTTCCTTTTGTGCGCAATTACCTCTTTTTTCAGGAATTGCTCCCTTTGTATTGCTTGGTTTTGAGCCACACCTTTTCAATCAATAAAATGCATATTCAGTCAAATAATGTTGTTTTTGTTTTCATTACCGCTTTGATTGCAAAAACATCCGTTTATTTTGATAAAGAATCTTTGTATTTCGAAACATGGAGATCCCTTCCAATGCATGTTTATAAGATTGAAAACTTGAAATCTTATTTGAAAGGTTGAGTGACCCATGTGTTGAAACTTTGGCACGCCTAGGGCACGTTTTTGTCTAACGATCTCTTTTGCAGGTACTGTTAGATGTTTTCACTCACTTACAGGTGGTGATGAGAAGCTTTTGACAAAAGATCCCCGTGGAGTCCAATCAGGGACAAGAGATTGAGGAATGGTGAAAAGACGGTGAGAGAAATGTACGACGATCCTGGAAGGTTAATCAAGAAGACTCTTCAAAGTCTGGAGATTGGAAAGTTTGTATGAATCCAGGGAGTGCGATCTCCGTGGAGTACGGAGAAGTCGGGAATACAAGGTGATGAATCAGAAAAGTCCAGACGAGTCGGGGAGCTCTCAAGAGTGGAAAGCTTACACTGGATTTAGATGTTGAATACCGGGGTTCGGTGAGTCGACGGGTGTTCTGTGCCAGACTTTCCTGGTTTTCCCAAGCAGAGACAGAATTGTTATCTCCCCAGCAGATTCAAGGTCTGAGTCTTCCCTAGCAGGGACGGGATGGTTATTCCCCAGCAGGTTTTAGATCGATGTTTCCTCAGCAGCCAAGCTTGAAGGTTGCTATTTCCCCAGCGAAGGTGTCCGTTGTTGGCTTTTCCCCCAGCAAGTCAGAGACCGTTGTTTCCCCCACAGAGTGCGTTGGTGGTTTCTTCCCCAGCGAAATCCTCAAGCGGATCGGGTGCATAGGAGGTTATCCCTAGTGAGGGTGGCCTATTTCCCAACAGCAGCGCTATTCCCCAGCAGGGTGGAGGTTGGAGTGTTGTCGAGTTCCTCAACAGAGTGCCTCGAGCTCCCCAGAAGAGTCCCTTGAGGGGGATACTTTTTATGCATTCATCATGTAGATAAGCATAGCATATTGCATAGCTAATTGCGTAGCGTTTCCATGATTATGGAGCCTTACGCTAATAAAAATCATCATCATGCATCAGCATTGCAAGCATAAGCTAGTCCCAAGTCGTGGTTACTGTTTGAGAGGTGGTTTCGCCAGAGGGTGAAGATGTTACTCCGAGGAGTTTGGCATTGTGATTTTGAATCAACAGTATTCCCCAGTAGTGCGATATTGGAGGAAGGATTTCTGTCGGGCGGAGATGGAAATGATAATCAAAGAAGTTTTGGGGTTCAAAGGAAAAAAAGTAAAGAAAGAAAAATCCCCAGCTAAGCGCAAGTTGTTCGTCTGCTAGGGTTGAATAGAGGATAGCATGTTCATGGCTTGTTATCCTCAGCATGGGTCGTTGGCACGCATGCCACCTCATTTATCAATATCCTTTATTTCTGTTGATGCTGACAGGCATGAAAAAGTTTTCCGGTATTCAGACCGAAGTGGGTTTTCAGACCAGTTTCTGATTTTCAGATCGAAGAAGCTTCCGAAGTTCAGATCGATGCAGCTTGCGGCGTTCAGGCCAGGTTTCCGGTGTTCAGGTCGAGGTGGGTTTTCAGACCAGTTTCAGATTTTCAGATCGAAGAAGCTTCCGAAGTTCAGATCGATGCAGCTTGCGGCATTCAAGCCAATTTTCGGGTATTCAGACCGATATGGCACTCAGGCCAGCTTTCCGATTTTCAGATCGAGGAAGTTTCCGACGTTCAGGTCGAAGTACTTGTGGCACTCAGGCCAGTTTCCGATTTTCAGATCGAAGAAGTTTCCGACGTTCAGGTCGAAGTACTTGTGGCACTCAGGCCAGTTTTCGATTTTCAGATCGAAGAAGTTTCCGACGTTCAGGTCGAAGTACTTGTGGCACTCAGGCCAGTTTCCGATCTTCAGATCAAAGAAGTTTCCGACGATCAGGTTGAAGTACTTGTGGCACTCAGGCCAGTTTTCCGGTATTCAGACCGAAGTGGCATTCAGGCCAATTTTTCGGGTGTTCAGACCAGATTTCCGGTGATCAGACCGATATTAATACTCTCATACTCCGATGCTCAGTATTCAGACTGATGAGCGGCGTTCAGGCCATGGTTCTTGTGTTACCATTTATTTTGGTATCCAGGTCAACGTTCCGTTTCGGTATTCAGGCCGACTGTCTCCGTACCAGACGGGTTTTTCTTTTAAGATCATTTCTTTGCCGATTCTGACAGGCATTGTTAATTATTTCCCAGCGGAGTGAAAATTGTTCGTTTGTTCTTGGTATTCAATCCCTCTTCACCCTGATCATCTGAAAGCCGAGGCTATTCATATCGACAGGTTCACAGCGGATTGAATAGGGGCAGCTGTAACACCTTAAAATTTTCCCTCCTCTCTTGGGACTAGCTTAGCATATTGCATCTCATTTTTAGGACATTAGGCATTACATCTTTGCATATCATGTGAAATAAGCAAGTCATCCTCCTAGGTCTTTCTCAGAAGATAGAGAGGTTAAAAGATTCAAGCCTGAGGGTCTCATAAATTGATCACTAATCATCTGAGGTTTGTGCTCCAATTAGGGTTTCATGGTTCCTCAGGGAGGTTGAGTATTATCTTGGTTGAGAGGGTATCTCATCATCATCATGGTTCATTATTTCTGATCAGATTCCTTGGGATTAGGGTTTTGACCTCTGGTCAACCCTAATCAGTTGCATTCTAATAGTCAGGGATCTTCAAGGAGATGAGGTCTTTCTTGAGAAGGAGATCATCTTATGGTTATTATGTGGAGCTTGTATAAGCTAGGGTTTCATTTTGGTGCCATTTCATCAAGTGGTTGAGGCTCAAAATCATCTGTGCATGATCAAGTCAACTGCAAAGTCAACTGTGGATTTGGAGGTGGGAAGTGGTTAGAGATGCCTCATTCATGTTCAAACAAGTCTCATTTGACATTTCAAACATCAACATTGAAGAATTTGAGGTCAGGTCAAGACTTTCCAAAAATAGCAAGTGACTTGTAATTTGAACTTTCCAAAAATGGAAAGGTTTTGGACCAACTTCAACTTCAAATTACATCATCAATAAAGCTTCAAATGAAATTTTGTTGAACATGAAAGTTGTATATATTTCTCTCCCATTTCCAAAAAGTCCAAGATCATGAATTTCTCATGTGTGGTTGAGGAGATATGGTCCAATCATGGAAAAGTGTGGTTCAAACTTCAAATGAGCATAACTTTCAAACCAAAACTCCAATTTGAGTGGTTCTTTTTGCACTTTGATCCTTGTAACATGTATTTTCCAAGCATACTATCACTTGACATGAAATCTCATTGCATGATTATTGGTGCATTCATGAAGATTTTTGGGAAAAATTTCATAAACTCACTTTGGTTGATCATGAGCATACCAAATCAGTTTCAAACCCTGCATGGGAGGTTTTTAAGTGGGTTTTGGGCCAGAAAATGCACTGTTCACGTGCATGAGGGTGCATGGAGTGAAAATTGCATTTTTGCACAAGCACCACAAAACTCACTAATCACATTTGCATTTGCCCTAAACATTTCTTAAACATGATTAGCATGAGGTATATATGCTTAATCATAACTGTTTTGCTCAGAATCAACATTTCAGATCTAGAATCACCAAAATCTCCAAATTTCTCTCTCAATTTTTTTCCAAAATTCTTCAAACTTAAACACATTTCATTGCTGAATTCATCATCATGAAGCATAATTGAGCATATTTAGACAAGAATTCAGAAGAAATTGTGGTACATTGAGCTAGAGTAGAAGCTTGAAGCATCCATGGCAGTTGGAGATTCAGCTGGTTTCGTGCATCCTTGAGCCTCACATTCATCATCATTCATCTCAAGAAGCATATTGGAAGAGATCTGAGCATTGCCAAGCCTTGGAAGCAAGTGAATCCAATTCTGTTCATCAAGAGGTACCTAAGTTGCTTTGAGTTCTTTTGAACTTGCTTTTGCTTTGCTTGGTTGCTTAACCACTGAGGTATATTTTCTCTGACTTCATGTAGTCTGGAAGACCTGTCCTGTTATGTGGGCAGGCACCTGTCTGAAGCCCTCCTTAAGAGGCAATGCTTGTGAATGTTTACTTTTGTACCAAGCAGGTAAAGACCTCTTAAGAGGGAATTGGCAGATAAAAGAGATGTGTAATCCATCTCCTGCTACTCAGTGTGTCATTCACTTTGCTCACACACCTCGTGTTGATGCATTGTGGATAATAGCCCAAGATCTATGTTGTGTCAGTCATCTGTGGAGAAGAGTTCCTACATTCTGAACTCCCACATTTTCTATTTTGAGTCAAGCTCTCCCAGGCCAGGGATAAGAGCTGTGAGGTCTTATCCTCACTTCCCATTTCATCTGCTTCACCCTAACTCTCAATGTTAGGGTTAAGAGCTAACCACACCCCATTCCAGTTGGCTTGCTTTTGCAGCCTAACCTTGTATGAGCCCAATTGATTGCATATAGTGTGTGTGATTGTTTATTGTGCTTGTGTTGTTTGACTGTGCTGTTTAGGATAGCTTGCTCCCTGTGCAAGTTAGATAGAAACCTCAACCTAGGACCATTGTGGATTACATGATAACTATTAGGCTCGAGTCAGGCTCCCTTCTAGTTTGTCATTTCCCAGTCTCTGGTTAGGTTAGAAGTTCTTTCCCTGTTTAGGGGAACTACGTCGCCCTGATCCTCATACCAGATGAGGTACGTAGGCAGGAGATCGTACGAGATCTCTCCGGGCACCCTTTTCCTTTTTTGTGTGTGTTTGCTTGACAACTAGCAGGCTCGAGTACCAGACTCCCTGTTAGCTTGTCTGTTCAACTTTTTGTTGCTTTTTGACGACTCAGCGTCCGGTTAACCCCTTTTGTGTGTGTTTGGAGTCCGACATAAGTCCAGCGATTGGCAGTTGGTTTCCTGTGTGTGTTTGTTGGTTCGGAGTCTGATGTAAGTCCAGTGATTGGCATTCGGTTTCCATGTTTGCTTGTTTGGGTGGAGTCTGACGTAAGTCCAGCGGTTGGCAGTCGGTTTCCTGTGTTGGTTTTGTTTGGCGTGTGTTAGCCGAACTACGGTAGCTCTGATTCTCATTCCAGATGAGATACGTAGGCATAGGATGCGATATCCTAGCGAGCCCGTTCCCCTCTTATTCCATCTGTGTTTCCTTCCTGTGTGTGTGTGCAGCTTGTGAGCAATGTTTAGCAACCTTTCTTCTATTCTTTTGAGCGTGGATCCCGTCGAGTACGACGGATGCGTAGGGGTGCTAATACCTTCCCTTCGCATAACCGACTCCCGATCCCATCTCTCTCTGGTCGCGAGACCATGTCTTTTCCAGGTTTACTTCGAGCGTTTCCTTTCCCTCTTTTGGGATAAATAACGCACGGTGGCAGCTCTGTTTGTTTTGTTTTTTCCCGCCGGTTGTTTTTCGCGGATGCGACAGCTGGCGACTCTGCTGGGGAAAAAGAGAGTTGACCTCTTGCTGGTCCATCTTCCCTAAGCGAGTCACTCTTAGAGTTCTCTAGGATAGTTTAGGTTGCTTGTGTTGCTCTATTTATTGCATTTATGATTATTGTACTGTGATTATTTGTATATGTGTTTGCATGCATCATGTTATCATTATGCTGGATTCTGTACAGGTGGTTCCTCTGATTTGGGGAGGGGTGTCTTGAGTGGGGCTAAAACCCAGGCCCGAGTATACACCTAGGATTAGTGTGGTCTCATGTTGCCTCTCATGTTAGGTCAACATGTTTTTGGCGACGTGACATACCACAAGCCGGACGAGGTTCTTTTGAGGGAGCTCTTCCTTTGTGGAGTATCCACTTTGGTTGAGTCACTTCATTTGAGCTATTGACTTCGGTGACCGTTCTTTCCTGGATAATTGGTTTAGACGATCTTATGAGAGCTGCAACGGCACACCCGAAAGGGAAAACCCGTTGAGTATCTTTGCCCGATTGTCGAGACCATTATCCGCCTTAGGATGACCTGATTAGAATTCACCTGTGAGGGGAGGGTTGATTCTTACAGATGCATGTTCTGATGGTGACTTTGATGGTGACTAATGGTTCAGTTATTGATCAGAGTCCTATTTATAAGTCGGATTTATGGATTTATTTCTGAGACGCCAGAGTTCTGTCCGTGGTATTTATCAGTGGGGATCCGTTTATTTCAGGATTCCCTGGGCTGGTTCAGAGGGTCTCGTGGTTATCAGTTCAGTGATTTCCCAGTGATGATGGTGATATATCCTTCAGTTCCGTTTATGTCGGAACTCCTGAGTTGGATTTATGGTTGCTCAGTACCTCAGATGGTTGTGATCAGTTCAGAGGCTGTAACTCAGTGCAGTGGATGTTCAGATGACTTGGAGGATGGCACAGTGCATTGCATTCATACATCAGCATCATTCACATTTTGCATTTATCTGCATCTAACTCATGTTTATCCATATGCAGGGGACATTATTGATTGAGATCCTGGTTGAGAGACTTCTTTGATCCAGACATGAGGATCGGCTTGAAAGATGACGTCGTCTACAGTTTCTTCGATCCAGAGATTGGTGTGCTGAGAGATATGATAGCATTGATTACACCTGACCATGTGGGGATGTTCCGTGAGGCATACGGTGGTATTCTGAAGTCGGTTTTCAGGCTCACAGACAGTGACAGGAGTGTCATCCATACTTTTCTCCAGTTCTATGACCCGGGCTTGAGATGCTTCGTGTTCCCGGATTACTTGTTGGGACCCTTGATGGAGGACTATGCCAGCATCCTGGGTATTCAGATCAGAGATCAGATTCCTTTCTATGCCACTAAGGGGGAGCCTGATGTTGCGGAGATCTCTCGTGCTCTTTATTTGAGCCCAGAGATGATTAAGGGGGGTTTGAAGGATAAAGGAAAGTTACCCGGTTTTCATCTAAGTTTCTTGGAGGCTAAAGCCAAGGAGCATGCTGTTGTGGGTAATTGGAGGGCCGTTTGTGCTTTGCTTGTTGTGAGCATTTATGGGATCATCATGTTCCCTAATCAGAAGAACTTTGTGGACATTAATGTCGTTCGGTTGTTTATGCAGAGGAATCCTATTCCTACTCTGGTGGGGGATGTCTATTACTCGGTCCATAATCGGAACGAGAAGCGGCGTGGTGGATTGATCCGATGTTGTGCTCAGCTGTTGTACAAATGGTTCATGGGGTATTTGCCTTCCAGGGGTGCCTTTGTCTTTCTTGATCCTACTGTCAAGTGGTCATTCAGGTTGATGGGTTTGCGAGCCAAGGACATAGCTTGGACTCACAATGGTATGGCTGGACGAGATTTCATTTACAGTTGTGGGAGTCTTCCCAATGTGCCTCTTATAGGAGTTCAAGGTTGCATTAATTACAACCCGGTGCTTCTTAGGAGACAGATGGGGTTTGCTGTGGAGGGTCCTCCACTCGGGCGAGAGATTCAGGAGTCTTTCTACTTCCCAATTGAGGGTAATCAGCCAAAGTTGAGGCAAGTGTCTGATGAATGGCGCGACATTCAGAGAAAGGGCAAGGTTCCTTTTGGCAAGGTTAACAACAGGTCTTTTCCTCTGTTTGATGATTGGCTTAGGAAGAGGATTGAGCTCACACATCTCCCATTTCCTGGAGGTGATCCTTGGTGTCCTTTGATTGAAGGGCCACGTTCTTCTGTCAGCATGGAAGAGTTCCTTGAGATGAAGAAAGCCAGAGATCAGCTGCAAACAGAGAAGACTGAGTTGGAGATGAGTGTTGCTAGAATTCAGATGGCTAATCAGGAAATCAAAGGGAAAATAGAAGACCAGGATAAGAGGCATGCTCTTGTGGTAAAGCGATTTGAGATAGACACCGCTTATTATGGCAAGGTTAGCCAAGCTTTAGAGTCATCCACGAGGGAGCACGACATCACCAAGGAGAGGTTGGCTAAAGCTTCGAAGGTCATCGAAGATGAGAAGAGGAGACAAATCCTTGTAAGGGATCAGAGGGAAGACAAAGTCAGAATCCTTGTCGCAGAGTGGGAGGCAAAGCTGAAGATTAAGGAAGAAGAGAACACGAAGATTATTGCTGAGAGAGATCACTATCTTGCTGAGAGGGATCATTACTTCAGACAGATGAAGATTCACCAGAAGGAGATAGGGAGATTGCAGCAGGAGAACACTGAGCTTAGGTTTGCTGTGAAGTTTACCAAGATGGTAGATGATACAGAGCCTTCTGTGGGGCCTTCTTCAGCGTAGCCTTTTGTTATCATTTGTGTTGGATTACTGTCAGGCCTGTTGACGGAATTCACTTGTTTGTATTTTCTTTCTGTTTCTGGAGAATTGTATTTGGTTTGTATCAGACTCGATGTATGACTCTTGCACGTATGGTGCACTTTTGATATGCAATGGTTGTTTTCATTCAATGATTGGTCTTCAGGCTTTATTTGCTTTGTCATGTTTCACTCACACAGCACACACATGGTTGGGTGGTATCTTTGCTAAATCATAATTCTCTGCACTGTATGTCAAAATCAATCGATGAATGTCAGAATATTGCTGCCGGATTATTATCTGTCTCGATGAAGCCAGGATCGAAAGACAGAGTGTTCCTCATATGGATAGACATTGCATTCATGCATAATCATAATAACTTGTATTCTATTTTGCAGGTGTCAGTTTCTAACGTGCTTGATTGTTTCAGGAATCATTGCTCGTGCGCGTAGAATCATTCCCTTGCACACAACCCGTCCACACAGATACTTTACCAGACGCAACACACCCAGGCTGATGGATCTACCCAATGCAGATTTTCTTGAGCTGAAGGAGAAAATGAACGAACTGATCAATGTTATGCAAGGGTTTGCCGTGGGGCAAAAAGCACTTGCTGCTAAAGTGGAGAAGCTCGAGCGGGCTTCAGCTGCCAACAATGGTATTAATTTGGAGGGTGTCTCCAACCATGGCCTTGGTGGTTCCAGGGATGGAGGAGATCTCGGAAAAAAGACAACTGCTGGCGTGGTGATCAACAATGGGGGTGGTTTTGGTGCTGCCACGAGCGGTAGACCAGGTCCGATGGGCAACAATATGAAGGATAGCCTGTTTCCTCCTTTCTTCGGGGCTGAGGAGGATAGAGAGGAGGACGGAGAAGCAGATCAATTCTCCATGTTGAATGAACAATTTGGCCAATACGGTGTCCAACCACCAAACAAAGAGATTCAGGTGCTGGCGGAGAAAATCAGGGCCTTGGAAAGCCATGCTACTCCAGGGGTTGTCAATATGTCCAATATGGGGCTGGTTGAGGGGATTGTGATCCCGCAAAAGTTTAAAGCGCCTGCATTTGACAAATATAATGGGAGTTCTTGCCCGGAAACTCACCTCCAGGCTTTTGTCCGTAAGATTTCTGCTTATACAATGGACCAAAAGCTGTGGATGTACTTCTTCCAAGACAGTCTGTCTGGAGGGTCTTTGGAATGGTACACTAAATTGAAATCTTCGGATATCAAAAGCTGGCAAGATCTTGGAGATGCATTCTTTAAACAATACCAATTTAATGCTGATATGGCTCCTAGCCGTACCCAATTGCAGGGTATGTCTCAAAAGCCTAACGAGGGGTTTAAAGAATATGCACAGAGGTGGAGGGAGTTGGCTGCCCGAGTCCAACCTCCGTTGGTAGACCGAGAAATGTCAGATCTGTTTATGGGTACCCTGTAGGGGACCTTTGCTGAAAGAATGGTTGGATGCCCGGTTACCAACTTTGCTGATATAGTGGTGGCTGGAGAAAGAATTGAAAGTTGGTTGAAGCTGGGGAAGATACAGGGTAACGCTTCGTCGTCTGGATCGAAGAAGCCCTTTGGAAATGGTCAGAGGAAGAAGGAGGGTGACACCAGTGCAGTGTATGCTCAGAAAGGACAGAGTAGGGATCGTTACTACCAGCACACTGCTGCGGTAACCATTCCTGCTGATAATCAACAACAGCAACAACAACAACCGCAACAGCAACGACAGCCATTTCAACAGAGACCGCAGAGGGCCGGGTATCAAGTAAGAGGACGAATGAATGATCGTCAATTTGATAGGCCACCTGTTACCTATTCATTCTTGCTGAAGAAGTTGAAGGATTTGGGGTTGGTCCAGCTGAGGACGTTGGCACCGTTGAGACCTGATCAGAGGCCGGCCAGTTTTGATGAGAACGCCAAGTGTGAATTCCACTCAGGTGCTCCTGGACACAATGTAGAAAATTGTAAAGCTTTTAAGCATGTGGTCCAGGACTTGGTGGATTCTAAGGCAATCAACTTCGCACCATCCCCAAATGTGAATGCTAATCCCATGCCTGCGCATGGTCAAATGGGGGTGAATGCAATTTCTCAGGATGAGGGCCGAATCGGGCTGATGAGTGTAGACCAGTTGAAGACTCCGTTGGCTGAGGTCAAGAGATAATTGTTGAAGAATGGGGTCTTCCCGGGCTGTGATGACTGTTGTGCTGCGTGCACCGTTGTTCCCGATGGGTGTGTATTATTGAGGGAGGCTGTCCAGAAGATGATGGATGAGGGAAGCCTCAGATTTGAGAAAATTGATTCGGGGAAGGAAGATATCTCCACCATAACCATCTATTTCGATCCGGTTGATTTGTCAACGTTGGCAGATGCGGCTCCAGTTACCATCACGGTACCTGGGCCAATTCCTTATGACAAAGATGACGCCGTGCCGTGGCATTATGGTGGAGAAGTATATTGTAATGGGGAGAAGTTGGAGGATCAGGCTGCAAGTGAAACCACCGTTTCAAAGGTGGATAATGCCGGACCTAGTGGTTTCACTCGCAGTGGAAGGTTGTTTGCCCCTGATGCTTTGAGAAGTGGGAAGGAGAAAAAGAGAAGAAAGAAAAGGCCGAGGCTTTAGCCAGGGCAAGAGGAAAGCAGGTGGTAAATGAGGGTACTCCCGTGGCGACACCGGTGCCTGGTGGGTCGGAGAGAGAACTTGATGATGAAGCTGAAGAATTTTTGAGGATCATCAAGAAGTCTGAGTACAAGCTTGTTGACCATCTGCAGCAGACCCCATCCAAGATCTCAATCTTGTCATTGTTGCTGAGCTCCGATGGGCATAAGGAGGCCTTGCTGAAAATACTGAAAAGAGCCTATGTTCCCCAAGAGATCACAATTAATCAGTTGGAGACGGTGGTGTCAAATGTCAATGACAGCCATGGGCTGGGTTTCACCGATCTTGATTTAACCGTGGATGGGCGTAATCATAATCGGGCTTTACACATTGCTATGGAGTGTAAAGGAGCCGTGCTTTCGCACGTGTTGGTTGATACCGGCTCCTCTTTAAACGTGTTGCCAAAGAAAGCCCTGGAAAAATTGGACTGTGAAGGGTTAATTTTGACGCCCACTGACCTGATAGTGAGGGCTTTTGACGGTTCGAAGCGGGCTGTGTTCGGGGAAGTGGAGCTCCCGGTGAAGATCGGGCCCGAGGTGTTCAAGTCGGTATTTTATGTCATGGATATTCAGCCGGCATACAGTTGCCTGTTGGGTCGCCCATGGATCCATGCTGCTGGGGCAGTGACTTCGACTTTGCACCAGAAGCTGAAGTATATCTGGGATGGGCAGGTCGTCACCGTTTGTGGGGAGGAAGACATCTTCGTCAGCCACCTATCATCGTTCAAATACGTGGAAATGGACGGTGAAATTGTGGAGACACCAAGTCAAGCCTTCGAAACCGTCAAGGTGGAGAATGCTCTTTTTGCCAAAGAAGAGGAGAAGCCGTCCATTTCTTCATACAAACAGGCTGCTGAGGTGGTGAGGAGTGGAGAAGCTCCAGGATGGGGAAAGATGATGGACATCACCGCCAAGAAAGACAGATTTGGAGTGGGTTATCAGTCGGGCCGAGGCTCGTCTGGACAGGGCAGAGGACGTCGTCCGTCATTCACGTTCACCAGTGCTGGAATGCTGGATCCAGATCACATATGTATGGTGGGTGAAGAAGTTGACAGTGACTGTGAGATTGATCAATAGATAAAGTCGTGCGTACCAGGGATGGAAGTCCAGAACTGGAAGGCCGAAAAGATCATCACTGTCACTCTACTTGAAGAGTAATATTTTCTGTTTTCAATTTTATTTGCATGGAAGCCATACGTTTTGCCCGAAACGTAATGGTTCATTGTAAGGGTCACCTCATGTTTCATTTTGCAAAATTGGCATCAGTAATAAATGGATGTTTTTCAATTAAAAGCAGCGTTCCCTGTTTTTCATTTATTTTTGCAGTTTAAAATAAAAATAAAGATGGCAATATTTTCATTTTCCTCTTTTTCAATTTGTCTCGCTCCGGTTCTAAAGTAGTGCATGAATCAACATTCATGCAGATGCGATCATTCTCCGGATCTCATTGATAACAATCCTGTTACACCCTCATATGACTTCGACAATCCGATCTATCATGCCGAAGAAGAAGGCGAAGAGGATTGTGAACTGCCAGAGGAATTAGCCAGGTTGTTGAAACAAGAGGAGAAGGTGATTCAACCACACGAGGAGTAAGTTGAGGTTGTGAATCTGGGTACCGACGAGGTCAGAAAGGAAGTGAAAATCGGGGCTGCGTTGGAGGAAAGTGTTAAGAGCAGAATGGTAGCCTTGTTGAAAGAGTATGTTGATATCTTCGCCTGGTCTTATCAAGATATGCCAGGGTTGGATACCGATATCGTTGTGCACAAGTTACCATTGAGAGCAGATTGTCCTCCAGTGAAGCAGAAGTTGCGCAGAACCCGACCTGAGATGGCCATGAAAATTAAAGAAGAGGTACAGAAGCAGTTGGATGCTGGTTTCCTAGCTGTCACTAATTATCCACCTTGGGTCGCGAATATTGTGTCGGTGCCGAAGAAGGATGGGAAGGTGAGAATGTGTGTGGACTACCGGGATCTGAATAGAGCTAGCCCGAAGGATGATTTCCCACTACCTCACATTGATGTGTTAGTAGATAGTACAGCTCAGTTCTCGGTGTTTTCCTTCATGGATGGCTTTTCTGGCTATAATCAAATTAAAATGTCGCCAGATGATATGGAGAAAATAACGTTCATCACACCATGGGGCACCTTTTGCTATAAGGTGATGCCATTTGGTCTCAAGAACGCCGGTGCTACTTATCAGAGGGCTATGGTGACTTTGTTTCCTGATATGATTCATCATGAAATCGAATGCTATGTTGATGACATGATAGCAAAGTACCAGACGGAGGAGGGGCATTTGGTAGATCTGGCCAAGTTGTTTGACCGGTTGAGACAATTCAGACTAAGGTTGAATCCTAATAAGTGCACTTTCGGAGTGCGGTCCGGTAAATTGCTGGGGTTTATTGTAAGTGAAAGAGGAATCGAGGTTGATCCTGCTAAAGTAAAACGATACAAGAAATGCCTGAACCGAGAACAGAGAAGGAAGTTCGTGGCTTCTTAGGTAGATTGAACTACATTTCACGGTTCATATCTCATCTAACAGCCACGTGTGAACCTATATTCAAGTTGTTGAGAAAAGATCAAACGGTCAGGTGGAATAATGATTGCCAAGCGGCATTTGAAAAGATAAAAGAGTATTTGCAGGAGCCTCCGATTCTGATGCCTCCTGTGGAGGGACGACCGTTAATTCTGTACTTGACGGTCCTCGAGGGGTCTATGGGGTGTGTATTGGGGCAGCATGACGAGTCTGGTCGAAAAGAGCATGCCATATACTACCTTAGCAAAAAGTTTACCGACTGTGAAACAAGATATTCACTGCTCGAGAAAACTTGTTGTGCTTTGGTCTAGGCTGCTCGCCGACTGAGGCAGTATATGCTGGTTCATACCACTTTATTGATTTCCAAGATGGATCCAATCAAGTACATTTTTGAGAAGCCAACATTGACCGGACGGGTTGCGAGGTGGCAAATGATTTTGACTGAATATGATATTCAATATACCTCTCAGAAAGCAATCAAGGGGAGTGTATTGTCTGATTACCTCGCCCAGCAACCCATTGAGGATTATCAACCAATGAAGTTTGAATTCCCTGATGAGGACATCATGTTTCTCAAATCGAAAGATTGCGAGGAACCAATCCCGGAGGAGGGGCCTGACCCTGAATCCGAATGGATTCTGATGTTTGATGGGGCCGTTAACGTGAATGGTAGTGGTGTTGGTGCTGTTTTGGTTACGCCGAAAGAATCCCATATTCCTTTTGCTGCCCGGCTAACATTTGGGTGCACCAACAACGTGGCTGAATACGAAGCTTGTATCCTGGGGATTGAAGAGGCGATTGATTTGAGGATCAAGAACCTTGTTATATATGGAGATTTAGCTTTGGTTGTGAACCAGGTTAACGGGAAATGGTATACGCATCAGTCTCATTTAGTTCCATACCGGGATTATACGAGGAGATTGTTGACGTTTTTCGCCAAGGTGGTTTTGCATCATGTGCCGAGAGAAGAGAATCCTTTGGCAGATGCTTTGGCTACTATGGCTGTCTTGATTAAGGTGCAGTGGTGGAATCAGTTCCCAAGTGTTGAGGTGGGACGTTTGGATAGACCGACTTATGTGTTTGCTGTTGACACAGCGCCTGACGATGAGAAGCCGTGGTATTACGATATCAAGCACTATCTGGAGACCCAAGAATATCCTGAGGGAGCATCCAAGAAGGACCGAAAGACTCTGAGGAGGTTGACCATGGTGTTCTATCTGAACAAGGATGGGGTGTTGTACAAGAGAAATTTCGATTGGGTTTTGCTCAGATGTGTTGATGATAAAGAAGCAAGCCAATTGATGAAAGAGGTTCACGAGGGGTCGTTCGGTACCCATGCCAGTGGGAATGCAATGGTGAAGAAGCTGCTGAGGGCAGGTTATTATTGGATGACAATGGAGGCTCAATGTTTCAATTTTGTGCGGAAGTGTCATAAATGCCAGATTTATGCCGACAAGGTGCACGTGCCTCCAAATCCGTTGAGTTTAATGTCGTCTCCGTGGCCGTTTGCTATGTGGGGCATTGATATGATTGGGAAGATTGAGCCTACGACTTCGAATGGGCATCGGTTCATATTAGTGGCTATTGATTACTTCACCAAATGGGTGGAAGCAGCCTCTTATGCAAACGTAACAAAGCAGGTCGTCGCCAGATTCCTGAAGAGAGACATCATTTGCAGATATGGGGTTCCCGAGAGAATCATTACTGATAATGGTTCTAATTTGAACAATAAGATGATGGCAGAACTGTGTCGGGAGTTCAAGATTGGGCATCACAATTCTTCTCCTTATCGTCCGAAGATGAATGGGGCGGTCGAGGCAGCCAATAAGAATATTAAGAAGATTGTGCAGAAGATGGTCGTGACCTATAAGGATTGGCACGAGATGTTGCCATTCGCACTGCATGGGTATCGAACTTCAGTGCGCACATCTACTGGGGCAACGCCTTTCTCGTTGGTACATGGACGGTGAGGATTTTCCATCCCTTGTGAATGCGGACGTAGTTAAAAAATACTTCGTATAAAGAGACCCGCTGGACGAAAAGAACAAAAGAGTCCAGGCAAAAAAGGGCATCCCGACGAACCAAAGAAAAAAAAAAGAGAAAAAGGTTTGGGCAACAATTAGGGATAAAAAAAAAAAAAAAAAACTGTACACCCGGCAAGTCGAAAACCCCACAAGGGCGGCTTGGGCAAAAAAGGGTATCCTGGTGGACTGAAAACCCGAAAGGGCGGTCCAGGAAAAAGAGGGATTGAAACGAACAACTGCGTCTAGCATGATCGTTTGTACTTTGGTTAAGACACCATGGATAATCCCCGGTAGGGAGCAGTCGGAAACGTCTTGTTCAGAAGGCGGAAAGAGCGGAGAGTCTGAGGACATATGGGGTGTAACCGAGTTGGAACTCGATGAGATCACGGTTTCACATTGCCATTAGGATAGATTTTCCTTTTGTGCGCAATTACCTCTTTTCAGGAATTGCTCCCTTTGTATTGCTTGGTTTTGAGCCACACCTTTTCAATCAATAAAATGCATATTCAGTCAAATAATGTTGTTTTTTTGTTTTCATTACCGCTTTGATTGCAAAAACATCCGTTTATTTTGATAAAGAATCTTTGTATTTCGAAACATGGAGATCCCTTCCAATGCATGTTTATAAGATTGAAAACTTGAAATCTTATTTGAAAGGTTGAGTGACCCATGTGTTGAAACTTTGGTACGCCTAGGGCACGTTTTTGTCTAACGATCTCTTTTGCAGGTACTGTTAGATGTTTTCACTCACTTACAGGTGGTGATGAGAAGCTTTTGACAAAAGATCCCCGTGGAGTCCAATCAGGGACAAGAGATTGAGGAATGGTGAAAAGACGGTGAGAGAAATGTACGACGATCCTGGAAGGTTAATCAAGAAGACTCTTCAAAGTCTGGAGATTGGAAAGTTTGTATGAATCCAGGGAGTGCGATCTCCGTGGAGTACGGAAAAGTCGGGAATACAAGGTGATGAATCAGAAAAGTCCAGACGAGTCGGGGAGCTCTCAAGAGTGGAAAGCTTACACTGGATTTAGATGTTGAATACCGGGGTTCGGTGAGTCGACGGGTGTTCTGTGCCAGACTTTCCTGGTTTCCCCAAGCAGAGGCGGAATTGTTATCTCCCCAGCAGATTCAAGGTCTGAGTCTTCCCTATTAGGGACGGGATGGTTATTCCCCAGCAGGTTTTAGATCGATGTTTCCTCAGCAGCCAGGCTTGAAGGTTGCTATTTCCCCAGCGAAGGTGTCCGTTGTTGGCTTTTCCCCCAGCAAGTCAGAGACCGTTGTTTCCCCCACAGAGTGCGTTGGTGGTTTCTTCCCCAGCGAAATCCCCAAGCGGATCGGGTGCATAGGAGGTTATCCCTAGTGAGGGTGGCCTATTTCCCAACAACAGCGCTATTCCCCAGCAGGGTGGAGGTTGGAGTGTTGTCGAGTTCCTCAACAGAGTGCCTCGAGCTCCCTAGAAGAGTCCCTTGAGGGGGATACTTTTTATGCATTCATCATGTAGATAAGCATAGCATATTGCATAGCTAATTGCGTAGCGTTTCCATGATTATGGAGCCTTACGCTAATAAAAATCATCATCAAAGCATCAGCATTGCAAGCATAAGCTAGTCCCAAGTCGTGGTTACTGTTTGAGAGGTGGTTTCGCCAGAGTGTGAAGATGTTACTCCGAGGAGTTTGGCATTGTGATTTTGAATCAACAGTATTCCCCAGTAGTGCGATATTGGAGGAAGGATTTCTGTCGGGCGGAGATGGAAATGATAATCAAAGAAGTTTTGGGGTTCAAAGGAAAAAAAGTAAAGAAAGAAAAATCTCCAGCTAAGCGCAAGTTGTTCGTCTGCTAGGGTTGAATAGAGGATAGCATGTTCATGGCTTGTTATCCTCAGCATGGGTCGTTGGCACGCGTGCCACCTCATTTATCAATATCCTTTATTTCTGCTGATGCTGACAGGCATGAAAAAGTTTTCCGGTATTCAGACCGAAGTGGGTTTTCAGACCAGTTTCCGATTTTCAGATCGAAGAAGCTTCCGAAGTTCAGATCGATGCAGCTTGCGGCGTTCAGGCCAGGTTTCCGGTGTTCAGGTCGAGGTGGGTTTTCAGACCAGTTTCAGATTTTCAGATCGAAGAAGCTTCCGAAGTTCAGATCGATGCAGCTTGCGGCATTCAGGCCAGTTTTCGGGTATTCAGACCGATATGGCACTCAGGCCAGCTTTCCGATTTTCAGATCGAGGAAGTTTCCGACGTTCAGGTCGAAGTACTTGTGGCACTCAGGCCAGTTTCCGATTTTCAGATCGAAGAAGTTTCCGACGTTCAGGTCGAAGTACTTGTGGCACTCAGGCCAGTTTTCGATTTTCAGATCGAAGAAGTTTCCGACGTTTAGGTCGAAGTACTTGTGGCACTCAGGCCAGTTTCCGATCTTCAGATCAAAGAAGTTTCCGACGATCAGGTTGAAGTACTTGTGGCACTCAGGCCAGTTTTCCGGTATTCAGACCGAAGTGGCATTCAGGCCAATTTTTCGGGTGTTCAGACCAGATTTCCGGTGATCAGACCGATATTAATACTCTCATACTCCGATGCTCAGTATTCAGACTGATGAGCGGCGTTCAGGCCATGGTTCCTGTGTTACCATTCATTTTGGTATCCAGGTCAACGTTCCGTTTCGGTATTCAGGCCGACTGTCTCCGTACCAGACGGGTTTTTCTTTTAAGATCATTTCTTTGCCGATTCTGATAGGCATTGTTAATTATTTCCCAGCGGAGTGCAAATTGTTCGTTTGTTCTTGGTATTCAATCCCTCTTCACCCTGATCATCTGAAAGCCGAGGCTATTCATATCGACAGGTTCACAGCGGATTGAATAGGGGCAGCTGTAACACCTTAAAATTTGCCCTCCTCTCTTGGGACTAGTTTAGCATATTGCATCTCATTTTTAGGACATTAGGCATTACATCTTTGCATATCATGTGAAATAAGCAAGTCATCCTCCTAGGTCTTTCTCAGAAGATAGAGAGGTTAAAAGATTCAAGCCTGAGGGTCTCATAAATTGATCACTAATCATCTGAGGTTTGTGCTCCAATTAGGGTTTCTTGGTTCCTCAGGGAGGTTGAGTATTATCTTGGTTGAGAGGGTATCTCATCATCATCATGGTTCATTATTTCTGATCAGATTCCTTGGGATTAGGGTTTTGACCTCTGGTCAACCCTAATTAGTTGCATTCTAATAGTCAGGGATCTTCAAGGAGATGAGGTCTTTCTTGAGAAGGAGATCATCTTATGGTTATTATGTGGAGCTTGTATAAGCTAGGGTTTCATTTTGGTGCCATTTCATCAAGTGGTTGAGGCTCAAAATCATCTGTGCATGATCAAGTCAACTGCAAAGTCAACTGTGGATTTGGAGGTGGGAAGTGGTTAGAGATGCCTCATTCATGTTCAAACAAGTCTCATTTGACATTTCAAACATCAACATTGAAGAATTTGAGGTCAGGTCAAGACTTTCCAAAAATAGCAAGTGACTTGTAATTTGAACTTTCCAAAAATGGAAAGGTTTTAGACCAACTTCAACTTCAAATTACATCATCAATAAAGCTTCAAATGAAATTTTGTTGAACATGAAAGTTGTATATATTTCTCTCTCCCATTTCCAAAAAGTCCAAGATCATGAATTTCTCATGTGTGGTTGAGGAGATATGGTCCAATCATGGAAAAGTGTGGTTCAAACTTCAAATGAGCATAACTTTCAAACCAAAACTCCAATTTGAGTGGTTCTTTTTGCACTTTGATCCTTGTAACATGTATTTTCCAAGCATACTATCACTTGACATGAAATCTCATTGCATGATTATTGGTGCATTCATGAAGATTTTTGGGAAAAATTTCATAAACTCACTTTGGTTGATCATGAGCATACCAAATCAGTTTCAAACCTTGCATGGGAGGTTTTTAAGTGGGTTTTGGGCCAGAAAATGCACTGTTCACGTGCATGAGGGTGCATGGAGTGAAAATTGCATTTTTGCACAAGCACCACAAAACTCACTAATCACATTTGCATTTGCCCTAAACATTTCTTAAACATGATTAGCATGAGGTATATATGCTTAATCATAACTGTTTTGCTCAGAATCAACATTTCAGATCTAGAATCACCAAAATCTCCAAATTTCTCTCTCAATTTTTTTCCAAAATTCTTCAAACTTAAACACATTTCATTGCTGAATTCATCATCATGAAGCATAATTGAGCATATTTGGACAAGAATTCAGAAGAAATTGTGGTACATTGAGCTAGAGTAGAAGCTTGAAGCATCCATGGCAGTTGGAGATTCAACTGGTTTCGTGCATCCTTGAGCCTCACATTCATCATCATTCATCTCAAGAAGCATATTGGAAGAGATTTGAGCATTGCCAAGCCTTGGAAGCAAGTGAATCCAATTCTGTTCATCAAGAGGTACCTAAGTTGCTTTGAGTTCTTTTGAACTTGCTTTTGCTTTGCTTGGTTGCTTAACCACTGAGGTATATTTTCTTTGACTTCATGTAGTCTGGAAGACCTGTCCTGTTATGTGGGCAGGCACCTGTCTGAAGCCCTCCTTAAGAGGCAATGCTTGTGAATGTTTACTTTTGTGCCAAGCAGGTAAAGACCTCTTAAGAGGCAATTGGCAGATAAAAAAGATGTGTAATCCATCTCCTGCTACTCAGTGTGTCATTCACTTTGCTCACACACCTCGTGTTGATGCATTGTGGATAATAGCCCAAGATCTATGTTGTGTCAGTCATCTGTGGAGAAGAGTTCCTACATTCTGAACTCCCACATTTTCTATTTTGAGTCAAGCTCTCCCAAGCCAGGGATAAGAGCTGTGAGGTCTTATCCTCACTTCCCATTTCATCTGCTTCACCCTAACTCTCAATGTTAGGGTTAAGAGCTAACCACACCCCATTCAGTTGGCTTGCTTTTGCAGCCTAACCTTGTATGAGCCCAATTGATTGCATATAGTGTGTGTGATTGTTTATTGTGCTTGTGTTGTTTGACTGTGTTGTTTAGGATAGCTTGCTCCCTATGCAAGTTAGATAGAAACCTCAACCTAGGACCATTATGGATTACATGATAACTATTAGGCTCGAGTCAGGCTCCCTTCTAGTTTGTCATTTCCCAGTCTCTGGTTAGGTTAGAAGTTCTTTCCCTGTTTAGGGGAACTATGTCGCCCTGATCCTCATACCAGATGAGGTACGTAGGCAGGAGATCGAACGAGATCTCTCCGGGCACCCTTTTCCTTTTTTGTGTATGTTTGCTTGACAGCTAGCAGGCTCGAGTACCAGACTCCCTGTTAGCTTGTTTGTTCAACTTTTTGTTGCTTTTTGACGACTCAGCGTCCGGTTAACCCCTTTTGTGTGTGTTTGGAGTCCGACATAAGTCCAGCGATTGGCAGTTGGTTTCCTGTGTGTGTTTGTTGGTTCGGAGTCTGATGTAAGTCCAGTGATTGGCATTCGGTTTCCATGTTTGCTTGTTTGGGTGGAGTCTGACGTAAGTCCAGCGGTTGGCAGTCGGTTTCCTGTGTTTGTTTTGTTTGGCGTGTGTTAGCCGAACTACGGTAGCTCTGATTCTCATTCCAGATGAGATACGTAGGCATAGGATGCGATATCCTAGCGAGCCCGTTCCCCTCTTATTCCATCTGTGTTTCCTTCTTTTGTGTGTGTGCAGCTTGTGAGAAATGTTTAGCAACCTTTCTTCTATTCTTTTGAGCGTGGATCCCGTCGAGTACGACAGATGCGTAGGGGTGCTAATACCTTCCCTTCGCATAACCGACTCCCGGTCCCATCTCTCTCTGGTCGCGAGACCATGTCTTTTCCAGGTTTACTTCGAGCGTTTCCTTTCCCTCTTTTGGGATAAATAACACACGGTGGCGGCTCTGTTTGTTTTGTTTTTTCCCGCCGGTTGTTTTTCGCGGATGCGACAATGAGAAGTCTTCAAGATCTCCCAAGCATCTTTAGCAGCAGTGCAAATGTTTATTAGTCTGAAGATGTTCTTGTCCACTCCATTGAATAAAGCATTCAAAGATTTGGAGTTTCCCTGAGCTAATTTGTCATCTTTATCATCCCAGTCTTCCTCAGGTTTCAGTTTTTCAGTGATCTTGCCATCTTTGTCTCTAATCATTGGTTGATCCCATCCTTTTACCATAGATTTCCAAGCCTTGTTATCCATGGATTTGATAAAATCCATCATATGTGCTTTCCAATAGTCATAGTTAGTTCCATCAAGAATGGGTGGTATGTTCATAAAGCGTCCTTCCTTGTCCATTGCACCAAAAAGTATCTTCCCTGAATCTCACCCAAAAACAGAGCAAGATGCTTGCTCTAATACCAATTGAAATTCTGGTATGTAGATATCAGATGTCCTAAGAGATGTCGAGATACTAATATCTGATTAATAATAGGACAACTTAAATAAAGAGGAACATAAAATAACAGAGCACACAAAGTTGCTAACCCAGTTCGGTGTACAACAACACCTACATCTGGGGGCTACCAAGCCAGGGAGGAAATTCACTAAATAGTATTAGTTTGTAGGCCATCTACAAACTATCTCCAATTTACAATTGACACCTAATTCACTACAGTGGCTTAACTTCTACCTAAGACTCTCCTATGTGTGAGACCCTTCTCACCTCCCTATCAATCACAACAGTGATACTTAAATAATTTTAAGAAATTCAAAAGTCACACTTCATAGACACACAATCACTTAATGCTTAAAAGATTATGAGTGCTCGACAATGCTTACAACCAATTAACACAGTCCTACTCATATATCAGGAAGATATTTGAGAGCCTCACGAATAACACAAACACTCAAACCCTAATACAGTCAATTATATTCTCTTCTTCATTGTTAATTAGGTTTTGAGACATTCTATATATAGCCATATAATGAACTGGATTTGGGCCTTGTACTTCACATGAATCAGCTGCACAACATGAGGTTATCAATCAAAAGATTCCTAAAATGCTCTGATTCCTCAATCACGAACGTCAAATGGGAAAGCTTAATATTCCTAGAATATTTTGTAGACAGTTAACCCCATAAATGTTACCAATTGTAAAACCTGTTTCTGATAAGATGTCACAACCACATGTTAGGACATCTTGTTCAACATGTTGCAACTAAGTTAGTTTTACCAAAATTACTGCCAATCAAAATAATAAGGTATTAAAACCATTAATACAAAGCATCAAACATCCACAATAGAGGAATAAGGGATTCTAGAACACAACCTGACCGCTTTCATGACATTGTTTAATAAACCACTTTCATGACATTGTTTAATCGTTTATTTACTTTTTACACTGAAACTCGAAAACCCCAATTTTTACTAGTTTTTATACATTGCACACATTTTGTCTTGCTTGCAGGCATCCCATGTGGATTTGATATTTTTATTAGTTCAACAATATTGGTACACTTGCCGATAAGTCATCAAGTTTTCGGTGTCGTTGTCGGAGACTGTTGATTTTTCAACAAGGTGACGTTTGTGCAATTTTTTAAATATTTTTTTAGTATTTTTTATTTTTGTTTTATTTTCTTGTTTATCATATTGCTACTGAGGTATTTTCTGTTTGTGTATGTGCAGTTCATGATCAACATTAATACCATTGGATCCAAAAATTGAAAGAACCATATGTGCTCTCAGAAAACAGCTAGAGAAACAACTCTGGAATACTAGAAGAAGAGAAACTTTCAAGTTCTTATGACTCTGAAAAAGAAGTCATAATAGCAGCTGCACAACCCTTAACTATGGGGGATTACTGTAAACAAACCGATGAAGGACAAGTTTCAAGAGGGTTTGTATCGACAGACCCTACTAACTTTGACATTAAAAATTCCGTACTTTCAGGTTTAAGAGAAAATTCGTTCGACGAGAATGAGATTAGAGACCCATGGGCGCATCTTGCACACTTCTATGAAACTACTTCAATGTGAAAACCAACTGATGTCGCTGAAGACTAGGTTAAATTAAGGTTGTTTGGGTTCTCACTGATTGGAAGGGCGAAGGATTGGTTACTTTGCCTTCCGAATGGAACGACACGGACATGGAAGGAATTAGAGGATAAATTTCCGGAAAGATTTTTCACTATTACCCAGTTTATCGAGCACGGAGCAAAAATTGTGAATTTTGAGTAGCAAGAAAGTGAGTCACTTTATGACTCTTGAGAAAGATTCAAACTTTTGTTACGCCGATGCCCAAATCACAACACGAATAATATGGAGCAGATGCAAAACTTCATCAAAGGTCTCAAGATTTAAACTCATATGTTATTGGATGCTTTTGCGGGAGGTACTATCAGACAAATGACCGAACCAAAGTAAAAGACCTTATTGAGAAGATATGTATGAATGAGTACCGTTCCAAAAGTGAAAGGTCAGTCAAGATGGAAACTGTGGGCACACCTAAAGGTATGTTATCTATTGGTACTCATACTACTCTTTTAGCTCATATTGAGCTGTTAAATAAAAAGTTAGCTGAAAGCAGCTTAGTTAAAGCTAATGTTAGTCAGGTATAAGAACTTAGGTGCAATTTCTATGGAGGAGAATATGTGAATGGAAGGTGTTCGTTGGAACGGACAAGTGAGGAAATCCAATTTGCTAATTTTCAAAAGAACAACCCGTATTCTAACACATACAATCCGGGTTGGAAGGATCACCAAAATTTCCATTGGAATAATAATCAAAATTCAAATGCTAACCAAAGGATGCAACAAAGCCAACAAGCTCCATTTAAAAGGAATCCATCACAATTGGAAGAGACCTTGTAAAATTTCATTAAGGTCACTCAAAGAAGATTTGATCAGATGAATAAGAACCATGAAATTATGAGTAGAAACCATGATGCGTCAATCAAGAATTTGGAGACACAAATTGGTCAATTATCCAGAAAAATAACTGCTTTACCAAGCTCAAGTGGGGGATTCACCGGTAACACTGTTGATAATCCTAAGAATGAAACATGCAAGGATGTGGAAACAGATTTCAGGGTAGTTACTAAAAAGGGTGAAGCTGAAAGAGTTATAGAGGATGCCATTGAGAAAAAGGAAGGTGGAATTGAAAAGGAGGAGAGTGGAAATCAAGGTTACAAAGAGGAAAGACGAGTCACCATTTATCAACTTATATACAAAAACTATCCTTGGAGGAGAACAAAGAATCAAACTTTGAATGAACCAAACCCACCTTTACCAGATTACATAAAACCACCATATCCCATCATTAAGAAGAAACTGGTACATGAGTATGAGGCTAAAATGTTTGAAAATTTTAAATAAGTGGTGATACAACTTCAGGTAAGTATCTCTTTTCATGAAATTTTAGAATTAATTCACAAATATTCTAAGTTTATGCAGGCATTGTTGAAAGTTGGAAAGTAGAAGTTGACTCAAGAACATGTCAACATGACAGAGAAAATGTGATACACTAGGTTTTTGTTGAACCCTCTAATTATAGATTGCCTATAGTTATACTCTTTGAGTGGTCATTATGGGCATGGCTGTTTAACATATTACCCATAATGGGTGTAGATGTATGGGAAACTTTGTGATATGTTAACTTTTCCTTTTGACATGTCATGACATGGAGGTTGTTTTATTTCTTATTTGGGTAGGTTTACTTTTCTCCCATTTTTTTACGTTCGGGTTTGACTTATGGGTAAATTGAAGTCGGGTTCTAGGACCACTAAGTGTAGTAATTAGTCTCATGCCTTTTTTCTACCTAACAATATATTTTTGGCCTTTCTTATTTAAGTGCGCCAGTCCCTGTTTAATGGTTTTAGTCCCATATTTATGCAGATATCGTGAGTATGGGATCATGGCCTTTTTAATATTAAATTGGTCCATATCCCATTAAGTTTAAGACAAGACAAGAATGAATTTTTTGAGAGTATTACTTTGGTCCACTAGCCCCACAAGCATGAGGCCTAATAAGAGCATATTGTTTGAGATTTTTACTCTGGTCCACCAACTCCCAAGCATAAGACCTTGTAGGGACGAGATGTTTCAATCTCTCATTGGATGTTCACTATGTATTATGTTAATTTGGTTTTGTTTAGTGAGTCTCATTTGGTACATTGTGAATGGTGACTTTTCCATTATTATCTTATGAAGGAATTGAAGTAGTTTTATAGGCATTTGTGTTACTATTATAATTATCGAGGGAGATTTATTTCCCCTATATTTGTGTGTGCCTTGTCCCTTTATGTGACAACTATTGTTGTAGGTTATAATTTCCAATTTTATATACTTGATAAATGAGACTTCTAAGTTTACCTTTTCCCTTCTTATATGGTGTTTTGTGATTTTTCCTTTTCTTCTTTCTCGTTCCCTAAGTAAACTTGTTGTTGTGTTCTTAGTTTCTTCCTAATTAATTTCTTTCCATAATGATGAATTAGTTATCCTTCCGTTTTGATAAAGAGTTCACTGCTAGGTGTTATTCTCATTAAAAAATACGATTTGGTAGTACGAATTAGAGCAAATATTTTAGGAAAATTATAAGTTTTGGCAATTCTTCTAATATTTCTAACGTTTCATGTGAGGATAGTGAAATTATCCATGAAAGTGGTTGAGAAATAATTTATTCTTCATATTTTCTAGAGAGTGTTCAAGATTCTTATATTGTTCTTGTTTCAATGATGCACTATTTTGTTCCTATGATCTCGATGACAATACCATACGTGCGTTCAGGTTTAGTTAACAAATATTTTCCGCTGGTTATGAATATGATGTTATCTTGGAACCCGTTTTGGATGGATAGAAAGTTATTATGACTTTTCTTCAAGGATCTTATGTTGAAATTTTCTACTTGTATGATTGTGTTATTAAGGACATGAAAATTAGGATTCCCTTTACGGATTTTGAATGTGATATTCTTAGGATGATTAATGTGGCCCTCTCTTAATTGCATCTAAATTGTTGATCTTTTGTCTGTGCTTTTGAGGTTGTTTGCAAAGCTTTAGTAATTGAACCCTACGTAAGGGTGTTATTTTCTTTTTTTTATGCTAAGGGATCAAAGAAGGGTACTTAGGTGTTACTTTGAGGCTAAGTTGGTCGTGTTTATTTTTCCCATTTCAATCATCCTATAAAAATTTAATGGCCAATCTCTCTGAGCTTTCTGATGTTCACGTGTAGTGAGTTTTGGGGAGTTTTAGTTTCTTTTATATTGGAATGGAAAGCCCTCACTAATTAAGGGTTACAACGCACATACTTTAATTGAGTTCCAAAGTCCTATTGTCACTTTTCGAAAAGAGTTTTGTTAAGATTCGTCCTTTATTTATTGTGAGTGAATCTTTGTGCTTTTCAACAATGATGTATGATGAGTTTTAGGAGTTTAGGTTTCCTTTATATTAGACTAAAAATCCTAGCCTATTAGTGATTGCAACTCACATATTTTAACTAAGTTCCAAAGGAGTACTATCGCTTGTCAGGATACTTTTGCTAAGATATATTGTAGAAACGTTTTCAAAAATGAGGGGGATGATGTTGAACTTCTTGGCTAATTGTTTAAGTATTTTTTGTATTTTAATATTTTCCTTGTTTTTTTTGTTTATCTTATACACTTGAGTTTTGCAATAGCATTCGCCTGATCCTCGTGAATATTTCAAAAGATTTAGTTTTAAGGCTAATAAAGTGGCCCAAAAAAAGACGCAAGAGTGCTACTTCTTCATCATCTTATATGATGTGTGTGAAGAGGAAGCTTGATGTATCTTCTACCGGTGGAATTACCGCATCTCCAGATGTTATTATAGTTTTTTCTCTGAAGATGACGGCCTCGACCGTGAAAATAAAAGGTTGACGTGGGGCTAAGTACGATCATGCACCCATCATAAAGACTATGATCTTAGGGGTGCCTGAGATAGAGGTTTTTTTGTTGGGGTATTGGAAACCATGATTTATTTAAACTTAAGGCGGAGTCTTGTCTCATTGATGATTTAGTTTTAATTTAACATGATTTATCAAAGGAGTCCCTACTACCATTGGAGTATAATACTAGTATAGGGTTTGACAACCTATGTATGATCTCTAATATAACCATCATTTGTTCTTCATTAACTCCAACCCATTAGGACTTCAATTAGTAGTTTAGGTCCCTGCATGTATGCTGTTAGCTGATTCGATCCTAGTTATTAATAGTTCTATTTTTCTATATTAAATAAAAAATAATTGGCCTTTGTAGTCGTGGTATTGGGCCAAATTTTGTCACTCCAACATTATACACTCTTTTCCCCCGTACAATGTTTACATAAGATGAAACTTACAACATATTAATTTTTCATGCTACTTCATGTGGTTTTATAACCAATACATGTCTAAATTGAAGGTTAGCTTAATTTTATGTATCATTTGTCATTGGTTGCCTACTTAGGATTAGTCGCACAAAGGTACCAAGTTAAGAATTTACGCGGTTAAAATATACATATTTATATGATTCAATTCTAAAAATGAAGACATTATCATTACGATATTATACTAACTTTATGTTGAGAAAAACAAGTGCGAGGTAGAAGTTTTAAGAAACCAGTGTGGGGAAGTCCCACAATGATTTAAAAAAAATGGAAATTGCACATTTTATAAGTGAGAGAATCCACAGATCTATGACCTTAATGTTTTTGGTGAGTATGTGATGTGTCTCTCACAAGGTATGTTGCTAATAAAGAAATGCCCCAATGTAAATGCTCCTTCATGTTGGCCTCCCAAATTGATGATCAAATTGTGGTATCATAAGTCGTTGGTTCGAGTGAATGACCGACTCACTTGTATCAAAAGTCCTCCCCATATGGTGATGGGTAAGAGGCATGCCCCGTTGAAAAAAGTGTCAACGGCAGTACAAGTGTATGTGGATGAAAGAACTTTTTCTTGAGGGGGAACATTGTTGATAGACTCATACTTGAGGGGAGGTGTTGAAAAAAACAAATGTGAGTTGGTAGTGTTAAGAAACTAGTGTGGGAAAGTCCCACATTGATTAGAAAAATAGAGATTGAACATTTTATAAGTGAGAGAATCCACATACTTATCCCTGATCTTCTAAGTGATAAAGAACATGGTTAGTGGCAAGCTGTGGCCATTACGCCACATGCATCATTAAGAGGGGTTACAAAGGTTGTCATTTTCAGAATTTGTGTTTAATCATCAAGTCTACGAGGTTTTGTCTTTTTTAAAATCAAAGTTAATGTTGATCGTATATAAATGTGTCGAGTGTTGCCAAATTTAAAAGTTAATTGATTAATTAATTAATAATTCTAAAATAATATATTTTTTAAGTTCCATTACATCCTAAAAAAAATTAGTTTTCACTTTCTTCGGTGAAAGTTATATAGAAAATTGAGTTTTATGTAATACTTCTTCTAATTTATTTATAAAAAAATAAAATAATTTTTTTTTATATTTATTAAATAATTAATATATTTAATTTGAGATATATTGATTTTACAATAAATTTTAAAAAATAATTTCTTTTATAAATAAAATCAGATTGAGTAGTAAGCTACTAAGCTAAAAAAACACAAGTAAAATGCAATCAGGAAAAACAAATATTAAATTGAAAGAAAAAAAAAAACAATTTAAACTACATCGAAACGAAACACCTTTAATACACTTCTACAGTAAAAATTGATACGTGCTGCAAAAGTTTCGCATAGAAAAATCAAACAAAAAAACCAAAAGTTAAAATAAAAAACAGATTAAAGAAAAGAAAGTGGACCATACGGATTGATCAGATTTTGTGGTTCACATGCACACGAGCAAAAACTATTACAAATTACAATTTGTAATATTTAACAAAGGAATAAAAACAAAATAAACGCCGTTAGAATCCAGAACATGGTAGTATATGCGGAACCCCGTTCACACACAAAACCCGTTAACCAGTCAAACATCACGTATGAAAGCATCCACTCCATTCCCTCATGCATTCAATGCCACCGGCTGTACCATTTGGTCACCTACAATTGCCGGTCAACTATTCCTTTTCATTTCTATTTCTATCTTTCTTTGTTCCTTTCACACTCTCTCTCTTTCTCTCTCTCTCTCTGAAACTGTTACTATTATCTCAAAGAGTGTGTTGTTGTCTACAAATGAAGGATTTGGATTTGTGCATTTGAGATATTCATCTAGGTATATGGAGAAGAAAGAGATGGCTGTGATGAGTGTGAAGAGTGAAGAAGATGTTGTTGTTGGTGTTGGTGGTGGTGGTTCTTCATCTTTGCTAAACGGTTTTCAGTTTTCAAGCGTGTTTGATTTCTATGAGGTAGAAAAAAGCTCTTCTTTAGGGTTTATGGAGTTACTGGGTGTGGAAAACTATAGTTCTTTGCTTGATGTACCGCAACTATCAACCATGAGTCATCATCAAACTACAGTTAAGTCTTCATCTGATACTAATGGAAAAGAGTGTTCTGAGGTTTTGAATCATCTTCCTCAAACTCCTAACTCTTGCTCGATTTCATCGGCCTCTAGTGAAGCAGTTAATGATGAACAACATAATAAGATTCTTGTTGACCAAGTCCAAGAAGATGAAGATGAAGAAGAAGAAGAAAAACAAAAAACCAGCAAACAGTAAGTTCTTTTTTTTTCTTTTTCTATTTTTGTTTTGATAATAAAGTGTATGTTATTTTATATATATTTCAGAAGACAATTAGATAAACAAATGAATATGTTGGACTTTGGTTTTTGTTTTTGCTTTTGTTTTTGTTTTGGGATTGATTAGTTAATTCGGAACGTGATTTGATGGATTATGGGATCTGGTTGTTTTTGGGGTTAGGTTGAAGACTAAGAAGACAAATCAAAAGAGACAGAGAGAACCAAGATTCGCGTTCATGACGAAAAGCGAGGTGGATCATCTGGAAGATGGGTACAGATGGAGAAAGTACGGTCAAAAAGCTGTCAAAAACAGCCCCTTTCCGAGGTACTAACAATTCTTTTCATTCTTCAATATTTTCACTTTCTTTTGGTACTTACTTTAGATTATGCTATGTGTTTGTGTTTAACATCTCGAACATGTATGTTATGTTTATGTTTTTGTTTATGCGTAGGAGCTATTATCGCTGCACCACTGTTTCATGTAATGTGAAGAAACGTGTGGAGCGGTCTTATACTGATCCAACCATTGTAGTCACAACTTATGAAGGCCAACACATTCATCCTAGTCCAGCTATGTCCCGTTCCGCCTTCGCCGGAGTTCAGATACCACCGCCGAACGCTGTATCCGGTGGGTTTCCAACAAACTTTGGTTCAGTTTTGCAAGGGAACTACTTGTCTCAATATCAGCAGCAACAACACCATCAACATCAACATCAACAGCTACTGGTTAATACATTGTCCTCTTTGAGTCACCCTTACCACCAAGAGAGGAAGCTTTGTAATCCAGGGACAAGTTCCTTTCTTAGGGACCATGGTCTTCTTCAAGATGTTGTTCCTTCACATATGTTGAAAGAAGAGTAAATATGATTTGATAAATAGCTTCATTATTACTTTCTATGTTAGTATTTCTTTCTTTTTTAGTATATTTTCTTGCTGACTTTTTCTGTAAGACTTAGGTAACAACTATGTAACTTTTCTTTCTGATATGACGGATAGGTGGTGAGGGTGATATATTACTATTAGTGATGAATGATAATCATCATCTTGTAAAGACCACTTTATCTTTATTGCATATAGCCCACATCATGATTATTATGATCTATAAAATATAGATATCAACACTCATAATATTCAACAAAATAAATTACTAATTCAATGTATTTGTAATCATACACTAGTAGTAATATCTAAGTGTTTAAAAACCCTAAAGATTAGCCTATTGGTGAAGGATTAGGTGCGCTGGTGAAGTATTGGTTTCTGAGAATGTGCTTCTCTTAAGGCTTCAGTCAGGTTTGAATTCTATTAAGTGTTAGCAATTCCTACTTTCTCAATCATGTCTTTCAATTGTTGTTGTTCTGCTTCAATAATAGTACTATGTTTAGTATAGAACAGAAAGAAAAAAGGAACAAAGTAATGTCATTGGAGGTTTGGGCTGGGCTGCAAAACTGAGTTCTGTCATATATCTATTTTTAATGATATGATTACGACTTCTCATTTGTCTTATATTTTTGTTTCTTTTTGCTGAAGGAATGTGCATTGATTTCACTGATGTACAGTACATCATGCAGTGACGATTGTTAGGTTAAGGTTTATAAAACAGGAACAATTGGTGTACAAGTTTGCTAAATATGTTTTGTTCCTGTAAAACTAATTATAGTAAAATGTTTTTATTTATTTATTTATTTTCAATTTTGGCGGTGAAAATTTTATACCAACATGGAAGCAAGGTTATAAATAAGGAGAATAATTCAACCACTCTAATCCATTTAGAGGTAGATGAATAAATGCTTCTTTACATCCTGCACGCTATGCAACTACAATCCATTCATAAAAAAGAACAAAAACAAAAGAAGAAAAACCCATACAAGCTATAAGGATATTATTAAGTGTGATATTTATCATATGATGTAATAGATTATGATAACGACACATGTTAGATTTCTTTATCAAGGAATAAAAACAACCCGTGTTTGTTTATAGTTTTTGTTTTATTATAACATGTGTATGAACTATATAATTGTGAGAGAATATAATTGTGAGATTCAATTTTTCATGGTGGTTCACGGATAAGTATATGCCAACACATAGGTAGAGGTTGTTATATTATATACGACACGCTACCGTTAATAAGGATTGCTGTGGCTTGGTCTCTTTCACTCTTTCATATATGCTTTTGTTTTGTTTCTCTTGTATGGTAAATGGAAGATACATTGTATCGAATTAATGTCATTCACTTGTTTAGTATAAAGTAGGGTACAATCAGTAAACAAGTTGTTTTGTTCTAATGCCAAAAGGGTGTTTTGAAATTGTCAATATTCTTCTATTCCTGTACCGTAGCCAGTGACAAATGAATGTTATACATGTTCAGAACATGTTAACTCAATTAACTATTAAGCAGGAAATTAATATAACTTAGATGTAAAGAGAGAAAGTGGGCCCTGTGGGTCCATGAGTATTTTGCGTTACATTGTTTTACTCTATCTTGAAACATCATTTGGCTTAGAAAATAATGTATGTGAAAGAGTTCGAATAGAATTATATGTAGCAATAGGTCATATACAAAGAAGAGTTGGTTATGATAATATGATTCAATAGTGATATGCAACTCGACTTATGTTATGTTGATGTATTAACTAATTATCCTTTATGTGGTATTTTGGATCGAACTCTGATGTCGATAAGGGTAATTTTATGGTTTGATAGAAGTTATGCATGCTGTAATCGAAGTCTGTTCAAGTAGGTTGTCAAAATATGTTTTGTTTAAAAGCATGTCGAATTGGACTTTGCTTGTAAAACCCAATTGTTAAGCTAACTTGTAGCCTAAGTTAACTTAGTAGTCTATAAATAGACTCGTTTTCTCGTGTTGTTGAGAGAGGTTAATTGTTGTTATTCACTGGTAATCTTTGAACCTTTATTGAGAAAGTGAATAGTAAAACAATTTAAATCAATTCCTATTCTTCTTGTTCCCTCTTATCTCCCTTGGTAAAACCTAATATGATTTCTTGTGTTCGTTCAAGAAACTCAATCTTTTTCTCATAGTTTAGTTTGTTTTGGACGACATCAATTCACAACACCTTAGAAATAGTTTTGTCTTGGATGATCAGCAGAAGATTCTTTCAGTTGTTTGGAAGAACTGCCTCTTGTAAAGTGTTAAAAGTGATTAATAAACTACTATATGCAATGTTGTACACTACTATATATAGCCGTCACTGCAATTTGTTTTTGCACTGCAATACTGTAATAAAAAATAGTTACAATACACCTACATAATTCTCTCCTCCAAAGTGTGTTTTACTCTAACATCTGGTATCCATAGAGTTGCGATTGAGACCTTGCAACACACGCGATGGGACTAACTAGCGCAAACTTCTCAGTGAATCTCCCTATTCTTAATGGAAAGAATTGTGATCGATGGCATGTACAGATGAACGCAATTTTGGGCTATTAAGAAGTTACATAAATTATTGAAGAAGGTTATCCCGCACTCCTCCAACAATCCTACAAATGCGCAGAAGGCACTTTACAAAGAAACTATGAAGAAAGATTGAAAAGCGACCTTTTCGCTCCATCAGTGTGTTGATGAATCACACTTTGAGAAGGTTGCAGGTGTTGCAACTTCGCAAGAAGCATGAAGGATTTTGGAGGAGTGCAATGATGGCGCAGAGAAATTGAAGAATGTGATATTGTAGACGATGAGGCGTCAATACGAATTGATGCAAATGGAAAAAAATAAAAAGATATTGGAATTCTTTAACAGAATTATCACCCACACAAATGCAATGAAAAACTACGGTGAAACAATCTCAGATTAAACAATTGTTGAGAAAATCTTACGAACCCTATGCCCCAAATTCAACCACATAGTGGTTGCCATAGAAGAATCCAAGAAGCTTGAAGAAATGAAGGTAGAAGAATTACAAGGCTCCCTCGAAGCACATGAACAAAGAATAACTGAAAGGAGTACAAAGAAATCGAGTGATCATCAAGTTCTACAAGCATATACGTCAAAGAGAGACGGTTACAATTCAAGAGGAGGCTTGAGACACTGAGACCGTGGAAGAGATTTCAGAAATGGATTTGGAAGAAATGCTCAGAATCAAGAACAAGAGAAGAATGATCAAGAATATTCATAAATCTCAAATTATCGAGGAGGAAGAAAGAAAGTAGATAGAAAAAGAATCAAGTGTTACAATTCAATCGAATTGGGCACTTCTCTACAAAATGTACAACATCAATAAATCAGACATAGCAGCGAGGAGATTATCAGGCAAACATGGCTAAAGAAGAAAATAGAATAAGCACTAAAGAACAACCACTTGTGCTGATGATGATCACCAATTGAACATCATACTGCAATGAAGTGTGGTACATTGATTCTGGATGTTCCAATCACATGATTGGATCATACAAGTGAATGTGTGAAAACGACAAGAAAGAAGGGGGGGGGGTGAATTGGGTTTTGCAAGCAAAATCGTTTTCCAAAACAAGAACACAACTAACAAGTTAATAACAAAGAGACAAAAACATAAGTATTTTTATCCTCTCAAAGCTACTCCAGTCCACCCGCCAAGGTCATTTTTCCTTATACATAAGGACTTAATCCATTATAATCACAAAGAATAATCTTTTTTGTCTTCTCAAGGATCCAACTATACCCTAGTATCCTTAAGGACTCATAAAAAATAACCTTATTTGTCTTCTTAAGGATAACCTCCTTAAGGAATCAAACAAACAATTTGAATAATATTTTGCGTGTTACAAGTTGCTTCTATACAAGAAGATTTTACACAAAAGATAAATAAACACTTAAAGAAAAATTGTGTACAAAAGAATGATAGCTTTTCACAAAGAAACAGACTTGTCAAAATGTTGTAACACCGGTGTTTTCTTCAAGTCTCTAAGTCTCACTTATATAGCATAAGAAGAAGACCGTTGGAGGGAAAACTAGGAAAAGCCCATAGAGCGGTTGTCCACTAATGGATGGTGAAAGGAGTGATAATGCGTACTGTCCTTCGCCTATAAAATCAATGACAAGTGTGATGTATAGTACAGTCCTTTACCAACGATATCAGGTAGTGGAGAGGATATTTGATTTGTACTATGTATTATTTGATCACTTTCCAATTTGATCTTATCTTCAAGTTCATTGACTTCTGTTAAAAATTGATGAAGCATGAAATGAAGAAACATAAAGCAGGATTCAGAAACATCAGAATCCTTGGTCAGAACCTTGACAACATCAGTAGTCTGGCTCGAGATCTTTAGTATCTTTAGAATCTTCAGAGTCTTCATAATCTACAGTTAGAACCTTGATAACCTCAATCGTATGGCTTGAGATCTTCATAATCTTAAGCTACGTAACATAAATTTAAAAGCTTGCCATTCTTCAGAAGTTTGGTGATCAGAGTCACTTCCAGAAGTGCGAACTGAGAGAACATTGCAGCAACAACATAGTGTTTCCTCAAAAGCTTCTCATGAGTGAATCAACACAAAAGCAGAAAGATCATTGCAACAACAACATTGAACATCTTTCAGAACTTCTAATAGCTGGCGCAAAAGCGGATTTGGAACTCGTTGTTTAGAAACTGATGACGTTGCACGTCATATACTCAGAATCAAAATTGGTTGTTAAAGCTACACAATAACAAACCATTAGGGTACCAAAATTGTTCTCACACAAATACAACATTATTTTCATCAAAACCCAAGGTATAGATGCAGAACCAAATCTTGTTCTAACAATCTCCCCCTTTTTGATGATGATAAAACATGTATTTTGATGGACAATTTTGTATAGGGTAATTACAAAAGAATACATCTTACAGAAGCACAAAGCTCCTCCTGAGATGTATAATCCTAAAAAGATAAAATCAAAATGAAAGAACACTTTCCTAATTAACCTTTTTGAAGTACCAGAGTAATTTTCAATCAGAGTTTGGTTTATCTTCAGAAGTTGATTGATGTTGTCTGGAGCACTGGTTTTTTAACATCAACATTTTGATGAGCTTCCCTTCAGAAGCTTGGTTGAGTTATTTTGAAGAAACTTTGTAGCTAATTGTCTTCATTCAGAACTTGAAATATGGTTCTCTTTTAAGTTCTCTTTCAAAGCTAGATTGCCTTTGAAGAGCAGAACTCTTGAAAAGAATTTTCAGTCCAGAGCCTGGTTGAGAAGGGATTTTAGGACCTGGTTGAGAATTCTTCTCAAGAACTTGATTTCTCGTTCCAATTACTCTGGAGGAAACTCTTCCTCATAGTTAGATGCCAATGCCAAAATTTTCTAATTCTTCAGAACTTGATGCCAAGTACCCAATGTTTTAAGTTCAGAACATTGTTATTAATTCGTTGAATATCCATGCTCTTGAATCTGAGTCTCAAACATCAGCAAGAAGGATTTACAGACTCAGATAGAAGACCATTTCATCAGAAACTAGTAACTTCTATTATGATCTTTGAAACTTCATAAGAACTTCTGGTGTTTGAACAAAACCCTGCAAAACAGTTAACAAACTATTTTTCGAAGTAGTTGTTAGCAGAAAACATTAAACAAAGTTTGAGTTCTTTAGTTAGGAATTTAGATATATAAAAAATAACTATGAATCTTCCCCCTTAGATATGTTTCTTCCCCTTTGTCATCAATCAAAAATACATAGACAAAATAATAAAAGAAATAATGAGAAACAAAAACTATTTTCATTGATAAATGCCAACAGGAAGAAAAGATACAATTAGAAGCATAAAAAAACAAAAAGTTTAAGAAAAATAAAGGGCTATGAGTTCTGAGGAGGAGGCAGAGGGAGTATAGAGAGAATCAATTGAAACATCATGTCCTGTTTGTCTAGATGCTCTTTGACCGACGCATTATCAACTTTGATTTCTTCAATGGTCTTCTGAAGTGCAACAGGAATAACTTCAGCAGAAGGTTAAGAAACAGAAGCTTTAGCTTGTTGAGCCTCAGAAACAACTATCTAAGCAGCATCTTCTTCCATGGCGCAATCCTGATGTCCACAATCAACTACAACATCCTGAACAACTTCCCCAGTCACTTATGGAATTACTTCCTTAACCTCTGGAGCAAGAAGACATAATTGGGAGTTGCTTAAATTCCAAATTTCCATTAAGGGAATAAACCCAAAACGAAAGTTTCTTTCAGAAACATTATACCTGAAATTCTTCAGCTTAGAAATCTTGGAATTAATCCATCTTCTGTAGGCTTCCCAAGCAGAATCACTCTTATCCGAACTTGCTGAAGAAAGACTAATTGTCATTGCTTCATGTAGATGACTTCTTGATTCTTATTCAAACTTCCTCGGAATCTTACCATTGTTGGGAGAGGTTTGGGTGGTTTGGGGTAGCTGACAGTGAGGTCAATTTTTGTTTCATCAAGATCAGGGCCAAAAAGTGTTGGAAGTGAGGGGAGAGTGATTGAAGGTGTTTCTGGATTAGAAATAACAGGTTCAGGTTCAAAGTTTAACATGACCTCAGGAGAGCCTTCAGACACATGGTCTTCATAATCTCTTGAAGGAGATGTTATGGGGGTTTTTCTATTTGGATTTTCTGTGTGGGGAGCATAAACATGTGGTTGTGGAGTGGGTGAAGTTTGTAAATATGAAGGAGATGGTGTTTATGGTATCTGTAGATTTTGTTGTTGTGACAGAGTTTCAGAAACTGGAGGAGTTTCTATAATAGGTTCTATAATGGGTGTTTTTGGAGGAGGTGGAAGTAAAATTGATTCAGATATTTGTTGGAAAAATATAGAGATGGGTTGAGAAGTGGGAGGAGGCTGAATTGGTAAGATCCTTTCAGAAACTACAAAATCAGAAATAACGGAAGTGCTAGCTTCAAGAAACTTACCAGAAGCAGTGTCAGAAGCTCTTGAAGATTGTTGGACGACTCCAGACGTGTCCTTCAGAAGCATAGCTTTCTGGAGATCAATTAGAGGCACCTCATCTTCATCCAAAAGGACATCAACTTTCTTCTTCTTCTTCTGAGGCCTAGAATAGCATTCTCCTCTTGATTCCTTCTTCCTCTTACCATGAACATTTGAATATGTTTTTGGAAGATTGGAAGGATCCACCATTTGGTCAATACCATCCTTCTGACAACTTTCCAGATAGGCCATAAGAATTTCCAGAGGATCAATCATAGTAAAAATTAGGAAGTTGTCTACTAGATTTCTTGTTCCACATATATCATCCTTAGAGGGAATGAAATCCGGTCTTACAACCTTAGAAATAAGACCATGCTCTTGAGATTCTTCCCCCCAAAAGATCTTTCCATCATCCTTCATAAATTCATCAGTCAAGCCACTGACTAAAAGGTCATCTACCAGACTGTTCTCAACAAGAATGTAAAAAATGAGCCTTCCATTAGGGATGGACTTGCTTTTATTCTTCTTCAAAGATCCACTGGTTATGGATTCTTTGATAGAATCCCTCATGAACTTGAAAAAGATAGAGGAAAGTCCTAGCTTGAGACCCTTCTCCAGAAAGAACAACACGAACTTCTAACGTGTGTTGATGCAGTCATAACTGTTGGTGCTAGGCCTATGGTGAATGAAACCCATAATGATCTTAACCCATACTCTTAGGTTGTTTGTCAAATCCTTAGCACTTGTACCTTTATCATCCTCAAGGTTGGTTCCAACTTTCAAGATGACAGGAGAGATAACTTCTTATCTCTTAGCATTGATCTTGGCATTGTGAATCCTTTTACCTTTTCCATTGTAATAGATTAAGTCAACAATGGATTTCTCAATAATGACAATCTTCCTGTTCATGACATAGGAAGTTATTGTTTCCTTTTCTGCAGTGGGATGCACCCAAAACTGGATACAAAGGCCCAGTTAGTCTTTCAACGAAAGTATTTCATCCTTGAAGTTCCAAAGTTTCAGAGAAGTCGAACCCATTGTCCTTCAGATTCTTGAAGTCAACAATCATTTCATAAAGTACCATTAATTCACTCACAAGAGTGTGTAGATTCAACTCAGGGGTCCCTTCCAATATAGGATGGTTTTCATCAATCATTGAGCGATTGGGAGAGAGTTGTTGTTGCATCTGTTGTTGTTGAGCAACCATTATTGAAGATGGAGGAGAGATGAACAATTGCAGAGAGAGGTGTTTTAGTATAAAAGATGAAAGTGTAGGAATATTGTGTGAGTAGTGTGAAAATGTGAGTGAAGTGGGTTTATACAAATTTATTTGCAATGATGACAAGGTAAAAATACGTAGTCATAGGGGAAAGCGTAAGAGTTTTTAACTTAATTCTAAGAATTGTGAAACCCAAGGTGTCACGCTTTTATCATAAATGCTCAGAAAGTGGGACAATTGTCACCACTTAGAACCATATGAAATCAAATAATATGACAATCATTTAATGCAACGATTATTCATAATCAAGAAGGCAAATCGATAAGATTTCTTTTTATCATAACCTTTCTGATTCATGAAACTTCCTTACTTTAGAAAGCTCATGTTCATAGTCAATAAAAACATTCTCAGAATCTAATCTAGAGTTCTGAAACTTAAACATTCTGAAATACATCTTTTCATTCTGGACATAAACCCATAAATAAGTTTTTCAGAATGAAAATGAATCTATATTCAACAAGGGGTTTTGTAAAGATATAAGTCCATTGATGGTCTGTATCAACAAATTTTAGATGAAAAATATCCTTCTGAACATAGTCACGTAAAAATTGATGTTTAATTTCAATATGCTAGCCCTAGAATGTAAAATAGCATTCTTAGATAAACAAATAGCATAAGCATTATCACAGAGAATAGGAATGTTACTCTCAGATATTTGATAATCTTCTAGCTGACTCTTCATCCAAAGTATCTGAGTGTTGCATCCAGAAGTTGCAATATATTCTTCAGCTGTTGAAAGCGCAATTGTTGACTGTCTCTTGCTGTACCATGAGATCAGGTTATCTCCTAGAAATTGACAACTTCCAGAAGTACTTTTACTTTCAATTCTGTCTCCAACATGGTCGGCATCACAATAGTCTACTAATTTGTATTCACTTGATTTTCTATAAAACAAACCAAGATTAGTAGCACCTTTCAGATATCTAAAGATTCTCTTAACAACAGTTAAGTGAGTTTCCCTAGGATCTGATTGGAAGCAAACACATAAGAAGACACTAAAGAAAATATCAGGTCTAGAAGCGGTTAGATAAAGGAGAGAGCCTATCATACCTCTAAATAGCTTCTGGTTTACCTTACTGCTTACCTCTTCTTTCTCTAGAATACATGTGGGATGCATTGGAGTCTTTGCTTGCTTACATTCTGATAAGTTAAACTTCTTCAGAAGTTCCCTTGTATATTTGCTCTGATGAATGTACGTTCCTTCTGAACATTGATGAATCAATATTCCCATAAAGAACTTGAGTTCTCCCAACATACTCATTTTAAATTCTGCTTGCATTGACTTAGCAAAATCCTTGCACAGTGAAGCATTAGCAGAACCAAAATATCATTCTTAAAGTTTTTGTAAAAAAGAGTTGTGTCCACTTTCCCTCTGGTAACATTATTTTCCAAAAGGAAGTTACTTAGTCTATCATACCAAGCTCTGGGAGCTTGCTTCAGACCATATAACAACTTTTTCAGTTTAAAAACAAAGTCAGGATTTTGAGAGCTTTTAAAACCAAGAGGTTGGTGCAGATATACTTCTTCAGAAATATATCCATTTAAGAATGCACTCTTAACATCCATTTGATAAAGGATGATGTTATGATTGACTACAAACAAAATTAAAAGACGAATATACTCTAACCTGGAAACTGGAACAAAGGTTTATGTATAGTCTATGCCTTCTTGCTGACTATAACCTTGTCCTACCAGTCGAGTCTTGTTTCTGACAATCTCGCCCTTCTCATTGAGCTTGTTTCTGAAGACCCATCTGGTTCCAATGACATGGAATCCTTTTGGTTTCTGAACAAGATCCCAAACGTCGTTTTTGGTGAATTAATTCAATTACTTTTTCATATCTATAATCCATTCATTATCCAGAAGGGCTTCATTGATAGATGCGGGTTCTGTCAGAGATATCAAACCTAGAAGAGTCTCTTCAGAAGTTTTGAATGAAGATCTAATTCTGACTGGAGCATTTTTATCTCTTAGAATCAGTTCTTCATAATAAGGGGTTCTTGATTTACTCTTCTTCTGATGAGTTGGACCAATGATAGCTTCTGGTTGAGTCGTATCTGATTCGTTTGCTTTAGATTTTTTAGCTTTGCCTTCTGAGTCTTTTTCTCCAGAATCAATATCCTTGGATTCTGAAAGATTGATGTTCAAATCTGCAAATTTCTGAACTAGCTTTGACTTTTCAGGGTCAAGCTTATCATTGAATCTAACATGAATTGATTATTCAATAATTCGTGTTTTAGTGTTAAAGATTTTGTAGCCTTTAGAGCGTTCAGAATATCCTAACAATTAATATTTTTGTGCTTTAGAATCAAAGTTGCCCAGATTCTCTTTAGTGTTCAACATAAAACATTCACATCCAGAAGGGTGAAAGTAAGAAATGTTGGGCTTTCTGTTCTTCCATAATTCATAAGGATTCTTACCCACAATAGGTATGATAGAAATCCTCTTCTGAATATAACATGATGTGTTAATTGCATCTATCCAGAAATGCTTAGCCATGTCAGTTTCTTGAATCATGGTGCAAGCCATTTCTTGCAAAGTCATATTCTTCCTTTCTACAACCCCATTTTTCTATGGAGTTCTAGGACAGGAGAAATCATGGGAAATGCCATTTGAATCAAAAATACTTTTAAAAAGTTTATTTTCAAATTTGCCACCATGATCACTTCTGACTCTGACTATTTTGAAGTTCATTTTTGTTTGTACTAGTGAGCAGAAAATAGAGAACACAAAATGTGACTCATCCTTGTATTTCAATAACTTTACCCATGTCCAACGACTATAGTCATAAATGATGACCAATCCATACTTCTTTCCATTGATAGAGGAAATTTTCACTGGTCCAAACAAATAAATGTGTAGAAGTTCTAACAGTCTAGAAGTAGAAATAATAGTTTTCACTTTGAAAGATATTTTAGAAAACTTGCCTTTCTGACATGCTTCACAAAGAGCATCTGAAGTGAACTTCAGGTTGGGTAAGCCTTTGACTAATCCAATCTTATTTAGTTGAGAAATCCTTCTCATGCTAACATGGAGCAAACGTATATGTCACACCCATTTCTCTTCATTAACAGACATTAAACATTTTACATTTTGATCCTCAAGATCAGAAAGTCTGATTTTGTAAATGTTGTTCTTTCTCTTTTTGTTAAAGAAGATTGTACCATCTTTTTGACTAATAGCCTTACAGAACTTTTGATTAAAAATAATATCATAACCATTATCACTAAATTGACTAACATACAATAGTTTATGCATCAGACCATCAACTAAAAGAACATTAGTAATAGAAGGAAGTTTATTGTTACCAATAGTTCTAGAGCTAATGATCGTTCCTTTCTGGTTCCCTCCGAAACCAACGAAGCCTCCAGGCTTAAGTTCCAAATCTTAGAACATAGACCTTCTTCCCGTCATGTGTCACGAGCATCTACTGTCCAGGTACCATGACTGATGTTTCAGTTAAGCTTCTAAGGATGTCTCCAACATAAATTATGTTATCCTTAGGTACCCACTTTCTGGGTCCTCTCTTGTTAGTTTTCCTAGAGTTTCTTACAACTTTGGGTCTTTAATAGAAGGATAATCATGGGGAATTTGTGAATGATACTTAGGTTTCAGAATTGATTTCTTACTCGTTGTATATGTCTGTGTCTATGCAGAAATATCAATCTCAGTGCCACCGGCACAAAATGCACATAGAGAGGTTTTGGTTTTACCTTCTGACTTTCGTTAGGTTTTATAGTTTCTATACAACCTAAATATTTCTTTCCATTTCTGCTAACTCCATAGATCAAGGAATCCTTTTGCTTCTATCTATGCTTTTAGCTAGAAAGTACTGGAATGCTCTGTCATATCTTATGACACAATCAGTATCTGAAGCTTTTGAGACTATTTCCTCCTATAGTTTTGAAATTTTGCTTTTCAAAGCCGAGTTGTTACTTTCTAAATAAAATACTTTTTCATTTAGAGAGGAAATATCTTTCTCAAGCTCACTGCGAGTTTCAGAAGCAACTACTTGGACTTTTTTAAGGTCCCTGTATTTACTCTGAAGACTCTGGTACTTTTCCAGCATTTCAGAGAGACATGATTCAAGATCAGAACGAGATAGGTTAGAAAATACCTCTTCAGAACCAGAGTCGGATTCTGATTTTGATAATACCTTGTCTTCTTGTTCTTTATAACCTTCGGGATCACCTACAGTTGCGATCAATGCAATGTTGTCTTTTTCTTCGTCATAATCTTCTTCTTCGGATTCTGAGTCATCCCATTAGCCATCAGCCCCTTCTTGCCTTTAGAAAAATTCTTCTTAGGACTTCTGTTCTTTTTCAGGTTAGGATAATAATTTTTGTAGTGGCCTGGCTCCTTGCACTCAGAGCAGATAACTTCTTTTCCAGAACCTTGCTTCATCTGTCCAGACGAAGAATCAAAACGACCAGCAGTCTTTTTGGCTCCTCTGAACTTCCCTTGACCATTGGGCCTATGTTTCTAGAGTCTATTGACACTCTTTGAGATTAGATACAACTCATCATCATCTTCTGAGTCTTCATCAGATCCTTCTAATTCTTCCTCATCTTGATAAGCTTTTGTCTTCTCGGGCTTATACTTTAAGGCAACAGATTTACCTTGTTTTTGAGGTTCATTTTCCTCGAGCTCAATCTCATGGCTTCTTAAAGAACTAAAAAATTCTTCAAGACTGATAATGTTGAAATCCTTTTCTAGTTTCAAAGAAGTTACCATGATGAGAAGAAAGTATATGTTCCAAAACCTGGAACTTAAAGATGTTGGATTTGTAGGCTTCAGAGGAAATCAGAAAGGAAGGATCAGAGGCTCCGGAACTATTGGTAATGGTACTCTTCCCTCTATATCTGATGTTCTCTATGTAGAAGGATTAATGCATAATCTGTTATCAATAAGTCAATTAAGTGATAACAGGTATGATGTAATCTTCAATCAAAAAACATGTAAAGCAATAAATCAGAATAATGGATCTGTCCTATTCACTGACAAGAGGAAAAAAAATATTTATAAAATAGATCTTTCGGATTTAAAAGAACAAAATGTAAAATGTTTAGTGTCTGTTCATGAAGAGCAATGGGTATGGCATATACGCTTAGGCCACATTAGCATGAGAAAGTCATCTCAGCTAAATAAACTTGGGTTAGTCAGAGGTCTACCTAAGCTGAAGTTTTCTTCAGATGCTCTATGTGAAGCATGTCAGAAAGGAAAATTTTCAAAATCATCTTTTAAAAAGAAAAATATTGTTTCTACCTCTAAGCCTCTGGAACTTCTTCACATTGATTTGTTTGGTCCTGTGAAAACAGCATCAGTCAATGGAAAGAAATATGGACTAGTTATTGTTGATGATTTTAGTCGCTGGGCATGGGTAAACTTCTTAAAGCACAAGAGTGAGTCTCACTCTGTATTCACTAGCTTCTGTTCCAAAGTGTAAAACGAATTTGGCTCTAAAACCATCAGAGTCAGAAGTGATCATGGTGGAGAATTTGAAAATAAATTTTTTGAAGAATTATTTGACTCTAATGGAATATCCCATGATTTCTCCTGCCCTAGAACTCCACAACAAAATGGAGTTGTAGAGAGGAAGAATAGGACACTCCAAGAGATGGCCAAAACCATGATCAATGAAACAAATGTGGCTAAGCACTTTTGGGCTGAAGCAGTTAATACAACGTGTTATATTCAGAATAGAATCTCCATAATACCTATTCTGGAGAAGACTCTCTATGAACTATGCAAAGGAAGAAAACCCAACATTTCTTATTTTCATCCTTTTGGATGCTCTTGCTTTATTCTGAATACTAAAGAACATCTGAACACGTTTGATTCAAAAGCATAAAAAGGTTTTATGTTAGGATACTCAGAACGCTCTAAAGGCTACAGAGTATACAATACAAAAACCAAAATTGTGGAAGAATCAATTCACGTCAGATTTGATGATAAGCTTGACCCTGAAAAGTCAAAGCTAGTTGAGAAACTTGCAGATCTGGAGATTACTCTTGCAGGTTCTGACGAGAAGATCAAAGCACCAGAAGCATCTGCTACACAAAGTTCAGTAGGAACTAAAGCCCCAACGATTCCAAAGAAAGCTAAAAGTCGCCTCAACATATCTGAAGAGTTGATTATGGGAAGCAAGGATGAACCTATCCGAGCTAGGTCAACCTTCAAGGTACCTGAAGAAACTCCTCTGGGACTAGTATCTTTGATTGAGCCTACTTCCTATGATGAGGCACTTCAAGATGACGACAAGGTTCTAGCCATGCAAGAAGAGCTAGATCAATTCACAAAGAATGACGTCTGGGATCTTGTTCCTAAACCTAAAGGCACTCACATTATCGGAACCAGATGGGTGTTCAGAAATAAGCTGAATGAGAAAGGCGAAGTTGTCAGAAACAAAACTCGACTGGTGGCTCAAGGGTACAGCCAACAAGAAGGCATTGACTACAATGAAACGTTTGCCCCAGTCGCCAGGTTATAATCTATTCGCTTACTTGTTTCATTTGCTGTAAATCATTCTATCAAATTGTATCAAATGGATGTCAAGAGCGCATTTCTTAATGGATATATATCAGAAGAAGTGTATGTCAATCAACCTCCAGGTTTTGAAAATTCAAATTGTCCAAAACATGTTTTTAAACTTAAGAAATATTTATATGGACTAAAATAAGCTCCCAGACCTTGGTATGAAAGATTAAGTAATTTTCTTCTAGAACATGATTTTATTAGAGGGAAAGTTGACTCTACACTCTTCTGTAAAAACATTAATAATGATCTCATGATATGCCCGATATATGTTGATGATATCAGTTTTGGTTCAACTAACTCCTATGTATGTCAAGAATTCTCTGAGCTAATGCAGGAAGAATTCGAAATGAGCTTAATGCAAGAACTAAAGTTCTTTCTAGGAATTCAAATTAATCAAGCTTCAGAAGCCACCTATGTTCATCAAAGTAAATACATAAAAGATATTCTGAAGAAATTCGAAATGGCGGAATGCAAACCTACTAAGACACATATGCATCCAACTTGCATTCTGGAAAAAGAAGAAGTTAGTCAAAAGGTTTATCAGAAGCTCTATCGTGGTATGATAGGCTCTCTTCTCTATCTGACTGCTACACGTCCTGATATTTTGTTTAGTGTTTGTCTCTGTGCCAAATTCCAATCAGTTCCTAGAGTATCTCATTTAACAACTGTTAAGAGAATACTCAGATATCTGAAAGGAACTCCTAACCTGGGCCTAATGTATAAGAAAACATCAGAGTATAGACTATCTGGTTTTTATGATGCAGATTACGCAGGGGACAGAATGGAACGAAAAAGTACATCTGGAAATTGTCAGCTCTTGGGAAAGAACATGGTATCCTGGGCTAGCAAAAGACAATCAACCATAGCCTTGTCCACTGCAGAAGCCGAATACATTTCAGCATCATTATGCACTACCCAGATGCTCTGGATGAAGAATCAACTAGAGGATCTTCAAATCTTTGAGAGTAACATTCCTATCTTTTGTGACAATACTGCTGCCACTGTTTAAGTAAGAATCCTATCTTGCACTCCAGAGCTAAGCACATAGAAATAAAACATCATTTCATTAGAGACTATGTTCAGAAAGGGGTAGTAATGTTGAAATTTATTGATACAGACCATCAATGGGCTGAAATCTTTACAAAACCCCTTGCTGAAGATAGATTCTCCTTTATCTTAAAGAATCCGAACATTCAAAATTGTCCTGAATAAAATGTGCCTCTGAGATAGCAAAATAAGATTCTGATGTAAACAGTTGGATTCTGTATCTGACTCTGATACTCCTACCAGTTAGAAGTCATATGAGTTAGAAATCTCCAGGAACCAACCCTTTGGTATTCCTGTAGATCAGATAAAGTAACACGTGGAGTATCATGCGTCTGACCTTGGAACTTCTAGACAGCTGTCTAGCAGAAATCAAGAAACAGTCTCTTGAGATCTCCTCGAGCAGTGTGCTGATGTTGGGATTAGACATTATTTATGAGTTGTAATCATTCTCCCTCTAACGTGCGTACTTGGTTTTTGTGCTAAACTCATTTATGTGTGTCATTTTTCATGCACCCTAATTTGGGTATTTAAACCCCTCTCTTCACAAATTGCACACTTTTCACTCTCACAAACACTCTTAACCCTCTTGCAAGTTTTTCTTCTCTCAAGGCATTTCTGCAGTGTGCACTCCAGTTCTTCAACGTTCAACCCAGTTTATCAACAATCTTCATGTATTCTCAACAACAGTCAGTGTATAACTTCTCTCAATAGATGAACTCAAATGAGCAAGCTCCTAGTTCAAGCAATCAAAACCCAGCAGTTACCGGTGTCATCTCCACTCCCATTTACAAAGAACCTCACATTCTTGATCATGAGCCTCATATCCATCTTGCAACACCTTTTGAAAAGCTGGAAGTATTGTGTGAATCACTGGTTGATTTTGACAACATGCGAAGGAACGATGTCGACCTCACTGATGAACTAAAGAAGCAAGGATGGGAAAACTACTTCCAACGTCTCTATAGCCCTGTCTACACTAATTTGGTTAAAGAATTCTGGAGATATGCTGACGCTGACGATCACTACATCGTCTCCTACGTTCTGGGAGTCAAGATGGTGATCATAGAGAAATCCATTGCTTCTCTTCTGGGCATGGAAAAGGCTGGAGGAAGACGCACCTACAACATTAATCCCAGGGCAAAATATTTGTCCCATGAGATAAACCAAACAATCTTTCAACAGAACGCTGAAGGCAAACATTCCAAGAACAAGGAACTGCATCCGAACCTCCGGGTCTGGCTGAAGATCATTTTGGGCACCATCCATCATCGCCAGCCTCCAACTCCTCAGACTACATCAACACAGACCAGAAGTGCATTTTGTACTGTAACCACAAGGGTCTGAAGCTCTGCCTTCCTGCACTCCTCTTCAAATATCTCAGAGACTCTGTGAGAGATACCAAAAACAACATGAAGACCAGAAACTACATTCCTCCGGGGAGGCTCATTTCTGACGTACTGATTGAAAGCGGTCTCGTGGACCATCTGATTCAGTTCAGACTCATGGAAGACGTGATGATAGATACTGGAAGAGCTCTGAATGCTCGCAATCTGAAAAGCATCTGAATTCTGAATCACGTAAGGGTCAAACCAACTCTGGACACCTCATAGGAAGCTCTTAAAGATCAGAGAAAGACCCCAAATGGACTTTATCTTTTCTCAAAGATCGACCCTCCAGAGGTAGTCATGTACTACTTAGATGATCTGCGTAAACAAGGAGTAGAGTTCTCAAACTTCTCCCTAGACTGGCTGCCAGAATTTCCTCCAAACTTCATGAAGAGGCCACGAGAACCATCTGAGAAGGCAAAGCATGCGAAGAGAGCAAAGCTGGGAGAATCTTCTGGATCAAGACCTCCAGTACCTCTGGCTGGATCCTTTGGTAAGTCTGTACCTCTCCCTCATTCTGTACAAGTTAAACCTATTGCTTCCTCAATCCCTTAACCTTCGCCCATATACACTAACTCAGAAACTCCTCCCTCAACCTCCAGACCATCTAACCAACCCTCTCAAAAATTCAACCTGGCCACCACATCTCTACCTATTTCGGAAGCAAAAATGCTGAACGAAACAACCTCACCCTCCTCCTCATCATCTCCAGAATCACCACCCTACTACACACTTTCATCAGACACTGAACCATCTGACCCTCACTCCCCAACTCTGACTCAGCTCCAACACCGTGCTCTGGCCTCTCAACAGCCAACACAATCTATCCCTGAACCAAAAGTTACCTCTCCACCCACAGAAAACCCAAACATAACCACATCTGACCCTCCACCATCCGAACCAATTCTCTCTGAATCGCAACCACAAAACTCTAACATACCCCCACCAACTACATCCGCTGAACCACAAACTCCCACACTTAACTTAAGCCCTCCCACTTCTCCACCCGAAGGCTCTGAACCTGAAAACACCCTTCTAACCCTTAAGGAAGCAATAAAGGTGTTTGTCGAAGCTTCAGTAGACAAGGTAAAGTCTCTGACCATCAACTCTGGCATCAGTGATAATCCCTCCGCTGTAAGGACTCACTGGAACAAAGTGATAAGTTGGATGACCTCTGAAGCCTTCAAGCTGAAAGGCCTCTCTGAGCAAGTCCGCAACGACTTCATCAGAGACACTGAGATCAGACTTTAAGAGCGTCTAGCCAGAGAAGCTGAGGAGCGGGCACATAAAGAAGCTGAAGAAAAAGCAAGGCAAGAAGAACTACAAAGGATCAAGGAAGCTGAGGCCAAAGCTTTAGCTGATGCCGCTGCTGCTGCTGAAGCTGAAGCAAAGCTGTCGCTGAAGAAGCAGCTCGTCTGGCTGAAGAGTCTGCCTCCAGGGTAGAAAACGATGCTCTGACTTAGGGGGAGTCCTTCACCTTTGCCCCTCTAGTCCTAAAGACTCTTGAAGAACTACAGAAATAACAACAGGAAGTCCGAGCCAGATTGGACCAACAGGATTCCGTCAATGTCAACATTCAGAATTTGCTGACCCAACTGCTCTAGAGGATGCCTCCACCTCCAAACCCTTAGGCACCTAGGATTTGTTTCTATGTTCTTATCTTTTTCTTGTTGCTTTTCTCTGATTTGCTTGTTGTTTTCTGCTTCTTTGTTTTCCTCTGTACTTGCTATCTGTTAATATATCTCCTTTTTCTCATATGTTTTACTAAGTCTTTTTGATTCTGACAAAAAAGGGGAGAACTAAAAACAACTCTGATGAAAACATATCTAACTCCTTTCAAAACTCTGCAAACATTATTTCTAAATATTGACTTAAAGATTTGCAGGAAAGTAGCTAGAAACACCAAATCATGGAAGGTTCGGTAAGAACTTCTGAACTCCCAAATCTAACTCAGGGGGAGCACACTATAATCTGATCTAAGAATCTTATCTAATAATGTTTCATCTCTAAATTATATTTTTTTGTCATCATCAAAAAGGGGGAGATTGTAAGAACAAAATTGGTTGTACAATAGAATTCTAAGATTTTGATGATAACAAAGGATGAAACCAAAAATGGAACTCTAACGAGATTTCCTCTAAGTATGCAGGACTCTGAACAAGTATGCTGGACTCTGAACAGTAACGAAGCATCCTGGTCTCCTATCAGATACAAACACCTATCAGATGCAAAGTACTAGAAGATCAGACGCCGCTAAGGAAGAAGTACGTCCAAGAAGTTCTGACTCTGATCAAAGAAAGACAGTAAAAAGAACCAGAAGCTCTAATAACTACTGGTCTTAGAATCTGATGATCAAGAAGACTAGTATTCTGAGAAGCTCTGATGAATTTAGACGTGATCTCCTTCTGAAGAATGACTCCGATACAACAAGACTCTGATGAAGATTCACCAAGTCCATAAAGAGTAACGGAAAGAATTCTCACTATGGAAAGGAAGTATTTTAAGAAAGAAGTTAATCAGGGAGACAAAATGGTTATAGCAAGAAACACATAAATAATGACATTGAATGCTCATCAAAGACCAAGATTCTGTCATCACTCCAACTGTCCTTTTCACTACTATATAAAGGACAGTATACCTCACTGAGAGATACACCAACAACGCACAGAAAAAGTCATTCATATTCTCTCTCATTTTCACGAGCTGCTGCTCTTACGTGAAAAACTCTTGCTCCAATACTTTGCTGTAATACTTGCTTACTCTTAGAAGCACTTTTCATTACAAATCTATTTTGCTAAATTGTTTTTGTTCCTCAAGTGGCTCTGCGCAGTCTGTATACTTGAGAGGACTAAGAGATCATTCTCTTAGACGATTGGTTGTGTAATCTTTCAAGATTAGTGGATTAAGTCCTTTTTGAAGGCGAAATCACCTCGGCCGGGTGGACTGGAGTAGCTTTGCTTTTTAAGCGAACCAGTATAAATTTTTGTGTGTTCTTATTTCTGAAAAAGCTTTTATTTTTTAAAACAATTCAAACCCCCCTTTCTTGTTTTTCTCACCTTCAAATACAAGTATGCTTGGTGATCTAAAAACACTCAAACAAGTCCCAACCATAGGGTTAAGGAGCCAAAACATGCTATGATCCTTGAGGCAACGCACTTGTGCAATAACATGATGCCATGAGGGATCTTAGGGTCCAAATTAGGGTCTTACAGATGTCCCTATTTAAGGTCATTCTAGCCGGAGATATGAATGTTAAAATCTTCGTCTCGATGAGATAGAATGAGCTTAAATAATAGCAAAGAGATGAATTTTGGTCCCTAAGAGACCTCATGATGAAAATGTATGCATGCAAAATAAAATCTTCATGGTGAATAATTGCCACAAAGGAAAAGAAATCGGGAGGCACTGAAGATCCATAGGAGTAACACACTCACTAGGGAGACAGAGACTCTGGGGGAAACAGGGTAAAAACGCGTGAGCAGGTCACGACTTGAAAACTTGCTAGGAGACACGAAGGGATTCCACGAAAATAAATCGATATAAAGACTCGAGCTGGCGCAAAGATGCATGTATTGGGGAATATGCCAATACAGCAAAACTATCCACAAAGGATACAACAGATAAAAAATCCGGACTCAGGCGGGGATGTCCACAAAGGACTCAGCTGAGGAAGAAACAACGAGATATTACCGGCTACTGGGTAATAATCTCAAAGAGAGACATGTTATCAAAACACCAGTTATTGGGTGAGAGCACAACACACTCAGGGAGAAAGAATATCTAAGACCGGTATAAGGGTGAAAGATATCAATCGTCCAAAACATCTGAGGAGGACCCGAAAGGCACATCTCAACTCAGGAAAATCTGACTCCACAGGGGACAAAAAGTCATAATTGGGAGCAGAAAGAAGGAACACCAGTGATACCGGTTACTGGGTATATAATAGGTGACCAACCAGGCATGAATTGGGAACATATCCAAGACACTCATCATCCGAAAGGAGGGTTGAAAAAGCAAACTCGACTTATTGAATGGACATTCGATTCCACAAGGAAATACGAATCTTACTCGGCTGGGGAAAAAAAGACCTCGACTGAAGAGCGCATGAGATATACTATCTACTACCATTATATGGGTAAAAACATAGATAACATACTCGCATGGAAGATTATCCGCAACCAGTTACTGGGTTAATAAAGGATAAATCGACCGAAAAGAAAGGACATCGGGATACTGGTTACTGAGTATAAAATGATGACCAATCAGAAGGAGAAACAATCATCACCAAACAAGGGTAAATGAAAGATGACTCGCTAGGGACAAATTGTCTGACAACAACAATTATCCAAGAGATATATCATCGGTTACTGGGTGGTATACTCAAAAACAAAGGAATATCAATACCGAATATTGGGTAAAGATAACCAGAAAAGAGGGGATTACATTCACCGGTTACTGGGTAGAAAACCACAGGAATATGACTTACAACTACCGGTTACTGGGTAGAAGGCCACAAAATCCGCTGGGGAAAGGATGAACAATTACTGGTTACTGAGCAATTGAACAATTGAACCACAGGGAACTGCAGGGGATAACAAGAAAGGAATCAATCTAGGAACAAACTAGAAAGACATAATCAAACAAGATTCAACCCGATGAGGATATAACTCAGGGGAGTAATTCCATCCCGATACTCTGCGGAGGAAACTGAAACAATAATCATCCACGAGGAGATAACTCAGTGGGGAAGAAAGAAGGAAATATAGACACTTTCTGCCTATGGGGATGACTCTATATGGAGAGATCATACACAAACATCTACTTGGAGAAGAACATTTCACCAATAGCAGGAGATAAAAAGCAAAGATATATAGCGAAGAATGCATCATGAATATCTGAATGCTATGATTATGCATATATATGCATGATTTGCATAATTTACGTATAATTAATGCTGACAAACAGACATATCTAACACAAACAAGTCCAAGAATCACGAACAGACACTCGAAAAACGTCTCGACAAGAAGGGCGAAGCCTAATGGAGAACTCAACTTGGGAATAACCCGAGAAGGATGAAAGTAAATCATCAGGGATATTAAACCCTATCTCAAAGCTACACTCGCTGAGGATACAAAGAAGATGTATTCAGGAGCAGCGAAAGAAGATAATCAAACAGAGAACTCAACTCTGATAAGGATTATATCTGGAATAAGAGTAAACAAGGGAAAACTTTAACCATAGCTGGGGATAGGCAAAGTCAAAGCTTGCAACTGCAGGAAATAACACTCTGCACAGGAGAAGTCTTTCAGGAGCAAACAATCCTGACATAAGGAAGATGCAGAAAATCTGTCGGGGAGTTTCCATCAACTCTCTTGGGGATAGGGGTTTAATAACAATAAGATTCGCCGGAGAAGAAACTCTACTGGGGAAGCTTATTAAGGAATGATGTGAATCTCCGTGGGGAACAACCACCAATCAGATGTACATCAATCAAAACACTCTCTTTTATCTGTCGGAGAGGAAACTCTGCAAAAGGGAATAATAGCATTTTGCTCCACTGGGGAAGGAAATAAACATCTTCACCACCAACTCTTAATTCTAGAAGAAATCTTCAGACTCGGAGGAGATACAAACATCAAACTCTGATCTGGCAACCCTACTGGGGACAAGCTATAAATGCTCTTGAGGAAACTACCCTTGCTGGATAAACTGGAAATGAATCCTTCATCAACAGGAGACACTGGGAATACCTCCTTTCAAAATAAATGAAGTGGGAAACAAACCCTTCACCAATTGCACTGGGCAACTTCCTGCCGAAGAGACAATTATCGGGAAAGATAGCTCTACAAGGAACACATGCTTACTGCGTTGGAGATTCTTACTCATGCTGGAGAAAGACAACCCATCTCGTGAGTAAATAGTCAGGATAATGAGACAAGGAATACTCCCAAATTAAAGCATATCAACTTTTATCAATCTATAATGGATTTTAGGTCATTCCACACAAGGGATGACAACCATATAATTGATAAAACACAAATGCTAGTGCCTGATATAGAGGGATACACATCTCTAAAATATCGAGGCAAAACTTGGAAAAGGAGGGATCATCACAGATCAACCATATGCCAAACATGGATTGCTAAAACTCCGCGGGAGGAACAAGTATGTATACACAAACAAACTACTGGGAATGTATTGGATGAACATCCAAAAATCCTGCTAGGGGAAAGCAATCCATAGGACAGATCAATCCACTGCCATCAAGGAGAACTTATCATACTAGACCCTCTGGGAAGCTGATGATGAAGATATAAGGAGCAAGAATGCCAGAATATGCACAAATGTCTTACCCTTTGGTGATCATACTATCCTTGGGAAAGCACTGAAGAAATTCCACTTATCCTTTTGGTTATTGTGAATGTTCACTTTGTTTAAAACAGTTTATTTATGAAAACTTTATTTGTTTAAAACACTGATATTCATCAATTAAAACATGCAAACATTTGTTAAACAGAAACAAATAAGAGTGGGAAGGATTAAAATAAAGGCTCAAATTTATTTAAGAGAATGGTAGTCCGCAAATGGAGAGACTCCATGGATCTTTACAAATTTGAAATTGGTGATATACATGGAAAAGGGATACATTGAACATAATGATCGTTTCTCCATCCACTATGAATCCACTGTATTCGAAACTTCGATTGATGATGATTGAGCGAGAATCCTTGACATATGACAATTGTAGAACAAAGTCTTGTCAAGATGCAGTTACTTGCCAAATCCCTAATTTTTGCCTAGATTGCCCCAGGGTGAGGTACTCAATCTAGCGGGATATATATTCATTTTCTATGTCTCTAACTTTTTCCTGGATCGCCCTTTCGGGTTTTCAATCCACCAAGATGCTCATTTTTGCTTAAGCCGCCCTTTCGGGTTTTCAACTTAGCGAGCTATTCTATTTTTATTTTTTAGGCGAAGTATTTCTTGACTGCGTCTGAGTTCACAGGACGAGTGAAATCTTCCCCATCCGTAGTTGTGAGCAACAAAGCACCGACTAAAAAGGCTCTCTTAACAACGTATGGACCTTCATAGTTTGGAGTCCACTTGCCCCTGAAATCGGGCGCGAAAGATAAGACTTTCTTGAGCACAAGGTCACCTTCTCGGAACACACGAGGCTTGACCTTCTTATCGAAGGATTTCTTCATCCTTTATTGATATAACTGACCATGGCACGTGGCAGTTAATCTCTTCTATTCAATCAAATTCAGTTGGTCATAACGATTCTGAACCCATTCAGCCTCAGTCAACTTGGCTTCCATCAAGACTCTCATTCATGGGATCTCGACCTCTACAGGGAGCACAACCTCCATGCCATATACAAGGGAGAAAGGGGTTGCCCTGTTGAAGTGCGAACGGATGTACGATAGCCATGTAAGGCAAATGGCAACATCTCATGCCAATCTTTGTACTTAAAAACCATCTTCTGAATAATCTTCTTGATGTTCTTGTTAGCAGCTTCAACATCCCCATTCATCTTGGGTATATAGGGAGAAGAATTATGATGCACAATCTTGAACTCGCTACACAGCTCTTTCATCATCTTATTGTTCAAGTTAGATCCATTATCAGTAATGATCTTGTCTGACACACCATATCGGCATATGAGTTGGTTCTTGATAAACCTCAAAACCACCTGTCTGGTCACATTTGCATACGACGCCGCTTCAACCCACTTGGTGAAGTAATCAATGGCTACGAGAATAAAACGGTGACCGTTTGACGCCTTAGGCTCAACCATGCCAATCATGTCAATTCCCCACATGGAGAAAGGCCATGGTGAGGAAATAACATTTAGAAGTATCGGGGGAACATGAATCTTGTCCGCATAAATCTGACACTTGTGGCATTTCTTCACAAACTTGTAGCAGTCAGAATCCATCATTAGCCAATAGTAGCCTGCTCTCAACATCTTTTTTGCCATGGCATGTCCATTGGAATGAGTACCAAATGAACCCTCATGGACTTCAGTCATCAACAGGCCTGCTTCGTGTCTATCCACACATCTAAGCAGAACCATGTCAACATTCCTCTTATAAAGCACATCACCATTAAGGTAGAAACTGCCAGATAATATCCTCAAAGTCTTCTTATCTTTAACAGATGCCCCAAGCGGGTAAGTCTGACTTTGGAGAAAACACTTGATATCATAATACCATGGCTTATCATCTTTCACCTCCTCAACTGCAAACATGTGAGTTGGTCTATCCAAACGCATCACAATAATCTTTGGGACTTCATTCCAATAATTGACATCAATCATTGAAGCAAGCGTAGCGAGAGCATCCGCCATCCGATTCTCATCTCGAGGAATATGATGGAAGTAAACTTTAGTAAAGAAAGTTGAAATCCTCCTCGCATAATCTCTATATGGGATGAGGCCAGGTTGATTCATCTCCCATTCACCCTTAATCTGATTAACAACAAGGGCCGAATCGCCATAAACATCAAGATGTTTGATCTTAAGATCAACACATTCTTCCAAACCCATAATACAGGCCTCATACTCTGCCATATTATTCGTGCATTTGAAAGTTAACCTTGCTGTAAAAGGAAAATGTGTGCCTTGAGAAGTAATAATCACTGCCCCAATGCCATTTCCATACTGATTGACAGCGCCATCGAACACCATACCCCATTGGGAACCAGGCTCTGGCCCTTCATCGAGCGTAAGCTCATCACAATCTTTCATTTTCAAATACAGAATCTCCTCATCAGGGAAGTCGTATTACACGGACTGATAATCTTCAATTGGTTGATGTGCCAAATGGTCAGCCAAGATACTACCTTTAATAGCTTTTTGAGCTCGATACTCAATATCATACTCAGATAACAACATCTGCCAACGGGCAATTCTCCTAATAAAAGCAGGCTTCTCAAAGATATGCTTGATCGGATCCATTTTGGATATCAACCAAGTTGTATGATTCAACATATACTGGCGTAAACGCTTAGCAGCCCAAGCCAAAGCACAACATGTCTTCTCAAGCATTGAGTACCGAGACTCACAGTCGGTGAACTTCTTACTCAAGTAGTATATTACATATTCTTTCTTTCCTGATTCCTCTTGCTGACCAAGGACACAACCCATGGAATCATCAAGCACAATCAAGTACATAACCAATGGTCTCCCTTCAATAGGTGGAGACAGAATCGGAGGCTCGGACAGATACTCTTTGATACTGTCAGAGTCCTTTTGGCAATCCTCGGTCCAATCATGACGCTAATCTTTCCGGAGGAGCTTGAATATAGGCGCGCATGTGGCAGTCAGGTGAGATATAAATCTTGAAATGTAATTCAAGCGGCCAAGAAAACCTCGGACTTGCTTCTTAGTTGTGGGCGCGGGCATCTCTTGTATTGCTTTGACCTTGGCAGGATCAACTTCAATACCTCTCTCGCTGACAATAAAAACCGATAACTTGCCGGAACGGACTCCAAATGTACACTTGTTCGGATTTAAGCGGAGTTTGTACTTCCTCAAACGCTGGAAAAGCTTTAACAAGGGTTCTACATGTTCAACTTCCATTTTCGACTTTGCAATCATATCATCAACATACACCTCGATCTCCTTGTGTATCATGTCATGAAATAAGGTAGTCATAGCACGTTGGTACGTGGCTCCGGCGTTCTTCAAACCGAAAGGGCATCACTCGATAACAGAATGTTCCCCAAGGTGTGATGAATGTTGTCTTCTCCATATCCTCGGGTGCTATTTTAATCTGATTATAACCGGAAAATCCGTCCATAAATGAAAAGACATTGAATTTAGCCGTATTGTCTACCAACATATCAATGTGTGGTAGAGGAAAATCATCTTTTGGGCTTGCTTTATTCAAGTCACGGTAATCCACGCACATTCGGACTTTTCCGTCTTTTTTAGGTACAGGCACAATATTGGCCACCCATTCAGGATATGTAGAAGTCACCAGAAACCCCACACTAATTTGCTTCTGAACTTTTTCTTTAATCTTCACTGCCATATCAGGACGAGTTCTTCTGAGCTTTTGCTTCACAGGCACACAGTCAGGCTTCAACGGCAAGAAATGTTGCACGATATCAGTATCTAGACCAGGCATATCTTCATACGACCAGGAAAAGACGTCGACATATTCTCGTAGCAACTTAATCAACCCCTTCTTAATAGACTTTTCAAGGAGTGCCCCAATCTTTACTTCACGAATGCAGTCTTCAGACCCCAAATTGACTGTTTCCAGATTCTCAAGATGTGGCTGAATGATCTTTTCCTCGTACTCAAGCAGACGGGTAATCTCATCCGGAATCTCTTCAACATCATCTTCTTCTGCCTCAAATACAGGGAACTAAAAGTTGGGAGATGGTGTTGGATCATTATGTTCAATGGGTTTGATCAACCTGCATAATGATTGTGAGTACAAAAGAGATTTCAGAATTCAAACAAGACGAATCATTATGCAGATGAAAAATTGATTTTATTCTCTTTTTTTAGGGTTTTATGGTGATCACGAATTTCATGCGAAAAGCAAAAAATGATTTTATTTTTGAAAAACAAACATTTAACATGCGATTATTGAATGAATATCATTATATTAATCAATTGTGCCAACAATGTCTTCACTTTTCCTTTTTGGCATGGGAGAAGGGTTTTTAAACAGGAATAAACATATTACGTTGACTTATGGATAACTGTTAGAACATCCACAACGACCCAATTATTACAGATCTCTCCAGGTATGACAAAGTTGTCGAGGTCTTCTTCTTCACCTTCTTCAAAGATGGCCGCAGCTTCTTGATCTCTATCGGTGTGGATGAAACCTCCACTCTGAAACAACCCAAGATCATTAGAAACACCGAAAGAATACCATATACCAGCCCGGGATTTATTATCTTCCATCTTTATCATTTTCCCCAAACCATTAGTTGCGCCATGCTTGATGGCCAACTTCGCACCATTGTAGGAGACAAATGAAGAAAGTCCTTTCCTAGAAGGCTCAACAATATATAAGGCTTGGAATGGAGTTCCAACCTCATCCTCAGCATCAATGTAGGAAAAGGAAGATAAATAGCTGACCAAGAGAGCCTTCTCTCCCCCTATCACCACCAACTTCTTGTTCTTGACGAACTTCAACTTTTGGTGCAGGGTGAATGTCATGGCACCTGCCTCGTGAATCCATGGTCTACCAAGTAAACAGCTGTACGACGGATGTATGTCCATAACATGGAAAGTGATATGGAAATCAGTAGGTCCAATTTTGATCGGGAGGTCTAATTCTCAGATCACGGTCTTACACGATCCATCAAAAGCTTTTACTACCACTTCGCTCTGCCTCATGGGAGGCCCCTGATATGAAAGTTTAGCGAGCGTGGACTTTGGCAATACATTACGTGATGACCCTGTGTCCACCAACACATTGGACAAGGCATCGTCTTTGTAGTTCATAGAGATATGTAAGGCCAAATTGTGGTCTTTTCCCTCCTCGGGAAGATCATCATCGCAGAAGCTCAAATTGTTGCAGGCAATTATATTTGCAATAATGCTATCAAATTGTTCAATTGTGACATCATGATCCACATATTCCATGTCCAACACCCTTTGCAACGCTTCGCAGTGTGGCTCTGAATTCATAAACAAAGATAGGACATATATCTTTGATGGAGTTTGAAGCAACTGCTCCACAACATTGTACTCGCTCCTCTTGATGAACCTCAACATCTCATCACCATCCTCTCTCAATATTCCAGACTGGCCAACTAGGATAGGAGCTTTATCAGTTTTGACAACAGCAGGATCAACACCCTTCATAGCAGGAATAAAATGATTTAAAAAGAAGTCCCCACGGGACCGGCAGGACTAACAACATCCCTCTTCACGATGTTTTTATGGGATTTCGGCTGAGCCAAGAAAACACGACCACTACGGGTCACTCCACTAACATCGGATATGCTTACAATAGAGGTTGAGGGCAACGACACCTCCTTCCCATCTTCAAGCATAACCGCATTGTAACGGTACGGGACCACTTTCTCTGACTCATACGGGACATGGCCCGCTGGCTTTATTACAAGAGTTGGCACCACCTTCCTTTTACTGCCATCATACTTGATGACAACAGGATCAGGAATATTTAACACAAGGGTAATAACATCAACTTCATCCTCGTCACGATTTTGAAGTATCTCGATCATCCCTTGGTCTAGCATCTCTTGGATGTCCCTTCTTACCTTGCGGTATCCTCTTTCATTGACAGTGCACACATGGCACCTATCGTGATCGTGCTTATAATGACTGTGCTCACACAACAGTCTATGCATTTCCACCAGGGATTGCCTTATATCATTCACATAAAGGACTTTATACTTGCCAGGGCAACCCTGAACCATATTGACGGCCTCCTTCCCATGCTCGGGCAATGGGTTCTTCTTAACATTAGGGCCTACATGCTCAAAGAATAATATCCCACTCCTCACAAGGTCTTGCACCTTGGTCTTTAATGGAAAACAGTTCTCCACATCATGTCCGGGGGCACCAGAATGATATACGCAATGAAGTTCAGGCTTGTACCACCATTGCGGATTGGCTGGCACAGCAGGAGGATCGGGTGGAGTTATCAACTTCCTATCAATCAAGGAAGGATACAGTTCAACGTAGGTCATAGGAATCAGGTCAAAAGTCACCCTCTTCATCTCATAATTGCTGGTGCTGTTGTTGTTATTGCGAGGCTGGTATGCCTGTTGTTGTTGACGAGATTGTTGTTGTGGTTGTTGAGCTTCTCTGAAAGCAGGTGCTATATGAGCCACCTGGTGTTGGTTGACGGTTGGTCGAACTTCCTTCCTCCTCATAGAGGGCCTTCCTTTACTATGGGAAGAAACAACATGAGTCTCCCCTTCCTTCTTTCTAGAAAATCCTCCATATTTCTTTGCCGAAGAATTATCATCATGAGACAGACGTCCTTCGCGGACTCCCTCTTCTAGCCTCATCCCCATATTTACCATTTTGGTAAAGTCCGAGGGGGCACTAGCAATCATACACTCATAATAGAAAGAGCTCAAAGTCTTCAAAAAGATCTTCGTCATCTCCTTCTCCTCCAATGGTGGCACTATCTGAGCTGCCAATTCCCTCCACCTCTGGGCATACTGCTTGAAGGTTTCCTTATCTTTTTGGGACATCGCCCTCAGCTGATCTCTCTCCGGGGCCATGTCCATGTTGTACTTGTACTGCCTTACAAAAGCCTCACCGAGGTCATTGGAAGTGCACACAGAGCCACAGTCAAGACCTATATACCATTTCAAGGCAGCTGTAAGACCCTAATTTTGACCCTAAGATCCCTCATGGAATCATATCATTGCTCAATGCATTGTGATCGCGACTTTATGAGTCTATCGGGGTACTAACTGCAAGTGCACAGTCTAATCGCGTAGTTTTAAAAGATATCGATCCCACAGGGACTTAATGAATCGATCTACCGTTTTTCTAGGGTTACTGCGTAAAGCTAAGGCGGATGATACTTTAATGATTAGGGGAAAAGTAAAACTAAATTTGGATCTAGATAAAATATCAAATTATATGGATATCAGTATGTAGTTCGTCGTAATTAGGGAATCAAATCTTCGTTGGTCTTTTTCTTAATTTTAAAATAAGTCTTTTCAGTAGACACTATTAATTAAAAGTCTTTTCCTCAAACTCTCGCTCTGTTGAATTAGACTATGACTTTATATTTTAACGTACGCTCTCACTATTTCGTCAAATCTAAAATCACTTTTGAAAATAATAGAATCTATAAAAACTCCTTTTGAGAAAATACTAACCGTCTAAACACCCTCGTCTCAAACTCTCGCTCTGTTGACTTAGATTATATGATTAAACTTAAATGCTTAACTCTCGTCCTCACATTTAACTTTTAAAAATAATTTTTGAAAATGATTAGAATTTAATTAACCTTAAAAATTGCTTTCGCCCTGATTTAAAGTTAATGTGCAATTTACACTGTCCAGTTAAAAACTCAAACCGTCGTTCTATTGATTTTAACTTCTTTATGTCTTTTACTCTCGTACAAAAACCTTGGTATTAACTCTGTAAATTGAGACCAGAAAAAGAGTGACTATATTTTGAAATAAACTTAAAACCAACTCAATTTGAATTCCTTTATTCCGCTTACTTTACATACCGATATCTAAATTAATTAGCCAGACATGATAAACATGCATAAACTATAATCATGCATAAATACGGCCATATCAAACAAACAATATATATAAACAGCAGAACAAAACATATGTAAATTAAAACAATAAATCAATTAATTAATGAACCTGGAAAAATACTAGAAATCTGGATTTTATCTCCTAGCTTCGGTGCTCGAACACTCCACCACAAGTCGGTTGGATTTGTTCTTCACAATTCTCGATCAGATAGGAAAGTAAAAACAAGGAAATAAAATACTATGACCTAACGTAAGGTTAGATCCAGTAAAAATTACACAATAATTTCCGGTGTAGAAACTATCGTGAGAAAATAAATTGTATGCTTCGGAAATTAAACTAGAAAAGAAAAGAAAATAAATTGCTTGAAAATTTAGAGTGCTGGAAAAATATTGCAGGAAAAATAGTACGGAGCAGAGCGAGCTTCTATTGGCTTTTGTGAGGTCTATTTATATTCACCTCTCAAAATAACCGTTTCCTAGAATGGGTCTTCAGTGTCATTCAAAATGTCTACGAGTGCAGGCGAGGATTTAGGGGAAACCGTCCACTCTGTTACGCACGTAAAGCCTAAAATATAGGATGGAATGTGTGACGTCCGTCACACTATGTGTTACGGTCGTAACACTAGGTCTTAGGACGTGGCGCTCGGCACGTGGTTGTGACGGTCGTGACAGCCATTTCCTTTGTTCCAAACGTGGGCTGGGCTTTGGTGCTTCAGCTTGCTGTTTTTCCTAGAAAATCCTCTTTTTGCACCCCTCTTCTTTCTTTTTCACACGTGCTTTAAATAATGATACCTGAAATAAATAATAAGAAAATACCGAGTAATATCGAATAATATAAAATAAATTGACTCAAATAACGATATAATTTAATTAAATCAAGTCTAAAAATGTGATATAGTTTCATGTTATCACATTGCCTCAAGGATCATAGCATGTGTGGCTCCTTAATCCTAGGGTTGGGACTTGTGCGAGTGGTTTGAGACCACCAAGCATGCTTGAATTGTATATTATGGCCTTTCTTATTTTGTTTACTAACTAAAAACACAAAAATATGTCACTAACTCTTTTGTTTTGAAGCTCAAGTGATCATATGCTCCCCATGCTCCTAGGAGGCTCCTAAGCTCAATAAATGACTAGATGAAGATGAGAATAAGCATGATAATGGTACACAAATCTCCTAATCATCATATATGTCTCCCAAGTATCTCAATTTGTCAATTTGATCAAGATAACCCAAAGGGCTTGAGGATTGTTTCCCAAGGAAACCCTAATTCAACTGTGCTTTAACTGTGTCTTGCTCATGAAGTAACCTCAACCTATAATCAAATTTAATCAAGGTAAGTTCTTTCATTAATTATTTTATGCATATATGAGCCTATTTGAGTATCCTCAATCATTCATTCATCAAGATTTAAAGTTTGGCCTCGAGAAGTTGACCAGTCAAGTCATCTGACTAAACTGAGGATCATTGAGATACAACTTTCAATGTGTTTGTCAAATGAAGATGACCCTAAGAGAAACAGTGTTCTTAAGAACCATATGAACAACTTTAATGTTCATCCAAAATCCATTTGAAACTTGTAAGGTCATCATTCATTTCAAAACATTATAGGTCATTTTGGCTGAAACCCTAATTTTGGGTCAACTTCCCAAGGACCTAACTTCCTTATTTTTTATGATTTTGAGGTGATACCAACTTCATTAGAAATATTAAGATGTATAATTAAAATTTTATGTTGGACAAAATTTCATAACCCTAAAAGAAACCCATGTGATAATACAAAAAAATTTAGGTCACTTTGGACCTAAGCCGTTGAATTTGAAAAAAGTCCAACTTCAAGTGCCCATAACTTTCTCATGAAAAATCCAAATGATGCAAAATTTGAGTCTACATTTATCATATTGAAAATATCTACAACGTTTAGGTTGGAGGTTTTTCCATTTGAGGCTTGCATCAATGAAACAGAAGGGCTTGAAGTTGCTTGCTTTTGGTAAAAAGTTTCAAAGGGAACCTAGACATGTTTTGTACCCAAAACTTCACAGCCAGTTTTCATAAATTTATAAACTCCAAATGAATTTTTTCCCAACATGACTTTTGTTCATTATTCCAAGAGCTTTCCAACCATTACTCACATGACCATTTTTCGGTTTTCCATGTGGGAGTTTCGAAGAGCTTAATGTTTATGCTCATTTTTGCAATTCACATCATAACTTTGAATGCAAGCTTGTGCAGCCTCTTGTGCACGTCCAATTCAACTACATTTGATCTTAACAGACATTTGCATTCATTCTTGGGCTTTGCAAGCGCCTGTACAGGCCCATGCATGAAGGATCCAATTTTCATGCACACGAGCCAAACACCACCTTGCATCCATTCCAGCTATAAATAGAAGCTCATACTCATTCAAAAATCAACCTGAAGGAGATCTGAAACGCTGCTGGATTGAAAACCAAACCCTCACCTAAAGGAATTTCAGTTTTCATTTTCAATTTCAAGCTTGAACTTCAACATCATTAGTTGATCTTCAAGTCTTAATTCCTTAACCTTGCATCATCATCACACTTCCAGATCAAAATTGGATCAAGAGCTTGGACAATTCGTGATGTTTAAAGCTCCATTTCAGAGGTATATCACTAAACTTTTTTGATTCAGATCTTGAAATATAATGTGAATCTCTTTGGTTTGAGTTATTTTCTGAAGTCCTCAAGCATGAGGCAGGCCAGTGGTGGTCTCAATTTTGCAAATCGTGCCATTTCAGATCAAGCACCATGATCTTCAAGCTCAGGTTTCACCTTAAATAGAAACTTTAAGGAGAATCCATGGTTAAAGGGGTGATGTACATCACCTTAGCTTCATTTTGATACCTTGATTTTTCATTTTCATTAAAGTTGAATTCCCTCCGCGTAGTGGCCGGAATCAGTTGTCTGGCCGGAGAAGATGGTTGTTTCCACCACCATCCCCACGTGGGAGCTTCCTGGCCCTTGGATGATGTTCAAACGTTATAATCTTGGCCCTTGCATGCATTGACTTATTTTAATTCCATATGTTGCGCGTTTGACCAAGGATCATGGTGTGTTCGCGCCTCTGAGTCACATGATCAGTGCCACGTCAATTAATGAGATGATCAGAGGGCGCTGATTTTTTCTATTTTTCTTATTTCCGTTTTAATTTCATTTAATTCCTTTTATTTTCAAAAATTCATAAATATTTTATTTGAAGTCACAAAAATATGAGACCAATGCCAAAAATTTTCTTGAAAAATCTAGTTTCATATTTTGATTTTTAATTATTTTTGTGACTTCATTTAATATTTTTTATGAATTATTTGGTTTTTATTAGTTTTAGTTCATTTTAAAATACTGTTGATTCTAAGTGTTGGCAACAATTTTGGTAAAACAAAGAGTGTTCACAAGATGTTATGTGTGATGTCTTAACATGAGATATCCTATGTACCTGCTGGAGTTCAAGAACATGTTCATGCAGGATTGTTTCAGAATGCCACATACAATGCCATGGCTTCTGATATTTGATGTACCTGCAGGAGCTTAAATGAAAGACATGTTCATGTAGGATTATTTCAGATGACATACACAAGGTCATGGCATCAGATATGGTTGTACCTGCTGGAAGTTATAAAAGGAATTATTGGATTATGCAGGATTTTTCCAGGATGTCAGACCCGATGTCATGACATCATGTACACAGAAATTCAGTGTGAATGTCTGGTGTTTTGTGATTGCACAATTAATGGCAATCTATATATGATTGAAGATCTGATTAGCTGGCGCATTCTATCATGGATTATAACCTGATTTACTTATTTCCCAAGGAGATCTAACCAGCTGTTATAGAAAGATTTGATTGGAAAATTGATTTAGGGGTTTCAAGATGTCCAAGCCCAGCTGAAAGCATCTATAAAAAGGGACTTAGAAAACCTATTTGAGAACACAACCAATACTGAGCGAAATATAGAGAGAGAGCTAGGGTTTGTGTCTGTTTAGTCGTAAGACTTGTAAGCCATTCAAGTCATCTTTTGATGATTGAATTGGACTGATTTGTGGTTGTAATTTGTCACTCTAAAGCTGTTAAGCAAGAGTGTGTGTGTCTACTTGATCAAAGCTGTGAAGCAAGATCAAGTGTGTGTCTTCTTGATCAAATCTGTGAAGCAAGATCAAGAGTGTGTCTTCTTGATTGAAACTGTGAAGTAAAATCAAGAGTGTGTTATTGAAAAGTGTTTTCTTTTCTCAAGGGATTGTTGTTTAAGATCACAGGTGTGATTGTAGGGAAGTGAGTGGGTTCTCATATCTAAGAGTGCTTAGGTAGAAATTGCACAGGTAGAGATTATGTGAGAAAGACTGTAACTTGTTGAAGTGTACGGAGAGTCTTTGAACTGATTCTATTATAGTGAATTTCCTTCCTGGCTTTGTAGCCCCCAGATGTAGGTGAGTTGGATCGAACTGGGTTAACAATTGCTTGTGTCTCTTGCATTACTATTCTCTATCTTTATCCTGTTTGCATTACTCAGATATTAGTGTCGTGACATTACCTTCGACATCTCATATCTGATACCAGAATTTCAATTGGTATCAGAGCAGGCATCCTGCTCTGGTTCTGGGTGAGATCTAGGGACGATACTTTCTGGTACTATGGAGAGAGATGGAGGATCTGTTCACAGACCACCTATTTTGGATGGATCCAACTATGACTACTGGAAACCTCGAATGGTAACCTTCCTAAAATCTCTAGATAATAAGGCTTGGAAGGCTGTGTTAACAGACTGGGAACATCCAGTTGTTACCAAGAATGGAGAAGCTACTGTTGATAAGAAGGCTGAAGAACAATAGACCAAGGAGGAGGATGACTTAGCCCTTGGGAACTATAAAGCATTGAATGCTATATTCAATGGTGTAGATAAGTATATCTTCAGATTGGTAAACAACTGTGAAGTGGCTAAAGATGCTTGGGACATTCTCAAAACCACTCATGAAGGCACCTCTAGAGTGAAGATGTCTAGACTACAGCTGCTCACTACCAAGTTTGAAAATTTAAGGATGAAAGAAGATGAAAATATTCATGAATTTCATATGAATATCCTTGAAATTGCTAATGCCTCAGGAGCCCTGGGTGAGAAGATGTCAGATGAAAAATTAGTGAGGAAAATACTCAGGTCACTCCCTAAGAGATTTGCCATGAAAGTGACAGCCATAGAAGAGTCTCAAGACATTTCCAATATGAGAGTTGATGAGCTAATTGGATCCCTTCAAACATTTGAGATGGGAATGTGTGATGGATCTGAAAAGAAAGCCAAAAGCATAACATTAAAGTCAAACACTGAGGAGGAAGAGGAGGAAGGTGGTCCAGATATTGATGAAGATCTGGCAGATGATGTAGCAATGCTGGGAAGACAGTTCAGCAAGCTAGTGAAAAAGATGGATGAAAGATCTAAGGCTAATGTCAAGAACATCGCATCTGACATCAGTAAATCCAACAATATTGGAAGAAGAACAAGGTCAGATGAAAAGCCCAAAGAAGAAAAGGGAGTTCAGTGCCATGAATATGATGGGTATGGACACATTAGAACTGAATGTTGGACCTACCTCAAGAAACAGAAGAGGAGTCTTGCTGCCACTTGGTCAGATGGAAGTGAAACAGAAGAATCTGCAAATCTTATGACTCCCTTGACTGGAAGATGGGATTCTGATGAAGACTCAAGTGATGGTGAAGTAACCTTTGAAGAGTTGGCCACTACCTACAAAAAGTTGTGTCTCAAAAGTGTAGAGTGGTGTAAACAGGTTGAAAGCTAGAAGAAGGAAATAACTCAACTTGAGAATGAGAGGGTAGAACACTTGGAAACCATCTCCAAATTAAAAACAAAAGCAGTGGTTCTGAAGGCCAAGATAGATGAAAGTCAACAAGTTGAAAGCCAGAAGATAGTACAGCTGGAGAATGAGAAGGAAGATCATGTGGAAATCATCTCCAAGTTAAAAACTGAAGCTATGTTCTTGAATTCTAAACTAGAAGAGATGACCAAGTATGTAAGAATGTTAAACAATGGATCTGACTCCCTAGACAAGATTCTCCAAACTGGAAAAATAACAGGAGACAAATCTGGCATTGGGTATAATGAATCTAAGCCTGAGTGCAGTTACACTGGTTGCAAACCTCAAGCCAAATCTAAATGCAGCCATAGTAAAAGCAAACTTGTGATGTCACATCATATGTCACAACATCAGAAGAGAAGACAAGAGAAAGGGAAACACCAAAGATGGAGATGCCATTACTGTGGGAAATTTGGTCACCTGAAGCCCTTCTGCTATAAGCTGTATGGTTATCCTAGCCCTGTTCATCATCAGACTCACTAACAACCCAGACCCAAACAGCACAGGCCTGTCAACAAGAAGCAATGGGTTCCTAAGACTAATGTTACAAGTCTAATAGCTCACATTCCCCTCAGAGTCTCAGCCAAAGAAGAGTGGTATTTTGATAGTGGATGTTCCAGACACATGACTGGAAACAAAGACCTGATAACTGGACTTCATCCTCATGCCATAAGCTATGTAACCTTTGGTGGTGGAGCAAAGGGTGAAATCAAGGGGATAGGCAAGCTTGATTGTCCTGAAGTGCCTAAACTTGACAAGGTCCTACTGGTTAAGGGCTTGACTGCAAATCTAATAAGCATCAGTCAACTATGTGACCAAGGTCTAAATGTTAACTTCACTAAAACTGAATGTCTAATTACCAACAAAGAAAATAAAGTAATCATGGAAGGAGTCAGAACCAAAGACAACTGTTACATGTGGAACTCTCAAATTAGTTACTCCTCAAAATGTACCTCAGTCAAGGAGAAAGAGATGAAGATGATTATATCTGCTAGAGAAACTCCCAAATTGAAAGTTTGTGAGAAATTTCAGACAAGGATGTCACACCAGAAACTCAGAGTTAACATCACTTCCAAAGGGTTGAAACTCCTCCATATGAAGTTGATGGGACCCATGCAAGTGGAAAGCCTTGGTGGAAAGAAGTTTGCAGTGGTGGATGATTTCTCCAGATACATCTGGACCAAAAAAAAATCTGATGTGGTTGAAATCTTCAAAGATTGTTGTCTGAAACCTCAAGGAGAAAAGCCCATGGTGGCTCAAACAGATGTGGATAATATTGGGTTTGGTAGGAGGTCAGATCAGATGGTAGAACATGTTGCTCGTCAAATGCAGTCTGAAGTAGGGAAGAGCTTTGCTGGACTTGGGCTACAAGTCAAGCAGATAGAAGAGTCTATTTTTCTATCTCAAAGCAAATGTGCCAAGAACAATGTTAAGAAGATTGGCATGAAGAGTGCAAGGACTCCTGCTCCTATTCATTTGAAAGTATTCAAAGATGAAAATGGTGTTTGTGCTATATATCAAGCTGAATACATAATATCTAGAAGTAGCTGTTCTCAACAGGGTTGGTTGAAACTAATGGTGACTGAACACAATGTCACACAAGATGTCAGGACAATGTACTGTAACATCCTGAGTGCTACAACTATTTCCAAAAATCCTGTTTAGTACAGCAGGACAAAGCACATTGATATTTGTCATCACTTCATTAGAGAACTTGTGGAAGAGAAAATCATAGCACTAAAGCATGTTACTACTGAAATGCAATTAGCTGACATATTTAGAAAAGCTTTGGATGTTAATCAGTTTGAATGTTTACGAGGGAAATTGGGAATTTGTATTCATGAGAATTTATAGCAATTAAAGTGGAAATTTTTTATACAGAGGAGAGTTGCTGTAGAAAGGGAGCTAGGGAAGGAGGTTGTAGAAGTGAAGGAGGTTATGGAATTAATCAAGTTTGCCCGTTTGATGAAAACAGTTAGTGCATTGCCCTAATGTTTTGAAGGTTTAGTGAAGGAGTTTGTGGTGAATATCCAGAGGATATTTCTGACAAGAATAACAAAGAATTCTGCAAGGTCTTTGTGAGAAGAAGGTGTGTAAGGTTCTCCCCAACTATAATGAATAAGTTCATAGGGAGAGGAACAGAAGGAGCTGTTGAGTTAGAATCCGCAGACAATGAAGTCTGTAGGACTATCACTGCTGGTCAAGTCAAAGAATGGCCAAGCAAGAAGCATGACACTGCTGAGAGAGTAATTGATTTGGAGGAAGAGAGTTCAGAAGAGGAAGATGACACCTTGGTTCATCACTTGAAACCAAGTGTTGCAAAGAAAATGAAAACCAGGAAAGGCAAGACTGTGGCTGAGATGTTGACAGCTAGAACTAGTAGGAAGGCTGCTGCTGTAGGTCCTTCTAAATTATGGAGTAAAGTAGAGGTTCAGAAGAGGAAGGTCAGAGAAAGCTCTGATTCTGAAGATGATGTCGAAGACGATGTCCCAGACATCTCACCTGCTAAAAGGAAAACTGTTAGAAAGTCTCCAGCTAAGGTTACAGCTGTGCATTTGGACAACATTTCCTTCCATCTGGAAGATGGTGAAGCCAAGGAGTCAGATGCCCATATCTCAAATGAGAGGTCTAATTCTCAAGATCAATCTAGTGGCAGTTTTGAATCTGAAAGTGAATAAGATGCTACCTCCTCAGACTAAGTTGTGGTGATGGTCCCCCTGTTATGATGACATGGGTGCTATTCTGGATGCTGTTATGATGTTTTGTGGAAGCTGGTTCCCCTGCTGTTTTGACTACTTTGGATGCTGAAGAATTTGTTTTTTTCAGTTTTAATGTGTGTAATTTGTGGCAGTCCTTATTGATGCCTTTATGTAATATTTTGGGCTCTTAATGAGTTCCATGGATTTGTCATTATCTCAGCTGTCACAGCTGTGTATAATGTTGGTTTGTATCTCCTAAACAATTATGTCTTAACATGTTATATGTTATGACATCTGTGATGACATTCTCTGCTAGGCTAATTGACATTTATTTTGTCTAATTGGTCACCTTTGGTCAAAATTTTGACTAAAAAGGGGGAGAAGTGATTATGTGGAGCAGTTAAAGATGTGGAGCTGTGTGGAGATCTGCAGTGCTGATGTAGCTAGCTAGGCTAAACATATGACAACTGATGATGTAAGACAAAATGATGTTCTGTTCTGTGATGTTGGAGGAGATGTCTGATGTAAGACAGAATGATGTTCTGTTCTATGATGTTGGAGGAGATGTCTGATGTAAGACAAAATGGTGTTCTGTTCTGTGATGTTGGAGGAGATGTCTGATGTAAGACATAATGGTGTTCTGTTCTGAGATGTTGGAGGAGATGTCTGATGTTCTGTGCAAGCTCTGTGTTGTACAGATGATGTTGAAGGAGATGTTAGAAGGAGGTTCTGAATGTTAACATGTTGAAGGAGATGTCAGAAGGAAATTCTGAATGTTAACATGTTGAAGGAGATGTCAAAAGGAAATTCTGAATATTAACATGTTGAAGCAGATGTCAGAGGGTGATTCTGATTGTTACAGGTGTTGTGGTTACAGGTGCTGTTATTATCAAAGAAGATGTTTGTTATGTGCATAAATTTAGGGGGAGAAGGAGTACCCTTGTGCATTTGTGTGTCTTACTAGTTGCATCCATAACTAGTAATTATGTTTTTGTTGCACAGATTTAGGGGGAGGAGAAGTACCCTTGTGCATGTGTGTATTACTAGTAACTATAAGCTATTAATTGTGTTGCTTCTGCTGCGGTTTAAACTACTGTTATGTTGTTTAACTGGTGATAGTTTACCTTGTGAACAAAAAGGACAGATATATGTTTTAGCCAAAATTTTCCAAATGGGGAGTTTGTTGATTCTAAGTGTTGGCAGCAATTTTGGTAAAACAAAGAGTGTTCACAAGATGTTATGTATGATGTCTTAACATGAGATATCCTATGTACCTTTTGGAGTTCAAGAACATATTCATGCAAGATTGTTTCAGAATGCCACATACAATGCCATGGCTTCTGATTTTGGATGTACCTGGTGGAGCTTAAATGAAAGACATGTTCATGTAGGATTGTTTCAGATGACATACACTAGGTCATGGCATCTGATATGGTTGTACATGCTGGAAGTTATAAAAGGAATTATTGGATTATGCAGGATTTTTCCAGGATGTCAGACCCGATGTCATGACATCCTGTACACAGAACATTCAGTGTGAATGTCTGTTGTTTTGTGATTGCACAATTAATGGGAATCTATGTATGATTGAAGATCTGATTAGCTGGCGCATTCAATCATGGATTACAACCTGATTTACTTATTTTCCAAGGAGATCTAACCAGCTGTTATAGAAAGATTTGATTGGAAAATAGATTTAGGGGTTTCAAGATGTCCAAGCCCAGCTGAAAGCTTCTATAAAAAGGGACTTAGAAAACCTGTTTGAGAACACAACCAATACTGAGCGAAATATATAGAGAGAGCTAGGGGTTGTGTCTGTTTAGTCGTAAGACTTGTAAGCCATTCAAGTCATCTTTTGGTGATTGAATTGGACTGATTTGTGGTTGTAATTTGTCACTCTAAAGCTGTTAAGCAAGAGTATGTGTCTACTTGATCAAAGCTGTGAAGCAAGATCAAGTGTGTGTCTTCTTGATCAAATCTGTGAAGCAAGATCAAGAGTGTGTCTTCTTGATTGAAACTGTGAAGTAAAATCAAGAGTGTGTTATTGAAAAATGTTTTCTTTTCTCAAGGGATTGTTGTTTAAGATCACAGGTGTGATTGTAGGGAAGTGAGTGGGTTCTCATATCTAAGAGTGCTTAGGTAGAAATTGCACAAGTAGAGATTAGGTGAGAAAGACTGTAACTTGTTGAAGTGTACGGAGAGTCTTTGAACTGATTCTATTATAGTGAATTTCCTTCCTAGCTTGGTAGCCCCCAGATGTAGGTGAGTTGGACCGAATTGGGTTAACTATTGCTTGTGTCTCTTGCATTACTATTCTCTATCTTTATCCTGTTTGCATTACTCAGATATTAGTGTCGTGACATTACCTTCGACATCTCATATCTGATACCAGAATTTCAAATAGTTTTTGATATTTGAAAAATCCAAAAATATTTTCTTAACGCATATGGATCATGATAAGTCAATGAAAAATAGTCTCATCAATTTCTTAATTTTTTTGAGATTTATTTGAGATTTTAATTCATTCGGGTTATTTTTCATTGTTTTTAATTGTTTTAAAATAGTTTCTGATTTCAAAAATTGTTGAAATTTTTTGTCAAACCTTGTTTGACCATGTTAGACCTATGAGAATTTAATTGGACTTGTTGAAGTTTATTTGAATTGAATTTGATGTTTGACCATATTTTGTTCATTTTATATTTGCATTTATTTTTAATTCAAAATTACCAAAAAAATGTGTTTGACTTGTTGACTTCTAATCTTCATTTCTCTTCTGTTTAGCATTGGCTGATGATGATTTGGTTCACTTTTGACCAATTGTATTTGACACTTGATTTCTCTTTCCATTCATTTCATCTTCATCCCATTTCTTTTTATTTTGGCCAATGAGTTAATATCTTATGGTTGGTCTTGACATATGAGAGGTTTAACCTTCTTTGATCCAAATCAAACTCAACTTGATCCAAGATCAAGTGAGTTGCTTTGTGTCCAAGATAGGTTGCTTCTTGGTCAAGCAAAAAACCTAAAGTCCATACAAGACCTTTCTCATTTCTTTTGGCATGGCAAGTTGTAGGAGCTTGGCTTACTAGTCATGATCTCTAACTTGTGTTTATTTGCCTATAGTTTTTTTGACCGGCCTCAGGTAGGTGTGACTACTACATTAGTCCACTTACGATTGCTTAACATAGCGCTAAATTGTCTTATGACAAACTAACACAACCACTAGTTACTAACTTTAATTTGAGCATTTAATTTCTTGCAATTTACTTTAATGCAATTTACTTCTTGCTCATTTATTCATATTGCTTTTCCCTTCGCTCATTTGAGCATATATTTTATGTTTATGTCATTTTCCTTTTGCTAATTTGAGCCCATTATTGTATATAAATATATTGTTGTCTTGTGGTTGCTTTATCTCTGTTTTGTGTGAACCCAATGCAAAAGGAGAAAGGACTTAGAATTAGGACTTTACCCATGCTTAAAGGAGTTCAAGAGCAACTAGGCCTCATGCCTTTAGAATGCTAACCTTGTTGAAGAGCAACTAGGCCCCATGCCTTTAGAATGCTAAATCTTAAAGTTGACTTCAAAGGAATTCCTTTCCAAAACTTATTCTTTGTCCATTCCTCTTATTGTGTTATAAACTTTTTGTTGTTCGCTCTTGTGTGATAGGGATTCCATCTTGAGATAGTAAGGAGGACCATTGTCATGAGTAGCCAAGTTAAGAGAGACAAGCCAAATGGAGATCCTAGGAGCTTGAACCTAAATTGTGTGATTGCTTGTTGTTTGCTAAGTCCAAAGGAAAGGAGCATCTTGAATCATCTCTATGATCTCAAGAAAAGGAACTCCAAGGGTTTTATCTTCTCTCTTATCTTTGTATGCTTTAGGACTAGCCATTCTCATCTTCTCCTCACTCTAACCCAAGCTAAACTCTTTTTGTGCAAACTTTGACTTTGTTTCAAATTAGAAACCTAGGCCTTATGCCTTTGACTTTTCAAAATCTTTTCATTAATACTCATTGTGAGTGAATCTTAATCCAACTTTGACTTCATTTTGTAAATAAATCTAACTTGTAAATACAACTCACTTTATGTTGGTTTTGTGGTTCCAATGGCCACCTTTGCTAAAACCTTTTCATAAACATTAGCCATAGGTTTGAGTTATCATAGTGGTTGATGTAAACCTCACCTTATCCTTAGTGATTGGATTGTAAGTCTTCCATACTTATTATAAGGTTAACCCCTCACTAGTATGTTGAAACCTTCCTCACATGGTGGATTGTTGGTTTAGGTTGAGTTTTCTCCCTTTGATAACAAAAGACCTTAAGGCTTTTGACAAATCAATTCACCAATCTTTGTGATTTTTACCCCGAACTACGAGGTTTTGATCCTACCTTTGTGATGGTACGTAGGCAATGGGTTCATCCATTCAAACAACAAATTTTAAGTATAATCTATTCTTTTCTCATCCCCCCAATCTTTTGCACATACTTTCACAAATACCAACCTACAACACATGTTTGCAAAAAAAGGCTCCCTTAGAGTACTAAGGATGTTTTGGGTGCGTAAAACCTTCCCATTTCATAACCAACCCCCTTACCTAGATCTCTGACATTTTTATTAGTTTTTGATTTGATAAAACTTCTTACTTGGCTTTTGTTCTCTTTTTAGCCTTTCCTTTGGACAAATAAAAGTGTGGTGACGACTCGAATTGTATGTTTACGTTTGGTTTAGTCAATAAACCATAAGGTAACGAATACCCCGCTATAGAAAAGTGGCGACTCTGCTGGGGATAAACCTTCCTAGTGGGTTTAGCCTACTTTTTGCTTGTGTGTTGTATGTTTATATTTATTGGTGACATATTTTTGTGCAAATTTGGGATGACTGTATTGTTTGTAATGTATGAATTGCTTGATATATTAATTGCTTGTATGCTTGGTGGTTTCTTGTGAGACGAGTTCTATACCCGGACTCGAGTGAACTTATGATAGGAGAATGTCATAGCCTTGTTGACTTGTATGGAGTTATTTCTTAGCAAGTTGACTTGCAAGCCCATTCACTTGGTGGAGGTCTTGTTGGGATCAATAATGCCACACGAGTAGTCGTGCTTAGGCATTACTCTTTCCAATATAAACCTTAGAAGCCAAGGACCTTAGATACCTAGCCCATCTTGGCCTATTTTAGGACGTAGTGTGAAGGTCGTTCAAGTGTAAGATTTGATACGATTGTTATGTGATACTACACTCATAAGAGTCTCTCTTGAGAATATTTTTGGAATACGAGTAGTCGTTTTATCCGATAATATCCGAAAGATGAGATGATGATTATGGGGACCTTTTTAGAATATGATTGTCAGGTATAACCATAGTACACTCCCATTGGGTGGTTCTTAACCGAGACTTCATGCTCGTGACTTACAACAAACCCGTGATTCGCGGTTGATCCGTTCTCGTATATCCTCAATATCAATGGAACTTGGGTGTTGATAAGGTGTAAACCATAATCCACCAAAATGGATGATTGATATTGATGATAGCGTGAGCAATCCCGTGACCTTTATGTGGTGTGACTTGCTTGATCCTTGAGTGTGATTATTGCATCCATGCATTCATGCATTCATTTGCATCCATATCATCAACAATAAAAAATTTCAAGGAACTTAAGAGGTCTATTTGCAAATTTTCAGACATGGATAAGCAAAGAAGGAATACAAAGAAGTACAGTTTCAGACAACCCGACTTGAAAGAGTTAAGGAGTTTGACATCTTATGTATTAGAGCCTTTGGAGTTCAAAGCGTGCCATGGAAAGCTTCTGTCTATTCTTTCTACCAAGGTGGATGAAGGTCTGATGAGTGTGTTGGTGCAGTTCTACGATCCTCTGTATCGTTGCTTCACTTTTCCGGATTTTCAGCTTTTTCCTACGCTTGAGGAGTATACCTATCATGTGGGTATACCTATTCTGGATTAGTTGCCATTCAGTGGTTTGGAGAGGGTTCCTTCTTCCCAAGAGATTGCTGACTTGCTTGACATAGATGTATCTGATATTGTTGCTCATATGACTACCAAAGGTTGAATTCAAGGTCTCCCATCTGACTTTCTCATTGCCCAAGCTACTTTGTTTGGGAAGGCCATGAGTGAGGATGCCTTTGAAGTCGTGTTTGTACTTCTCATCTATGGACTAGTGTTATTTCCCAACATCGACAATTTTGTGGATGTGAACGCTATTAGGATTTTCTCTTCTCTTAATCCCGTTCCGACTCTATTGGGTGACACTTATTTCTCTTTGCATGAGGAATGCAGAAGGTGGTGGTGCCATTGTGTGCTATTTGCCTCTGTTGTACAAGTGGTTTATTTCGCACTTGCCTCAGACGCTTACCTTCAAGGAGAACAAGGGATGTCTACGGTGGTCTACGAGAATTATGTCTCTCACTAATGATGATATCTCTTGGTACAACCGTATGTATGATGGCATTCAGATTATTGATTCTTGTGGTGAGTTCTCCAATGTGCCTCTTCTTGGTACATGTGGTGGAATTAACTATAACTCTGTTTTAGCTCGCCGTTAGCTTGGGTTCCCCATAAAGGATAAACCTAACAACATCTTGTTGGAAGGTGTTTTCTTTCAAGAGGGTAAAGATCCCCAGAACTTGAAGGAGAGAATGGTCCGCGCCTGGCGTAAAGTCCATAGGAAGGGAAGGAAAGAGCTTGGTCCGAAGAATTGCATTGCTTTGGAACCCTACACCGCTTGGGTGAGGAAGAGAGCTCTTGAGTACCACATGCCTTATGATTATCCGAGACCTACCCCTATGGTTATGGTTGGGCCTTCAACCCTCCCTAACCAAGGAGTAGAGGAGTTGAGAGATGAAGACCGGTCGCGTGCATGGGTTCGTGAGTGAGAGGAACTTCTTCAGCAGCTCAAAGATAAAGATGCAATGATAGAATTTCTAGAGCATCAGGTTATTGATGAGCCTGATGATGTGGTTACTTCTCTTCTTCCTCAGTCATCCAGGTTTTGGAAGAGGAAGTATGATCGGCTCGCCAAGGAGAAGGCCGACATGGAAGCAGCTTATGAGAGAGAGGTGAAGAGGCTTCGTGCAGCTTATCTTCCGATCTCGAGAGCTTTGGACAATTGTTTCTAGGGCTCTATAGGATGTTTATTCTCCTTTTATCTTGTATTGTATTTGGTTACCAAAACTGTACTAATTCATTGGTGTAAAACGTTTTCCAAATATTATTGCTATGAGTATTCCATATATGTCTTAAAAGATTAATATTTCCAAATATTTACAAATAGATCTCTATAAAGTTCCTCAAATAAAAACAAATAATATGCACAAACATTGCATGCATCATATGCATAAGCAAGTTTTTCTATGAGCTTCTTGATCAGTGGTCTAACTCTTTGCTCTTCATTTATTTTGAAGACAAGCTGACGCACCAGTATAACACAAGAGCCAATCATCCAAGGATAATGGAGCACTTAGAGCAAGAGAACCGGGAATTGAAGGAAGAGATTGCTAGGATGACTGCCATGATGGAGTCAGTGCTGGCCGCCTAGAGCCAAGCTTCGCCAACTCCTGCAACTCCTCCCCAGAGGACTGTCATTTCTGAGGTTGCTACCTCGACTGTGCCTGCTACAACAACCTATTTTGCTCCATCTATGCCAGTCGGGTTCCCCTGAGGAATGCCTGTTAATTTTGTACCAGAGGGTTTTGCTCCTACTCTCGCCTCCATGCCGGCATCTAGCCCGGGCCTATCTGTGCCACCTCCCGTTGTGCACACCTTACCACGAGTTGAAGACACCATCTATCACTCCGAGCCGTTTGAGGGCCCTGACGTTTATGAAAAGATGGACGAGATGAAAGACCAATTACTTGAGATGCGCAAGGAACTGAAGACTCTGAGGGGTAAGGACCTCTTTGGTAAAAGTTCTGCTGAGTTATGCCTCGTGCCCAACATGAAGATCCCTATTAAATTCAAAGTACCTGACTTTGAGAAATACAAGGGAAATACTTGCCCGCTCTGCCATCTTGTGATGTATGCTCGGAAGATGTCAACACAGACAGACAATGATCAAATGCTCATCCAGTACTTTCAGGATAGCTTATCAGGTGTTGCGCTCCGGTGGTATATGGGGTTGGAGAGCGCTAGCATATGCTCTTTCAACGATCTTGGCGAGACCTTCGTCAAGCAATACAAATATAATGTGGATATGGCTCCTGACAGAGACCAGTTGAGGGCGATGTCGCAGAAGGACAAGGAGACCTTCAAGGAGTACGCCTAGAGATGGCGAGAGTTGGCAGCTCAGATAGTGCCACCCCTGGAAGAGAAGGAGATGACAAAGATCTTTTTGAAGACTTTGAGCGCTTTCTACTATGAAAGAATGATCGCCAGTGCTCCCCCAGACTTCACCGAAATGGTGAATATGGGGATGAGATTGGAAGAAGGGGTCCGTGAAGGACGGTTATCCAGAGAAGATAGATCCTCATAAAAGAAGTATGGAGGCTTTGTGAGGAAGAAGGAGGGAGAGGCGCATGTTGTGTCCTCTCATGTTAAGAGAAGGCCCTCTTTGAAGAGGAAGGACGTGCGTCCTGTCGTCAACCAACACCAGGTGGCTCATATAGCACCTGCTTTTCGAGAAGTTCATCAACAACAACTACAACAACAACATCGTCAACAACAACAGGCCTACCAGCCTTGAAACAACAATAACACCAACACCAGCCACTACGAGAGGAAGAGGGTCACTTTTGATCCGATTCCAATGACATATGCTGAGCTCTATCCTTCTTTAATCGATAAAAAGTTGATCACTCCACGAGACCCTCCTGCTGTTCCAACCAACCCTCAGTGGTGGTATAAGCCAGAGCTACACTGTGTATATCATTCCGATGCTCCCGGACATGACATGGAGAATTGTTACCCCTTGAAGACCAAGGTGCAAGACCTTGTAAGAAGTGGTATATTGTTTTTCGAGGACGTAGGTCCGAATGTTAAGAAGAACCCATTGCCCGAGCATGGGAAGGCTGCTGTTAACATGGTCCAGGGATGCCCTGGAAAATACAAAGTCCTGTATGTTAATGACATAAGGCAATCTTTGGTCGAGATACATAAGTTATTGTGTGAACACAGCCACTACGAGCATGACCATGATAGGTTCCAGGTGTGCATTATCAATGAAAGGGGATGCCGACAAGTAAGAAAGGATATCCAAGAGATGCTGGATCAGGGAATGATCGAAATACTTCAGAATCGTGACGAGGATGAAGTTGATGTTATCTCCCCGGTATTTAGAATTCCAGAGCCTGTTGTCGTCAGATATGATGGCAGCAAGAAGAATGTATCACCAGCTCTTGTGATCAAGCCAACGGGTCTTGTCCCGTATTCATCAGACAAAGCAATTTCCTATCGATACAACACTATGATGCTAGAAGATGGGAAGTAGGTGTCGTTGCCCTTAACCTCTGTGGTTAGCATCTCAGACGTCAGTGGTGTGACCCGTAGTGGTTGTGTTTTCTCGGCGCAGCCGAAACCCCACAAAGATGTTGTGAAGAGAACTGTGGTTAATCCTTCCGGTCCTGTGGGGACTTCTTCTTCAAATGATTATGTTCCTGTTGTGAAGGGTGTTGACCCTGTTGTTGTGAGGAACACTAGTACTCCTATCCTAGTTGGCCAGTCTGGCATTCTGAAAGAGGATGGTGATGAGATGCTGAGGCTCATCAAAAGGACTGAATACAATGTTGTTGATCAGCTGCTACAAACTCCATCAAAGATATCTTTGTTATCTTTGTTGATGAATTTATGAGCCACACCGCGAAGCTTTGCAGAGGGTGTTGGACGTGGCATACATGGATCACGATGTCAAAATAGAACAGTTTGATAGCATTGTTGCGAACATAACCGCTTGTAACAATTTGAGCTTTTGTGATGATGATCTTCCCCGGGGAGGGAAAAGACCACAATTTGGCCTTACACATTTCAATGAACTGTAAGGATGATGCCTTGTCCAATGTGTTGGTGGACACAGGATCATCACTTAATGTGTTGCCAAAATATACTCTGGCTAAACTTTCATACCAGGGGCCTCCCATGAGGCAGAGTGGAGTGGTTGTGAAGGCGTTTGTTGGATCGCGCAAAACTGTGATCGGCGAATTAGAACTCCCGATCAAGATTGGACCTAGTGATTTCCAGACCACTTTTCAGGTCATGGATATTCACCCGTCTCACAGCTATTTGCTTGTCAGACCATGGATTCACGAGGCAGGCACCGTGACATCCACCCTACACCAAAAATTGAAGTTTGTTAAAAACAAGAAGTTGGTGGTGATAGGGGGAGAGAAGGCTCTCTTGGTCAGTCATTTATCTTTCTTCTCCTATATTAATGCTGAGGATGAGGTTGGGACTCCGTTCCAAGCCTTATCTATTGTTGAGCCTTCAAGGAAAGGACTTTCTTCCTTTGTCTCCTACAACGATGCTAAGTTGGCCATTGAGCATGGTGCAACTACTGGTTTAGGGCAAATGATCAAATTGGAAGATAATAAATCCTGAGTTGGCATAGGGTACTTTTCTGGTGTTTCCAATGAGCGTGGGTTGTTTCAAAGTGGTGGTGTTATCCACACGGTTGAAGATGAGGAAGCTGCAGCCATTGTTGAAGATGATGAAGAGGAAGACCTTGGCAACTCTGTCATACCTGGCGGAATCTGCAATAATTGGGTCGTTGTTGATGTTCCAACAGTTATCCATAAGTCAACGTAATGTGTTCATTTTGTTTGAAAACCCTTCTCCCATGCCAAAAGGAGAAGCGATGACATTGTTGGCATATTTGATTAATACAATGATATTCATTCAATAATCACATGTTAAATATTTGTTTCTTCCAAATTATTTTCCCTTTTTTCTTTTTTCCTGAAATTGGTGATCACCATAAAACCCTAAAAAGAGAATAAAATCAATCTTTTCATCTGCATAATGATTTACCTTCTTTGAATTCTGAAATCTCTTTTTATACTCAAAATCATTATGCAGGTTAATCAAACCCATTGAACATAATGATCCAACACCATCTCCAACTTTGAGTTCCCTGTATTTGAGGCGAAAGAAGATGATGTTGAAGAGATTCCTGATGAGATTACCCGTCTGCTTGAGCACGAGGAGAAGATCATTCAGCCGCATCTTGAGAATCTGGAAACAGACAACTTAGGGTCTGAGGATTGCATTCGTGAAGTCAAGATTGGGGCACTCCTTGAAGATTCTGTTAAGAAAGGGTTGATTGAGTTGTACGAGAATATGTCGACGTCTTTGCCTGGTCGTATGAAGACATGTCTGGTCTAGATACTGATATCGTGCAACATTTCTTGCTGTTGAAGCCTGAGTGTGTGCCTGTGAAGCAGAAGCTTAGAAGAACTCATCCTGATATGGTAGTGAAGATTAAAGAAGAAGTTCATAAGCAAATTGATGCGGGGTTTCTGGTGACTTCTACATATCCTCAATGGGTGGCCAATACTGTGCCTGTGCCTAAGAAAGATGGAAAAGTCTGAATGTGTATGGATTATCGAGACTTGAATAATGCTAGTCCGAAAGATGATTTTCCTCTACCACGCATTGACATGTTGGTAGACAATACAACTAAATTCAATGTCTTCTCATTCATGGACGGATTTTCCGGTTATAACCAGATTAAAATGGATCCCGAGGATATGGAGAAGATAACATTCATCACACCTTGGGGAACATTCTGTTATCGAGTGATGCCCTTCGGTTTGAAGAACGCCGGAGCCACGTATCAACGTGCTATGACTACCTTGTTTCATGATATGATGCATAAAAGATTGAGGTATATGCCGATGATATGATTGCAAAGTCGAAAACGGAAGTTGAACATGTAGAGGACTTGTTGAAGCTTTTCCTGCGTTTGAGAAAGTACAAACTCTGCCTAAATCTGAACAAGTGTACATTTGGAGTCCGTTTCGGCAAGTTATTGGGCTTTATCGTTAGCGAAAGAGGTATTGAAGTTGATCCTGCCAAGGTCAAAGAAATATAGGAGATGCCTGCGCCCAAAACTGAGAAGCAAGTCCGAGGTTTTCTTGGTCGCTTGAATTACATTTCGAGATTTATATCCCACATGACTGCCACATGTGCGCCTATATTCAAGCTCCTCCAGAAAGATCAGCGTCATGATTGGACCGAGGATTGCCAAAAAAGCCTTTGACAGTATGAAAGAGTAAGTGTCTAAACCTCCGATTCTGTCTCCGCCTGTTGAAGGGAGACCATTGATTATGTACTTGACAGTGCTTGATAACTCCATGGGTTGTGTATTGGGTCAGCAAGATGAATCAGAGAAGAAAGAGTATGCAATATACTACTTGAGTAAGAAGTTCATTGATTGTGAGTCTCGGTACTCAATGCTTGAGAATACATGTTGTGCTTTGGCTTGGGCTGCTAAGCGCTTACGCCGGTATATGTCATATCATACAACTTGGTTGATATCCAAAATGAAACCAATCAAGTATATCTTTGAGAAGCCTGCTTTAACTGGGAGGATTTCCCGTGTGCAAATGTTGTTATCTGAGTATGATATTGAGTATCGAGCTCAGAAAATTATTAAAGGTAGTATCTTAGCTGATCACTTGGCACATCAACCAATCGAAGATTATCAGTCTGTTCAGTACGACTTCCCTGATGAGGAGATTCTGTATTTGAAGATGAAAGATTGCGATAAGCTTACACTCGATGAAGGGCCAAAGCCTGGTTCCCGATGGGGTATGGTATTCGATGGCGCTGTTAATCAATATGGAAATGGTATTGGGGCAGTGATTATTACTCCTCAAGGCACATATTTTCCTTTTACAGCAAGTCTAACTTTCAAATGCACGAATAATATGGCGGAGTATGAGGCCTGTATTATGGGTTTGGAAGAATGTATTGATCTTAGGATCAAGCATCTTGATGTTTATGGCGATTCGGCCCTTGTTGTTAATCAGATTAAGGGTGAATGGGAGACGAATCAGCTTGGCCTCATCCCATATAGAGATTATGCGAGGAGGATTTCAACTTTCTTTACTAAGGTTGACTTCCATCACATTCCTCGAGATGAGAATCGGATGGCAGATGCTCTTGCTATGCTTGCTTCAATGATTGTTGTCAAGTATTGGAATGAAGTTCTCAATATCACTATGATGCGCTTGGATAGACCAGCTCATGTGTTTGCAGTTGAAGAAGTAAAAGATGATAAGCCATGGTATTATGATATCAAGTGCTTTCTCCAAAGTCAGACTTACCCGTCTGGGGAATCTGTTAAAGATAAGAAGACTTTGAGGAGATTATCTAGCAGTTTCTACCTTAATGGTGATGTGCTTTATAAGAGGAATTTTGACATGGTTCTGCTCAGATGTATGGATAGACACGAAGCAGACCTGTTAATGACTGAAGTCCATGAGGGTTCATTCGGTACTCATTCCAATGGACATGCCATGGTAAAGAAGATGTTGAGAGCAGGTTACTATTGGATGATAATGGAGTCTGACTGCTGCAAATATGTGAAGAGATGCCACAAGTGTCAAATTTATGCGGATAAGATTCATATTCCCCGACACTTCTGAATGTTACTTCCTCACCATGGCCTTTCTCCATGTGGGGAATTGACATGATTGGCATGATTGAGCCAAAGGCGTCAAACGGTCACCGTTTTATTCTCGTAGCCATTGGTTACTTCACCAAGTGGGTTGAAGCGGCATCGTATGCAAATGTAACCAGGCAGGTGGTTGTGAAGTTTATCAAGAATCAACTCATATGCCGATATGGTGTGCCAGACAAGATTATTACTGATAATGGATCTAAGTTGAACAACAAGATGATGAAAGAGCTGTGTAGCGAGTTCAAGATTGCACATCATAATTCTTCTCCCTATAGACCCAAGATGAATGGGGCTGTTGAAGCTGCTAACAAGAACATCAAGAAGATTATTCAGAAGATGGTTGTTACGTACAAATATTGGCATGAGATGCTTCCATTTGCTTTGCATGGCTATCGTACATTTGTCCGCACTTCAACAGGGGCAACCCCTTTCTCCCTTGTATATGGCATAGAGGTTGTGCTCCCCGTAGAGGTTGAGATCCCATCAATGAGAGTCTTGATGGAAGCCAAGTTGACTGAAGCTGAATGGGTTCAGAGTCGTTATGACCAGTTGAACTTGATTGAAGAGAAGAGATTAACTGCCATGTGCCATGGTCAGTTATATCAGCAGAGGATGAAGAAAGCCTTTAATAAGAAGGTAAAACCTCGTGTGTTCCGAGAAGGTGACCTCGTGCTCAAGAAAGTCTTGTCTTTCGCACCCGATTCCAGGGGCAAGTGGACTCCAAACTATGAAGGTCCATATGTTGTTAAGAGAGCCTTTTCAGACGGTGCTTTGTTGCTCACAACTATGGATGGGGAGGATTTTACTCGTCCTGTGAATTCAGATGCAGTCAAGAAATACTTTGCCTAAAAATAAAAACAGAATAGCTCGCTAAGTTGAAAACCCGAAAGGGCGGCTTAGGTAAAAATGAGCGTCTCGGTGGATTGAAAACCCGAAAGGGCGGTCCAGGCAAAAGTTCGAGACATGAAAAAATGAATATATGTATCCCGCTAGATTGAGTACCTCACCCTAGGGCAATCTAGGCAAAAATTAGGGATTTGGCAAGTAACTGCATCCTGACAAGACTTTGTTCTACAACTGTCGTCTGTCAAGGATTCTCGCTCAGTCATCGTCAACTGAAGCTTCAAAAACATTGGATTCAGAGTTGGTGGATAAATGGTCATTATGCTCAATGTAGCCCTTTTTCCAATATATATCACCAATTTCGGATTTGTAAAGATCCATGGAGTCTCGCCATTTGCAGACTACCATTCTATCAAATAAATTTGAGCCTTTATCCAATTCTTTGCACTCTTATTTGTTTCTGCTTAACAAATGTTTGCATGTTTTAATTGGTAAATATCATTGTTTTAAATAAATAAAGTTTTTATAAACTGTTTCAAACAAAGTGAACATTCCCAATGACTAAAAGGATAGTCGAAACGTCTTCAGTGCTCTCCCAAGGATAGTACGATCTCCAAAAGGTAAGACATTTGTTCATATTATAGTATGTTTGTATCCTCTTCATCAGCTTTCAAGTTGCCTCCCCAGCGAGCGCAGAAAAGAGTGATACATCATCAACTTCCCGAAAAGTCTGACACTAGCATTTATGTTTTATCAATTATAGGGTTGTCATCCCTTGTGTGTACTGACCTAAAATCCCTATTAGATTAATAAAATTTGATATTCTATCTATTCACGAGAAAGTTTATCTTTCCCCACTGAGTAGAAGTCCCCAGCGGAGTAAGCATGTGTCCCCTGCATAGCTGCCTTTCCAAATAAGTTGTTTCCTCAGCATGAAGTTGTCTAGAGCAGTTGGTGAAGGGCTTGTTTCCCTTTTCATCCCCAGTATGGCACGTGTTGACGAAGGATTAGTTTCCGATTCCCTCATCCAGAACAGTTCCTCTAGGAATGCTTGCAGTTTATCTCCAGTAGGGTTGTTGGCAGTTTATCCCTAGTACGGTCGCTTACAGTCCATCCCCAATGGAGTTGCCTAATCCGAGCTTGATAATTTGTATCCCCTCCGAGTCTGAAGATTCCTTCCAGTATTGGACGGTGATGAAGAAGATGTGATATTTCCTTCCCCAGCGGAGCAAATGGTTCTTTCTCCCCTTAGTAGAGATGTCCCTTCAGCGGTTAGAAGGAAGTGTTTTAATTGATGAGTATCTATTTGGCGGTTGTTCCCTACGGAGTTTCATCTCATTTCACGATAAGTTCCCCAGTAGAGTTTCTTCTACGACGGGTCTTATTGATATCCCACTACCTGTTCCCGAGTTTTGTTGGAAAATCCCCGACAGTCAAAGACGGTGACTCTGCATGTTCCCCAGCTGAGACTTTGGCTGTCCCCAGCGGTGGTCTGTGACTCCTGGTATTAGATCATCCCCACCAGAATTGAGTTCTCCTGTGGGCCTGGCCTTTCTCTTTTGAGATGTTATACCGGATGTCCGTTCGTGGCTCATGAGCCTGTTTGTGTTAGATATGTCTGTCTGTCCGCATTAATCATACATAAACCACGCATATACATGCATAATTATAACATTAAGATATTCATGATTGCATTCTTTGCCATATATCTTTACTTGTTATCTCCTGCTGCTGGTGAAATATTCTTCCCCAAGCAGATGTTTGTGTCTGATCTCTCCATATAGAGTCAGCTCCGTAGGCAGAAAGTGTCTATCTTTCCTTCTTTATTCCCCACTGAGTTATGTCCTCGTGGATGATTTTGTTTCAGTTTCCTCCCTAGTAGTGTATCGGGATGGAATTACTCGCCTGAGTTATATCCTCATCGGGTTGAGTCTTGTTTGATTGTGTCTTTCTAGTTTGTTCCTAGATTGACTCCTTTCTCGTTATTTCCCTGCAGTTTCCCTTGTGGTCTAGTTGTTCAATTGCTCAGTAACCAGTAATTGTTCATCTTTTTCCCATCGGATTTCTGTGGCCTTCTACCCAGTAACCGGTAGTTGTAAGTCCTATTTCTGTGGTTTTCTACCCAGTAACCGGTAGATGTAATCCCCTCTTTGTTGGTTATCTTTATCCAATATCCGGTATTGATATTCCTTCACTTTTGAGTATACCACCCAGTAACCGGTGATATATCTCTTGGATGATTGCTTTTGTCAAGCAATTTATCCCCCGCGAGTCATCTTTCATTTACCCTTGTTTGGTAATGACTGTTTCTCCTTTTGATTGGTCATCATTTTATACCAGTAACCAGTATCCCGATGTCCTTTCTTTTCGGTTGATATATCCTTTATTAACCCAGTAATCGGTTGTGGATAATCTTCCACGCGAGTATGTTATCTACGTTATGACGGTAATAGATAATATATCTCATGCGCTCTTCAGTCGAAGTCTTTTTTTCTTCCCAGTCGAGTAAGATTCGTATTTCCCTGTGGAATCGAATGCCCATCCTATAAGTCGAGTTTGCTTTTTCAGCCCTCCTTTCGGATGATGAGTGGCTTGGATATGTTCCCAATTTACGCCTGGTTGGTCACCTATTATATGCCCAGTAATCGGTATCCCTAGTGTTCCTTCCTTCTGCTCCCTATTATGACTTTTGTCCCCTGTGGAGTCAGAGTTTCCTGAGTTGAGATGTGCCTTTTGGGTCCTCCTCAAATGTTTCGGATGATTGATATCTCTCACCCTTATATCGGTCTTAGATATTGTTTCTCCCTGAGCGTGTTGTTTCTCTCACTCAGTAACCGGTGTTTTGATGACATGTCTCCCTTTGAGTTTATTACCCAGTAACCAGTAATATCTCGTTGTTTCTTCCTCAGCTGAGTCTTTTGTAGACATTTCAGTCTGAGTCCGGATTTTTATCCGAAGTATCCTTTGCGGATAGTTTTACTGTATTGGCATATTCCCTAATACATGCATCCTTGTGTCAGCGAGTCTTTCCATCGATTTATTTTTGTGGAATCCTCTCGTATCTCCCAGCAAGTTCTCAAGTCGTGACCTGCTCACGCATTTTTACCCTATTTTCCCCAGAGTCTCTGTCTCCCTAGTGAGTGTGTTACTCCTACGGATTTTTCAGTTTCTCCCGATTTCTTTTCCTTTGTGGCAATTATTCACCATGAAGATTTTATTTTGCATACATACATTTTGCATCATGAGGTCTCTTAGGGACCAAAATTCGTCTCTTTGTTATTATTTAAGCCCATTCTACCTCGTCGAGACGAAGATTCTTAACCTTCATATCTCCAGGTAGAATGACCTTAAATAGGGGCATCTGTAAGACCCTAATTTTGACCCTAAGATCCCTCATGGCATCATATCATTTCTCAATGCATTGCCTCAAGGATCATAACATGTGTTGCTCCTTAACCCTAGGGTTGGGACTTGTGTGAGTGGTTTGAGACCACCAAGCATGCTTGAATTGTATATTATGGCCTTTCTTATTTTGTTTACTAACCCAAAGAACAAAAATATGTCACTAACTCTTTTGTTTTGAAGCTAAAGTGATCATGTGCTCCCCATGCTCCTAGAAGGCTCCTAAGCTCAATGAAATGGCTAGATGAAGATGAGAATAAGCATGACAATGGTCCACAAATCTCCTAATCATCATATATGTCTCCCAAGTATCTCAATTTGTCAATTTGATCAAGATAACCCAAAGGGCTTGAGGATTATTTCCTTGGGAAGTTGCTTATGAAGCAACCTCAACCTATGATCAAATTTAATCAAGGGAAGTTCTTTCATTCATTATTTTATGCATATATGAGCCTATGTGAGTATCCTCAATCATTCATTCATCCAGATTTGAAGTTTGGCCTTGAGAAGTTGACCAGTCAAGTCATCTGACTAAACTGAGGATCACTGAGATACAACCATATGAACAACTTTCATGTTCATCAAAAATCCATTTGAAACTTGGAAGTTCATCATTCATTTCAAAACATTATAGGTCATTTTGACTGAAACCCTAATTTTGGGTCAACTTCCCAAGGACCTAACTTCCTTATTTTTTATGATTTTGAGGTGAGACCAAATGCATTAGAAATCTTAAGATGTCTAATTCAAATGTTATGTTGGACAAAATTTCATAATCCTAAAAGAAACCCATGTGATAATACAAAAAATTATAGGTCACTTTGGACCTAAAACATTGAATTTGAAAAAAGTCCAACTTCAAGTGCCCATAACTTTCTCATGAAAAATCCAAATGATGCAAAGTTTTAGTCTAAATTTATAATCTTGAAAGGATCTACAATGTTGATGTTGGAGGTGTTTCCATTTGAGGCTTGCATAATTGAAACAGAAGGGCTTGAAGTTGCTTGCTTTTGGTAAAAAATGTCAAAGGGAACCTAGACATATTTTGTACCCAAAACTTCACAGCCAGTTTTCATAAATTTCTAAACTCCAAATGAATTTTTGCCCAACATGACTTTTGTTCCTTATTCCAAGAGATTTCCAACCATTACTCACATGACCATTTTTGGATTTTCCATGTGGGAGTTTCGAAGCGCTTAATTTTTATGCTCATTTTTGCAATTCACATCATAACTTGGAATGCAAGCTTGTGCAGCCTCTTGTGTACGTACAATTCAACTACATTTGATCTCAACATACATTTCAATTCATTCTTGGGCTTTGCAAGCGCCTGTACAGGCCGATGCATGAAGGATCCAATTTTCATGCACACGAGCCAAACACCACCTTGCATCCATTCCAGCTATAAATAGAAGCTCATGCTCATTCAAAAATCAACCTGAAGGAGATCTGAAACACTGCTGGATTAAAAACCAAACCCTTACCTAAAGGAATTTCAGTTTTCATTTTCAATTTCAAGCTTGAATTTCAACATCATTAGTTGATCTTCAAGTCTTAATTCCTTAACCTTGCATCATCATCACACTTCCAGATCAAAATTGGATCAAGATCTTGGACAGTTCGTGCTGTTTAAAGCTCCATTTCAGAGGTATATCACTAAACTTTTTTGATTCAGATCTTGAAATATAATGTGAATCTCTTTGGTTTGAGTTATTTTCTGAAGTCCTTGAGCTACTGTAGAATTCCCTGCGCGTAGTGGCCGGAATCAGTTGTCTGGCCGGAGAAGATGGTGGTTTCCACCACCATCCCCACATGGGAGCTTCATGGCCCTTGGATGATGTTCAAACGTTATAATCCTGGCCCTTGCTTGCATTGACTTATTTTAATTCCATATGTTGCGCGTTTGACCAAGGATCATGGTGTGTCCGCGCCTTTGAGTCACATGATCAGTGCCACGTCAATTAATGAGATGATCAGAGGGCGCTGATTTTTTCTATTTTTCTTATTTCTGTTTTAATTTCATTTAATTCCTTTTATTTTCAAAAATTCATAAATATTTTATTTGAAGTCACAAAAATATGAGACCAATGCCAAAAATTTTCTTGAAAAATCTAGTTTCATATTTTGATTTTTAATTATTTTTGTGACTTCATTTAATATTTTTTGTGAATTATTTGGTTTTTATTAGTTTTAGTTCATTTTAAAATACTTTTTGATATTTGAAAAATCCAAAAATATTTTCTTAACACATATGGATCATGATAAGTCAATGAAAAATAGTTTCATCAATTTCTTAATTGATTTGAGATTTATTTGAGATTTTAATTCATTTGTGTTATTTTTCACTGTTTTTAATTGTTTTAAAATAGTTTCTGATTTCAAAAATTGTTGAAAAAATTTGTCAAACCTTGTTTGACCATGTTTGACCTATGAGAATTTAATTGGACTTGTTGAAGTTGATTTGAATTGAATTTGAGGTTTGACCATATTTTGTTCATTTTATTTTTGCATTTATTTTTAATTCAAAAATACCAAAAAATTGTGTTTGACTTGTTGACTTCTAATAGTCATTTCTCTTCTACTTAGCATTGGTTGATGATGATTTGGTTCACTTTTGACCAATTGTATTTGACACTTTATTTCTCTTTCCATTCATTTCATCTTCATCCCATTTCTTTTTATTTTGGCCAATGAGTTAATGTCTTATGGTTGGTCTTGACATATGAGAGGTTTAACCTTATTTGATCCAAATCAAACTCAACTTGATCCAAGATCAAGTGAGTTGCTTTGTGTCCAAGATAGGTTGTTTCTTGGTCAAGTAAAAAACCTAAAGTCCATACAAGGCCTTTCTCTTTTCTTTTGGCATGGCAAGTTGTAGGAGCTTGGCTTACTAGTCATGATCTCTAACTTGTGTTTATTTGCCTATAGTTTTATTGCCCGGTCTCAGATAGGTGTGACTACTACATTAGTCCACTTACGATTGCTTAACATAGCGTTAAATTGTCTTATGACAAACTAACATAACCACTAATTACTAACTTTAATTTGAGCATTTAATTTCTTGCAATTTACTTTAATGCAATTTACTTCTTGCTCATTTATTCATATTGCTTTTCCCTTTGCTCATTTGAGCACATATTTTATGTTTATGTCATTTTCCTTTTGCTCATTTGAGCCCATTATTGTATATAAATATATTGTTGTCTTGTGGTTGCTTTGTCTTTGTTTTGTGTGAACCCAATGCAAAAGGAGAAAGGACTTAGAATTAGGACTTTACCCATGCTTAAAGGAGTTCAAGAGCAACTAGGCCTCATGCCTTTAGAATGCTAAACTTGTTGAAGAGCAACTAGGCCTCATGCCTTTAGAATACTAAATCTTAAAGTTGACTTCAAAGGACTTCCTTTCCAAAACTTATTCTTTGTTCATTCCTCTTATTGTGTTGTGAACTTTTTGATGTTTGCTCTTGTGTGATAAGGATTCCATCTTGAGATAGTAAGGAGGACCATTGTCATGAGTAGCCAAGTTAAGAGAGACAAGCCAAATGGAGATCCTAGGAGCTTGAACATAAATTGTGTGATTGCTTGTTGTTTGTTAAGTCCAAAGGAAAGGATCATCTTGAATCATCTCTATGATCTCAATAAAAGGAACTCCAAGGGTTTTATCTTCTCTCTTATCTTTGTATGCTTTAGGACTATCCCTTCTCTTCTTCTCCTCACTCTAACCCAAGCCAAACTCTTTTTGTGCAAACTTTGACTTTGTTTCAAATTAGAAACCTAGGCCTTATGCCTTTGGCTTTTCAAAATCTTTTCATAAATACTCATTGTGAATGAATCTTAATCCAACTTTGACTTCATTTTGTAAATAAATCTAACTTGTAAATACAACTCACTTCAAGTTGTTTTTGTGGTTCCAATGGCCACCTTTGCTAAAATCTTTTCATAAACATTAGCCATAGGTTTGAGTTATCATAGTGGTTGATGTAAACCTCACCTTATCCTTAGTGATTGGATTATAAGTCTTCCATACTTATTATAGGGTTAACCCCTCACTAGTATGTTGAAGCCTTCCTCACATGGTGGATTGTTGGTTTAGGTTGAGTTTTCTCCCTTTGATAACAAAAGACCTTAAGGCTTTTTACAAATCAATTCACCAATCTTTGTGATTTTTACCCCGAACTACGAGGTTTTGATCCTACCTTTGTGATGGTATGTAGGCAATGGGTTCATCCATTCAAACAACAAATTGTAAGTATAATCTATTCTTTTCTCATCCCCCCAATCTTTTGCACATATTTTCACAAATACCAACCTACAACGCATGTTTGCAAAAAGAGGTTCCCTTAGAGTACTAAGGATGTTTTGGGTGCGTAAAACCTTCCCATTTCATAACCAACCCCCTTACCTAGATCTCTGACATTTTTATTAGTTTTTGATTTGATAAAACTTCTTACTTGGCTTTTGTTCGCTTTTTAGCCTTTCCTTTGGACAAATAAAAGTGCGGTGGTGACTCGAATTGTATGTTTACTTTTGGTTTAGTCAATAAACCATAAGGTAACAAATACCCCGCTACAGCAACGCCGGACAGGCTGTCTTGAAAATAATGGATGAGCAGTTGGTCATTGTTGGTATGCGTAGACATTTTTCTAGCATATATGACCAAATGGCTAAGCGGACAGCTATTCCCCTTGTTTTTTTCAAAGTCTGGGACCTTGAATTTCATCGGAATCTTTACATTCGGGACCAAACAGAGCTCAGAGGCGCTCTTCCCAAACAATTCTTTCCCTCGAAGTTCCTTCATTTCCTTCCTCAAGTCAGAGAATTGGTCTCTCATTTCGTCTAATTTATCATACACATCCGGGTTCTCAAAGGCCTCGGAATGGTAGATAGTCTCGTCAACACGAACTTGAGGAATGGGAGCTGGAGTAGGAACAGAATTAACCACCGGGGGTGGCACTACAGGGACCGGGCTAGATGCCGGTTGAACTTGTACTTGCGGATGATGTCCTTCGGGCATGAAATTATGGGGCATTCCCCAAGGGTAACCAGAAGGCATCACATTGGCTGATCCCATAGCAGGGGCTGGTATAGAGGTAGGAGCTACCTCAGGCACTTGATTGGACGCAAACGCTTGCACATTTACAGCTTGCTTCTGAGCTTGAAGCAGGGACTCCACCAGAGCAGATAACCGACTTACTTCTTCTTTGAGTTCTCTGTTCTCGTTCTCTAGTTGTTCGGTCATTGCTTTGACGTTTGCGCGAGTGCGGTAAAGATGCGTCAGCTTGTCTTTAAAATAAATGAAGAGCAAAGAGTTAGACCACTGTATCAAGGGCTCGGAACCAAAACCTGCTTATGCATATGATGCATGTAATTCTCGTGCATATGCTTTTATTTTTTATCGAAGGAACTTTATAAGGATCTATTTGCAAATATTTTGAAAATATTGAACTTTTTGAGACATATGTGGAATAATATAATATTTGGAAACTCATTACACCAAAGAAGTAGTACAGTCTTGGTAACCAAATACAATACAAGAGAAAAGGAGAATAAGCATCCTATGGAGCCCTTAAAAGCAGTAGTCTAAAGCCTTCGAGATCGGAAAATACGTCGCACGAAGCCTCTTCACCTCTCTCTCATAAGCTACTTCCATGTCGGCCTTCTCCTTGGCGAGCTGATCATATCTCTTCTTCCAAAACCTAGATGAGTGAGGCAGGAGAAAAGTAACCATATCATCAGGCTCATGAATAACCCGATGCTCTAGAAACTCGATCATTGCATCCTTATCCTTGAGCTACTGTAGAAGTTTCTCACGCTCACGAACCCAAGCACGCGAACAATCTTCGTCTCTTAACTCATCTACTCCTTGATTAGGGAGGGTTGAAGGCCCAACCATAACCTTATGGGTAGGTCTCGGATACTCGTACAACATGCAGTACTCGAGGGCTCTCTTCCTTACCCAAGAGGTGTAAGGCTCCAAAGCAACACAATTCCTCAGACCAAGCTCATTCCTCCTTTTCCTATGAACCTTGCGCCAGGCGCGAACCATCCTATCCTTCAGGTTTTGGGGATCTTTACCCTCTTGAAAAAATAAGCCTTCCAACGAAATGTTGTTAGGTTTATCCTTTAAGGGGAACCCAAGCTGACGACGAGCCAAAGCAGGGTTGTAGTTAATTCCATCACATGTACCAAGAAGAGGTACATTGGAGAACTCACCACAAGAATCAATAATCTTAATGCCATCATAAACAAGATTATACCAAGAGATATCATCATTAGTGAGAGACATATGTCTCGTGGACCACCGTAGACATCCCTTGTTCTCCTTGAAGGCAAGCGTCTGAGGCAAGTGCGAAATAAACCACTTGTACCACAGAGGCAGACAGCATACAATGGAACCACCACCCTTTGCATTCCTCATGTACAAAGAGAAATAAGTGTCACCCAACAGAGTCGGAACGAGATTAAGAGAAGAGAAAATCCTAATAGCGTTCACATCCACGAAGTTGTCGATGTTGGGAAATAACACTAGCCCATAGATGAGGAGTACAAATATGGCTTCAAAAGCTTCCTTACTCATGGCCTTCCCAAACAAGGTAGCTTTGGCAATTAGAAAATCAGACGGGAGACCTTGAATTCCACCCTTGGTAGTCATATTGGCAACAATGTCAGATACCTCCACGTGAAGCATGTCAGCAATCTCTTGAGAAGACGGAATCTTCTCCAAACCACTGAACGACAATCGCTCAAGAATAGGTATACCCACATGATAAGCGTACTCCTCCAATGTAGGAAAAAGCTGGAAATCCGGAAAAGTGAAGCACCGATATAGAGGATCCTAGAACTGCACCAACACACTCATCAGACCCTCATCCACCTTAGTAGAGAGAATAGCTAGAAGCTTCCCATGGCGAGCTTTGAACTCCAAGGGCTCTAATACATAAGATTTCAGACGCCTTAACTCTCTCAAGTCGGGTTGTCTGAAACTGTACTTCTTCGTATTCCTTCTTTGCTTATCCATGTTTGAAAATTTGCAAATAGACCTTTTGAGTTCCTTACAAAAATCTTATTGTCGATGACATGAATGCGGATGAATGCATGGATGCATGGATGCAACAAACACACTCAAGGATCAAGCAAGTCACACACACAAAGGTCACGGGATGGCTCAAGTTATCGTCAATATCAATCATCCATTTTGGTGGATTTTGGTTTACACCTTATCAACACCCAAGTTCCATTGATTTTGAGGATATACGAGAACAAATCCACCGCGAATCATGGGTTTGTTGTATGTCACGAGCATGGAGTCTTGGTTAAGAACCACCCAACGGGAGTGTACTACGGTTAAACCAGACAATCATGTTCTAAAGGGTTCCCATGGTCATCATCCCATCTTTCGGATATTATCAGATAAAACGACTACTTGTCGTCCAAAAATATTCTCAAGATGGACTCTTATGAGTGTAGTATCGCGTAACAATCACATCAAGTCTTACACTTGAACGACCTTCACGCTACATCCTAAAATAGGCCAAGATGGGCTAGGTATCTAAGGTCCTTGGTTTCTAGGGTTCATATTGGAAAGAGTAATGCCTAACCACGACTACTCGTGTGACATTAGTGATCCCAATAAAACCCCCACCAAGTGAATGGACTCACAAGTTAACTTGTTAAGGACTAACTCCATACAAGTCAACAAGACTATGCCATTCTCCTATCATAAGTGCACTCGAGTTCGGGTATAGAACTCATCTCACAAGAAACCACCAAGCATACAAGCAATTAATATGTCAAGCAATTCATACATTACAAGCAATACATTCATCCCAAATTGGCACAAAAATATGCCACAAATAAATATAAACATACAACACATACAAGCAAAAAGTTAGGCTAAACCCACGGGGCTTGATGTCCCCAGCAGAATCGCCACTTTTCTATAGCGGTGTTTTCGTTACTTTTAGGTTTATTGACTAAACCAAAAGTCAACATACAATTCGAGTCGCCACCGCACTTTTATTTATCCAAAGGAAAGGCTAAAAAGAGAACAAAGGCCAAGTAAGAAGTTTTTCGAATCAAAAACTAATAAAAATGTCAGAGATCTATGTAAGGGGATTGGTTATGAAATGGGAAGGTTATACGCACCCAAAACATCCTAAGTACTCTAAGGGAACCTTTTTTTGAAAATATGTGTTGTAGGTTGGTATTTTGTGAAAAGATTTAAGAAAAAGATTGGAGGGATGAGAAGAGAATAGATTATATTTACTAATTTTGTTGTTTGAATGGATGAACCCATTGCCTACGTACCATCACAAAGGAGGATCAAAACCTCGTAGTTAATGGTAAAAATTTCAAAGATTGATGAATTGATTTTAATCAAAAGCCTTAAGGTCTTTTGTTATCAAAGGGAGAAAACTCAACCTAAAACCAACAATCCACCATGTGAGGAAGACTTCAACATGCTAGTGAGAGGTTAACCCTATAATAAGCATGGAAGGCTTATAATCCAACACTAAGTATGAGGTGAGATTTACATCAAACACTATGATAACTCAAGCCTATGACTAATGTTTTTGAAAAGAGTTTAACAAGTGGCCATTGGAACCACAAAACAACTTGAAATGAGTTATATTTACAAGTTAAATTTATTTATAAAATGAGGTCAAAGTTGGATTAAAGTTTATTTACAATGAGTATTTATGAAAATGGTTTTGAAAAGTCAAAGGCCTAAGGCCTAGGTTTCTAATTTGAAAAAAAGTCAAAGTTTTGAAAATGATTTCTTGGCTTGGTTAGAGGGGGGAGAAGAGAGAAGGGCTATTCCTAAAGCATACAAAGATAAAAGGGGAGAGATAACCCTTGGAGTTCCTTTTATTGGAGTCATAGAGATGACTCAAGATGCTCCTTTCCTTTGGATTTAGCGCACTAAACAAGCAATCAATAATTTGAATTCAAGTTCCTAGGATCTCCATTTGGCTTGGCTCTTAACTTGGCTACTCATGACAATGGTCCTCTTTGCACAATCTTAAGATGAGGTTCCTATCACACAAAATCATACATTAACAAGCTCACAACATAATAAAGGGAATGGACAAATAATAAGTTTGAGGAGAAGTCCTTCGAGGTCGACTTTGAATTTTAGCATTCTAAAGGCATGAGGCCTAGTTGCTCTTCAACATATTTTGCATTCTAAAGGAGTGAGGCCTAGTTGCTCTTGAACTCCTTTAAGCATGGGTGAATCCTAATTCTAAGTCCTTTCTCTTTTTTTGCATTTTGGTTCACATCAAAACAAACACAAAACAACATAAAATAGAAATATATTTATATACAATAATGGGCTCAAATGAGCAAAAGAAAAATGACATAAACATAAAATATGTGCTCAAGTGAGCAAAATGAAAATCAAGATGAATAATGAGCAAGAAATAAATGACATTAACAGTAAATGACAAGAATTTAAAAGCTCAAATTAAAGTTAGTAGTTAGTAGGGTTATGTTAGCTTGTCATAAGACAATGTAGCGCTATGTTAAGCAATCGTAAGTGGACTAATATAGTAGCCACACCTATCTGAGGCCAGTCAATAAGAATATAGGCAAAGAACACAAGTTAGAGGTCATGACTAGTAAGCCAAGCTCCATAAACTTGCCATGCCAAACAAAAGAGGAAGGGCCTTGTATTGACTTTTTCTTATTTGCTTGACCAAGAAGTAACCTATCTTTGACACAAAATAACTCACATGATCATGGATCAAGTTGAATTTGGTTTGGATCAAAGAAGATTAAACTTCTATTTGTCAAGACCAACCTCAAGACTTTAACTCATTGGTGATTAAGGGAAAGAAAGGGATGAAGATGAAAGGGAGGGGGTAAGAAGACAGCAACCAATCCCAATTGATCAAGGGATAACTCATCTTTGATCAAATTCATTCATCTCTCTAGGTGATGATCCTTAAGGATTCTCAAACCACAAGATCCAATAAATTTGATCAAAGTTGAATCAATTCAACCTTAATCAACACCAAACAGAAGAGGAATGAATATAACAAGTCAAGACGTCAATAGTATTTTTTTGGTAATTTTTGAATTAAAAGAAAATACAAATAAAAAATAAACAAACAAAGTTGAACCTCAAATTCAATTCAAAACAACTTCAATGAGTCCAATTAAATTCTCATAGGTTCAACATAGTCAAACAAACTTTGACTAATTTTCTAACAAATTTTTTAAAATCGGAAAGTAATTAAAACCAATTAAAAACAACCAAAAATAGCATAATATGAATTAAAATCTCAAATAATCTCAAAACAAACAAGAAATTGTTGAGACTATTTTTCATTGACTTATCATGATCCATAGATGCTATGAAAATATTATTGTATTTTTTATAAGTCAGAAAATATTTTAAAATGAATTAAAATCATTAAAAACCAAATAATTCATGAAAAATATCAAATGAAGTAACAAAAATAATTAAAAATCATAATACGAAACTAGATTTTTCAAAAAAAAATTTAGAGCTGGTCTCATATTTTTATGACCTCATATGAATTTTTAATGAATTTTTGAATATAGAATGAATTAAAAGAAAATAAAGAGAAAATGAAATAAAACAAAAAATGGTGAGCCACTAGATCCAATTCATTAATTGACGTGGCAATGGTGCACGACTTGGATCTGATGATGCACGGTGGACTCAAGTCAACAGCGAAACATAATGAATTAAAATGAGTAATTAAAACGGACGCATGAGATTAGATCGTGAGAGAGATATCCAAGGGCCATGAGTAGCACACGTGGTGGTGGCGGTGGAAACCACTGTCTTCTCCGATCAACCAACAGATTCCGGCCAAAATTGCAGGAAAATAGATCTCATCGAAAATGAAAAACAAAGGCATGGAAATGAAGCTCGTGTGATGTAGATCATCACTGTACCATTATATTTCTCTCATTCTTCCTATATTGAGAGAAAGATGAAGGAGAAAATCATGGTGTCCACACGGATTGATTTGGAAATGGCAAATTGAATACACCAAAAGCTTGCCTCAAGTATGAGGACTTTAGAGAACCACAAAAACACAAAAATACTACATTGAATTGTGAGTTTCAGATCCAAACAGTTTGAGTTTGTACCTTCAAAACGGTGAGCTTCTGGCCACGAATCCTTCAAACTTTTTGTTCCTTTTTGATCTCTGAGTGTAGGGACGATGATTGGCTAAGGAATCTAACTTTGAAACTCCACTAATGTTGCTGAATTTCAAGCTCAAAAATATTGAAGAATAATGAATGATTCATTTGGTGAGGGTTATGGTTTGAGTTCTGCAACATGTGGGATCTCCAAAAGGTTATCAAATGAAGGAGAGGGAACCCTTATTTATAGGTAAATGCTTTTGAATTCACACTTTGCTCATGTGCATGGGATTTGAATTTTTAGATGCATGGGCCTTTGTGGACGTGTGAGAGGCCCATGAATGGCTGAAGGAGCTTGCTGAGATCATATGGGAAGCATGTGGTCATGCACATGGAGTGGAAAATGTTTGCACTTCAAGCTTTAACATAAAATATCAAGAATGCACATAAATTAAAAGAAATTCGAATCTCCCAAATGGTAGGTCCAACTGACTATTGTGAGTAATGGTTGGAAAGCTTTTGAAATAAGGAACAAAAGTCATGTTGGGCAAAAAACCATTTGACATGTGCAAACTGATCAAAACTGACTTGGAAAGTTCAAGTGTAAAACATGTTCAAATCAATTTGAAAAAATCAACCAAAAGTAAGCTTGATCAAACCCCTTTGTCCTTATGATACAAGCTTCCAATGAAACAATATCCAACATAAAAGTTCTAAATATTTTCAAGATAGTCAATTTAGACTCAAAGTTTGCATCATTTGGATTTTCTATAACAAAGTTATGGGCATTTGAAGTTGGGTATTTTTTCAAATTCAATGAATTAGGTCCAAGATGACCTATAATGTTTTGCAATGGCACATGTATTTACTTTAGGATTATGAAATTTTGTCCAACATAAAATTTTAAGTAGACATCTCAATATTTCCAATGCCTTTGGTCCCACCTCAAAATCATAAAATTTGAGAAAGTTATGCCCTTGGCAAGTTGACCAAGAATTAGGGTTTCAGCCAAAATGACCTATAATGTTTTGAAATGAATGATGACCTTCCAAGATTCAAATGGATTTTTCATGAACATGAAAGTTGTTCATATGGTTTTTAGGAACGGTTTTTATTTTGGGGTCATCTTCATTTGAAAAACACATAAAAAATTATAGCTCATTGAACCTCAGCTTAGTCAGATGACTTGACCGGTCAACTTTTCAAAGTCAAACTTCCAATCTTGATGAATAAATGATTGAGGGGCCTAAAATAGGCTCATATATGCATAAAATAATAAATTAAAGAACTTCCCTTGATTAAATTTGATCAGAGGTTGAGATTGCTTCATGGGCAAGGCACAGTCAAAGCACAATGCAATTAGGGTTTCCTTGGGAAACAATCTTCAAGCCCTTTGGGTTATCTTGATCAAATTGGAAAATTGAGATACTTGGGAGATATATATGATGATTAGGAACTTTGTGGACCATTTTCATGCTTTTTCTCATCTTCATCTAGCCATTGCATTGGGCTTAAGAGCCTCCTAGGAACATTGTGGAGCATATGATCACTTGAACTTCAAAACAAAAAAAGTTAGTGACATATTTTTGTGCTTTTGGTTAGTAATCAAATAAGAAAAGCAATAACATACAATACAAGCATGCTTGGTGATCTCAAAACACTCAAACAAGTCCCAACCCTAGGGTTAAGGAGCCAAAACATGCTATGATCCTTGAGTGCAATAACATGATGCCATGAGGGATCTTAGGGGTCAAAATTAGGGTCTTACACGAAGGTATGATCCCAATGTTAATGCATATGATGAGATTGCATGAGGGATCTTAGGGTCAAAATTTGGGTCTTACAGCTGCCTCTATTTAAGGACATTCTAACTGAGGAGGTGAAGGTCAAAATCTTCATATCGACTCAGTAGAATGGGCTTAAATAAAAATATATAGAAACAAATTTTGGTCCCTAAGAGACCTCATGATGCATATGATATGGACGTAAAAAGAAAATCTTTATGGGGAAATATTTCCACAGAGGAAAAGAAGTTAGAGAGACCGAAGGTCCGCAGGAGCACGATGCATTCCATAAGGAAAAACTCACTAGGGAGACAGAGACTCTGAGGGGATAAAAGAGGTTGTGCATAGGCCAAGCTACGACTTAAAACCTGCTGGGAGACTAGAGGGATTCCATGAAAATGGAAAAGACTCAGTCGGAGAAATAAAAGACGTTTACAAGGGAAACAGGTAGATCAGAATAAAACTGAAATACTCGAATCATGCAGGAAAAGCGATTTCACCAAGGAAATACGCACCCAACTCAACTAGGGGAGAAATAAACTTCAACACAGGAGGAGAAGACATATATTATCCACTACCTATTATTGGGTAAGGAGATAATAAAATATGATTAGAGAGGACACCCGTTACCGGTTAGGATAAACATATCAAGGATGACTCACTGAGGGCCGCCAAGAAGTGCATTCATTACCAGTCTCTGGGTAAGAATAGCCTTCCTGGGGAAAACTGTAGAAATGGGATTTACAACTACCGGTTACTGAGCAGAAGACAAAAGATGAGAATATCCGTCACCGGTTAAAGTGAACATATCAAAGATAGACTCAAAAGAAAGAGAATCCGTCATCGGTTAAGATGAACATATCAAGGATAATCTTGCCTGTGAATTGTTAAGGGGAATACCCGTCATTGGTTAGGATGAACATATCAAGGATAAACTACCTGAATAAAAAGTAGGAATTACATCTATCGAACACTAGATAGAATACCACAGAGGATATCCATCACCAGTTAAAGTGAACATATTAAGGATAAACTCTGCCAAGGGAGAAAAGCAGGATTTACAACTATCGGTTACTGGGCAAAAGACCGCAAAGAGAAGGAAACCCGTCATCGGTTAGGATGAACATATCAAGGATTAACTCTCTGGGGAACAAGTAGGTATTACAACTGCCTTTATACTGGGTAGAATACCAAAGATGAGAATATCCGTCATCGGATAGGATGAACATATCAAGGATAGACTCAAAGCAGGGGAAGAAAATATTTGTCACCGGTTAGGATGAACATATCAAAGATATACTTCCTGGGGAAACATGAAAATGAATCCGCTGGGGAGGAAAAGGTTACTTTTGCCGGGTATTAGGCAAGAAGTAGCAAACTGCAACCTAAGAAGAACATTACCAGTTACTGGGTAATAAACTCTTAGGGGACCTGAAGTATCGATCTAGGTAAGATATAGAAAGAAAACAGTCAATCAAGACTCAACCATATAAGGATATAACTCAAGGGGAGTAGTTCTATCCAGATAATCAACTGGGGAGGAAGCTGAAACAAATCATCATCCACAAGGAAATAACTTAGTGGGGAAAGGAGAAAGGTTAAAGTCTTTCTGTTTAAGGGGCTGATACTCTACAATTGAAGGAGGACAGACACCAAACTTGTATGGGGATAAAGTACTACCATAACAGAGAATTAAAATCACAAGAAGTAATCAACAAGTGTGATGATGCAATAATGAAATCATATGAGTGTATATGTATATGTGTATGTATATATGATGATTATGTTGACAAAACAATCACGAAGGATACAAAGATGTCGCAGATTTGAATCATCGATACAATTCTCGGCCAATCCACAAAAAAGGGGAACAACTGCCAGAGAAAAGTGAAATCAATATCCCAAAGGCTCAACCCTAGCTGGGAAAACAAAGGAGATCTGCTGAGGAAAACCATTATCAAGTCTGCGGGGAATTCTAGGTCAACACCATATCAAATGGGAGACAACCATGCAGGGGATAAACACAAATAACTGCTCGGAAACCAGGAGGAAACTCTATCTGGGAGCAAATCTGATGGCGACTGGTGGGGAAACCAAAGTCCTATCAGAACTATGCAAACTGCTGCAAAGAACCGTTCTTACTCTGCTTGAGACCAATTATAAACTCAGCTGGGGAATACATACTAAACTCCGCATGGGATTAATCAACCAACTCAGTTGAGGCGACAAAGAAGAAATAATCGTCTGGAGAAAAACAACCAACACCGAGTGCTGAACAATGTTGTCGGGGATGAAAGAGAAATTGCGCTTACTGCTTGGGGAGAACCAATAATGCTCCACACTTAGGGCTTACTGCTTTCGAACCATTGTTGATATTCCTCTTAAATGAAATCGATTGCTTAAAATTCATGCTTTTATATGTTTAATAAAAATGATTTTGATTTAAAAAATTTAATTTCAAAAGTGATCATAATAAAATTTAACTCTATTCGGCTGAATTAAACAAGAGTAGAAACAATTGGATAAAAGTTCATCTTTATTTAATAGAATGGTAGTCTGTAAATGACAAAACTCCATAGATCTTTTCAAAGTTGAAAATAGTAATTTACATGGAAAAGGGTTACATCGAATACAATGATCACTAATCTTTCTACCAACTCTTGATATCCACTGTGCTCTTGGCTGCTTAGTGGGGATCAGAATCCAACCATTGTACTCAAGAACGTCTTCAAAACTGAAGATCAGCAGGATGCAGTTACTTGCCAGAATCCCTAATTTTTGCATAAATTGCCCCAAAGCGGGGTACTCAATTTATCGGGATAATTCTTTTCTGTTTTATGTCTCTAATTTTTGCCTGGATCTCCCTTTCAGGTTTTCAATCCACTAAGACGCTCATTTTTGCCTAAGCCGCCTTTTCGGGTTTTCAACTTAGCGAGTTGTTATTTTCTTTTTTAGGTGAAGTGTTTCTTGACTACATCTGCATTCACCGGACGCGCGAACTCTTCACCATCCATAGTTGTAAGAATTAAAGCACCGCTTGAAAAGGCTCTCTTAACAACATATGAGCCTTCGTAATTAGGAGTCCATTTGCCCTTAGAATCTGGTTTGAAATATATAATCTTCTTGAGCACAAGGTCACCTTCTCGAAATACATGAGGTCTGACCTTCTTATCAAAAGCTTTCTTCATTCTCTGCTGATATAACTAACCATGACACATGGCAGTCAATCTCTTCTCTTCAATTAAATTCAGATGATCATACCTGGCTTGACACCATTCAATCTCAGTCAACTTGGCTTCCATCAACACACGCAGTGATGGGATCTCAACCTCTATGGGGAGCACCGCTTCCATACCATATACAAGATAAAAAAAGGGGTTGCTCCTGTTGAAGTGCGGATGGATGTACGATACCCGTGCAAAGCAAATGGGAGCATCCCATGCCAATCTTTGTATGCTACAACCATCTTCTGAATAATCTTCTTGGTGTTCTTGTTTGCAGCTTCAACATCCTCATTCATCTTAGGTCTGTAGGGAGAAGAATTATGGTGTGCAATCTTGAAGTCTTTGCAAAGAGCTTCCACCATATTGTTGTTCAAGTTCGATCCATTATCAGTAATGATCTTACTTGGCACACCATAACGGCATATGATCTAATTCTTGATAAACCTTACAACAAATTGCTTGGTTATATTTGCATACGATGCCGCTTCAACCCATTTTGTGAAGTAGTTAATAGCCACAAAAATGAAATGATGTCCATTCGAAGCTTTGGGCTCGATCATGCTAATCATATCAATTCCCCACATGGAAAAGGGCCATGGGGAGGAAATGACGTTCAAAAGTGTAGGGGGAACATGAATCTTATTTGCATATATCTGACACTTGTGGCATTTCTTCACAAACTTGCAACAGTCAGATTCCATTGTCAGCCAATAGTAACCTGCTCGCAACACCTTCTTCGCCCTTGCATGTCCATTGGAATGAGTAGCAAAGGAACCTTCATGGACTTCAGTCATCAATAAGTTTTCTTCGTGTCTATCCACACATCTGAGCAGAACCATATCGAAATTTCTCTTATATAACACATCACCATTCAGGTAGAAATTGTCGGCTAATCTTCTCAAAGTCTTCTTATCTTTCAATGATGCCCCAGACGGGTAAATATGACTTTGGAGGAAACACTTGATATCATAATACCACGTCATTTCGTCTTTGACCTCTTCAACAACAAACACATGAGCTGGCCTATCAAGACGCATCACAGTCAAATTGGGAACCTCATTCTAATATTTCATCACAATCATGGAAGCCAACATTGCAAGAGCATCTGCCATCCGGTTTTCATCTCGAGGGATATGATGAAATTCAACCTTTGTAAAGAAAGATGAAATCCTCCTGGCATAATCTCTATATGGTATCAAACTGGGTTGATTCGTCTCCCATTCACCTTTGATTTGATTTACAACCAAAGTTGAATCTCCATAGACATCCAAATACTTGATTTTGAGATCAATGGCCTCTTCAAGCCCCATAATGCAAGCTTCATACTCTGCCATATTGTTTGTACACTTTAAGGTCAACCTAGCTATAAATGGAAAATGCGTGCCTTGAGGAGTAATAATCACTGCCCCAATGCTATTACCATATTGATTAACAGCTCCATCAAATACCATGCCCTAACAGGAACCAGGTTTTGGCCCTTCTTCAAGCAATGGTTCATCATAATATTTCATTTTCAAGTACAAGATCTCTTCGTCAGGAAATTCATACTGCACTGACTGGTAATCTTCTATTGGTTGGTGAGCCAAATGGTCAGCCAAGATACTACCTTTGATTGCTTTCTAAGATCGGTATTCAATATCATATTCTGATAACAACATCTGCCAACGGGAAATCCTCCCAGTTAAAGTAGGCTTCTCAAATATATACTTGATTGGATCCATTTTGGATATCAACCAAGTGGTATGGTTCAACATATATTGACGCAGACGCTTAGCAGCCCAAGCCAATGCACAACAAGTCTTCTCTATCATAGAATACCGAGTCTCACAATCGGTGAATTTCTTACTGAGGTAGTAAATTGCAAATTCTTTCTTTCCAATCTCATCTTGCTGACCAAGAACGCAACTCATACTATCTTCAAGCACAGTCAAATACATGATCAATGGTCTTCGTTCAACAGGTGGAGACAAAATCGGAGGTTCAAGCAGATATTCTTTGGTACTGTCAAAAGATTTCTGGCAGTCTTCGGTCCAATCACAAGACTGATCTTTCCGAAGAAGCTTGAATATAGGGACACATGTGGCAATCATGTGGGAAATGAATCTTGAGATATAATTCAAGCGGCCGAGAAAACCCCTGACCTGCTTCTCAGTTTTGGGCGCAGACATCTCTTGTATTGCTTTGACCTTGGCAGGATCAACTTCAATACCCATCTCGCTGACAATAAAGCCCAACAACTTACCAAAACGAACACCAAAAGTACATTTATTGGGATTTAAGCGGAGTTTATACTTCCTCAAACGCTAGAATAGCTTCAACAAATGCTCAACATGTTCCTCTTCATTAATGGATTTAGCAATCATATCATCAACATAGACTTCAATCTCTTTATGCATCATATCATTAAAAAGAGTAGTCATTTCTCTCTAGTAAAATGCACCAGCATTCTTTAAACCGAAAGGCATCACTCTATAACAGAATGTTCCCCAGGGTGTAATGAATATGGTCTTCTCCATATCTTTGGGTGCCATCTTGATCTGATTATACTCGGAAAATCCGTTCATAAACGAAGAGACTTTGAATTTAGCTGTATTGTCCACCAATATATCAATGTGTGGCAGAGGGAAATCATCTTTTTGATTGGCTTTGTTCAAATCTCTATAATCAACGCACATACAAACCTTTCCATCCTTCTTCGGAACTGGCACAGTATTGGCCACCCACTGCGGATACTCGGCAGTCACAAGGAAACCGGCATCGATCTGCTTTTGCACTTCTTCTTTGATCTTCAATGCCATATCGGGATGCGTTCTTCTCAACTTTTGCTTGATAGGCGGGCATTCTGGCTTCCACTGCAATTTATGCTCCACAATCTCAGAATCCAAACCAGACATGTCTAGATAGGACCAAGCAAACACATCTGAATATTCTCGGAGAAGATCAATCAACCCCTTCTTAACATCTGGACACAGTTGAGACCCAATCTTGACTTCCTTCACATCATCTTCAGAACCCAAGTTGACTAGCTCAATCCGCTCTTCGAATGGCTGAATGGCTTTTCCTTCACGCTCAAGAAGACGAGACAATTCATCACTCACTTCTTCATCACTTACCTCCTCAGCCTCAAACACAGGGAATTCAAAATTTGGAGAAGGATAAGGATCATTGTATTCAATGGGGTTAGAAACCAACCTGCATAATGATTTGATATTTGGATTTTAGAGAAGTGAATTTGTGACCAAATATTATGCAGATGAACAATTATATTATTTATTCATATTTTTTGTGATTTCCATTTTCAGAATAAAGCAAAAAGTAAAAACAAAACATCATAGATGTGGATGAATAGAATTATATTTTATTAATGATCAAATTGAAAATGTCCAAACAATGTTCACTTTTCCCATAGGCATAGGAGAAGAATTTTCAAAAACAAATAAAAGCAATTACTTAGATTGATGCATAATAACATGAATATCAACAACAATCCAATTGTTGCAAGCTTTTCCATGCGTCACAAAATTGGTCCACTCTTCCTCTTCGTCATCCTCTAGCACAGCAGCTAAGTGTTGTTCATTGCCATAAATGAACCCTCCGCTACGAAAACTGAGTTGTGTATCTTCAGATCTGACAACTGATGAACCTTGTTGGAAATCCAAACCGGCTCTATTCTTGTTATCGGAGACCTCTACCATCTGCCCCCACTGATCAACATTTCCATCTTCAACAATGTTCCTTGCATCTTTGAATGAGGACATAGGTGTCCCAACTCTCTTTTCAATAGCAATAGATAAGGCTTGGAACGGAGTTCCAACCTCATCCTCGGCTTCAACATAAGAGAAAGATGACAGGTGGCTGACTAACAATGCCTTTTCCCCGCCAATAATAACTAGCTTTCCATTCTTAACAAACTTGAGCTTCTGATGCAATGTGGAGGAAACAACTCCCGCCTCGTGAATCCATGGCCTTCCCAACAAACAACTATACCACTATGCCAAATAAGGGAAAAGAGGGCGCTTATTTTGGCCTATAACAGCGCTTTTAAGCGCCCTCTAAAGTGGCGTTGGCATAGGTAAAGACAGCGCTTTGTTTTCCTGGAGAAAGCGCTGTCTAAAGTGGCCCTTTAAGGGCCACATTATAGTGCGCTTTCAGAAAAAAGCGCCCTCTGGAGTGGTCATAAAGGGACACCTTAGAGGGCGCTTTCTGGAAAAAGCGCCCTCTAAAGTTGTCAATGTAAAGTGTTTAGAGGGCGCTTTCTGGATAAAGCGCCCTCTAAAGTTGTCAATGTAAAGTGTTTAGAGGGCGCTTCCTACAGAAAGCGCCCTCTAAAGTGTTAGTTATTTTAAAAAAATTTGTTTGAAAAACAGTGGATATTTAATTGGTAACCTGTTCGCATGTTGCAAAAGTGTAAAATTCATATTGATTTCATCCTTTAATCCAATGTTATACACCATTAATCCATTGATATATACAACATGAATCCATTTATATACAACATTAATCCTCCATATATACAACTTTAATATATGATTCTTTGATCAACAATATACAACAACATATTCATGATTTAGTAAAAGTACAACAACAATATACAACATATATACAACAACAGCATACAACAACAACATTCCATACATATATGTACAACAATATACAACCTAGCTATATGATTCTTTGATCAACAATGAATTGACATAATTCATTCTTCATTTCATCCAAATGAGCTCTTGAGTAAGATTTGTATTCCTCAAAGTACTACAATTAAGAGAATAAAACATATTCATGATTTAGTAACAAATTAGATGAAATATCCGATAATATTAAAATAAACCCTAAGTTATTATTCCATACCATTTTTGGGATGTCTATACGATTCAACGCAATGATATCTCTCATAAATCTCAATACAAAAAATCCGCAATCGACCGAATTGTTTTGCTGAGGACACTACACAGAAAAACAAACAATATATATATAGTTAATTTCTTACAAACACTATTATAAGCAAAAAAACAAACACTATTATAAGCAAAAATAAGATACTTAATATATACCTGAACTCTGACCCAGGTAATGTCCTTCCTATTACGGTAATTCTTTTTCGATCTAAATTTTAGTATTGCCCTAACAAAATAAAAACGTATATTGAGATCAATCTGACAGACATAATTAAATATACAAATACACACGAATATTTAGGGGAATTTCACTTACGCGTCAACCGTCTTCTTCATACTCGGATATTTACTCCAATCACCCGATAACGAATCGAGATAATACACCATTAGTCTCGAAAGATCCATAGCAACCAACACCCAGTGACCACTGTAAAATAAAACAAAAATTTAGATGCATGAAAATTTTCTACGTAAAAGATATACATAGATTAGAATGAAATTATTAGAAAGAAAATCTAACCCGTTGCCAGAATTAAACGGTAAAAAATACAAACTAGGTGTAGTATTATCGCCGGCCGCCATGAATCTATCGACTAGTTCATTCTTTACGGATGCTGGATTTTTCGTTATAAACGTTGTGTTGATACGGGAAGCAGCAATAAAATTGAATCGGTTACACAATTCAGTTCCCCGCATCAATGTTACATACATATACCTTAAATAGAAACATAATAAACATTAGACTACTCATTGAAATGTGTAAATAAATTGTTCAACTAAGTAAATAATAGATTGATCGGAGTACCATATGTATGTATGAATGACAGCGATGCCCAATTCTTCGTGTTCAAAAAGTTGTTGCATGTCCTCCTTTGCAATTATTTCGGAATGAGCAATTCCGAATACACCTTCATCAAAATCTACACTACGGATGGTGCCGTGCATAATATCGGACTCTTCCATCATTTTCTCAAGACGCATCATAATTTGAGATTTTGTCCCGGACGTCGTTGGAATATCGTTACCAACTTTTTTCAACTTTCGACCGGGAACCTAAAAATTCATATAAATTAAATCATGACTTTTTGTGATGCAACAGAATCGTTGCGTATATAATTCAATGGGTATATATATTTGTACCTCTTTTTGAGATGCAACCGACTCGATGCGTCTTGAAATCCCTTTACCAGCTTTATGTATGAGTCTTGTAGGAGTCTAACATTACCATGTAATAAGGATTGATTAAATATCATAATTGTAGCTGAATTGAAATGTGAATACTAAATATTCATAATCATTTAGAACATATATACCTCGGCATCTGGGAAAATTAGATCTGACGGCCATCCAACAAAGGATCCGACTGCATCTCGCATCAACGTTGTCTCTGAAACAACGTCAGGTAATGGTAGAAGCGCGTCGGTATCTAATACAAGGTCAACCGAAACTTTCATATATCCCACCGGGAGGGGATTATGGTGAAGTAATTCACCCGAAGTGTTGTGCACTTTTCCCTTGCCAACTATGCGATAAGTTGGTGACGATAGATACAGCTGACAAGGTGTAATGCCCTAAACCAATAATAAATGTTATTGTTAACGTGTATATGTGTCAAGTAAAAAAGTGCTATTTTAATTTCATAATAACATATATAATTACCTCGGGAAATTTCGGTTGACAATTGATACTAGCTGGGTCACTAGTATCTTTTGCCTCGGAACCGCACCTTTCCTCTCTATACCTTGCATTCTCCTTTTGCAGTTCGAGTACTTGTGCCCTTAACTCCGCCAAGGTCTCCATCACCTCTTTGTTGGTAGGATTTTTTGTTTTTGGTTTTTTATAAAATGACGACGGAGTCACACCAAAACCCTTACCCCTCACACGGCCGGAATACTCAGGAACATTTAGTACTCGACTAAGTACGCTCATGCAATCCTGGACCTCGGTTGAAGGTAAGGTTTGGGATAAAGTCTCCTGAAATATTATTAGAGGAGATTAAAAATGAATTATATGTCTAACAAAATTTTCGATATAATTAAAGAAATAATGTTACATATACTTACACATTCGTCATAAACATTTTGAACCGCTTCAACGACAGCCTCATCCTTCCCAACCCGAGTAGCCTTCCACAATACGTGCTCCGGAAGAGATGTTGCGTCACTTTTCTCCTCGGCTAGCTACAAATTGAATCAGATTATAAGATCATCAATTATAACATATTGTGACAATGTATAAGCTCATAGCATTTGAATATACTCACAATTCTTTGTTGTAACCGTGCATATCCCGTACGCCTTTTTTGTACGGATACGCGGGTTTTGATGCCCTTTTCCGATTTTTGTCGCTTACTTCCTGGATAAAAAAGTTTAAGGCATATTAGAACCAAGTAACTTAACAATTGTATAATACCATAATTAATAGACATTACATGGAATTTTTCGTTTCTTCGTTTGGCGACAAAGTTATCCCATTCTTCGGCTGAAATAATCTCCGCATACTTCATTGGCCGTTCTGCTTCAACAAAGTTTCCTTCCTCATCCTTGAGAAATTTGTTGGACAAAAAGGATCGAAATCCTCGGAGTCTTTTTCCGGCCAATTGAATACAATATTTTTGCCGGCTTTCATCGATGTGAAAGGATCTCTAAAAAACATACAAATGGAGTGTGTTATTATAAGTAATATTATAACAATATATGGTCAACAAATAGTCAACAAAAAAAACATATAATAATATATGGTAAGTACCTGTATCTCGGACCATATTTTTTCTTTGCCAACCTTCAATTCCGGACTTCTCCAATTATCACATGTAATCAGAATATGTTGTCGAACAAGGGAACCAATGTAACTTGCCAACATTGAACCGTTAGGCTCAATTAGTTGGTCTTCAGCACTCCAATGTACTTCGAATTTTTCACCCTTGTCTCTTGCACGAATGATTGACTTCATAACAGTCAATCCTCGTTTGATTTCTTTTTCAACATTGTTACGTGATCCACTCGCGTCATGGGTATCGTCTTGGTTAGCCATTTTATCTATAATATAGAAATGATTCAATAAGACCCAAGTAAGACAATGACCATATTAGTGAAGCTACACAAAAAACACATTCATATACCTTCCATTTCTCTCATGTTACAACAATCTAAACTCTTTCTTTTTTTCATCATTATTGAATACAAACTCAGACACACCTACTGCATACAAAAGACCAATGCAAACTTATGGTGTTTGGAACATGAACAAACTTGCATCCATAATCATCAAACTTCCAAGCACAAGCTCAAACACACTCCAAATGACATCAGTTTTCAATCAGAAATAAAAAACCTTACAACAAGGTGCTCATGAACACCATATAGTGCTCGTTTGCCCTAAACAACATTAATCAACATAATGCACAAAATGTAAAACTCAGTTTAGAAAATGCCCTAATCAAACACCTGAAGAAAGTGAACGGTAACGATGGAGAAGAGAAATACCTTCAAGGTGACGGTAACGATGGAGAAGAGAAATACCTTCAAGGTGACGCTAACGATGGAGAAGAAAGTGAACAGCGACGGTGGACGCAGATAACTCAGTGAACGTGAACGCAGCAGCAGAAAAAGGTGACGACGACGGTGAGGGAGGGAGAACGAACGGAGGACGAGAGTAATCGCAGTAGAGAGAAAACCCAGTTACGTAAACGAAATAGCATATAGAGAGGGAAAATAAAGAGACATGCAGTATATATGTTATAATTTTAATGTTTAATAAAGGGGACCTTAGAGGGCGCTTGTGTAAAAAAGCGCCCTCTAAAGGGGGCCTAAGAGGGCGCTTCTAAAAGCGCTTTATAAACTGGAAATGTACATGGACTTAGAGAGCGCTTTTTTAAAAGCGCCCTCTAAGGGTACCCTTAGAGGGCGCTTTCATAAACGCGCCCTCTATTGGTGTCCCTCCATTTCCTCATTATTTTTTTGCTTCACTTTAGAGGGCGCTTTGTTACAAAAGCGCCCTCTAAAGTGCGTTGTCTATTCCTCCTTATTTTTCTCTTCACTTTAGAGTGCGCTTCTTTAAGAAAGCGCTCTCTAAGGTGCGCTGTCTATTCCAGTTTTTGGCGTAGTGTACGCTGGGTGTATCTCCATTACTTGAAAAGTAATCTAGAAGTCACTCGGACCTATCTTCACTAGAAGGTCCACTTCTCCAATCAAAGTTTTGCGCGAACCGTCAAAAGCTTTGACGATCACGCCACCATATCTCATAGGCGCTCCTTGATACGACAACTTGGACAATGTTGACTTTGGAAGCACATTCAACGAAGATCCGGTGTCAACTAGCACATTTGACAAAGCGTCATCTTTGTAGTTCAAGGAGATATGTAAAGCCAAGTTATGATTCCTACCCTCCTCGGGGAGTTCTTCATCATACAAACTAAGATTATTGAAGGAAGTGATGTTAGCCACAATATGATCGAACTGATCCACCATAACATCGTGTTCCACATAGGCTTTCTCAAGAACTTTCTGCAGTGCTTCTCTGTGTGCTTCAGAATTCATCAACAGAGACAGTACTGAGATCTTCAAGGGGGTTTGGAGAAGCTGCTCCACCATATTGAATTCACTCTTCTTAATCTTCCTGAGTACCTCATCATCGTCATTAGGCTTCAAGTTGCTGGATTCACCAGACTAACACCTTGGAGCATTAACTGATTCTACAACAGGCACCTACACCTTCTTACTGATAGTCGAATCTTCTACATTCTTTGGGAACACCGACCCAAATACACGACCACTGCGGGTCACCTTGGTAACATCAACAATGCTTACAACAAAATTGGTCGTAGGCAGAGGAACCTCTTGACCATCTTTCACCATAGTTGCATTATACTGATATGAGACAACTTTATCGTATGCGTACGGGACTGGACCCGCCAACCGTATAACTAACGGAGATACTGATCTCTTGATGACACTATTACTGCTGCTACTATCATACTGAATAACGACTCTCTCAGGATTCTTGAAAACCGGTACTATAACATTGACATTGTCATCTATGTGATGGGATTAAACGATTTGGATCAAGCCTTCATCCATCAACCGTTGGATGTCTCTCTTCACAATTATACAACCTCTAGGGTTGACACTTCAGATAACACAAACATCATGGTCATGCTCATAATCACTAACCAAGAAAATGTCCTTGTGCATCCTCACTAAGGACCTCCTAGTGAAGCGTACATAGAATACCTTGAACTCCCCTGGACAACCGTCTACCATATTAACAAATGAATTTCCATGGGCAGGCAGTGGGTTAGCTTTAACATTCGGCACATGGTCCTCAAAGGACACCATTCCACTATTAACCAGCCTCTAAACTTCATACTTGAGGGGGTAATAATTCTCTATATCATGTCCGGGAGCTCCTTGATGAAAAGCACAACGGAGTTCCAGTTTGTACCACCAGGGAAGTGGTTCGGGGATTTACAAAGGATTTCTTGGTTGTAATAGGTTCTTGAGAACCAAAGAGGGATATAGTTCTGCATACGTCATCGAAATTGGGTCGAAAGAGACCTTCTTCCTCTCAAAAGTTTGTTGTTGATAATTGTTGGTATTGTTGTTGTTGTAGGTGTTTGTTCGTTGTTGTGGTTGTTGTTGTTGACGATGTTGTTGTTGAATTGGTGTTGATTGATTTGCTAAAAATACAGGAATGACTGAAGATACTTTATGATGATGTTGACGAGGTGGTTGATTTCTTCTTACCTGAGGCCTCCTCTGCCTCCCAACGATCACTGCATTAGCTTCATTGTCCTTCTTCTTACTAAAACTGTTGCCATACCTCTTGCTAGATGACATCTCTTCTATAGACAAATTTCCTTCTCGGACACCTTCTTCTAGCCTCATCCCCATGTTTACCATTTCGGTAAAGTCACTGGGGGCACTGACAATCATCCGCTCATAATAAAATAAGCTCAGGGTCTTCAAAAAAATCTTATTCATCTCATTTTCCTCTAAAGGAAGGGTGATCTGAGCAGCAAGCTCTCTCCATCTATGCGCATACTCCTTGAATGTCTCCTTGTCCTTCTGAGACAATGATCTCAACTGATCTCTATCGGGAGCCATATCAACATTGTATTTATACTGCTTCACAAATGCTTCACCCAAATCGTTGAATGTGCAAATGCTCGAACTATCCAACCCGATGTACCACCTCAGAGCGGCACCAGTCAAACTGTCTTAAAAATAATGGATCAACAACTGATCATTATCTGTTTGAGTAGACATTTTTCGGGCATACATCACCAAATGACTGAGTGGACAGGTATTCCCTTTGTATTTTTCAAAGTCAGGCACTTTGAATTTCACCAGAATCTTCACATTTGGGACCAAACACAGTTCTGCAGCACTCTTCCCAAACAAGTCTTTACCCCCTCAAAGTCTTCAACTCCTTACGCAGCTCAAGGAATTGATCCTTCATCTCATCCATCTTCTCATACACATACGGACCCTCAGACAACTCAGAATGATAGATGGTGTCTTCTACACGAGGCAGGGTATGCACAACAGGTGGCAGCACAGACATGACCAGGCTAGATGTCGGTATATAAGCAAACATAGGCGCAAAACTTTCAGGTACGAAGTTCGGCGGCATTCCCCACGGGATTCCGGCAGGAATGTTGGGTGCAAAATGAGCAACAGTTACAGGAATGGTCGAGATAGCCACCTCGGAAATGATAGTCCTCTGAGGAGGAGGAGTTGCAGGTGTTGGAGAAGACTGGCTCTGAGCAGCTAAGAATGACTTCATCCTGGCAGTCAGGCGGGCGATCTCCTCTTTCAAGTCTCTATTCTCTTGCACAAGATGTTCCATAATTCTAGAGTCATTGGCGCGAGTATTGTATTGATGAGTCAGCTTGGCTGAAGCACAGAAGAAACACCAATGAGACATCTGGCAAATGAGAAACCTGCTTATACAAATGATGCATGAAATGCAATGCTTGATTATTTTTATTTTTAAGGAACTTATTATATTATTTTCAAATATATACATTTAACAATAATTGCAATAATTTGATATGACCATAAAAATATCTTTTATTTATATAATTGGAATGATTACACTGAGTATAAATTCAGAATCCAAATGAAAAATACAAGAGGAAAGGAGACTAGTCATCCTAAGGATCCCTAACAACAATGTCAGAAGATCTGGTTGTAGGCGTGTACTTCCTTTGAATGCATCGGATCTCGATCTCAAAAGAAGCCTTCATCTGAGTCTTCTCGAGGACAAGCTGATCAACAATCTTCTTCCAAGCAATGGAAGGCTGAGGCATACTAGAGGAAGATGAAACCTCCGACTCTCTCCGTCTCTTTGTCACTCGGTCTTCAAGTAGCTCAATAAGTGCATCTTTGTCCTTAGACTCAAGTTGTAACTCTTCATGCTTTCTGCTCAAAGCATGGAAACACTCTTCCCACATATCTTTCTCTTGTTTCATCTTGGCGAGTGTGTCTTCCAACTCCTCTACATCCTGGTTAGGGAGAGTTAGTGGCTCAACCACAATCATAAACATAGGTCTCTCACAAGGATAAGGCATCTTCAACTCCAAAGCTCTTTTCTTTACCCAAAGAGTGTAAGCTTCCAAAGCTACACAATTGCACGGACCAAGCTCGGATCTTCCTTTCCTATGAACATTATGCCAAGCATGCACAATCTTATGCTTCAAATGTTGGGGATCTTTACCCTCTTGATAGAAAATGCCTTCTAACAAAATGTTATTAGGTTTGTCTCTCAAGGGGAACCCAAGTTGATGACAAGCCAAAGCAGGGTTGTAGTTAATTCCTCCTTGTGTACCAATGAGAGGCACATTAGAGAATTCACCACAACTATCAAAAATATCCAAACTGCTTAATGAAGGATCATACCAAACTATATCATCATTAGTGAGAGACATAAGTCTCTGAGACCACCGTAGACATTGTTTGTTCTCCATAAAAGCCGGTGTCTGAGGAATGCAACAGACAATCGTTCCACCACCTTTAGAATTCCTTAGATGCAAAGAGTAGTACATATCTCCTAATAGAGTAGGAATATGATTCCCAATCAAGAAAATTCTAATGGCATTAACATCAACAAAACCGTCAATGTTAGGGAACAGAGCCAACCCATAGATGAGAAACACAAAGATAACTTCAAAAGCATCCATACTACCGGCTTGAGCAAAGACAGTAGCTTCCTTGATGAGGAACTCAGAAGTCAACCCAAATAATCCCCCTTTCTTCACCCAATGAGCCTTTATTTCAGACTTCTTCAAGTGAAGAGCTTCAACAATAAGATGAGATCTAGGAATCCCTTCCAATCCACTAAAAGGAACTTTGTTATAAATAAGTATTCCAAAAAGGTGGGCATACTCCTCCAACGTAGACACAAGCTGATAATCCGGAAAAGTGAGGCAACAGTAGAGAGGGTCATAAAACTAAACCAACACACCTAGAAGGCCTTCAACCACATCATCATACAAGATAGACAGAAGCTTCCCATGGCGTTGTTTGAAGTCCAAGGGATCTAATACAAAAGATGATAGTTTCCTTAACTCTTTCAAGTCGGGACACCTGAAACTAAACTTCTTAGTGTTCCTTCGTCCATAATCCATGGTCTGAAAATATTTGCAAATAAAACCTCAGTTCCTTGAAATTTTCGTGTGATGAATGTTATGATGCGCATGAATGCATGAATGGAACAGTCACAAATAAGGGATAACACACAAGGCAATCAAGCAAAGGTCAAGGGATGAATCGAGTCATTGTCAAGATCAATCATCCATTTTGGTGGATTATGGTTTACACCTTATCGACACCCAAGTTCCATTGATATTGACAAGACTTGATTGGATCAACCAAGAATCAAGGGTTTGTTGTGAGTCACGAGCATGGAGTATGGGTAAGAACCATCCCAAAGGAGTGAAATAACGATACAACTTGTAGATCCTGTTCTAAAAAGTTCCCAGAGTCTTAATTCCATCTATCGGATATTACAGGTTAGGATGACTGACTCATCAACCCATAATATTCTCAAGAGAAACTCGTCTGAGTGTAGTATCGCGTAACAACGGTTATCAAGTCTTCACTTGAACAGTCTATGCACTACGTCCTAAATAGGCTAAGAGGGGTTAAATTTTCTACGATCCTCAGCTCCTCGGACCCTAAATTAGAGATAGTAATGCCTAACCACAAATACTTGTGTGACATTCCCAAATCCAAAAGGGTCTCCACTGAGTAGATGTGTCTCAAGCCAACTTGTTAAGGACTACTCCACACAAGTCGATCATGACTATACCATCCTCCTATCTTAATTGCATTCAAGTTCGGGTTAGAACTTATCTCATCACTCAGAGATCACCAAGCACAACAAGAAGATTATATCACAAAAAAAAATATACATACATCAAATATACAGTTATATACACACAAAAAAGTAGGCTAAACCCACTGGAGACTACTCCCCAGTGGAGTCGCCACTTAATTTTTGTAGCGGTAAATTCATGATCATCATGCTATGGATAAGCTGGACATCAATTAAACAAGAGTAGTCACCGCGCTTTTATTATTTCCAAGGGAAAAGGGAAAAGTACGAACAAAACCCAAGAATAAGAAGTTTTCAAATCAAAACTAATAAAATGCCAGAGATTACAGGTAAGGGGGTTGGTTACATAGAGGGAAGGTGTTAGCACCCAAAGTGTCCTAGCTACTCCTAGGGAGCCCTTTCTTGTGTGCATATGTGTTTTTGTACAAATGATGTTTGCAAACAAATAGAATGGAGGGATGAGAAAATAATTCATTAATTATATTTTTGTGTTTGACAAGACCTTCGGACTTGTGCCTACGTACCAACATAAAATGAGGGATCAAAACCTCGTAGTTTGTGGTATCAATTTCAAAGTGGATGCATTGCTTTTAACAAAAAATTTAAGTTTGAAAGGCACAAAGGCCTAAAATAATTTGAATGAGCGTTAGTTATTTTTGGATTTTGAAAATTTTAAGCCAAGTATAGTTAAGTTTATTTACAAGTTTGCTTAAGAAAAGAGTTTGAAAAATGCAATGGCATAAGGCCAAAGTTTCTAGTTTGCAAAAAAATGGTCTAAGTTTAGAAACAGACACAAGCAAAGAAGTTTTTAAAATGAGGGAGAGATTTGAAATTAAAGAAGTGGGAAGGAGATGAAGAGACTAATCCCAAGCATAAAATTTAAAAGTTGAGAGTTGAAAAGATCTTACCAATGAGTTGCAATCTAATAGACAAGAATGTCATATAGAAACCCACAATTCTCTTGGACTTTAGAATCAAGCAACAAATAATGCATAAAATATCAACTTGAAGAACAAGGCATCAAATAAAGATAGCCCCATCCAAGCTTAGCAACTCCATGTCTTTTTCAAATTTGCCAATGTAGCATATGAATTCCAAGATGGCATAAGTCACAGGTTCAAAATAACAGCTTCACAATGATCATGTTGCAGATGAATTCAAATGGATCTTAAATATTGCATCAGGTGAAGTTTCAATTCTCAAGAACTTGGTTTCATGAAAGTTGGTATTGGCCAAGCCATTTGCATATGGAGTGTTGCCTAAATTCTACGTCCAATTGTCTCAAATCAAACCAACAGTCCACACAAGATATTTTTTAGGGTTTTTGTTTTTATTATGTACATTAATGGTCAAAGACCACAAAAACAAACACAATATACACAAACAAAATATATCACAAAATATGATCCAAGTGGACAAAGTGAAAATGACATTTAACATAAACAATTAGAATGATATGAATAATGGCAAATGAATAAAGTTTAAAAAAAATAAAGTGCATTAAAATAAAGGACTTGAAATTAAATGTTAGTTGCTAATAAGTTATAAGTTAGTATTTCTTTTGCTTTTGCTCTTTTGTTTAAGTCATTCTTTGGAGAACACTCAACCCACTTATCACAAGCATAGATCCTTGAACCAAGACATCTTCCATAGGAAGGAAAAAAGGCCAAGTTTCCACATAATACCATGAAAGATGAGAGACTTACCATCTCACTAACTAGAATGTTATGCGTTTTGTGTCAAAATTTAGCGCTATGTTAAGCAATCGTAGTTGGACTTATGTAGAAGTCACAACTATTTGAGGCCGAACAATAGAATTTTGGTGTTAATGCATGTTAGAGACATAATATGATGAACTATGCTCATGAAACATACCACACACAAAAAGAATATGCAAAGTGGGGTGGACCTAATCTCATCCATACTTATGTTGATTTTGCAATCAACTAGCCTTAGGATATGGAGATATCATAGGTCCATGAAATGAATGAGAAGAGAATGGGATTGAGATAAAAAGGGAGGGGAAATGGATCAAACTCAAATTGGACAAAGGAGGATTTTTACCAAGTTAAGATCATTCATTCATTTTGGGAGATGGAATGTACATTCCATCAATCCTCTAAATCCAATGATCTTAACCTAACAAAGTCAAATCAACCTTGACCAAGGCCCAACAACACAAGTCAAACTCACAAAGGCAATTAGAATGGCTCTACACAATTAATTTGGCATTTAATCAATTAAAAATATTAAAAATAATGCATTAAATTAAATATGGTTGGTCAATTTCTTAAAATCTCATCAAAACACCAAAGAAATGGCCATAAGATTCATCATAGGTCAAACAAGGTCAAAGGACCTTGGAGAAAAAATTTCTGAATTTTTGGAAACTTAAAAGTATTTTTAAACAAATAAAAAAATTCACAAAATCAATTAAATCATGAAAAATATTAATAATGATCCAAAAAATAATTTTAATTCAGAAAATGAAAGAGGATTTTATTTAAATTTTTTTGGTGAAACTCTCATATTTTTTGGATCAATATTAAAATTAATATGAATTAATGAAAATCAAAGAAATAAAAAAATATCAAATAATCAAAAAAACGTGGATCACTTGATCACCCTCATTAATTGAGGTGGCAGATCAAGTGGTGGAGAACACGCGTTCCATGATGCGCGCTAGTCAACTGTCCACACGCTTGGTAATCACAATGAGCGCTCCAGATTAAAACATTTTAAAACAAATCAATGGCTCTTAACACTTCCAGCTCATCGCCGGAGCCAAAGGTCGGTAATCTTCTCCGATGACCCTGGTCGGACTGGTTCAATCATCACCATATCATAAATGAAAAACGGGGACATGATCTTAAATAAAAAATGGCGTAGATCACGAATATCACCTCAATTTAACCTAACTCCAAATATATATAGAGATACGTGGAGTTGAATTTTGAGGTGTGTCAACTGAGTTGCTTTGGTTTGACCTCAAAGCAACTCAATCTTCTTTCCTACATTGGTAGGACTTCAGACAACCAAAGATCGAATAGAATTGATGAGTATTGAGAGAGAATCGAAGAGAAGAAAAATATGGAAAAATACCTTCAATGCTGTGCAGAAATGGATCTCTCTTGCTTCAGTTCATGCTTGATCTTGCTTATGGAACTTGTGGAAGTGACTTAAGAGTAATGCAAAGCTTTGGATCCTGGAGTTTTTGAATCTCCAAATAGTGATATTCAAACTCAAATTTCAATTCAAAGTTATCAGGTTTTCCTTTGGATGGGGAGGGTTTGGAGCTAGGGATTCAAAGCTGGCGCGTAAGGTCCTTCGAATTGAAGCATTAGACCTCTATTTATAGAAAATGGGAAGTGTTATTTGCACACTTGAAATTACTTCCAAAATTGGCAATGCAATGTACATGTTTGCATGGGCGTGTGCAGGCCCATGAAGCAATGCAAAAAGGTCCACAATCAACTGAAATGAAGTCTGCATGAAGCTTGGATTGCAAGGCAAAGTTATTTGAATATTTGAAGCATGAATGTTGCCAACTAATACATCCCTATTTAAGCCATGCACAGTCCCCTCAAACTTTGTCCAAAATGAATGAATTAGGACTCTTTGGAAAGCTTAGATCAAGAGGAACAACTCTTATGTTGAACACTTTTCCATTTGGAACTTGTATCATGGTGAATTTTGAGGTGGAAGTTTGGAAAATTCAACATGTCAAAATATTTTCTAAGTGTCAAGCCACATTTTCATCCAAGTTGTAGCTCTTTCGAAAACCTTCAAAATGGTCCCAAATTTGACATCATTTGGACTTGGGATGAGTGAGATATGCATTTTTGAAGTTGAGGAAAATCACATGTTCAATGGTATTGGTCCAAAATCACCTATAATGTATCCTTATATCACATGCTCATAAAAGTTGATTTAGCTCTCACTCCAAACATAAAAGTGTAAGTAGACACCTTGAATTTGATTGTGCAACTTGGAAATCTTTCATCTCATAGAAGATGAGCAAGTTATGGCCTTGGGAAGTTGACTATCAAATTAGGGTTTAGACAAAATGACCTATAATATTTTAAGATAGAAAATGACTTTCCAAGCCAAATTAGCTCTAGAGTTCAACATGAAAGTTGTTTGTAATGTCATTTCGAGTAACTTTGCTTTTGTAATCATTTTCATATGATACAAATTATAGGATATAGGGTCTAGGGGGATCCAGTTTTGATTAGATGAATTCATCTGGCCAACCACCATCAACCAACTTGCTAACTTGCAATTCTCTTGACTTCTTAGGCTCGTGGTAGATCATATATGCATAATATGATGAAATTTAAAGTGTACCTTGAGAAACTTGATCAATTGGTGAAGAAGCTTGTTGAAGAAGTTACTCAAGATACCTAGATGAACTAGGGTTTCCAAGGTAAACCAACTCCAAACTATTGAAAAAGTCTTGATCAAAATAACATGTAGAGATCATGGGGACTCATATATAATGCCTAGAGCCATTATGGATCATTCCTTGGTTGTGCTCTTAGCAATGAGGGTCTTAAACCATATATGTGAACTTGATAGATCAATAGTGATCATGCCCTACCTACAAAAGAGTTAGAAAAATACAAAGACATATTTTTGATATTTTGGTCAGTGAAATGATAAAATACAAGTATGATACAATCACATTGTGCTTGGTGATCTCTACCAAAACACACCCAATGAAAGAGGGGTAAGGAGGATGCCAAGGTATGATCCCAATGCTAATGCATATGATGAGATTGCATGAGGGATGTTAGGGTCAAAATTGGGGTCTTACAACTCTCATCAAAGCAGCTGATGATTCAAAACTTCGAACAACGTAGAATCTGATGTGAACCCTAAATAAGAGACTCTGGACTATGACATCAACATACTATGTAAACAAAGTGTTAAATGAATAAGTGATTATCTGGATATTCAAAGTCTATGCCTGTGCATCAAACAACACATACTCACTATGAAAATTAAGCCTCATTCTCACTACACTCTGATGTCTACATCTTGAATGGCTCTGAACTCCAATCAAACTTTAAATCTCATTTCAATATAAAGCCAATGATTTAGAGAAAAATAATAGATAACATAATCGTAAAAGTAGTACATTAAAAGAAGAAAAATCAATTATTTCTTATCAGGATTAATGCACTGATATTAGAAAAGGACTATTTTATTCTTCTGTCTCGTCTCACGTCACATCATCTCACCCATTTTACTGTCGTAACTACAAGTGTCTTGATACAACTGTAATACTGATCAGATTTCTACTTCACTACCAACAGATCTATTCTTCATACTCAACGGTAAAATTCTCTATCTATTTAAGGAGGACTTGGAAGATTAAATGGGGGAATGTAGAGAGGTAGAGAAATAGCATGACGCTAAGTGCGAAAGAGCACTAGAGATGAGCGAGAGAAAAGAAAGTGTTCTCAAACAATGTAGAGGCACAATGAGTGATCTCAAACATCAAAAGATCATCTGCAAAAGCATAAAAAGAAGAAAATATGTGCAACAGAAAGAGATAAGAGAAGAAATCACTTAGAGTTCAACATTTTATATCTTGCTTAAGTGTACTGATTATAAGTTTTTGTAATATGCTTAACAAAGAAGCATATGTGTAAACACAAATATGTTGTAACCAAGTTTGGTTGTATTCCTCAAGTGACCCGGTTTGTCAGGTTCTTGAGAGGGCTCTGATACCACTGTTGGAGAATTGCCATCCAAGGCGTAGCGGAATATAAAAATTTCTCCATTTAGTGATCCTTACGAATGGGCATGATCAGTGATAGAATCGTTACCTCTTGTGGCGATTCAAACCTTTGATGCAGATCTCTGATAATGATTAAAACCTTTGATACAGATCCACGGGGCGATCACGAACGTTGAACGATGACAACGTCTCTACTCAGTCCACACGAACGGATTCCTTCAATCGCAGTGCTAGCTGTTATGAATGAAGGCTTTGAGTGAGAGAGAGATACGAAATTCCAACTCTTCAGTTGTGTTTTCTGTCTCAGTGAGTTACTGTGGAGTAACAATACTTCTACCCAAGGGGTTCTATTTATAGAACCACTTGTGTGGGCTTTAAGCCAAAAAGCCCACTTAAGTGCATTTTGGCCGATATCTCATAAAATGCCAAAATCACTTAAGTATTTGGTACCTTACCATATTTCGTATTCTACTTAAGTACACCGTACCTTACGATGTTCCTTAATTATTCTATCTCTCATCAATCTGTCCTTTGTGTGTGACCCTATAGGTTTTCGCGGCGTTGGCAATTATATTAAATCACGCATTTAACATAATAAACAGTGAGCGGTATCTAGCAACACATCACTGCTACCCAAGTCACGAAAATGTCATGTGATCTGAAAAACCTCCTGTGATAATAATTATGTGTATAATTACCCCTTTGCCATTATGTCTATATTGAACACAAGGTATAGACCGTGTCACTCTTGTCCAGTTCAATATTGGGCCCATAGACATTTATCCTGTTACGCAGGATTGGCAAATTCCATCTAGGACACTCATGTCCCTCAGCATGCTTTGTGGAGTACCCATCAACTGTCTTTATGATTATCCAGTTACGGACAATGTTGGATCAGCAACAAAGCACTCGACTCTACATCTAGGATCCATAGTGGTTTCAGGTCGAAGAGTGGTATACACTATTATCACCATGAGAATAACTTATGACACTTTGCATAACTTTCTATATAGTATTCTCATAGCGGGTCAATCCGGTATAAATATTACTCCTAATATTCATACCTATGTTTAAGACTTGATAACTCTTTATCCATGATCCATGAGACGTGATCATCAGTCTACAAACATAATAGTCTTAATGCTTTAATGTTATCCCACTTCACATTAAAGCTCGACTACAGATACTTTAAGAATAGTGTCCTTATGTTTAATGTGTTCTCATGATTAAGTCACACTTAATACATTAAACAGACTATCTATTCCAGGGACTTTATCAATCAACCATAATAAAGAAAATGCCTTTTTATTATTAATAAATAATTCGATACAAGTACCAAAAGTATTAGCCTCTAGGGCTTACACCAACACTCCTTAGGGGGCCGAGTAGGTTAGAATTCTTAAAGAGTCAATGACCCTCATATTTCTTAGGGGACCAGGTTGATCAGAACTCTTAAGTAATCACTGTTAGGTTGTAATTGTTTTGTAATCAGATTGATTATTAGATTAAGTCATTTTCAAAGGAAAAATCACTCAATTGAGTGGATCGGAGAATCTAGTTAATGGTGAACCATGATAAAAATAATTGTGTTCATATCTTTATCTTTATCATGGTTGTTTGATACGTTGGAGGAAAAGTTTTAAATCCAAAAACCCAATTTAATCCCCCTTTCTTCTGTTTCTTGCACCTTCAAGTAGGACAACATATTTTACTGAGTTTAAAATGATTGGCCAACGGTGTGCTAACTATCTTAGCATCCTTCATGTTGAATCTTTATAGGACCCTTCCACATATTCTTGTTGTGATAACAATGAATTCTTAGCTTTTCGGTCTCGCAAAATTCGCATACCTAAAATTTGTTTTGAAAGGCCTATATTTTTCATGTCAAATAATTTTTACAACTCCCTCTTCAAATCACCAATCATCATTATGTCTTGTCCAACTATCATCATATCATCTACATATAATATAGTAATTATGAACTAGTCACCTCAAAATGGTTGGACATATACACAATGATATGCATTTGTCTTGGTATATTCGTGACTTGTCATGAATGAGTCAAATTTATTATGCCATTATCTTGGAGCTTGCTTCAATCCATACAAGCTCTTCTTTAATCTGCAAATCAGGTTCACCTTTCGAGTCTTTTGAAATCCTTCTAGTTGAACCATGTATATCTCTTCGTCTAAATCTTCATGAAGAAATTCAATTTTTACATCCATTTGTTCAAGCTATAAATCTAAGCTAACTACCAATCCGAGTATGACTTAAATAGAAGTTATTTTAACAACAAAAGAGAAGATTTCTTCGAAATTTGTGCCCATTTTTTCCGAAAGCTTTTTACAATTAAGCGAGATTTGCAACTCACTAACTTGTCACCATCTTTCTTGAGCTTGAACACCCATTTATTTTTCAAGGCTCTTCTTCCTTCAAAAAAATTAGCAAGTTCATAAGTATCATTTTCTGCAAGGAATCCATCTCTTATTGCATTGCTTTTATTACATTAGATTTTGCCCTTATGAGTTTGAACCTCTTTGAAATTAACTGGTTACACGTCGTCGGTGATGAGAATATAATCCTAACTAGGGTACCTAGTAGTTGGATGTCGCCCTCTATTTGATCTCCAGAGTTGAGATGTAGGGGATTGCTCTTCATCATCAACATATTCATCATCACTATCTTTTATTACTGGTTAACTATAGGGTCACCATCATGATATCCCCTGTCTGTGGCAATTCTTATAAGAGGAGTGTTTGGTGTAAGATCAACCTTACCAATGTGCTTAAGTGTTTATTAAATAGTAGAATCTAACATAGTTTGTTTCACATGAAACATAGCGTCTCTGCTTTTGATAATTCCTATCTATTTTGGATTCCATAACTTGTAACCAAATTCCTCAACTCTATAGCCCACAAAAATACAAGGAATGACTTTATCATCAATTTTTTCTCTATGATCCTTACTTACATGAGAAAAATCTTTGCATTCAAACACCTTCAAATGAGAGTAACTAATATCATGTCAAAACCATACTCTCTCAGGAATGTCAAAAACCCAAAGGAAGATGGAGATCTATTGATCAATAACATGTGGTTTGAACAACTTCACCCTAAAATGGCTTAGGAAATTTATGTTAGAATTAATTCATATTTTGAGAAACTTGTAGAAAAAGTTTGTTAGAGGGTATTTTAGTATTTCTCCTAAAGTCCCATTTGTATTTAAGCAAGTGAGTGGTGTGAACAAATTGTACCTTTATTCGTTTTTGCAGTGTGTGTGTGTGTGCGTGTGTGTATGCATTTTTACGTGCAACCATTTTGTAACCATTTCAAGAGTAGTAGAAGTTTATTATTATTGTCTCTTCTCTCTCTTGTTCATTGTTCATATTTATCACCTTGTGCACCAACAATTGGTATCTAGAGCTTCGATTTATATCCACAGGGAAACACCACAGGAACACAAGTTAAACGGTGAGGCATTTGTGATTGATTTCTATTTGGAGAATTCATGTTGAATTTCTATTTAGAATCGTAACAGAATCACATATCTTGATTCTGCGGGATTGGAAAACACTGCGTTTAGGTGAGATCTAAGTGTATTGCACAAGGTTGAAAATGAACGGAAACGGTAATCTGAGTACCAAGCTTCCAGTGTTCGATGGCAAGAACTGGAATCCTTGGATGATTCAGATGCATGTGTTGTTTGGATCTCAAGATATTCTTGATCTCATCAATGATGGTTACGTTCAGGTTGCACTTCCGGACATGCAACAGATGCACAGAGAAATGCTCAGTGTGATATGAGGAAGAAGGATCATAAGGCTTTGTTCTACATCCATCAGTGTGTGGATGTGAACGTGTTTGAGAAAATCGTTGATTCGATGATAGTGAAAGCTATATGGGATACACTAGTGCGATGCTACAGCGGTGATGCACCAGTGAAAAAGGTAAAGCTTCAGTCTCTATGTAAGTCGTATGAGAATCTTAGCATGAAGAACAATGAGAAGGTACCTGACTACATCTCTAGAGTGATTCTGATCACAAATGAGATGAAGTCGTATGGAGAAACTCTCTCTAAAGAAAGTATTATTGAGAAGGTACTTAGATCTCTTACTCCTCAGTTTGATTACATCATAGTAGCAATTGAACATTTTAAGGATATGAGCACCATGAGAATAGAAGAGTTGCAAAGCAGTCTAGAGGCGTAAGAGTTGCGTATGGCTGAAAGAACCTTTGGGAGAGAGGTAGAGTAGGCTCTTGAAGCATTTTTTTGTCAAAAAAGGTCAGAAGCAGTCTTGGTCATAAGCCAAGAAACGACATGGTAGGTCTCAGAAGTTTGAAACCTCAACTTTTGGAAGTCAAAAGGGAAAGGAGAAGTATGACAAGAGAAAAGTTCAATGTTACAGTTGTAAGAAATTTGGCCACTTCGATGCAGATTATTGGTCAAACAAGGAGAGGAAATCAAAAGAAGATATAGCCAGAAGTTCTGATGATGAACATGTGCTATTAGTGGCTTCTAATTATGATAATGCGTCTCTAGAAGAACAGTGGTATATGGACACTGGTTGTTTAAACCATCTTACTAGAAATAAGAAATTGATGGTTGATTTTGACTCTAGGAAGAGGACCAAGATCAGATGTGCTGATGATAAGTATGTGAATGCTGAAGGAATGGGGAATGTTAGAGTGATTCTGAATAATGAAAAATCCGCGTTAATTCAGAATGTCTGGTATGTTCCTGGAATGAAGAGCAATCTAATGAGTGTAAGTCGATTAATTGAGAAGGGATCATCAGGTACCATGAAGGACAATATTTTGATGATGTGTGATTGTAATCAGAAGTTGATTATGGAGTTAGAATAAGAAAGGAATAGAACATTCAAGGTGAACGTTAAAACTACAGACTCTGAATGCCTCAATGCAACAAGTGTTGTGAAGGAAAGTGAGTTGTGGCACAAAAGATTTGGTCATTTGAACTTCAGAAGCTTAGGGCATCTGAATTCAAAGAAAATGGTACACGAAATTCCTGCAATTAAGAAACCAGAAAAGTCATGCAATGTGTGCATGAGAGGGAAGCAACCAAGACTTCCATTTGCATAAGAAATAGCTCCAAGAGCAAAACATGCTTTGGGAGTAGTGCATTCTGATGTGTGTGGACCATTTCCAGAACCATCACTAGGAGGGAATAAATACATTATATCATTTGTGGATGAGTTCACAAGGATGACATGTGTATCCCTTATAAAGTTCAAACACAAGGTGTTGCTGAATTTAGGAAATTCATAATCAAGGCTGAGAAATAGAGTGGCTAGACTTTGAAGATTCTCATAATTGAGGGTGGATGTGAGTATAAATCTACAGAGTTCAAGAATTTTTGTGAGGAGAATGGAATTGAGCATGAAGTGACTGATCCATATACTCCTCAACGCAATGGTATTGCTGAAAGGAGAATCGAACTTTGCTTGATATGATAAGGAGCATGCTGAAGGAGAAGAAGCTTCCTAACACTTTGTGGGGAGAAGTTGTTGCCAATGCAACATATGTGTACAACAGGTGTCCAATCAAGAAGTTGAAGGAAATTATTCCTTTTGAGAGGTGGAATAGAGATAAGCATTGTGGGAGTCATTTCAGAGTATTTGGTTTTGTCTATTATAAACACGTTCTAGATGTTACTAGAAAGTCCGACTGAAGGCCATGAAAGAAGAACTTGAAGCCATAGAGAGAAACAATACTTTGAAGCTGATAGAACTTCCAAAGAATAAGAAATCCATCAGCATGAGATGGGTTTATAAGGTGAATCTAAATCTAGATGGATCAATTGGAAAACACAAAGAAAGGTTAGTTGTAAGAGGTTTTCTGCAAAAACCTGGGTTAAATTACTTTAAAGTGTTTTCCCTTGTAGTAAGACATGAAACAATTAGGTTGGTGATTGCCATAATTGCTAACATGAATTGGCCCCTGATGCATTTAGACATGAAATATGCATTTCCGAATGGTCCATTAGAAGAAGAGGTTTATGTGTCACAACCTCTTGGATTTGAGAAAAAAGAATTAGGAAGGGTGGTGTACATATTACACAAAGCCATGTATGGACTGAAGCAATTCCCTAGAGCTTGGAATCTAAAAATTGATTCATTTTTTAAGAAGAAGGGATTTCATAAATGTGATATGTATTATGATGTCTATGTTCAGCATACTTCTGAAGGAAATATGATTGTGTCGTGTTTGTATGTTGACGACATATTGCTAACAGGAAGCTGTGAACATGAGATAGCTAAGTTCAAGAAGGAGCTGGTGAATGAGTTTGAGATGAATGATCTAGGAAATATGGTTTATTTTCTAGGGATGTAAATTATGTACTCTGGGAAAGGCATAATTTTACACCAACTTAAATATGAACTTGAGCTTCTGAAAAGGTTTGAGCTGCTGAATTGTAAAGTTACTGTCACACTTGCTGGTATAAATCAGAAATTGGATTCTGATGGTGATGATGTAGATGCGACAACGTTCAAGCAGTTGGTAAGGTCTCTAAGGTATTTTTGTAATACCATACCTGATATTTGTTATGTAGTTGGAATGGTGAGTAAGTTTATGAGTAAACCAAAGTGGTCTCATTACCAAGATGCTTTCAGAATTTTGAGGTATATAAAGGGAACTATGAAGTATGGAGTTTTGTTCCCTTCTGGTGCTAAAACTGGCTCAAAACATCTGAGTTACTCAGATTCTAATTGGTGTATAGACAAAGTTGACAAAAGAAGTACTTCTGGATACTTGTTTAAGTTTCTGGGAAGTCCTCTTTTTTGGTGTTCCAAGAAGCAACCAGTGGTTGCTTTGTCAACCTGTGGAGCAGAATATATTGCAGGTGCTATGAATGAATGTCAAGATGTATGGCTTCGGTATTTATTGTAGGATTTGAAGATCAAGGTAAACAAGCCTCTGAAGCTGATGATTGATAATAAGTCTGCAATCAATCTGGCCAAGAACCCAATGATGCATGGGAGAAGCAAGCATATTGAGACTAAGTATTACTTTCTGAGAAATCAGGTTCATAATGGAGTGCTAGAAGTTGTGAACTATAGAACCCAAAAGCAGCTGGAAGATGTTCTTGCGAAGGCGACTAAGACTGATGAATTTCTCCGCTTGAGGGATGGAATTATGTGAGACCCCAGTTTTGACCCTAAGATCCCTCATTCAATTTCATCATATGCATTAGCATTGGGATCACACTTTGTCATCCTTATTACCCCTTTGTTCATTGGGTTTGTTTTGGGAGAGATCACCAAGCACCATGTGATCGTATCATACTTGTATATTATCATTTTACTAACCAAAATACCAAAAATATGTCTTTGTGTTTGCCTAACTTTTTGTAGGTAGGGCATGATCCCCATTGATCTATCAAATCCACACCTAGGGTTTGAGACCCTCATGGCTAAGATCACAACCAAGGATTGATTCAAAATGTCTAAAAGCATCATATATGAGTCCCAATGATCTCTAAATGTCATATTGATCAAGTTCTCTTCAAGAGTTTGGAGGTGATTTGCCTTGGAAACCCTAGTTTGACTGGGTATCTTGAGTAACTTCTCCAATAAGCTATCTCACCAATTGATCAAATTTCTCATGGGAAACTTAAAAATTCATAATCTTATGCATATATGATCTACCATGAGCCTAAAAAGTCAAGTTAATTGAAGGTTAGCAAGTTGGTTGATGGTGGTTGGCCAGATGAATTCATCTGATCAAAACTGGGTCTCCCTAGACCCAATCTCCTACAATTTTCACCGTATGAAAATTATTCCAAGAGCATAGGGTATTCTAAGTGACATTGCAAACAACTTTAATGTTGAGACCTAGAGCTAGTTTTGCTTGAAAAAGCATTTTCTATGTTGAAACATTATAGGTCATTTTGTCTAAACCCTAATTTGAAAGTCAACTTCCTAAGGCCACAACTTGCCCAATTTTTATGAGATGAAATATTTACAAGTTTCATAATAAACTTCAAGATGTCTACTTCAACTTTGATGTTTGGAGTGAGAGCTAATTCAACTTTTATGAGCATGTGATATAAGGATACATTATAGGTCATTTTTTACCTATACCATTGCGCAAGTGATTTTTCTCAACTTCAAAAATGAATAACTCTATCATTCTAAATACAAATTACATGAAATTGGTGACCATTTTGAAGGTATTTGAAATAGATACAACTTTGATGAAAACACGTTTCTCATTTGAAGCTCACATAAAAAGTTAAGCAAGGTGGAATATTGAGATATATGGCTTGACACTTAGAAAAAATTTCAACATGTTAAAATTTCCAAACTTCCACCTCAAAATTCACCATGATCCATGTTCCAAATGAAAAAGTGTTCAACATCAAACTTGTTCCCCTTGGTCTAAGCTTCCCAAATAATCCAAGTTCATGCATTTTGGACAAAGTTTGCTAGGTCTGCGCATGGCTTTAACAGAGCTGCATGATTGGAAGAAATCAAACGCCAAAAATCACATTTCACATTGCCTTAACATCCGAGCCTCATTTGAAATTTAGAATGATTGTACATGGAGCAAATTGGATTGCTTCATGGGCTTGTACACGCCCATGCAAGCTTGTGCATGAAATGTCCAAATTTAGCAATTTTTCAAGTGTGCAAATATCAGTCCCAAATGCTATAAATACAGGCCATTGGAGCTCAATTCAAACACACTTTGTGCGCCAGCTTTGCCCCCCAATTGAAACCCTCACATTTCAAAGGAAAACTTGAGAATTTTAAACTTGAAAATTGAGTTTGAATCTCACTATTTGGAGATTCAAAAACTCCAGGATCCAAAGCTTTGTACCATTGCCAAACCTCTCCTGCAAGCTTCTCAAGTGTAATCAGATAAAGGTTGAAGCAAGCAAGATCCATTTCTGCACAGCATTGAAGGTAAATTTCAGAAAACTTCATCTCTTCGATTCCTACTCAACTCTCATCAATTCTCTTGAATCTTTGGTTGTCTGAAGTCCTACCAATGTAGGCAAGAAGATTGAGTTGCTTTGAGGTCAAATCGAAGCAACTCAGTTATAACACCTTAAAAATTCAACTCCTTATATCTTTTTATATATATGAAGTTAGTTGAAGTTGAGGTTAGATTCATGCTCTACGCCATTTTTTCTTTCCCAAATCATGTCCTCTTTTTTTATTTTGGTGATGGTTGAGGGTGGACCAGTCCGGTGAGGTCCACCGGAGAAGAAGATCGGAGCTCTGGCTCCGGCGGTGTGTTGGCACGTCTCCCAGCCACATGATCCATTCAAAATGTTTTAATCTTAGGCATTGGTTTTGATTACCACGCGTGTGGCGCGCTGACTAGGTTCTGTCATGGAACGCACGTTTGTGTCCACTTGATCTGCCACCTCAATTAATGAGGGAGATCAAGTGGCTCACGTTTTTTTGATTTTTTGATTTTTGTTTTAATTTATTTGATTTTCATTAATTCATATTAATTTTGATATTGATCCAAAAAATATGAGAGTTTCACCAAAAAAATTCAAATACTTTCCTCTTTCATATTTTGAATTAAAATTATTTTTTGGATCATTATTAATATTTTTCCTGATTTAATTGATTTTGTGATTATTTTTAATTGTTTAAAAATACTTTTAGGTCTTTAAAAATTATGAAATTTTTTTCCAAGGTCCTTTGACCTTGTTTGACCTATGATAAATCTCATGGCCATTTCTTTGGTGTTTTGATGAGGTTTTAGGAATTTGACAAACCATATTTAATTTAAATTCATTATTTTAGTATTTTTAAATTGAATAAATGCCAAATAATTGTGTTGACCTCTTGTGATGGTTTGTGTAAGTTTGACTTGTGTTGTTGAGCCTTGGTCTAGGTTGATTTGATTTTGCTAGGTTAATATCATTGGATTTTGGGGATTGATGGAATATACATTCCATCTCCCAAAATGAATGAATGATATTAACTTGGTAAAAGTCCTCCTTTGACCAATTTGAGTTTTGATCTATTCCCTTCCCTCTTCATCTAATTCCCCTTCTTTATGCATCCATTTCATTTGGCCTATGATATCCCAAAGTCCTAAAGCTAGTTGATTGAAAAATCAACATGAGTATAGATGAGATTAGGCCACCTCTTTTGCATATTCTTTTTGTGTGTGGTATGTTTCATGAGTATAGTCCATTATACTATGTCTCTAACATGCATTAACACCAAACTTCTATTGCCCGACCTCAAATAGTTGTGACTTCTACATAAGTCCAATTACGATTGCTAAACATAGCGCTAAATTTTTGACACAAAAAGGAATCACATTCTAGTTAGTGAGATTGTAAGTCTCCCCTCTTTCATGGTATTGTGTGGAAACTTGGCCTTTTTTCCTTCCTTTAGAAGATGTCTTGGTTCAAGGATCCATGCTTGTCATAAGTGGGTTGAGTATTCTCCAAAGAATGACTTCAAACAAAAGCAAAAGCAAAACAATACTAACTTCTAACTTATTAAGAACTAACATTTAATTTCAAGTCTTTTATTTAAATGCACTTTTATTGTTAAGCTCTATTAATTTGTCGTTATTCATACCATTCTAATTGTTTATGTTAATGCCATTTTCACTTTGTCTATTTGGACCATATTGTGTGATATATCTTGCTTGTGTATATTTTGTTTGTTTGTATGGTCTGTGACTATTAATGTACATAATAAGAAACAAAAAAACCTAAAAGACTATTGTGTGGACTATTGACTTGATCTTGTATAATTGGCAACATTCCTATGCTAAAGGACTTGGCCAATGCCAACTTTTGTGAAACCAAGTGCCTGCAATTTGAAACTTCATCTGATACATCTTTGAAGATCCCTCTGAGTTCATCTGCAACATGATCATTGTGAAGCTGTTATTTTGAACCTGTGACTTGTAGAATTCATCTGCTACATGGGCCAATTTGAAGAAGATTATGGAGTGGCTAAGGCTTGGATGGGGATATCTTTATTTGATGCCTTACTCTTCAAGTTAATATGGCATGCATTGTTTGTTGTTTGATTCTAATATCCAAGGGAATTTGGGGTTTCTATATGGCATTCTTGTCTATTGGATTGCTACCCATCGGTCAGATCTTTTCAACTCTTAACTTTTAATTGTGTACATAGGATTAGTCTCTTCATCTCCTCCCCGTTTCTTTAATTTCAAAATCTCTCCCTCCTTTCAAAAACTTCTTTGTTTGAACTTGTTATTTTCTAAATTTTGACCCCTTTGCAAACTAGAAACTTTGTCCTTATGCTATTGCATTTTCAAACTTCTTTTCGTAATCAAACTTGTAAATAGACTTAACTATACTTGACCTAAACTTTCAAAAAAGCCAAAAAAGAACTAACACAGTCAAACCATTTTTAGGCCTTTGTGCCTTTCAAACTTAATTTTTGTTAAAAGCAATACACCCACCTTGAAATTTGTATCACGAACTATGAGGTTTTGATCCTTCATTTTTATGTTGGTACGTGTAAGACCCCAATTTTGTCCCTAAGATCCCTCATGGCATCATATCATATCATATCATTGCCTCAAGGATCATTGTGCACCTTTGCTTCCCTCCTTGTGGGTGGGCTATCTTGTGAGTGTGATTCTTGATCACCAAGCATGTTTAGCATTTGTATATCATTGCTTTTCATTTGTTTACTAACCAAAAGTACAAAAATATTGTCATCTAACCTTGTTACTTGCAGATGAAGCAATTAGGTCAAGATAGTCAAAGATAGCCATTGAGCCCTAGATGGTGGCCATTCTGAAGAATTTGGGCACCATGATCATTCATAAGAGGTTCATATAAGTTGTGATATCATTTGGAATCAAGATCTCAAGTGGTAGAGGCTTGAAATTCATCAGAACATGGCTCAGTCAACCAAAACCCTAGCAAAGTCAACTGTGGTCAATTGTGCATTTAATCAGGGATTTGATGGTGGGAAATGGTTTGAGAGACCTCATTCATGTCCATACAAGCCTCATATAACATGTCAAAGATCAACATTGAAGGATTTGAGGTCAGACAAAAAGTTACCAAAAATAGTAAGTGACCTGTAATTTCAAACTGCCAAAAATGGAAGGGTCCTCTCCTCAACTTTACATCATCAAGCAAGCTTCAAATCAAATTTTGTTCAACATGAAAGTTGAAGATCTTTCTCTCACATTTTCAAAAAGTCCAAGAACATCAATTTCTCATTTGTGGTTGGCAAATTATGATCAAATCATTGTCAAGAAATTTTGGACTTCAACAAGGCATAACTTTTGCATCAAATGGCCAATTCATGTGATTCTTTTTTGAGCAAATTTATTTTGATCCCCTCTATTCAAATCATTCATTAAATTTCATCAAAAATTATCACATAAAAAGTGCATTTTTCAAGTGAATTCATTTTGAATTTTGGTGGGAAAAAGTGATTTTGAAAAGTATGCACAATTTTCACTCCAAGCCAATTGCAATGGCCTTAAAACAGAATTTTGGACTTGCTGCAATTGAATTTCGCACTGTTCCATTGGCACATGATCATAAGGGTGGTTTTGACATTTTGGGATAACATGCTTATTTCACTTAATCCATTTACATTTTGCTAATCATGTTTAACAAACTTGATTAATAGGAAGTATAAAACCCTAATCATAACAGAATTCTGCATCAACATTCACAATTTCATATCCAAACTCATTTTCATCTCAAATTCTCTCAAATTTTTCTCAACTTCTTCCATCGATTTTCATCATTTTTCTTGCTTGCTCCTTGCTCTAATCATCATATGCAGGCATTGTGAAGATCTGTTGAAGAAGAATTGTGAAGAATTCTTGAAGATCGTGGCTGTTGAAAGTTGAAGATTCACATGGCAGTTGGAGATTTCTGCGAATTCAAGCTGTGTTTAGCTGAAGTTTTGCTTCCATACATCCTCCCAAGCATCATTGAACATCTGTTTTCATCTTCCAGGCATTGAGGAGCACGAATCCAGCTGCTGCATCATCATCAAGGTAAATTTCGATCGTGCCAATTCTTGAAATCTTGATGTGGTTCTTGTAGAGCATTCTGCACTTTAGATCTAGTGTTTTCATTGAATATTAAGGAAGTTATGATGATTTGAATGTTGATTGTTAGAATTTGTTTTGCTCGATTCATGTGATATAGTTAGAATTAATTTAAATTGAAGCGGGATTAGTGATGTGTGATGCAAGATGATTCGATCCATATAATTTTCATGCATTTCTGTGACAAAAAGTTCATGATGATGATGAACATGATGAAGATGGTGATGAACACTAGGTTTCGTTTCCAGAATTCTTCTTGATCTGCCTAGCCTTTAGTTTTGCATGAGTTTTGTGTTTGTGCGCCATGTGACCAGCGGTAGCGTGCCACCTAACTTAGTGAAACGCAGCGTTTCATTAAGTGAGCACCATATTTGAAATCCTCAGCGGTTCGATTCCGCTCCATAGCATTCATATGTTTTGCCTCTTGCATTTTTTTCCAATTGTGCATATCATGTTAACATGCTTCCTTCCACATTTTTTTTTATTTTTTCTTCACATTGAAAAAATCATAACTCTCTCAAAAATAATCCAATCGACATGAGATTTTTTATGCCATGATCCTCACCATGTCTTCTATTTTTTTTGATGATTTTTAATGAATTTGTGCACGGTTGGAAAAAATAATTGCCTAGGGTTTGTTCTTGCTTATGCATTCATATACCTGGCTTGCCATTTCATTTGTGAAATCATGATGGTTGATCCAAAATTCTTGAAATTTTACATGCACAATCTAGACTCATTCCTGGTCATTTTGGTATATAGTTTGTGATTTTTGCATTTCTGGATTGGGAGATATGAGCTGATCATTGGAGGTGTGACAATGTATGTCACACCACTTCTTGTTCATGTTGCTGATTTTATTTACCATGCCATTCATTTGCCAATTGCTCTGAATTTTCGCATGATGACACTTCTGGGTGCCTAGTTTGAGCATGTTTTTTTGTAGAATTTTGGAAGGCATTTTCAATTTGTTTGAGAATTTCTCCCCTGTTTGACCAATTGTGAACCTTTTGTGAGTCATGATATCATATGATTTGTGAAATCCTTGGTGTTTATTGGATGGACCTAAAAGTTGGCATGTGTATTATAGATATCTTGAAGGTTGCCATGGCTTTGGTTTCATTCATTTATCATGTTTGGTTTCTGTTTTATGCTTACTTGAAGTTGATGCTTGATTTGGTGCCTTGTATGAGTTTGTTTGGACATGCTATGACTTAGGGATTTTAATTGACTTGCTTCCCTTTATCCAAATGCCATGATTTTTGGTGTGTTGCTCATTGAATGTGTTCTGTTTAAGCATGATTTTTCTTGGAATTTATTGAGCCATGTTTGATTTGATTTGAAGTGTTCATTCTGTTTACTCCAATGTGATTCACATTTGCACACTGTGACATGTTTTGCTTGTGAAATGGATTTGGTGCATAGTTTTGATATGAGACCAATTGAACTTTGTTCTTATTTGATTAATCTTGATTTTGGTCAACTTTCATGTTCTGTTTTGGTTTATTTCTCCTCTTTTGACCCTAGGCCTTGTCCTAGTGGTCTTGCTTCTCATGTTTGAGTTTGATTTTCAGGTTAAGAAGCAAATGCTTTAAGGAGATTAATTCAAGTTGGTTGAGTTTGGTTTATTGGATTGTTATGAACTAACTTGGTTTGTTTTGTAGGATGCCTCTAGCTCATTTGACTTGAGCTTGTGCTTTGCACATGTGATTGATTGTATTGACTGTTGGTTCTTATCTTGTTTGTTTTGACTTAGTGATTGGTATACTGATTATATTTGATTGATTTCAGGTACCTTAGTTGCTATAGTTCCATTGTGAACTTGCTTTTGCTTTGCTTGATAGCATTAGCCTTGAGGTATAACATCTTCTTCTTCATGTAGTCTGGAAGACCTGGCTTGTTACTTAGCCAGGCACCTGTCTGAAGTCCTCCTTAAGAGGCAATGTTTGTGATTGTTTATCTTTGTCCCCAAGCAGGAAAAGTCCTTTTGATAAGGCAATTGGTAGATAGAAGAGATGTGTAGTCCATCTCCTACTATTCTGTGTGTCTTCCCTTTGCTCACATTACATGTTGTAGCATTGTGGATCCTAACCCAAGATCTATAGAGTCATTAACTTGTGGAGATAGTTCCAACTTTCTGAACTTCCACACCTTCTATCATTTGAAGCTCTCCCTGACCAGGGATAAGAGCATGAGGCACACCCCTCATATCCTTTCATCTGCTTCACCTTAACCCTCAATGTTAAGGTTAAGAGCACCACTTACCCCATTCCAGTTGACTTTAAAGTCTAACCCTTGCTTGAGCCTAATTGCTTGGTTATAGTGTGTGCTAAATGACTTTGTTTGATTGATTGTTTTATTCATATGTACATGTTTGTTTGCATGCCTTTGTGCATTTATCACCATTAATGGTTCATTATTGCATGATCATCATTTCATATCTTTGTGACTTGTTTGAGATTGCCCATTGAGGAATCAACTATAAGTCCATTCATTGGCTATTGATCCTATGACTTGGAAGGGATAGAGTGTAAGACCATTTCATTGGCCACTCATGTCCTCTTAGCTTTGTGCTTCTGTTTGTTTGTTGTATGTGAGGATGCAATTATAAGTCCATGTTGTTGGCATTTGCTTTCCCATGATCATCTGTTGGAGATTAGAGTAAGCCCAGATAGATTGGCATCTGACATCCATCTTTTTGTTTGTGTTTGCTGTGTGAGGATGCAATTGTAAGACCATGTTGTTGGCCTTTGTACTCTTATGATCACCCTTTGGAGATTAGAATAAGTCCAGATAGATTGGCATCTGATATCCATGTTTTGTTTTGTTTTGTGAGATTGGAGTAAGTCCATTTATTGGCATCCAGTATCATTGTTTTGTTTTAGGAGATTGGTGTAAATCCATTGATTGGTATCCGGTATCCGCCTTTGTTTGTGAGATTGATATAAGTCCATTGATGGCATCCGGTATCACCTTGCCTTTTATTTTGCTTGCTTGTTTTGTTGCCTATTCCAAAGGACACACTTGAATCATCTTCTATATGATTTCAAGAGGTGAACTTCTAGGAAGTTTTACACTCCTTCATCCACACCCTTTTGTTTCAAAACTCCCTTTTCACTTGTTGATCTTTTAAAACTTGTAAATACATGTTGTGCAAACATTCTCATCTCTTTTCAAATTAGAAACCTGGACCTTAAGTCCTTGACTTTTCAAACTCCATTTCATAATACTTCTCCGAATTGAATCCTAATCATACTTTAACCATACTTTGTGAATACTCCTAATCAATTAACTTCACCCATTCAATTGTTTTGGTGGCTTTGTCCATTGTTGATATGTTTTCATGCATTAGCCATAGGTTTCAATTACCATAGTGGTTGATGTAAATCTTACCTTGTCCTTAGTGAGTTGATTGTAAGTCTTCCATACTTATTATAGGGTTAACCCCTCACTAGTATGTTGAAGCCGTCCTCGCATGGTGGATTGTTGATTCAGGTTGAGTTTTCTCCCATTGGTAATGAAAAGCCTTAGAGCTCTTGTTTTAAATTGAACCCACTGATAATTTGGAAATCTTTTAGCCGAACTACGGCGTTTTGATCCTTACCTTTGTATGGAAAGGTACGTAGGCAACGGGTTCATCCGTTCAAACACAAAAATAATAAAAATGTACATTCTTTTCTCATCTTCCCATTCATGTTTGCACAATATGTCATAAACAAATAAACATTTTCATTCAACAAGTGTGAAAAGGGCTCCCTAGGAGTACCTAGGACGTGATGGGTGCCTAACACCTTCCCATTGCGTAATTTACCCCTTACCCAGACTCTCTGATCTTTTCATTAGTTTTCTACGTGTAAAACTTCTTAGGCTTTTGTTCGGTTTTTAGCCAATCCTTTGGATAAATAAAAGTGCGGTGGCGACTCGATTTCTTTGTATGCTTTGCTTATGGTTTAATCAATAAATCATATAGCGACGAATACACCGCTACAGAAAAGTGGCGACTCTGCTGGGGACGACATTAGACCTTCCCTGGTGGTATTGCCTACTTTTCACCCTTGTTGTATGATATATTGTTATGTGTTATTTGACATATTTTTGTATAATTTGGGATAACTGTATTGATTGTAATGTTTGAATTGCTTGATATACGATTGCTGTTTGCTTTGGTGATCTCTGTGAGATGAGTTCTATACCCGAACTCGAGTGCACTCTAGGATAGGAGAATGGCGTAGTCTTGTTGACTGGTGTGGAGTATTCCTTAGCCAGTTGACTTGCGAGTCCATTCACTTGGTGGAGGTCATGTTGGATTAATAATGTCACATAAGTTATTTGTGGTTAGGCATTATTCTTTCAATCATGTGCCTTAGAAGCCAAGGACCGTAGTTTACCAAGCCCATCTTGGCCTATTTTTAGGACGTAGTGCGGAGGTCGTTCAAATGTCAGATCTGATGCGATTGTCACGCGATACTACACTCATAAGAGTCTCTCTTGAGAATATTTTTGGAATACGAGTATTCGTATATCCGATAATATCCGAAAGATGGGATGATGATTAAGGGAACCTCTGGTAGAACATGTCTGGCAGGTTTAAACCCTAGTACACTCCCTTTGGGTGGTTCTCAACCGAGACTCCATGCTCGTGACTCTCAGCAAACCCGTGATTCGTGGTTGAGTCGTTCAAACATCGTTAATATCAATGGAACTTGGGCGTCGATAAGGTGTAAACCATAATCCGCCAAAATGGATGATTGATATTAGGGATGTTAGAGTCGGTTCATGTACCGTTAATATCAATGGAACTTGGGTGTTGATAAGGTGAAAACCTAAATCCACCAAAATGGATGATTGATATTAGGGATACAATGAGCTTTCCCATGACCTTTGTTTGGTGTGACTTGCTTGATCCTTGAGTGTGATTGTTGCATTCATGCATTCATCTGCACTTCATGTCATCAGAAAAAAAGAAAATTTTCAAGGAACTTAAAAGGGTTTATTTGCAAAATTTTCAGACATGGAAAGATCGAAAAGGCATACAAAGAAGTACAGCTTTAGACAGCCCGATGTGAAAGAGCTAAGGAATCTGACATCTTATGTATTAGATCCCTTGGGTTTCAAAGCTCGCTATGGAAAGCTTTTGCCTCTGTTGACTACTCAGGTCGATGAGGGTTTGATGAGTACTTTGGCTCAGTTTTATGATCCTCTGTATCACTACTTCTCTTTCCCGGACTTCCAGTTGCTGCCTACCTTGGAGGAGTATTCTCATCTTATTGGGATTCCTATTCTGGATCAGGTGTCGTTCAGTGGCTTGGAGAGTATTCCAACTGCTCGAGAGATTGCAAGTTTGTTGCACATAGATGAAGAGTTGATCAAAGCTAATCTGACTACCAAAGGCGGAATTCAGGGTTTTCCTTCCGAGTTCCTCATCGCTCAAGCTACCTTTTATGGGAAGGCCAAGAGTGAGGATGCCTTTGAGGTTTTATTTGTATTGCTCATCTATGGATTGGTATTGTTCCCCAACATCGACAAATTTGTGGATGTGAACGCCATTAGGATCTTCTCAGTTCTTAATCTCGTTCCGACTCTGTTGGGTGATGCCTATTTCTCTTTGCATCTGAGGAATGCGAAGGGTGGGGGAGTTATCGTATGCTGTTTGCCTTTGCTGTATAAGTGGTTTATTTCGCACTTGCTGCAGACTGTTGCTTTCAAGGAGAACAAGGGATGTCTACGATGGTCTCAGAGACTGATGTCTCTCACTAATGATGATATCTCTTGGTATGATCGCGTGTATGATACCGTTCAGATCATTGACTATTGTGGTGAATTCCCTAATGTGCCTCTTCTTGGTACATGTGGTGGGATAAGCTACAATCCTATTCTCGCATGTCGTCAGCTTGGGTTCCCCCTAAAGGATAAACCTCATAACATTCTGTTAGAAGGTGTATTCTTTCAGGAGGGTAAAGATCCCCAAGGCCTGAAAGCCAGATTTGTCCGCGCTTGGCGCAAGATCTGCAAGAAGAGCAGGAATGAGTTGGGTCCGAAGAATTGTATTGCTTTGGAGCCATACACCTCTTGGGTCAGACAGAGAGCTGTTGTGTACCTTATGCCATATGACCATCCGAGACCTACACCGTTGGATGTGGCTGGGCCTTCAACCCTCCCTACCCAACGTGTAGAGGAGTTGAGAGAAGAAGACCTTTCACGTGCTTGGATCCGTGAAAGAGAAGAGTTGCTGCAGCAGCTTAAAGAGAAGGACGCTCTGATTGAATTTCTCGAGCATCGGGTGATCGATGATCCGAACGATACTTGGACTTCTTTGCTTCCTCAGTCTTCCAAGTTCTGGAAGAGGAAGTATGATCAGCTTGCTAAGGAGAAGGCGGATATGGAAGCAGCCTATGAGAGAGAGATCAAGAAGCTGTGTGCATCTCGTCTTCCAGCATCCCGAGCTTCTAGGGATCCATAGGATGTCTATTTTCCTTTTCTCTTTGTAATGATAAAAAATGTTGTACTTCTTTGTCTCGATTATATTGAATGAGATATTTTCCATATGATAATAAATGCTTAAAAAATTAAAATTTGCCAATAATTCCCTAAGGGTTCCTTGAAAATAAATAAAGCATCTGCACAAGCACTTCATGCATCATTTTGCATAAGCAGGTACCTTGTTTCTGGTCTTCTTGTCCTAACTCTGTGCTCTTCATTTATTTTGAAGACAAGTTGACTCACCGGTATTATACTCAAGCCAATTCTGCAAGAGTTATGGACCAGCTAGAACAAGAGAACCGAGAGCTGAAGGAAGAGGTCGCCAGACTTGGCGCTTTGATGGAGCAACTTCATGCTACCCAGAATCAACCTTCTCAACCGCCTGCAACTCCTGTCCAGAGGACTGTCATTTCTGAGATTGTAGCTCCGACTGTGCTAGCGGCCAGTGCTCATTTTGTGCCCAATGCTATGCCAGCCGGGTTGCCTTGGGGAATGCCTCCAGGTTTCATGCCTGATATTCCTGCCCCAACTTTTGCTCATATGCCGGCATCTAGCCCGGTCCCTGTTGCTGCTCCTCCTGTCGTGCATACCATTCCTCGGGTAGACGACACCATCTATCATTCTGAGCCGTCTGAGGGCCCGGATGTTAATGAGAAGATGGACGCTATGAATGATCAATTCCTCGAGCTGAGAAAGGAATTGAAAACCCTCAGAGGGAAGGATTTGTTCAGCAAGTCTGCTGCCGAGTTGTGTTTAGTTCCCGGTGTCAAGATACCGATCAAATTCAAAGTGCCTGACTTTGAAAAATATAAGGGGAACACCTGTCCTCTTGCTCACCTGGTCATGTACGCCAGGAAAATGTCTACCCAAACTGATAATGATCAGCTTTTGATCCATTATTTTCAAGACAGTCTGTCCGATGCTGCACTCAGATGGTACATGAGTTTGGACAGTGCTAATATCCGATCCTTCAACGATCTTGGCGAAGCCTTCGTCAAGCAGTACAAATACAACGTTGATATGGCTCCTGACCGTGATCAGCTCAGGGCCATGTCTCAGAAGGATAAGGAGACATTTAAGGAGTACGCCCAGAGGTGGCGAGAGCTGGCTGCTCAGATTACTCCCCCGCTGGAAGAGAAAGAGATGAATAAGATCTTTTTGAAGACTCTTAGTTCTTTTTATTACGAGCGGATGGTAGCAAGCGCTCCCTCTGATTTCACCGAGATGGTGTACATGGGGATGCGTCTCGAGGAAGGGGTCCGTGAAGGACGATTGGCAAAGGATGAGAGCTCTTCTTCTAAACGGTATGGGGCGTTTAAGAAGAAGGATGGGGAGGCACATGTCGTGCAATCCCATGCTAAGCCTAGAAGACCCTCTGTTCAGAGGAAGCCAGCACGGCGCAACAACAATCAGCACCAGGTGGCTCATATAGCACCTGTCTTCAAAGACAATTCTCAGCAATATCAACAGCCTCAGTATCAGCAACAATAGCGTCCACAGCAACAGGCTTACCAGCCTCGTGGCAGCACTACCAACCAAGCTAACTTGAGTTATGATAGGAAGAAGATCAGCTTCGATCCAATTCCTATGTCATATGCAGAGCTTTATCCTTCCTTGTTGGAAAGGAAGTTGGTTACACCCAGGGATCCTCCTGCTATTCCTGCTAATCCTCAATGGTGGTACAAACCAGACCAACACTGTATTTATCATTCTGGTGCTCCGGGTCATAACATAGAGAACTGCTACCCACTGAAGACTAAGGTTCAAGACCTTATGAGATGTGGAATTCTGAGCTTTGAAGATTCAGGCCCGAATGTTACCAAGAACCCATTGCCTGCGCATGGGAAATCTGTTAATATGGTCCAGGGATGCCCTGGGAAGTACAAGGTCAAATATGTAAGCCATATTAGACAGTCGCTGGTCGAATTACATCGGTTGCTGTGTCAGTACAGCCACATGGAGCATGACCACGACAAGTGCCGCATTTGCTCGGTTAACCGTCTGGGTTGTAACCAGGTACGCAGAGAACTCCAAGAGTTGCTGGATGAAGGTACCATTGAGATTCTGCAGAATCGCAATGTTGATGAAGATGAACCGGAGGTGAATGTTATTTCACCGGTGTTCAAGTTACCCGAGCCTGTTGTTATTCGTTATGATAGCAGCAAGCCGAAGGTCTCTCCGTCTCTGGTCATTAAGCCTGCAGGCTCTGTGCCTTATTCTTCAGACAGAGCTGTGCCATTCAGATATAACCCCATTGCTGTTGAAGATGGGGTAGAAGTGCCTTTTCCTTCAACGTCCGTGACAAACGTTGCTGATGTGAGTGGGCTGACCCGTAGCGGTCGCGTATTTTCTGCACCTCCCAAGGCTCCTGTTGCTTCTGATACCGTTGAGCGTCCTGTTGGGACAGTTGTGAATATTCAGAATCTGGCACTTGATGTTGCCAAACCCTCCTCTGTACAAAAGACTCCTGCTTCTTCAGTTGGCCCTAGTGGCATTGTGAATGAAGAATCTGATGAGATGCTGAGGCTCATCAAAAAGAGTGAGTACAATGTTGTAGACCAGCTTCTACAAACGCCATCCAAGATTTTCGTTCTATCTCTGCTGTTGAATTCAGAACCCCATAGGGAGGCTCTGCAGAAGGTTTTGGATCTGGCTTATGTTGATCACGACGTCACGGTAGAACAATTTGATGGTATAGTTGCAAACATCACTGCTTGCAACACTTTGAGTTTTTGTGACACCGATCTCCCTGAGGAGGGAAGAGACCACAACATGGCTTTACATATATCTATGAACTGCAAATCTGATGCCATGTCCAACGTGTTGGTGGACACTTGATCATCTCTGAACGTATTGCCAAAGACCAAACTCTCTAGATTGTCACATCAAGGTCCTCCTATGAGGCAGAGTGGTGTCGTTGTGAAGGCTTTTGATGGGTCGCGTAAAACCGTGATTGGAGAAGTTGATCTCCCAATCAAAATTGGACCTAGTGATTTCCAAGTTACCTTCCAGGTAATGGATATCCACCCATCTTATAGCTGTCTCCTTGGTAGACCATGGATTCACGAGGCTGGCGCCGTGACATCCACCCTACACCAGAAGCTGAAGTTTGTCAAGAACAAGAAACTGGTTGTGGTAGGGGGAGAAAAGGCTCTCCTGGTTAGCCACTTGTCTTCTTTCTCGTATATTGATGCCGAGGATGAAGTTGGAACTCCGTTCCAAGCTTTATCTATTGATGAACCAATTGAGAAGAAGTCTCCTTCATTTTCTTCCTATCGTGATGCGAAGCTGGCCATTGAATGTGGTGCAGTTGCTGGTTTAGGGAAGATGATTGAGCTTGAAGACAATAGATCCCGGGCTGGCATTGGCTACTGTTCTGGGGCATATAATGAGCAAGGTCTGTTCAAGAGTGGAGGTTTCATCCATGACGATCAACCTGAGGAAGAAGCTTCTGCTATCTTGGAAGAGGATGCAGAGGATCTGAACAATTTCATCATACCTGGTGGTGTCTGCCACAATTGGGTCGCTGTAGATGTTCCTACAGTCATCCATAGATCAGAGTAATTGTTCACTTTGTTCAAAACCCTTCTCCCATGCCAAAAGGAGAAGTGATGACATTGTTGGCAGCATTTAATACAATGATGTTTTCATTCAATTAATGCATTGTTAAACATTTGTGTTTCCATTTGTTTTCACTTTTTGCTTTTTGCATGAAATCAGTGATCACAAAAAACCCATAAAAACAAGAATAAAAGCAATCATTTTTCATCTGCATAATGATTTGTTTGTTTACATTCTAAAGTTTCTCATTAACCAAAATCATTATGCAGGTTAATCTTAAAACCCATTGAACATAATGATCCAACGCCATCTCCCAATTTTGAATTCCCTGTATTCGAGGCAGATGAAGATGATGTTGAAAGGATTCCTGATGAAATTACCCGTCTCCTTGAGCACGAGAAGAAGATCATTCAGCCGCACCTTGAAGATCTGGAAACAGTCAACTTGGGGTCTGAGGATTGTGTTCGTATGGTGAAGATTGGGGCACTTCTTGAAGAGTCTGTCAAGAAGAGATTGATCGAATTGCTACGAGAATATTCAGATATCTTTGCTTGGTCATATGAAGACATGCCGGGTCTAGATACAGATATTGTGCAACATTTCCTGCCTTTGAAGCCTGAGTGCGTGCCTGTGAAGCAGAAGCTCAGAAGAACTCATCTAGATATGGCAGTGAAGATCAAAGAGGAAGTTCATAAGCAAATTGATGCGGGGTTTCTGGTGACTTCTACATATCCTCTATGGGTGGCCAATATTGTGCCTATTCCTAAGAAGGACGGAAAAGTCCGTATGTGCGTTGATTACAGAGATCTGAATAAGGCTAGTCCTAAAGATGATTTTCCTCTACCACACATTGATATGTTGGTAGACAATACAGCTAAATTCAAAGTCTTTTCGTTTATGGACGGATTTTCCGGATATAATCAAATCAAGATGGCACCAGAGGATATGGAGAAGACAACATTCATCACGCCTTGGGGAACATTCTGTTATAGAGTGATGCCTTTCGGTTTGAAGAACGCCGGAGCCACGTATCAACGAGCTATGACTACCTTGTTTCATGATATGATGCACAAGGAGATAGAGGTCTATGTTGATGATATGATTGCTAAGTCCCGAACGGAAGTTGAACATGTTGAGCATTTGTTGAAACTTTTTCAGCGTTTGAGGAAGTTTAGACTTCGCCTGAATCCGAACAAATGTACATTTGGAGTCCGTTCCGGCAAATTGTTGGGTTTTGTGGTAAGCGAGAGAGGTATTGAAGTTGATCCTGCAAAGGTCAAAGCAATACAAGAGATGCCTGCACCCAAAACTGAGAAGCAAGTCCGAGGTTTTCTTGGCCGCTTGAATTACATTTCCAGATTTATATCCCACATGACTGCCACATGTGCGCCGATATTCAAGCTCCTTCGGAAAGATCAGTCTCATGATTGGACCGAGGATTTCCAGAAAGCTTTCGACAGTATCAAGGAGTATTTGTCTGAACCTCCGATCTTGTCTCCGCCTGTGGAAGGAAGACCTCTGATTATGTATTTGACTGTTCTTGAAGACTCGATGGGTTGTGTACTCGGTCAGCCAGATGAATCACGGAAGAAGGAATCTGCTATATACTACCTCAGTAAGAAGTTTACTGATTGTGAGTCTCGGTACTCTATGCTTGAGAAGACGTGCTGTGCTTTGGCTTGGGCTGCTAAGCGTTTATGCCAGTACATGATAAATCATACCACTTGGTTGATATCCAGAATGGATCCAATCAAGTATATCTTCGAGAAGCCTGCTTTAACTGGGAGGATTGCCCGTTGGCAGATGTTGTTGTCTGAGTATGATATTGAGTATCGAGCTCAGAAAGCTATCAAAGGTAGTATCTTGGCTGACCATTTAGCGCACCAGCCTATTGAAGATCATCAGTCTGTTCAGTACGACTTCCCTGATGAGGAGATTCTATATTTGAAAATGAAAGATTGTGATGAGCCTACACTTGATGAAGGTCCGGAACCTGGTTCCAGATGGACGATGGTGTTTGATGGCGCTGTGAATCAATATGGAAATGGTATTGGGGCAGTAATCATTACTCCTCATGGTACGCATATTCCACTTACAGCAAGGCTAACTTTCAAATGCACGAATAATATGGCTGAGTATGAGGCCTGTATTATGGGACTGGAAGAATGCATTGATTTGAGAATCAAACATCTTGATGTATATGGTGATTCGGCCCTGGTTGTCAATCAGATCAAGGGTGAATGGGAGACGAATCAGCCAGGTCTCATTCCATACAGAGATTATGCAAGAAGGATTTCAACTTTCTTTACAAAAGTTGACTTTCACCATATTCCCCGAGAGGATAATCGGATGGCAGATGCTCTTGCTACGCTCGCTTCCATGATTGTTGTCAAGTATTGGAATGAAGTTCCCAATATTGCCGTGATGCGCTTGGATAGACCAGCTCACGTGTTTGCAGTTGAAGAAGTGAATGATGACAAGCCTTGGTATTTTGATATCAAGAATTTCCTCCAGAACCAGGTTTACCCGCCTGGGGCATCTGTGAAAGATAGGAAAACTTTGAGAAGGTTGTCAGGCAGTTTCTACCTCAGTGGGGAAGTGCTTTATAAGAGGAATTTTGACATGGTTTTGCTCAGATGCGTGGATAGACACGAAGCAAACCTGTTGATGACTGAGGTCCATGAGGGTTCGTTTGGTACTCATTCCAATGGACATGCCATGGCAAGAAAGATGTTGAGAGCAGGCTACTATTGGCTGACAATGGAGTCTGACTGCTGCAAATATGTGAAGAAATGCCACAAGTGTCAGATTTATGCGGATAAGATTCATATTCCTCCGACACTTCTGAATGTGATTTCATCACCATGGCCTTTCTCTATGTGGGGAATTGACATGATCGGCATGATTGAGCCGAAAGCGTCCAACGGACACAGGTTTATTCTCGTAGCAATTGACTACTTCACCAAATGGGTTGAAGTCGCTTCGTATACGAATGTGACCAGGCAGGTGGTTGTGAAGTTTATCAAGAACCAGCTGATTTGCCGTTATGGTGTGCCAGATAAGATCATTACTGATAATGGATCTAATCTGAATAATAAGATGATGGATGAGTTGTGCGCTGAATTCAAGATTGCACACCATAATTCCTCTCCCTACAGACCCAAGATGAATGGGGCTGTTGAAGCTGCCAATAAGAATATCAAGAAGATTATCCAGAAGATGACAGTTACGTACAAAGATTGGCATGAGATGCTGCCATTTGCTTTGCATGGTTATCGTAAATCTGTCCGCACTTCAACAGGGGCAACCCCTTTTTCTCTTGTTTACGGCATGGAAGCTGTTCTCCCAGTAGAGGTGGAGATCCCATCAATGCGAGTCTTGATGGAAGCCAAGTTGACTGATGCTGAATGGATTCAGAGTCGTTATGACCAGTTGAATTTGATTGAAGAGAAGCGATTGACTGCCATGTGTCATGGTCAGTTATATCAGCAGAGAATGAAGAAAGCATTCGATAAGAAGGTCAAGCCTCGTGTGTTCCGAGAAGGTGACCTCGTGCTCAAGAAAGTCTTGTCTTTCGTGCCCGATTCCAGGGGCAAGTGGACTCCGAACTACGAGGTTCCATATGTTGTTAAGAGAGCCTTTTCAGGCGGAGCTTTGATACTTACAACTATGGATGGGGAGGATTTCACTCGTCCTGTGAATTCAGATGCAGTCAAGAAATACTTTGCCTAAAAAAAAAAGAAGTATATGCAAATGAAAAACAGAATAGCTCGCTAAGTTGAAAACCCGAAAGGGCGGCTTAGGCAAAAATGAGCGTCTCGGTGGAGAACCCGAAAGGGTAATCCAGGCAAAAATTAGAGACTTGAAAAAAGAGTATATTTGCATCCCGCTAGATTGAGTACCTCATCCTGGGGCAATCTAGGCAAAATTAGGGATTTGGCAAGTAACTGCATCCTGACAAGACTTTCTGTTCCGCAGCTGTCTTTTCGTCAGGGATTCTCGATTCGTCGTCAACTGAAGCTTCGAATACATCGAGATTCAAATTGGTAGAGAAAGGATCATTATGTTCAATGTAGCCCTCTTCCAATATATATCATTGATTTCAAGTTTGTACAGATCTATGGAGTCTTGCCATTTGCAGGCTACCATTCCATCAAATAAATTTGAGCCTTTTTATCCAATTATTTGCACTCTTATTTGTTTCAATTCAACAAATGTTTTGCATGTTTTAATTGATAAAATGTCATTGTTTTAAAACAAAGAATTTTCAAAACTATTGTTTTAAACAGAGTGAACATTCACAATGATTTCCAACAGGAAAGACGATTGTTCATACTCCTGGCTTGGTTTGTATCCTTTTCTCCAGATTTTGTTGTTAGGGGTTGCTCCCCAAGCAGAGATTGCTGTTAGGGTTGTTCCCTAAGCAGAGCTCCTGTTAATATTTTGATTCCCAGAGCAGAGTGTTTGTTGAAGACTCAGTTGCTTCTCCAGCAATAGTCTCTCCTCAGCATGGTTGTTTCCCTTTTCAGAGGATTTTATGGTCAGTGGTTTGAAGCCCGGTACCCCGTCACTCCCTAGTGCAGTTGCCAGCGGAGTTGTCTCTATCCTCAGCGCAGTCGATTTCCTTTCGGGAAGATTCGGTAAGTTGGTGGGTCGACACCCGGTACTTTACCCTTCTCCTCGAAGTCGTCAGCAGAGTTGTTCGCTCTCCATCAGAGTGCTTAATCTCGCCAGTAGAGCAGTGTTTATTGTTCCTACTCAGCGGTTGTTTGGGTTTTTCTGGAAGATTTAATGGTTGATTGGGTTGATATCCCAACATTTCATCCAGTTCTCCCAGCTTGGTCTACAGAGGAGTTGTTGTGGAAGTTTTGCCTGTTGAAAGCTCTGTATCCCAGAGAGGTCGGTTGGTGGCCTATCACCCAGAGATTTGGTTGATTTCCTGATGCTTTTGATCCCCCAAGTAGGGTGGCTTGTTGCAGAACCTATTTGTGTAATCTTTTCTCTTCCAGTGGGTTGTTCCCCTGTGAAGTCCTTTCGGATACGCTTTCGTAGCGGTGAGCTTTTTGATACTGGAATCCCCTGCAGATACCTCGGGATTACTCTCCTTCCCCAACAGATTTGTCTTTTGTGGCTGTTTCTGCCTGTTGTGACTTTCTGTACCCTGGTTGGGATTTTTGCTGATCCATAACTCAGAGATTCTGTGATATCTCTTGTTTTGCCTCCCCGCAGATCTTTGCTTTTTAGCATAGGGATCTCTGGCAGATTGGCTTTCCAGTTGGTTTTTCCCCTGGAAGTATAGTACCGGGCGTGTGATTCCTGGACCTGGTTGTGTTAGATATGTCTGTTTTGTCAACATTCATCAAACATAAACCATGCATATTCATGCATATTCATAAACATTCAGATATTCATATTGCATTTTTTGCCATATATCTTTTGTTTGTTGTTCTCCTGCTATGGGTGATATAGATCTCTTTGTAGATCTCCTTAAGCAGATGTCGGGTGGTTCATCTCTCCATATAGAGTCAACCCATAAGCAGAAAGTGTCTGTCTTTTTCTTCTGCAGTTCCCCACTGAGATACGTCCTCGTGGATAACGGTTTCTTCCGTTTCCTCCCAACACATATATTGGGATGAATTATTCCTTTTGAGTTATATCCTCAATAGGACGAATCTTGATTCAGTCTGTCTTTTCGGATCGATCCCGAATTGGCGGTTTGTCAACTGTTCTTGTGCTTCCCTGTGGAATAAATGAATGAACTGCCTAGTAACCGGCAATAATTCTTTTATCCCCAGCGGAGTTTTGTGGGCCTCTACCCAGTAACCCGTAGTCGTAAGTCCTATGTTCTTGCTTCTTGGCGGAATTTGTGGTTATATGCCTTTTATTCCTCAGCAAGAGTTGTTGGTTTTCTACCCGGTAGTCGGTAGTCGTAAATCCTGTTTGCCTGCTCTCCAGCAGAGTTTGTGGTTTGTTATAAACCCTATTTTTGTGCCCGTGCGGATTTGTGATTCTTCCCATCCCCACGCAGAGTTGTTGGTTTTCTACCCAGTATTCGGTAGATGTAAACCCTAATTCGTGATTATCCCCACCAGAGTATTGGCTACTACCCCGTATTCGGTAGTCGTAAGTCCTATCTCCTTTCCCCTATCAGAGGTAATCTTTGTGGTTCGTTCTGGTTGATGGTGGATGTTGTGCTGTTGTGGTTTTATCCCCAACAAAGTTTGCGTTTCCCTGTGGAATAAGTTGAATAAGTGCTCAGTATTTTGCCTCCATTCACCTTGTCCCTAGTGGAGCCTGTGGTCTTCTACCCCGTATTCGGTAGTTGTAAATCCTTTCGCGGTTTTTCTCCCCATCGGAGTTTTGTACCTTGTGGTACAGTTGGATAATTGCCGGATGCTTGCAATTTTTATCCCAGCCAGATTTTTGGTCTTCTACCCCGTATTCGGTAGTTGTAAACCCTAATTTCTCCCCTTTGCAGAGTTAACCTTGTCGTTCATCCTAACCGATGATGGTTACTCCTTGTGGTTATCTTCATTCAATATTCGATGTTGATATTACCTCTTTGCTTGTGGATAATTGCCGTTTGCTAGCAATTGTATCCCCAGCAAGTTGTCTTCTAGATCATTGCCGTATGCTTGCAATGTTATCCTTCGAAGTCGCCAGTGGGTCTTTTCACCGTTTGCTAGTGATTTGTTCCCTGGATCATTGATTGTTTATCAATGCATCCCCAGCTAGTTCTTGTGGGTAATTGCCGGATGCTTGCAATTCATCCCCAGTTGAGTCGCTTTTCATTTACCCGTTTGCTTGGTAATGATTGTTGCTCCCTTTGATTGGTCATCATCATATACCTAGTTTGGTATCCCGATGTCTTTCTTTTCGATCGATTTATCCTTTGTTAACCCAGTAACCGGTTGTGGATAATCTTCCATGCGAGTATGTTATCCACGTTCTGACGGTAATGGATAATATATCTCATGCACTCTTCAGTCGAAGCCTTGTGTGTTTCCCCGGTCGAGTAAGATTCGTTATTTCCCTTTTGTGGAATCGAATATCTTGTTGTTGGATAATTACCGGATGCTTGCAATTTATCTCTTTGGGTTGTCTTTCGTTTACCCGGATGCTTGGTATCGATTGTCTCTCTTTTCGGTTGATCACCTATTATATGCCCTAACCGGTATCTCTGGTGTCTCTTCCTTTTCGAGTGTATTATTCACGGTCTGCCGGTAATGAATAATATATCTCATGCACTCTTTGGTTGGAGTCCTTTGTTGGTCTTCCCCAGTAGAGTAAGATTCGTATTCTTTGTAGAATCGAATATCCATCCTTTAACCAGTTTGTGTTCGGGATGATGAGTGTTTTGGCAGTAAAAACCAATCCACGTTTTCGGTAGATCACCTATTATATACCCAGTAACTGGTATCCTCGGTGTTTCTTACCATGCGAGTTTATTATTCACATTCTGACGGTAATGAATAATATATCTCATGCGAGTATTCTATCCACGTTCTGACGGTAATGGATATTATATCTCATGCACTCTTCGGGTTTGTGTCCCCAGTTGAGTAGGATTCGTTTTCCCTTTGTGGATTCGAATGTCCATCCTATAAGTCGATTTGCTTTTTCAAGCCCTCCTTTCGGATGATGAGTGTTTTGGCATATATACCAATTCACGCTTAGGTTGGTCACCTATTATATACCTCGGTATCCCTGGTGTTCCTTCCTTTCTGCTCCCTATTATGACATTGGTCCCCTGTGGAGTCAGATTTTCCTGAGTTGATGTACCTTTTTAGGTCTTTCTCAGATATTTGGTTGATTGATATCTCTCACCCTCATACTGGTCTTAGATATTCATTCTTCTTGAGTTTGTTACCCTTATACCGGTAACACCTCATCTTGTTACTTTTCCCCGTGAGAGTCTTTTTTGTTAAACCTTCTCCAGTGGAGTTTCCTGTGGTGATTTTTACCCCTTTGCTATATTGGCGTTTTCCCCAATATATGCATTTTCCCCGTCAGGGAGGTTCTTTGTGAATCTTTTCCTTGGTCCGAGTCCGGATTTTCATCCGAAGTATCCTTTGTGGATAGTTTGAGTCAGCTTGTGTTTTTCCAACGGATGTATGTTCCTTTGGAAATATTCTTTTCCCCAGTGTGAGTCCTTTACCTCCCCAGTGAGGTCTCTATTCCGGTCGTGTCTTGTTCACGCTGTGTCAGTTTTGTTTTTCCCCAAATCAGGGTCGTGTCCTGCTCACGCATTCTTTTTCCTTTTATCCCTATAAGAGTCCTGTTAAAGTCTTTGTTCCTGGTGAGTGTACTACTCCGATGGATCGTCTTTTCTTCTGTGCGAACCATATCCCCACAGAGTTTGTGTCTTTTGCATGCATACATCCGCATCATGAGGTCTCTTAGGGACCAAAATTTGTCTCATTACTATTATTTAAGCCCATTCTACCGCGTCGAGATGAAGATTTCTAAACTTCACTTCTCCGGCTAGAATGACCTTAAATAGGGGCATCTGTAAGACCCCAATTTTGTCCCTAAGATCCCTCATGGCATCATATCATATCATATCATTGCCTCAAGGATCATTGTGCACCTTTGCTTCCCTCCTTGTGGGTGGGCTATCTTGTGAGTGTGATTCTTGATCACCAAGCATGTTTAGCATTTGTATATCATTGCTTTTCATTTGTTTACTAAGCAAAAGTACAAAAATATTGTCATCTAACCTTGTTACTTGCAGATGAAACAATTAGGTCAAGACAGACAAAGATAGCCATTGAGCCATAGATGGTGGCCATTCTGAAGAATTTGGGCACCATGATCATTCATAAGAGGTTCATATAAGTTGTGATATCATTTGGAATCAAGATCTCAAGTGGTAGAGGCTTGAAATTCATCAGAACATGGCCCAGTCAACCAAAACCCTAGCAAAGTCAATTGTGTTCAACTGTGCATTTAATCAGGGATTTGATGGTGGGAAATGGTTTGAGAGACCTCATTCATGTCCATACAAGCCTCATATAACATGTCAAAGATCAACATTGAAGAATTTGAGGTCAGACAAAAAGTTGCCAAAAATAGTAAGTGACCTGTAATTTCAAACTGCCAAAAATGGAAAGGTCTTCTCCTCAACTTTACATCATCAAGCAAGCTTCAAATCAAATTTTGTTCAACATGAAATTTGAAGATCTTGCTCTCACCTTTTCAAAAAGTCCAAGAACATAAATTTCTCATTTGTGGTTGGCAAATTATGATCAAATCATTGTCAAGAAATTTTGGACTTCAACAAGGCATAACTTTTGCATCAAATGGCCAATTCATGTGATTCTTTTTTGAGCAAATTTCTTTTGATCCCTTCTATTCAAATCATTCATTACATTTCATCAAAAATTATCACATAAAAAGTGCATTTTTCAAGTGAATTCATTTTGAATTTTGGTGGGAAAAAGTGATTTTGAAAAGTATGCACAATTTTCACTCCAAGCCAATTGCAATGGCCTTAAAACAGAATTTTGGACTTGCTGCAATTGAATTTCGCACTGTTCCATTGGCACATGATCATAAGGGTGGTTTTGACATTTTGGGATAACATGCTTATTTCACTTAATCCATTTACATTTTGCTAATCATGTTTAACAAACTTGATTAATAGGAAGTATAAAACCCTAATCATAACAGAATTCTGCATCAACATTCACAATTTCAGATCCAAACTCATTTTCATCTCAAATTCTCTCAAATTCTCTCAAATTTTTCTCAACTTCTTCCATCGATTTTCATCATTTTTCTTGCTTGCTCCTTGCTCTAATCATCATATGCAGGCATTGTGAAGATCTGTTGAAGAAGAATTGTGAAGAATTCTTGAAGATCGTGGCTGTTGAAAGTTGAAGATTCACATGGCAGTTGGAGATTTCTACGAATTCAAGCTGTGTTGAGCTGAAGTTTTGCTTCCATACATCCTCCCAAGCATCATTGAACATCTGTTTTCATCTTCCAGGCATTGAGGAGCACGAATCCAGCTGCTGCATCATCATCAAGGTAAATTTCGATCGTGCCAATTCTTGAAATCTTGATGTGGTTCTTGTAGAGCTTAGCATGTAGAGCATTCTGCACTTTAGATCTAGTGTTTTCATTGAATATTAAGGAAGTTATGATGATTTGAATGTTGATTGTTAGAATTTGTTTTGCTCGATTCATGTGATATAGTTAGAATTAATTTAAATTGAAGCGGGATTAGTGATGTGTGATGCAAGATGATTCGATCCATATAATTTTCATGCATTTCTGTGACAAAAAGTTCATGATGATGATGAACATGATGAAGATGATGATGAACACTAGGTTTCGTTTCCAAAATTCTTCTTGATCTGCCTAGCCTTTAGTTTTGCATGAGTTTTGTGTTTGTGCGCCATGTGACCAGCGGTAGCGTGCCACCTCACTTAATGAAACGCAACGTTTCATTAAGTGAGCGCCATATTTGAAATCCTCAGCGGTTCGATTCCGCTCCATAGCATTCATATGTTTTGCCTCTTGCATTTTTTTCCAATTGTGCATATCATGTTAACATGCTTCCTTCCACATTTTTTTTATTTTTTCTTCACATTGAAAAAATCATAACTCTCTCAATAATAATCCAATCGACATGAGATTTTTTATGCCATGATCCTCACCATGTCTTCTATTTTTTGATGATTTTTAATGAATTTGTGCATGGTTGGAAAAAATAATTGCCTAGGGTTTGTTCTTGCTTATGCATTCATGTACCTGGCTTGCCATTTCATTTGTGAAATCATGATGGTTGATCCAAAATTTATGAAATTTTACATGCACAATCTAGACTCATTCCTGGTCATTTTGGTATATAGTTTGTGATTTTTGCATTTCTGGATTGGGAGATATGAGCTGATCATTGGAGGTGTGACAATGTATGTCACACCACTTCTTATTCATGTTGCTGATTTTATTTACCATGCCATTCATTTGCCAATTGCTCTGAATTTTTGCATGATGACACTTCTGTTTGCCTAGTTTGAGCATGATTTTTTGTAGAATTTTGGAAGGCATTTTCAATTTGTTTGAGAATTTCTCCCCTGTTTGACCAATTGTGAACCTTTTGTGAGTCATGATATCATATGATTTGTGAAATCCTTGGTGTTTATTGGATGGACCTAAAACTTGGCATGTGTATTATAGACATCTTGAAGGTTGCCATGGCTTTGGTTTCATTCATTTATCATGTTTGGTTTCTGTTTTATGCTTACTTGAAGTTGATGCTTGATTTGGTGCCATGTATGAGCTTGTTTGAACATGCTATGACTTAGGGATTTTAATTGACTTGCTTCCCTTTATCCAAATGCCATGATTTTTGGTGTGTTTCTCATTGAATGTGTTCTGTTTAAGCATGATTTTTCTTGGAATTTATTGAGCCATGTTTGATTTGATTTGAAGTGTTCATTCTGTTTACTCCAATGTGATTCACATTTGCACACTTTGACATGTTTTGCTTGTGAAATGGATTTGGTGCATAGTTTTGATATGAGACCAATTGGAATTTGTTCTTATTTGATTAATCTTGATTTTGGTCAACTTTCATGTTCTGTTTTGGTTTATTTCTCCTCTTTTGACCCTAGGCCTTGTCCTAGTGGTCTTGCTTCTCATGTTTGAGTTTGATTTTCAGGTTAAGAAGCAAATGCTTTAAGGAGATTAATTCAAGTTGATTGAGTTTGGTTTATTGGATTGTTATGAACTAACTTGGTTTGTTTTGTAGGATGCCTCTAGCTCATTTGACTTGATCTTGTGCTTTGCACATGTGATTGATTGTATTGACTGTTGGTTCTTATCTTGTCTGTTTTGACTTAGTGATTGGTATACTTATTATATTTGATTGATTTCAGGTACCTTAGTTGCTATAGTTCCATTGTGAACTTGCTTTTGCTTTGCTTGATAGCATTAGCCTTGAGGTATAACATCTTCTTCTTCATGTAGTCTGGAAGACCTGGCTTGTTACTTAGCCAGGCACCTGTCTGAAGTCCTCCTTAAGAGGCAATGTTTGTGATTGTTTATCTTTGTCCCCAAGCAGGAAAAGTCCTTTTGATAAGGCAATTGGTAGATAGAAGAGATGTGTAGTCCATCTCCTACTATTCTGTGTGTCTTCCCTTTGCTCACATTACATGTTGTAGCATTGTGGATCCTAACCCAAGATCTATAGAGTCATTAACTTGTGGAGAGAGTTCCAACTTTCTGAACTCCCACACCTTCTATCATTTGAAGCTCTCCCTGACCAGGGATAAGAGCATGAGGCACACCCCTCATATCCTTTCATCTGCTTCACCTTAACCCTCAATGTTAAGGTTAAGAGCACCACTTACCCCATTCCAGTTGACTTTAAAGTCTAACCCTTGCTTGAGCCTAATTGCTTGGTTATAGTGTGTGCTAAATGACTTTGTTTGATTGATTGTTTTATTCATATGTACATGTTTGTTTGCATGCCTTTGTGCATTTATCACCATTAATGGTTCATTATTGCATGATCATCATTTCATATCTTTGTGACTTGTTTGAGATTGCCCATTGAGGAATCAACTATAAGTCCATTCATTGGCTATTGATCCTATGACTTGGAAGGGATAGAGTGTAAGACCATTTCATTGGCCACTCATGTCCTCTTAGCTTTGTGCTTCTGTTTGTTTGTTGTATGTGAGGATGCAATTATAAGTCCATGTTGTTGGCATTTGCTTTCCCATGATCATCTGTTGGAGATTAGAGTAAGCCCAGATAGATTGGCATCTGACATCCATCTTTTTGTTTGTGTTTGCTGTGTGAGGATGCAATTGTAAGACCATGTTGTTGGCCTTTGTACTCTTATGATCACCCTTTGGAGATTAGAATAAGTCCAGATAGATTGGCATCTGATATCCATGTTTTGTTTTGTTTTGTGAGATTGGAGTAAGTCCATTTATTGGCATCCAGTATCATTGTTTTGTTTTAGGAGATTGGTGTAAATCCATTGATTGGTATCCGGTATCCGCCTTTGTTTGTGAGATTGGTATAAGTCCATTGATGGCATCCGGTATCACCTTGCCTTTTATTTTGCTTGCTTGTTTTGTTGCCTATTCCAAAGGACACACTTGAATCATCTTCTATATGATTTCAAGAGGTGAACTTCTAGGAAGTTTTACACTCCTTCATCCACACCCTTTTGTTTCAAAACTCCCTTTTCACTTGTTGATCTTTTAAAACTTGTAAATACATGTTGTGCAAACATTCTCATCTCTTTTCAAATTAGAAACCTGGACCTTAAGTCCTTGACTTTTCAAACTCCATTTCATAATACTTCTCCGAATTGAATCCTAATCATACTTTAACCATACTTTGTGAATACTCCTAATCAATTAACTTCACCCATTCAATTGTTTTGGTGGCTTTGTCCATGTGTTATTTGACATATTTTTGTATAATTTGGGATAACTGTATTGATTGTAATGTTTGAATTGCTTGATATACGATTGTTGTTTGCTTTGGTGATCTCTGTGAGATGAGTTCTATACCCGAACTCGAGTGCACTCTAGGATAGGAGAATGGCGTAGTCTTGTTGACTGGTGTGGAGTATTCCTTAGCCAGTTGACTTGCGAGTCCATTCACTAGGTGAAGGTCATGTTGGATTAATAATGTCACACAAGTTATTTGTGGTTAGGCATTATTCTTTCAATCATGTGCCTTAGAAGCCAAGGACCGTAGTTTACCAAGCCCATCTTGGCCTATTTTTAGGACGTAGTGCGGAGGTCGTTCAAATGCCAGATCTGATGCGATTGTCACGCGATACTACACTCATAAGAGTCTCTCTTGAGAATATTTTTGGAATACGAGTATTCGTATATCCGATAATATCCGAAAGATGGGATGATGATTAAGGGAACCTCTGGTAGAACATGTCTGGCAGGTTTAAACCCTAGTACACTCCCTTTGGGTGGTTCTCAACCGAGACTCCATGCTCGTGACTCTCAGGAAACCCGTGATTCGTGGTTGAGTCGTTCAAACATTGTTAATATCAATGGAACTTGGGCGTCGATAAGGTGTAAACCATAATCCGCCAAAATGGATGATTGATATTAGGGATGTTAGAGCCGGTTCATGTACCGTTAATATCAATGGAACTTGGGTGTTGATAAGGTGAAAACCTAAATCCACCAAAATGGATGATTGATATTAGGGATACAATGAGCTTTCCCATGACCTTTGTTTGGTGTGACTTGCTTGATCCTTGAGTGTGATTGTTGCATTCATGCATTCATGCATTCATCTGCACTTCATGTCATCAGAAAAAAAGAAAATTTTCAAGGAACTTAAAAGGGTTTATTTGCAAAATTTTCAGACATGGAAAGACCGAAAAGGCATACAAAGAAGTACAGCTTTAGACAGCCCGATGTGAAAGAGCTAAGGAATCTGACATCTTATGTATTAGATCCCTTGGGTTTCAAAGCTCGCTATGGAAAGCTTCTGCCTCTGTTGACTACTCAGGTCGATGAGGGTTTGATGAGTACTTTGGCTCAGTTTTATGATCCTCTGTATCACTACTTCTCTTTCCCGGACTTCCAGTTGCTGCCTACCTTGGAGGAGTATTCTCATCTTATTGGGATTCCTATTCTGGATCAGGTGCTGTTCAGTGGCTTGGAGAGTATTCCAACTGCTCGAGAGATTGCAAGTTTGTTGCACATAGATGAAGAGTTGATCAAAGCTAATCTGACTACCAAAGGCGGAATTCAGGTTTTTCCTTCCGAGTTCCTCATCGCTCAAGCTACCTTTTATGGGAAGGCCAAGAGTGAGGATGCCTTTGAGGCTTTATTTGTATTGCTCATCTATGGATTGGTATTGTTCCCCAACATCGACAAATTTGTGGATGTGAACGCCATTAGGATCTTCTCAGTTCTTAATCTCGTTCCGACTCTGTTGGGTGATGCCTATTTCTCTTTGCATCTGAGGAATGCGAAGGGTGGAGGAGTTATCGTATGCTGTTTGCCTTTGCTGTATAAGTGGTTTATTTCGCACTTGCCGCAGACTGTTGCTTTCAAGGAGAACAAGGGATGTCTACGATGGTCTTAGAGACTGATGTCTCTCACTAATGATGATATCTCTTGGTATGATCGCGTGTATGATACCGTTCAGATCATTGACTATTGTGGTGAATTCCCTAATGTGCCTCTTCTTGGTACATGTGGTGGGATAAGCTACAATCCTATACTCGCACGTCGTCAGCTTGGGTTCCCCCTAAAGGATAAACGTCATAACATTCTGTTAGAAGGTGTATTCTTTCAGGAGGGTAAAGATCCCCAAGGCCTGAAAGCCAGATTTGTCCGCGCTTGGCGCAAGATCTGCAAGAAGAGCAGGAATGAGTTGGGTCCGAAGAATTGTATTGCTTTGGAGCCATACACCTCTTGGGTCAGACAGAGAGCTGCTGTGTACCTTATGCCATATGACCATCCGAGACCTACACCGTTGGATGTGGCTGGGCCTTCAACCCTCCCTACCCAACGTGTAGAGGAGTTGAGAGAAGAAGACCTTTCACGTGCTTGGATCCGTGAAAGAGAAGAGTTGCTGCAGCAGCTTAAAGAGAAGGACGCTCTGATTGAATTTCTCGAGCATCGGGTGATCGATGATCCGAACGATACTTGGACTTCTTTGCTTCCTCAGTCTTCCAAGTTCTGGAAGAGGAAGTATGATCAGCTTGCTAAGGAGAAGGCGGATATGGAAGCAGCCTATGAGAGAGAGATCAAGAAGCTGTGTGCATCTCGTCTTCCAGCATCCCGAGCTTCTAGGGATCCATAGGATGTCTATTTTCCTTTTCTCTTTGTAATGATCAAAAATGTTGTACTTCTTTGTCTCGATTATATTGAATGAGATATTTTCCATATGATAATAAATGCTTAAAAAATTAAAATTTGCCAATAATGCCCTAAGGGTTCCTTGAAAATAAATAAAGCATCTGCACAAGCACTTCATGCATCATTTTGCATAAGCAGGTACCTTGTTTCTGGTCTTCTTGTCCTAACTCTGTGCTCTTCATTTATTTTGAAGACAAGCTGACTCACCGGTATTATACTCGAGCCAATTCTGCAAGAGTTATGGACCAGCTAGAACAAGAGAACCGAGAGCTGAAGGAAGAGGTCGCCAGACTTGGCGCTTTGATGGAGCAACTTCATGCTACCCAGAATCAACCTTCTCAACCGCCTGCAACTCCTGTCCAGAGGACTGTCATTTCTGAGATTGTAACTCCGACTGTGCTAGCGGCCAGTGCTCATTTTGTGCCCAATGCTATGCCAGCCGGGTTGCCTTGGGGAATGCCTCCAGGTTTCATGCCTGATATTCCTGCCCCAACTTTTGCTCATATGTCGGCATCTAGCCCGGTCCCTGTTGCTGCTCCTCCTGTCGTGCATACCATTCCTCGGGTAGACGACACCATCTATCATTCCGAGCCGTCTGAGGGCCCGAATGTTAATGAGAAGATGGACGCTATGAATGATCAATTCCTCGAGCTGAGAAAGGAATTAAAGACCCTCAGAGGGAAGGATTTGTTCAGCAAGTCTGCTGCCGAGTTGTGTTTAGTTCCCGGTGTCAAGATACCGATCAAATTCAAAGTGCCTGACTTTGAAAAATATAAGGGGAACACCTGCCCTCTTGCTCACCTGGTCATGTACGCCAGGAAAATGTCTACCCAAACTGATAATGATCAGCTTTTGATCCATTATTTTCAAGACAGTCTGTCCGATGCTGCACTCAGATGGTACATGAGTTTGGACAGTGCTAATATCCGATCCTTCAACGATCTTGGCGAAGCCTTCGTCAAGCAGTACAAATACAACGTTGATATGGCTCCTGACCGTGATCAGCTCAGGGCCATGTCTCAGAAGGATAAGGAGACATTTAAGGAGTACGCCCAGAGGTGGCGAGAGCTGGCTGCTCAGATTACTCCCCCGCTGGAAGAGAAAGAGATGAATAAGATCTTTTTGAAGACTCTTAGTTCTTTTTATTACGAGCGGATGGTAGCAAGCGCTCCCTCTGATTTCACCGAGATGGTGTACATGGGGATGCGTCTCGAGGAAGGGGTCCGTGAAGGACGATTGGCAAAGGATGAGAGCTCTTCTTCTAAACGGTATGGGGCGTTTAAGAAGAAGGATGGGGAGGCACATGTCGTGCAATCCCATGCTAAGCCTAGAAGACCCTCTGTTCAGAGGAAGCCAGCACGGCGCAACAACAATCAGCACCAGGTGGCTCATATAGCACCTGTCTTCAAAGACAATTCTCAGCAATATCAACAGCCTCAGTATCAGCAACAATAGCGTCCACAGCAACAGGCTTACCAGCCTCGTGGCAGCACTACCAACCAAGCTAACTTGAGTTATGATAGGAAGAAGATCAGCTTCGATCCAATTCCTATGTCATATGCAGAGCTTTATCCTTCCTTGTTGGAAAGGAAGTTGGTTACACCCAGGGATCCTCCTGCTATTCCTGCTAATCCTCAATGGTGGTACAAACCAGACCAACACTGTATTTATCATTCTGGTGCTCCGGGTCATAACATAGAGAACTGCTACCCACTGAAGACTAAGGTTCAAGACCTTATGAGATGTGGAATTCTGAGCTTTGAAGATTCAGGCCCGAATGTTACCAAGAACCCATTGCCTGCGCATGGGAAATCTGTTAATATGGTCCAGGGATGCCCTGGGAAGTACAAGGTCAAATATGTAAGCCATATTAGACAGTCGCTGGTCGAATTACATCGGTTGCTGTGTCAGTACAGCCACATGGAGCATGACCACGACAAGTGCCGCATTTTCTCGGTTAACCGTCTGGGTTGTAACCAGGTACGCAGAGAACTCCAAGAGTTGCTGGATGAAGGTACCATTGAGATTCTGCAGAATCGCAATGTTGATGAAGATGAACCGGAGGTGAATGTTATTTCACCGGTGTTCAAGTTACCCGAGCCTGTTGTTATTCGTTATGATAGCAGCAAGCCGAAGGTCTCTCCGTCTCTGGTCATTAAGCCTGCAGGCTCTGTGCCTTATTCTTCAGACAGAGCTGTGCCATTCAGATATAACCCCATTGCTGTTGAAGATGGGGTAGAAGTGCCTTTTCCTTCAACGTCCGTGACAAACGTTGCTGATGTGAGCGGGCTGACCCGTAGCGGTCGCGTATTTTCTGCACCTCCCAAGGCTCCTGTTGCTTCTGATACCGTTGAGCGTCCTGTTGGGACAGCTGTGAATATTCAGAATCCGGCACTTGATGTTGCCAAACCCTCCTCTGTACAAAAGACTCCTGCTTCTTCAGTTGGCCCTAGTGGCATTGTGAATGAAGAATCTAATGAGATGCTAAGGCTCATCAAAAAGAGTGAGTACAATGTTGTAGACCAACTTCTACAAACGCCATCCAAGATTTCCGTTCTATCTCTGCTGTTGAATTCAGAACCCCATAGGGAGGCTCTGCAGAAGGTTTTGGATCTGGCTTATGTTTATCACGACGTCACGGTAGAACAATTTGATGGTATAGTTGCAAACATCACTGCTTGCAACACTGAGTTTTTGTGACACCGATCTCCCTGAGGAGGGAAGAGACCACAACATGGCTTTACATATATCTATGAACTGCAAATCTGATGCCATGTCCAACGTGTTGGTGGACACTTGATCATCTCTGAACGTATTGCCAAAGACCACACTCTCTAGATTGTCACATCAAGGTCCTCCTATGAGGCAGAGTGGTGTCGTTGTGAAGGCTTTTGATGGGTCGCGTAAAACCGTGATTGGAGAAGTTGATCTCCCAATCAAAATTGGACCTAGTGATTTCCAAGTTACCTTCCAGGTAATGGATATCCACCCATCTTATAGCTGTCTCCTTGGTAGACCATGGATTCACGAGGCTGGCGCCGTGACATCCACCCTACACCAGAAGCTGAAGTTTGTCAAGAACAAGAAACTGGTTGTGGTAGGGGGAGAAAAGGCTCTCCTGGTTAGCCACTTGTCTTCTTTCTCGTATATTGATGCCGAGGATGAAGTTGGAACTCCGTTCCAAGCTTTATCTATTGATGAACCAATTGAGAAGAAGTCTCCTTCATTTTCTTCCTATCGTGATGCGAAGCTGGCCATTGAATGTGGTGCAGTTGCTGGTTTAGGGAAGATGATTGAGCTTGAAGACAATAGATCCCGGGCTGGCATTGGCTACTGTTCTGGGGCATATAATGAGCAAGGTCTGTTCAAGAGTGGAGGTTTCATCCATGACGATCAACCTGAGGAAGAAGCTTCTGCTATCTTGGAAGAGGATGCAGAGGATCTGAACAATTTCATCATACCTGGTGGTGTCTGCCACAATTGGGTCGCTGTAGATGTTCCTACAGTCATCCATAGATCAGAGTAATTGTTCACTTTGTTCAAAACCCTTCTCCCATGCCAAAAGGAGAAGTGATGACATTGTTGGCAGCATTTAATACAATGATGTTTTCATTCAATTAATGCATTGTTAAACATTTGTGTTTCCATTTGTTTTCACTTTTTGCTTTTTGCATGAAATCAGTGATCACAAAAAACCATAAAAACAAGAATAAAAGCAATCATTTTTCATCTGCATAATGATTTGTTGTTTACATTCTAAAGTTTCTCATTAACCAAAATCATTATGCAGGTTAATCTTAAAACCCATTGAACATAATGATCCAACGCCATCTCCCAATTTTGAATTCCCTGTATTCGAGGCAGATGAAGATGATGTTGAAAGGATTCCTGATGAAATTACCCGTCTCCTTGAGCACGAGAAGAAGATCATTCAGCCGCACCTTGAAGATCTGGAAACAGTCAACTTGGGGTCTGAGGATTGTGTTCGTATGGTGAAGATTGGGGCACTTCTTGAAGAGTCTGTCAAGAAGAGATTGATCGAATTGCTACGAGAATATTCAGATATCTTTGCTTGGTCATATGAAGACATGCCGGGTCTAGATACAGATATTGTGCAACATTTCCTGCCTTTGAAGCCTGAGTGCGTGCCTGTGAAGCAGAAGCTCAGAAGAACTCATCTAGATATGGCAGTGAAGATCAAAGAGGAAGTTCATAAGCAAATTGATGCGGGGTTTCTGGTGACTTCTACATATCCTCTATGGGTGGCCAATATTGTGCCTATTCCTAAGAAGGACGGAAAAGTCCGTATGTGCGTTGATTACAGAGATCTGAATAAGGCTAGTCCTAAAGATGATTTTCCTCTACCACACATTGATATGTTGGTAGACAATACAGCTAAATTCAAAGTCTTTTCGTTTATGGACGGATTTTCCGGATATAATCAAATCAAGATGGCACCAGAGGATATGGAGAAGACAACATTCATCACGCCTTGGGGAACATTCTGTTATAGAGTGATGCCTTTCGGTTTGAAGAACGCCGGAGCCACGTATCAACGAGCTATGACTACCTTGTTTCATGATATGATGCACAAGGAGATAGAGGTCTATGTTGATGATATGATTGCTAAGTCCCGAACGGAAGTTGAACATGTTGAGCATTTGTTGAAACTTTTTCAGCGTTTGAGGAAGTTTAGACTTCGCCTGAATCCGAACAAATGTACATTTGGAGTCCGTTCCGGCAAATTGTTGGGTTTTGTGGTAAGCGAGAGAGGTATTAAAGTTGATCCTGCAAAGGTCAAAGCAATACAAGAGATGCCTGCACCCAAAACTGAGAAGCAAGTCCGAGGTTTTCTTGGCCGCTTGAATTACATTTCCAGATTTATATCCCACATGACTGCCACATGTGCGCCGATATTCAAGCTCCTTCGGAAAGATCAGTCTCATGATTGGACCGAGGATTGCCAGAAAGCTTTCGACAGTATCAAGGAGTATTTGTCTGAACCTCCGATCTTGTCTCCGCCTGTGGAAGGAAGACCTCTGATTATGTATTTGACTGTTCTTGAAGACTCGATGGGTTGTGTACTCGGTCAGCCAGATGAATCAGGGAAGAAGGAATCTGCTATATACTACCTCAGTAAGAAGTTTACTGATTGTGAGTCTCGGTACTCTATGCTTGAGAAGACGTGCTGTGCTTTGGCTTGGGCTGCTAAGCGTTTATGCCAGTACATGATAAATCATACCACTTGGTTGATATCCAGAATGGATCCAATCAAGTATATCTTCGAGAAGCCTGCTTTAACTGGGAGGATTGCCCGTTGGCAGATGTTGTTGTCTGAGTATGATATTGAGTATCGAGCTCAGAAAGCTATCAAAGGTAGTATCTTGGCTGACCATTTAGCGCACCAGCCTATTGAAGATCATCAGTCTGTTCAGTACGACTTCTTTGATGAGGAGATTCTATATTTGAAAATGAAAGATTGTGATGAGCCTACACTTGATGAAGGTCCGGAACCTGGTTCCAGATGGACGATGGTGTTTGATGGCGCTGTGAATCAATATGGAAATGGTATTGGGGCAGTAATCATTACTCCTCATGGTACGCATATTCCGCTTACAGCAAGGCTAACTTTCAAATGCACGAATAATATGGCTGAGTATGAGGCCTGTATTATGGGACTGGAAGAATGCATTGATTTGAGAATCAAACATCTTGATGTATATGGTGATTCGGCCCTGGTTGTCAATCAGATCAAGGGTGAATGGGAGACGAATCAGCCAGGTCTCATTCCATACAGAGATTATGCAAGAAGGATTTCAACTTTCTTTACAAAAGTTGACTTTCACCATATCCCCGAGAGGATAATCGGATGGCAGATGCTCTTGCTACGCTCGCTTCCATGATTGTTGTCAAGTATTGGAATGAAGTTCCCAATATTGCCGTGATGCGCTTGGATAGACCAGCTCACGTGTTTGCAGTTGAAGAAGTGAATGATGACAAGCCTTGGTATTTTGATATCAAGAATTTCCTCCAGAACCAGGTTTACCCGCCTGGGGCATCTGTGAAAGATAGGAAAACTTTGAGAAGGTTGTCAGGCAGTTTCTACCTCAGTGGGGAAGTGCTTTATAAGAGGAATTTTGACATGGTTTTGCTCAGATGCGTGGATAGACACGAAGCAAACCTGTTGATGACTGAGGTCCATGAGGGTTCGTTTGGTACTCATTCCAATGGACATGCCATGGCAAGAAAGATGTTGAGAGCAGGCTACTATTGGCTGACAATGGAGTCTGACTGCTGCAAATATGTGAAGAAATGCCACAAGTGTCAGATTTATGCGGATAAGATTCATATTCCTCCGACACTTCTGAATGTGATTTCATCACCATGGCCTTTCTCTATGTGGGGAATTGACATGATCGGCATGATTGAGCCGAAAGCGTCCAACGGACACAGGTTTATTCTCGTAGCAATTGACTACTTCACCAAATGGGTTGAAGTCGCTTCGTATACGAATGTGACCAGGAAGGTGGTTGTGAAGTTTATCAAGAACCAGCTGATTTTCCGTTATGGTGTGCCAGATAAGATCATTACTGATAATGGATCTAATCTGAATAATAAGATGATGGATGAGTTGTGCGCTGAATTCAAGATTGCACACCATAATTCCTCTCCCTACAGACCCAAGATGAATGGGGCTGTTGAAGTTGCCAATAAGAATATCAAGAAGATTATCCAGAAGATGACAGTTACGTACAAAGATTGGCATGAGATGCTGCCATTTTCTTTGCATGGTTATCGTACATCTGTCCGTACTTCAACAGGGGCAACCCCTTTTTCTCTTGTTTACGGCATGGAAGCTGTTCTCCCAGTAGAGGTGGAGATCCCATCAATGCGAGTCTTGATGGAAGCCAAGTTGACTGATGCTGAATGGATTCAGAGTCGTTATGACCAGTTGAATTTGATTGAAGAGAAGCGATTGACTGCCATGTGTCATGGTCAGTTATATCAGCAGAGAATGAAGAAAGCATTCGATAAGAAGGTCAAGCCTCGTGTGTTCCAAGAAGGTGACCTCGTGCTCAAGAAAGTCTTGTCTTTCGTGCCCGATTCCAGGGGCAAGTGGACTCCGAACTACGAGGTTCCATATGTTGTTAAGAGAGCCTTTTCAGGCGGAGCTTTGATACTTACAACTATGGATGGGGAGGATTTCACTCGTCCTGTGAATTCAGATGCAGTCAAGAAATACTTTGCCTAAAAAAAAAGAAGTATATGCAAATGAAAAACAGAATAGCTCGCTAAGTTGAAAACCCGAAAGGGCGGCTTAGGCAAAAATGAGCGTCTCGGTGGAGAACCCGAAAGGGTAATCCAGGCAAAAATTAGAGACTTGAAAAAAGAGTATATTTGCATCCCGCTAGATTGAGTACCTCATCCTGGGGCAATCTAGGCAAAATTAGGGATTTGGCAAGTAACTGCATCCTGACAAGACTTTCTGTTCCGCAGCTGTCTTTTCGTCAGGGATTCTCGATTCGTCGTCAACTGAAGCTTCGAATACATCGAGATTCAAATTGGTAGAGAAAGGATCATTATGTTCAATGTAGCCTTCTTCCAATATATATCATTGATTTCAAGTTTGTACAGATCTATGGAGTCTTGCCATTTGCAGGCTACCATTCCATCAAATAAATTTGAGCCTTTTTATCCAATTATTTGCACTCTTATTTGTTTCAATTCAACAAATGTTTTGCATGTTTTAATTGATAAAATGTCATTGTTTTAAAACAAAGAATTTTCAAAACTATTGTTTTAAACAAAGTGAACATTCACAATGATGAAAGGATACTTAAGAACTTCTCAGTGCTCTCCCGAGGGTGGCATGATTTCCAACAGGAAAGACGATTGTTCATACTCCTGGCTTGGTTTGTATCCTTTTCTCCAGATTTTGTTGTTAGGGGTTACTCCCCAAGCAGAGATTGCTGTTAGGGTTGTTCCCTAAGCAGAGCTCCTGTTAATATTTTGATTCCCAGAGCAGAGTGTTTGTTGAAGACTCAGTTGCTTCTCCAGCAATAGTCTCTCCTCAGCATGGTTGTTTCCCTTTTCAGAGGATTTTGTGGTCAGTGGTTTGAAGCCCGGTACCCCGTCACTCCCTAGTGCAGTTGCCAGCGGAGTTGTCTCTATCCTCAGCGCAGTCGATTTCCTTTCGGGAAGATTCGGTAAGTTGGTGGGTTGACACCCGGTACTTTACCCTTCTCCTCGAAGTCGTCAGCAGAGTTGTTCGCTCTCCATCAGAGTGCTTAATCTCGCCAGTAGAGCAGTGTTTATTGTTCCTACTCAGCGGTTGTTTGGGTTTTTCTGGAAGATTTAATGGTTGATTGGGTTGATATCCCAACATTTCATCCAGTTCTCCCAGCTTGGTCTGCAGAGGAGTTGTTGTGGAAGTTTTACCTGTTGAAAGCTCCGTATCCCAGAGAGGTCGGTTGGTGGCCTATCACCCAGAGATTTGGTTGATTTCCTGATGCTTTTGATCCCCCAAGTAGGGTGGCTTGTTGCAGAACCTATTTGTGTAATCTTTTCTCTTCCAGTGGGTTGTTCCCCTGTGAAGTCCTTTCGGATACGCTTTCATAGCGGTGAGCTTTTTGATACTGGAATCCCCTGCAGATACCTCGGGATTACTCTCCTTCCCCAACAGATTTGTCTTTTGTGGCTGTTTCTGCCTGTTGTGACTTTCTGTACCCTGGTTGGGATTTTTGCTGATCCATAACTCAGAGATTCTGTGATATCTCTTGTTTTGCCTCCCCGCAGATCTTTGCTTTTTAGCATAGGGATCTCTGGCAGATTGGCTTTCCAGTTGGTTTTTCCCCTGGAAGTATAGTACCGGGCGTGTGATTCCTGGACCTGGTTGTGTTAGATATGTCTGTTTTGTCAACATTCATCAAACATAAACCATGCATATTCATGCATATTCATAAACATTCAGATATTCATATTGCATTTTTGCCATATATCTTTTGTTTGTTGTTCTCCTGCTATGGGTGATATAGATCTCTTTGTAGATCTCCTTAAGCAGATGTCGGGTGGTTAATCTCTCCATATAGAGTCAGCCCATAAGCAGAAAGTGTCTGTCTTTTTCTTCTGCAGTTCCCCACTGAGATACGTCCTCGTGGATAACGGTTTCTTCCGTTTCCTCCCAACACATATATTGGGATGAATTGTTCCTTTTGAGTTATATCCTCAGTAGGACGAATCTTGATTCAGTCTGTCTTTTCGGATCGATCCCGAATTGGCGGTTTGTCAACTGTTCTTGTGCTTCCCTGTGGAATAAATGAATGAACTGCCTAGTAACCGGCAATAATTCTTTTATCCCCAGCGGAGTTTTGTGGGCCTCTACCCAGTAACCCGTAGTCGTAAGTCCTATGTTCTTGCTTCTTGGCGGAATTTGTGGTTATATGCCTTTTATTCCTCAGCAAGAGTTGTTGGTTTTCTACCCGGTAGTCGGTAGTCGTAAATCCTGTTTGCCTGCTCTCCAGCAGAGTTTGTGGTTTGTTATAAACCCTATTTTTGTGCCCGTGCGGATTTGTGATTCTTCCCATCCCCACGCGGAGTTGTTGGTTTTCTACCCAGTATTCGGTAGATGTAAACCCTAATTCGTGATTATCCCCACCAGAGTATTGGCTACTACCCCGTATTCGGTAGTCGTAAGTCCTATCTCCTTTCCCCTATCAGAGGTAATCTTTGTGGTTCGTTCTGGTTGATGGTGGATGTTGTGCTGTTGTGGTTTTATCCCCAACAAAGTTTGCGTTTCCCTGTGGAATAAGTTGAATAAGTGCTCAGTATTTGGCCTCCATTCACCTTGTCCCCAGTGGAGCCTGTGGTCTTCTACCCCGTATTCGGTAGTTGTAAATCCTTTCGCGGTTTTTCTCCCCATCGGAGTTTTGTACCTTGTGGTACAGTTGGATAATTGCCGGATGCTTGCAATTTTTATCCCAGCCAGATTTTTGGTCTTCTACCCCGTATTCGGTAGTTGTAAACCCTAATTTCTCCCCTTTGCAGAGTTAACCTTGTCGTTCATCCTAACCGATGATGGTTACTCCTTGTGGTTATCTTCATTCAATATTCGATGTTGATATTACCTTTTTGCTTGTGGATAATTGCCGTTTGCTAGCAATTGTATCCCCAACAAGTTGTCTTCTAGATCATTGCCGTATGCTTGCAATGTTATCCTTCGAAGTCGCCAGTGGGTCTTTTCACCGTTTGCTAGTGATTTGTTCCCTGGATCATTGATTGTTTATCAATGCATCCCCAGCTAGTTCTTGTGGGTAATTGCCGGATGCTTGCAATTCATCCCCAGTTGAGTCGCTTTTCATTTACCCGTTTGCTTGGTAATGATTGTTGCTCCCTTTGATTGGTCATCATTATATACCTAGTTTGGTATCCCGATGTCTTTCTTTTCGGTCGATTTATCCTTTGTTAACCCAGTAACCGGTTGTGGATAATCTTCCATGCGAGTATGTTATCCACGTTCCGACGGTAATGGATAATATATCTCATGCACTCTTCAGTCGAAGCCTTGTGTGTTTCCCCGGTCGAGTAAGATTCGTTATTTCCCTTTTGTGGAATCGAATATCTTGTTGTTGGATAATTACCGGATGCTTGCAATTTATCTCTTTGGGTTGTCTTTCGTTTACCCGGATGCTTGGTATCGATTGTCTCTCTTTTCGGTTGATCACTTATTATATGCCCTAACCGGTATCTCTGGTGTCTCTTCCTTTTCGAGTGTATTATTCACGGTCTGCCGGTAATGAATAATATATCTCATGCACTCTTTGGTTGGAGTCCTTTGTTGGTCTTCCCCAGTAGAGTAAGATTCGTATTCTTTGTAGAATCGAATATCCATCCTTTAACCAGTTTGTGTTCGGGATGATGAGTGTTTTGGCAGTAAAAACCAATCCACGTTTTCGGTAGATCACCTATTATATACCCAGTAACTGGTATCCTCGGTGTTTCTTACCATGCGAGTTTATTATTCACATTCTGACGGTAATGAATAATATATCTCATGCGAGTATTCTATCCACGTTCTGACGGTAATGGATATTATATCTCATGCACTCTTCGGGTTTGTGTCCCCAGTTGAGTAGGATTCGTTTTCCCTTTGTGGATTCGAATGTCCATCCTGTAAGTCGATTTGCTTTTTCAAGCCCTCCTTTCGGATGATGAGTGTTTTGGCATATATATATACCAATTCACGCTTCGGTTGGTCACCTATTATATACCTCGGTATCCATGGTGTTCCTTCCTTTCTGCTCCCTATTATGACATTGGTCCCCTGTGGAGTCAGATTTTCCTGAGTTGATGTACCTTTTTAGGTCTTTCTCAGATATTTGGTTGATTGATATCTCTCACCCTCATACCGGTCTTAGATATTCATTCTTCTTGAGTTTGTTACCCTTATACCGGTAACACCTCATCTTGTTACTTTTCCCCGTGAGAGTCTTTTTTGTTAAACCTTCTCCAGTGGAGTTTCCTGTGGTGATTTTTACCCCTTTGCTATATTGGCGTTTTCCCCAATATATGCATTTTCCCCGTCAGGGAGGTTCTTTGTGAATCTTTTCCTTGGTCCGAGTCCGGATTTTCATCCGAAGTATCCTTTGTGGATAGTTTGAGTCAGCTTGTGTTTTTCCAACGGATGTATGTTCCTTTGGAGATATTCTTTTCCCCAGTGTGAGTCCTTTACCTCCCCAGTGAGGTCTCTATTCCGGTCGTGTCTTGTTCACGCTGTGTCAGTTTTGTTTTTCCCCAAATCAGGGTCGTGTCCTGCTCACGTATTCTTTTTCCTTTTATCCCTATAAGAGTCCTGTTAAAGTCTTTGTTCCTGGTGAGTGTACTACTCCGATGGATCGTCTTTTCTTCTGTGCGAACCATATCCCCACAGAGTTTGTGTCTTTTGCATGCATACATCCGCATCATGAGGTCTCTTAGGGACCAAAATTTGTCTCATTACTATTATTTAAGCCCATTCTACCGCGTCGAGATGAAGATTTCTAACCTTCACTTCTCCGGCTAGAATGAACTTAAATAGGGGCATCTGTAAGACCCCAATTTTGTCCCTAAGATCCCTCATGGCATCATATCATATCATATCATTGCCTCAAGGATCATTGTGCACCTTTGCTTCCCTCCTTGTGGGTGGGCTATCTTGTGAGTGTGATTCTTGATCACCAAGCATGTTTAGCATTTGTATATCATTGCTTTTCATTTGTTTACTAACCAAAAGTACAAAAATATTGTCATCTAACCTTGTTACTTGCAGATGAAACAATTAGGTCAAGACAGACAAAGATAGCCATTAAGCCATAGATGGTGGCCATTCTGAAGAATTTGGGCACCATGATCATTCATAAGAGGTTCATATAAGTTGTGATATCATTTGGAATCAAGATCTCAAGTGGTAGAGGCTTGAAATTCATCAGAACATGGCTCAGTCAACCAAAACCCTAGCAAAGTCAATTGTGGTCAACTGTGCATTTAATCAGGGATTTGATGGTGGGAAATGGTTTGAGAGACCTCATTCATGTCCATACAAGCCTTATATTACATGTCAAAGATCAACATTGAAGGATTTGAGGTCAGACAAAAAGTTGCCAAAAATAGTAAGTGACCTGTAATTTCAAACTGCCAAAAATGGAAAGGTCTTCTCCTCAACTTTACATCATCAAGCAAGCTCCAAATCAAATTTTGTTCAACATGAAAGTTGAAGATCTTGCTCTCACCTTTTCAAAAAGTCCAAGAACATCAATTTCTCATTTGTGGTTGGCAAATTATGATCAAATCATTGTCAAGAAATTTTGGACTTCAACAAGGCATAACTTTTGCATCAAATGGCCAATTCATGTGATTCTTTTTTGAGCAAATTTCTTTTGATCCCCTCTATTCAAATCATTCATTACATTTCATCAAAAATTATCACATAAAAAGTGCATTTTTCAAGTGAATTGATTTTGAATTTTGGGGGGAAAAAGTGATTTTGAAAAGTATGCACAATTTTCACTCCAAACCAATTGCAATGGCTTTAAAACAGAATTTTGGACTTGCTGCAATTGAATTTCGCACTGTTCCATTGGCACATGATCATAAGGGTGGTTTTGACATTTTGGCATAACATGCTTATTTCACTTAATCCATTTACATTTTGCTAATCATGTTTAACAAACTTGATTAATAGGAAGTATAAAACCCTAATCATAACAGAATTCTGCATCAACATTCACAATTTCAGATCCAAACTCATTTTCATCTCAAATTCTCTCAAATTTTTCTCAACTTCTTCCATCGATTTTCATCATTTTTCTTGCTTGCTCCTTGCTCTAATCATCATATGCAGGCATTGTGAAGATCTGTTGAAGAAGAATTGTGAAGAATTCTTGAAGATCGTGGCTGTTGAAAGTTGAAGATTCACATGGCAGTTGGAGATTTCTGCGAATTCAAGTTGTGTTGAGCTGAAGTTTTGCTTCCATACATCCTCCCAAGCATCATTGAACATCTGTTTTCATCTTCCAGGCATTGAGGAGCACGAATCCAGCTGCTGCATCATCATCAAGGTAAATTTCGATCGTGCCAATTCTTGAAATCTTGATGTGGTTCTTGTAGAGCATTCTGCACTTTAGATCTAGTGTTTTCATTGAATATTAAGGAAGTTATGATGATTTGAATGTTGATTGTTAGAATTTGTTTTGCTCGATTCATGTGATATAGTTAGAATTAATTTAAATTGAAGCGGGATTAGTGATGTGTGATGCAAGATGATTCGATCCATATAATTTTCATGCATTTCTGTGACAAAAAGTTCATGATGATGATGAACATGATGAAGATGATGATGAACACTAGGTTTCGTTTCCAGAATTCTTCTTGATCTGCCTAGCCTTTAGTTTTGCATGAGTTTTGTGTTTGTGCGCCATGTGACCAGCGGTAGCGTGCCACCTCACTTAATGAAACGCAACGTTTCATTAAGTGAGCGCCATATTTGAAATCCTCAGCGGTTCGATTCCGCTCCATAGCATTCATATGTTTTGCCTCTTGCATTTTTTTCCAATTGTGCATATCATGTTAACATGCTTCCTTCCACATTTTTTTTTATTTTTTCTTCACATTGAAAAAATCATAACTCTCTCAATAATAATCCAATCGACATGAGATTTTTTATGCCATGATCCTCACCATGTCTTCTATTTTTTGATGATTTTTAATGAATTTGTGCACGGTTGGAAAAAATAATTGCCTAGGGTTTGTTCTTGCTTATGCATTCATGTACCTGGCTTGCCATTTCATTTGTGAAATCATGATGGTTGATCCAAAATTATTGAAATTTTACATGTACAATCTAGACTCATTCCTGGTAATTTTGGTATATAGTTTGTGATTTTTGCATTTCTGGATTGGGAGATATGAGCTGATCATTGGAGGTGTGACAATGTATGTCACACCACTTCTTATTCATGTTGCTGATTTTATTTACCATGCCATTCATTTGCCAATTGCTCTGAATTTTTGCATGATGACACTTCTGGTTGCCTAGTTTGAGCATGATTTTTTGTAGAATTTTGGAAGGCATTTTCAATTTGTTTGAGAATTTCTCCCCTGTTTGACCAATTGTGAACCTTTTGTGAGTCATGATATCATATGATTTGTGAAATCCTTGGTGTTTATTGGATGGACCTAAAACTTGGCATGTGTATTATAGACATCTTGAAGGTTGCCATGGCTTTGGTTTCATTCATTTATCATGTTTGGTTTCTGTTTTATGCTTACTTGAAGTTGATGCTTGATTTGGTGCCTTGTATGAGCTTGTTTGAACATGCTATGACTTAGGGATTTTAATTGACTTGCTTCCCTTCATCCAAATGCCATGATTTTTGGTGTGTTGCTCATTGAATGTGTTCTGTTTAAGCATGATTTTTCTTGGAATTTATTGAGCCATGTTTGATTTGATTTGAAGTGTTCATTCTGTTTACTCCAATGTGATTCACATTTGCACACTTTGACATGTTTTGCTTGTGAAATGGATTTGGTGCATAGTTTTGATATGAGACCAATTGGAATTTGTTCTTATTTGATTAATCTTGATTTTGGTCAACTTTCATGTTCTGTTTTGGTTTATTTCTCCTCTTTTGACCCTAGGCCTTGTCCTAGTGGTCTTGCTTCTCATGTTTGAGTTTGATTTTCAGGTTAAGAAGCAAATGCTTTAAGGAGATTAATTCAAGTTGGTTGAGTTTGATTTATTGGATTGTTATGAACTAACTTGGTTTGTTTTGTAGGATGCCTCTAGCTCATTTGACTTGAGCTTGTGCTTTGCACATGTGATTGATTGTATTGACTGTTGGTTCTTATCTTGTCTGTTTTGACTTAGTGATTGGTATACTTATTATATTTGATTGATTTCAGGTACCTTAGTTGCTATAGTTCCATTGTGAACTTGCTTTTGCTTTGCTTGATAGCATTAGCCTTGAGGTATAACATCTTCTTCTTCATGTAGTCTGGAAGACCTGGCTTGTTACTTAGCCAGGCACCTGTCTGAAGTCCTCCTTAAGAGGCAATGTTTGTGATTGTTTATCTTTGTCCCCAAGCAGGAAAAGTCCTTTTGATAAGGCAATTGGTAGATAGAAGAGATGTGTAGTCCATCTCCTACTATTCTGTGTGTCTTCCCTTTGCTCACATTACATGTTGTAGCATTGTGGATCCTAACCCAAGATCTATAGAGTCATTAACTTGTGGAGAGAGTTCCAACTTTCTGAACTCCCACACCTTCTATCATTTGAAGCTCTCCCTGACCAGGGATAAGAGCATGAGGCACACCCCTCATATCCTTTCATCTGCTTCACCTTAACCCTCAATGTTAAGGTTAAGAGCACCACTTACCCCATTCCAGTTGACTTTAAAGTCTAACCCTTGCTTGAGCCTAATTGCTTGGTTATAGTGTGTGCTAAATGACTTTGTTTGATTGATTGTTTTATTCATATGTACATGTTTGTTTGCATGCCTTTGTGCATTTATCACCATTAATGGTTCATTATTGCATGATCATCATTTCATATCTTTGTGACTTGTTTGAGATTGCCCATTGAGGAATCAACTATAAGTCCATTCATTGGCTATTGATCCTATGACTTGGAAGGGATAGAGTGTAAGACCATTTCATTGGCCACTCATGTCCTCTTAGCTTTGTGCTTCTGTTTGTTTGTTGTATGTGAGGATGCAATTATAAGTCCATGTTGTTGGCATTTGCTTTCCCATGATCATCTGTTGGAGATTAGAGTAAGCCCAGATAGATTGGCATCTGACATCCATCTTTTTGTTTGTGTTTGCTGTGTGAGGATGCAATTGTAAGACCATGTTGTTGGCCTTTGTACTCTTATGATCACCCTTTAGAGATTAGAATAAGTCCAGATAGATTGGCATCTGATATCCATGTTTTGTTTTGTTTTGTGAGATTGGAGTAAGTCCATTTATTGGCATCCAGTATCATTGTTTTGTTTTAGGAGATTGGTGTAAATCCATTGATTGGTATCCGGTATCCGCCTTTGTTTGTGAGATTGGTATAAGTCCATTGATGGCATCCGGTATCACCTTGCCTTTTATTTTGCTTGCTTGTTTTGTTTCCTATTCCAAAGGACACACTTGAATCATCTTCTATATGATTTCAAGAGGTGAACTTCTAGGAAGTTTTACACTCCTTCATCCACACCCTTTTGTTTCAAAACTCCCTTTTCACTTGTTGATCTTTTAAAACTTGTAAATACATGTTGTGCAAACATTCTCATCTCTTTTCAAATTAGAAACCTGGACCTTAAGTCCTTGACTTTTCAAACTCCATTTCATAATACTTCTCCGAATTGAATCCTAATCATACTTTAACCATACTTTGTGAATACTCCTAATCAATTAACTTCACCCATTCAATTGTTTTGGTGGCTTTGTCCATTGTTGATATGTTTTCATGCATTAGCCATAGGTTTCAATTACCATAGTGGTTGATGTAAATCTTACCTTGTCCTTAGTGAGTTGATTGTAAGTCTTCCATACTTATTATAGGGTTAACCCCTCACTAGTATGTTGAAGCCGTCCTCGCATGGTGGATTGTTGATTCAGGTTGAGTTTTCTCCCATTGGTAATGAAAAGCCTTAGAGCTCTTGTTTTAAATTGAACCCACTGATAATTTGGAAAGCTTTTAGCCAAACTACGGCGTTTTGATCCTTACCTTTGTATGGAAAGGGACGTAGGCAACGGGTTCATCCGTTCAAACACAAAAATAATAAAAATGTACATTCTTTTCTCATCTTCCCATTCATGTTTGCACAATATGTCATAAACAAATAAACATTTTCATTCAACAAGTGTGAAAAGGGCTCCCTAGGAGTACCTAGGACGTGATGGGTGCCTAACACCTTTCCATTGCGTAATTTACCCCTTACCCAGACTCTCTGATCTTTTCATTAGTTTTCTACGTGTAAAACTTCTTAGGCTTTTGTTCGGTTTTTAGCCAATCCTTTGGATAAATAAAAGTGCGGTGGCGACTCGATTTCTTTGTATGCTTTGCTTATGGTTTAATCAATAAATCATATAGCGACGAATACACCGCTACAGTACGTAGGCACAAGTTCGAAGGTCTTGTCAAACACAAAAATATAATAAATGAATTCTTTTCTCATCCCCTCATTCTATTTGATTGTAAACATCATTTTATACAAAATACATATGCACATAAAAAAGGGCTCCCTAGGAGTACCTAAGATACTTTGAGTGCTAACACCTTCCCTCTGTGTAACCAACCCCCTTACTTGTAATCTCTGGCATTTTATTAGTTTTGATTTGAAAACTTCTTACTTTTGGGTTTTGTTCGTACTTTTTCCCTTTTCCCTTGGAAAAAATAAAAGCGCGGTGGCGACTCTTGTTATTTGATGTCTAGCTTATCCATAGCTTGATGATTATGAATTTACCGCTACAGAAATTAAGTGGCTACTCTGCTCGGGAGTAGTCTCCAGTGGGTTTAGCCTACTTTTTTGTGTGTGTATAATTGTATATATGTGATGTATGTATATTTGTATGATATAATTTTCTTGTTGTGCTTGATGATCTCTGAGTGGTGAGATAAGTTCTAACCCGAACTTGAGTGCAATTAAGATAGGAGGATGGTATAGTCATGTTCGACTTGTGTGGAGTAGTCCTTAACAAGTTGGCTTGAGATCCATCTGCTCAGTGAAGACTCTTTTGGATTTGGAAATGTCACACAAGTATTTGTTGTTAGGCATTACTATCTCTAAATTGGGTCCGAGAAGCTGATGACCGTAGAACATTTACCCCTCTTGGGCTATTTAGGACGTAGTGCGGAAACTATTCAAGTGTAGACTAGATAACAGTTGTTACGTGATACTACAATCAGATGAGTTTCTCTTGAGAATATTATGGGTCGATGAGTCAGTCATTTTAACTTGTAATATCCGATAGATCGAATTAAGACTCTGGGAAATTTTTCGAACATGATCTACAGGTTTTATCCTTAGTTCACTCCTTTGGGATGGTTCTTACCTAGACTCCATGCTTGTGACTCACAACAAACCCTTGATTTTTGGTTGATCCAATCAAGTCTTGTCAATATCAATGGAACTTGGGTGTTGATAAGGTGCAAACCATAATACACCAAAATGGATGATTGATCTTGACAATGACTTGATTCATCCCTTGACCTTTGTTTGCTTGCCTTGTGTGTGATCCCTTTTATGTGATTGTTGCATTCATGCATTCATGCGCATCATAACATTCATCACACGAAAATTTCAAGGAACTGAGGTATTGTTTGCAAATATTTTCATACCATGGATTATGGACGAAGGAACACTAAGAAGTACAGTTTCAGATGTTCCGACTTGAAAGAGTTAAGGAAGCTAGCATCTTTTGTATTAGATCCCTTGGACTTCAAACAACGTCATGGGAAGCTTCTGTCTATCTTGTCTGTTGATGTGGTTGAAGGACTTTTGAGTGTATTAATGCAGTTCTATGATCCTCTCTACCGTTGCTTCACTTTTCCAGATTATCAGCTCGTGCCTACATTAGAGGAGTATGCCCATCTCTTGGGGACGCCTGTTTCTAGTAGAATGCCTTTTAGTGGATTGGAAGAGATTCCCATATCTCATCTTATTGCTGAAGCTCTTCACTTGAAGAAGTCTGAGATAGAGGCTCATTGGGTGAAGAAAGGAGGTTTATTTGGGTTTCCATCTAATTTCCTCATCAAGGAAAGTACTGCTTTTTCTCAAGCCAGTAGTGTGGGCGCTTTTGGAGTTATCTTTGTGTTGCTCATTTGTGGATTAGCTTTGTTCCCTAACATTGAGGTTTTATTGATGTTAACGCCATTAGACTTTTCTTGATTGGGAATCCTGTGCCTACTTTGTTGGGTGATATGTATTTCTCTTTGCATCTAAGGAATTCTAAGGGTGGTGGAACTATTGTCTGATGCATTCCTCTTCTGTACAAGTGGTTTATTTCGCACTTGCCTCAGGCACTTGCTTTCGTGGAGAACAAACAATGTCTACGGTGGTCTCAGAGACTTATGTCTCTCACTAATGATGATATAGTTTGGTATGATCCTTCTTTGAGAAGTTTGGAGATTATTGATTATTGTGGTGAATTCTCTAATGTGCCTCTCATTGGTACACAAGGAGGAATTGACTACAACCCTGCTTTGGCTCGTCATCAACTTGGGTTCCCCTTGAGAGACAAACCTAATAACACTTTATTAGAAGGTCTTTTCTATCATGAGGGTAAAGATCCCCAACATTGGAAGCAGAAGATTGTGCATGCTTCACATAATGTGCATAGGAAGGGAAGATCCGAGCTTGGTCCGTGCAACTATGTAGCTTTGGAAGCATACACTCTTTGGGTGAAGAAGAGAGCTTTGGAGTTGAAAATGCCTTATCCTTGTGAGGGACCTATGTCTATGGTTGTGGTTGAGACATTAACTCTCCCTAACCAAGATGTAGAGGAGTTGGAAGACGCACTCGCCATGATGAAGCAAGAGAAAGATATGTGGGAAGAGCGTTTTCTTGCTTTGAGCAAGAAGCATGAGGAGTTGCAGTTGGAGTCTAAGGACAAGGATGCACTTATTGAGCTACTTGAAGACCGAGTAACAAAGAGACAGAGAGAGTCAGAGGTTTCATCTTCTAGCATGCCTCAGCCTTCCGTTGCTTGGAAGAAGATTGTTGATCAGCTTGTCCTCGAGAAGACTCAGATGAAGGCTTCTTTTGAGACCGAGATCCGACACATTCGAAGGAAGTACGCGCCTTCAGCCAGATCTTCTGACTTTGTTGTTAGGGATCCTTAGGATGACTAGTCTCCTTTTCTCTTGAATCTTTTTGGTTTCTGAAGTTGTACTCAGTGTAATCCTCCCAATTACATAAATAAAAAAATATTTTTATGGTCATATAAAATTGTTGCAATTGTTGTTAAGTATATATATATATATATATATATATATATATTATATATATATATATATATATAATATATATATATATATATATATTTGTAAATGATATAGTAAGTTCCTTGAAAATAAAAATAAACAAACAAGCATTGCATTTCATGCATCATTTGCATAAGCAGGTTTCTCTTTCGCCAGATGTCTCATTGGTGTTTCTTTTATGCTTCAGCCAAGCTGACTCATCGGTACAACACTCGCGCCAATCATCTGAGAATCATGGAACGTCTTGAGAAAGAGAACAGAGAATTGAAGGACGAGATCGCTCGACTGACTGTCATGATGGAGTCAGTGCTAGCTGCTCAGAGTCAATCTTCTCCAACGCCCGCAACTCCTCCTCCTCAAAGGAATGTTATTTCAGAGGTGGCTACTTTTACCATGCTTGCTGCTACCGCTCATTTTGCGCCTGCTATGCCTGTCGGATTCCCGTGGGGAATGCCGCCAAATTTCGTGCCGGAAGGCTTTGCGCCTACCTTTGCTTCTATGCCGACATCTAGCCCGGTCATGTCTGTGCCACCTCCCGTTGTGCACACCTTACCTTGTGTAGAGGACACCATTTATCATTCCGAGCCGTCTGAGGGTCTGGATGTTTAGGAGAAATTGGACGAGATGAAGGATCAGTTTCTTGAGTTGCGCAAGGAATTGAAGACGTCGAGAGGTAAGAAAATGGACGAGATGAAGGACTTGTTTGAGAAAAGTGCTGCTGAGTTATGTCTGGTGCCGAATGTGAAGATTCTGGTGAAGTTCAAAGTGCCTGACTTTGAAAAATACAAAGGGAACACATGTCCTCTCAGTCATCTAGTGATGTATGCCCGCAATATATATACCCAAACTGACAACGATCAACTATTGATACAAGACAGTTTGACCAGTGATGCGCTCCGTTGGTATATAGGGTTAGACTGTGCAATCATTCGCACTTTCAACGACTTGGGAGAAGCTTTTGTCAAGCAGTATAAGTACAACATGGATATGGCGCCTGATAGAGACCGGTTGAGGTCTATGTCTCAGAAGGATAAAGAGACATTCAAAGAGTATGCGTAGAGATGGAGAGAATTGGCTGCTCAGATCACTCCTCCTTTAGAGGAGAAAGAAATGACAAAAATCTTTTTGAAGACCCTGAGTTCATTTTATTATGAATGCATGATTTCTAGTGCCCCCAATGACTTTACCGAAATGGTGAACATGGGGATGAGGCTTGAGGAAGGTGTCCGTGAAAGATGTTTGTCAAAGGAGGAAGCATCATCAAGTAAGAGATATGGCAGTAGCTTTAGAAAGAAGAAAGATAGCGAAGCTAATGCAATTTCTAGTGGGAGGTAAAGGGGGCCTCAGATCAGAAGGAATCAACCACCCCGTCAATAGCATCATCAAGTATCTTCAGTCATTCCTATATTCTCGAATATCAAGCAACACCAATTCAGCAACAACAACAACGTCAACATCAACAACCACAACAACGCACAAACACCTACAACAACAACAATACCAGCAATCACCATCAACAAAACTATGAGAGGAAGAAGGTCTCTTTTGACCCGATTTCTATGACTTATGCAAAACTTTACCCATCTTTGGTTCTCAAGAACCTACTCCAACCGAGAAACCCGCCACAAATTCCAGAACCACTTCCATGGTGGTACAAGCCCGAACTCCGTTGTGCTTTTCACCAAGGAGCACCCGGACATGACTTAGAGAATTGTTATCCGCTCAAGTATGAGGTTCATAAGCTGATAAAGAGTGGAATGATGTCCTTTGAGGATCGTGCGCCCAACGTGAAAGCAAATCCATTGCCCGCTCATGGGAATTCTTCTATTAATATGGTGGACGGTTGTCCTGGAGATTTTAAAGTGTTTGATGTTCGTTTCATCCGAAGGTCTTTGGTGATGATGCATAAGGACATTTGTATGGTGAGTGATTGTGAGCATGACCATGACGGTTGTGCTATCTGCAGTGTCAACCCGAGAGGTTGTGAGGTTGTGAAAAGGGACATCCAGCGATTGATGGATGAAGGCATGATTCAAATTATTCAATCCCGTCATGTAGATGACGATGTGAATGTCATAGTGCTAGTTTTCAAGAATCCCGAGAGGGTGGTGATTCAGTATGATAGCAGTAACAGTAACAGCGTCAGCAACAAATCGGTATCGTCGTTGGTTATACGGTTAGCGGGTCCAGTCCCGTATTCATCCAATAAAGTTGTTCCGTATCAGTACAATGCGACAACGATGAAGGATGGTCAAGAGGTCCCATTGCCTACAACCAGTTCTGTAGTAAGTATTGTTGATGTTACCGAGGTGACCCGTAGTGGTCGTGTGTTTGGGCCGGTGTTCCCAAAAGACAAGGAAGATTCAACTTTCGGTAAAGAGGTGGATGTGCCTGCTATAGATCCGGTTAATGCTTCAAAGTGTAAGTATGGTGAATCCAGCAATTTGAAGGCTAATGATGATGATGAGGTACTTCGTATGATCAAGAAGAGCGAGTTCAATATGGTGGAGCAGCTGCTCCAAACCCCCTCAAAAATTTAAGTACTGTCTCTGCTTATGAAATCATAAGCGCATAGAGAAGCACTACAAAGGGTTCTTGAGCAAGCATTTGTGGAACATGATGTTACGGTGGATCAGTTCGATCATATTGTGGCTAACATCACTTCCTGCAACAATCTCAGTTTCTATGATGAAGAACTCCCTAAGGAAGGTAGGAATCATAATCTGGCTTTGCATATTTCTATGAATTGCAAAGATGATGCTTTGTCTAATGGGCTTGTTGACACCGGGTTGTCACTGAATGTGCTTCCGAAGTCAACTCTGTTGAAGTTGACATATCAAGGAGCGCCTATGAGGTATAGTGGTGTAATCGTCAAAGCTTTTGACGGTTCATGCAAAACAGTGATAGGTGAAGTGGACCTTCCAGTGAAGATAGGTCCGAGTGATTTTCAGATTACTTTTCAAGTAATGGATATCCACCCGGCCTATAATTATTTATTGGGAAGGCCATGGATCCACGAGGCGGGAGCTGTTACCTCCATGTTGCATCAAAAGCTCAAATTTGTGAAGAATGGAAAGCTTGTTATTGTTGGCGGGGAAAAGGCGTTGTTAGTTAGCCACATGTCATCTTTCTCTTACATTGAAGCTGAGGATGAGGTTGGAACTCCGTTCCAAGCCTTATCTATTGCTGAAGAAAAGAGAGTTGGGGCACATATGTCCTCATTGAAAGATGAAAAGAAGATTGTTGAAAAAGGCTATGTTGACCAATGGGGGCGCATGGTAGAGGTCTCCGACAACAAAGGTAGAACCGGTTTGGGATTTCAGCAAGGTTCATCAAATGCAAGGTCTGAGGATATGCAACTTAGCTTCCTTAGCAGGGGATTCATTCATGGAAATGAACAACACTTAGCTGTTGTGCTAGAGGATGACGAAGAGGAAGTATGCACCAATTTTGCGACGCATGGAAAGGCTTGCAACAATTGGACTGTTGTTGATATTCCTGTTATTTTGCATCGATCTAAGTGATTGCTTTCATATGTTTTCAAAAATCCTTCTCCTATGCCTAAGGGAGAAGTGAACATTATTTGGGCATTTTGAAATTGATCATTAATAAAATTAATTATATTCATCCACATCTATGATGTTTTATTTTTACTTTTTGCATTATTCTGAAAATGGTAATCACAAAAAACATAAATAAATAATATAATTGTCCATTTGCATAATATTTGGTCACAAATCCACTTCTCTAAAATTAAAATATCAAATCATTATGCAGGTTGGTTTCTAACCCCACTGAATACAATGATCCTTCTCCTTCTCCAAATTTTAAATTTGTTGTGTTTGATGCCGAGGAGGAAAGTGATGAAGAAGTGAGTGATGAATTATCTCGTCTTCTTGAGCATGATGAAAAGACCATTCAGCTGTTCGAAGAGCAAATTGAGTTAGTTAACTTGGGTTCCGAGGATGATGTGAAGGAAGTCAAGATTGGGTCTCGAATGTGTCCAGATGCTAAGAAGGGGTTGATTGATCTTCTTCGAGAATATTCAGATGTGTTTGCTTCGTCCTATCAAGACATGCCTGGTTTGGATTCTGAGATTGTGGAGCATAGATTGTCGTTGAAGGCAGAATGCCCGCCAGTCAAGCAGAACTTAAGGAGAACGCATCCTGATATGGAAGTAAAGATCAAAGAGGAAATGCAGAAGCAGATTGATGTCGGTTTCCTTGTGACCACTGAGTATCCACAATGGGTGGCGAATATTGTGCCTGTGCCGAAGAAAGATGGAAAAGTTAGCATGTGTGTCGATTATAGAGATTTGAATAAAGCCAGTCTGAAAGATGATTTCCCTCTGCCACACATTGATATGTTGGTAGACAATACTACTAAGTTCAAAGTCTTTTCGTTTATGGATGGATTTTCCGGATATAATCAGATCAAGATGGCACCCGAAGATTTGGAGAAGACCACATTCATTACACCCTGGGGAACATTCTGTTATAGAGTGATGCCTTTAGGTTTAAAGAATGCTGGTGCAACTTACCAAAGAGTAATGACTACTCTTTTTCATGATATGATGCATAAAGAGATTGAAGTTTATCTCGATGACATGATTGCTAAATCAATTGGTGAAGAGGAACATCTTGAGCAATTGTTGAAGTTATTCCAACATTTGAGGAAATACAAACTCCGCTTGAATCCCAATAAATGTACTTTTTGTGTTCGTTCTAGTAAATTGTTGGGCTTTATTGTCAGCGAGAAGGGTATTGAAGTTGATCCTGCCAAGGTCAAAGCAATACAAGAGATGCTTGCGCCGAAAACTGAGAAGCAACTCAGAGGTTTTCTCGGCCGCTTGAATTATATCTCAAGATTCACTTCACATATAACTTCCACATGTGCGCCTATATTCAAGCTTCTTCGGAAAGATCAGTCTTGTGATTGGACCGAAGACTACCAGAAAGCTTTTGACAGTATCAAAGAATATCTACTTGAGCCTCCGATTTTGTCTCCACCTGTGGAAGGAAGACCATTGATAATGTATTTGACTGTGCTTGAAGATAGTATGGGTTGTGTTCTAGGTCAACGAGATGAGACTGGAAAAAAGAATTTGCAATTTACTACCTCAGTACGAAGTTCATCGACTGTGAGACTCGGTATTCTATGCTTGAGAAGACTTGTTGCGCATTGGCTTGGGCTGCTAAGCGTTTGCGTCAGTATATTTGAATCATACCACTTGGTTGATATCCAAAATGGATCCAATCAAGTATATATTTGAGAAGCCTGCTTTAATTGGGAGAATTGCCCGTTGGCAGATGTTATTATCAGAGTATGATATTGAATACCGATCTCAGAAAGTGATCAAAGGTAGTATCTTGGCTGACCATTTGGCTCACTAACCGATTGATGATTACCAGTCAGTGCAGTATGATTTTCCTGATGAAGAGATCTTATACTTGAAAATGAAGGATTGTGATGAACCATTGCTTGAAGAAGGGCCAGAACCTGGTTCCCGTTGGGGCATGGTATTTGATGGAGCTATTAATCAGTATGGTAATGGCATTGGGGCGGTGATTATTACTCCTCAAGGCACACACTTCCCATTTACAGCTAGATTGACTTTCAAGTGTACAAACAACATGGCAGAATATGAAGCTTGCATTATGGGGCTCGAAGAGGCCATTGATCTCAGAATCAAGCATTTAGATGTCTTCGGAGATTCAACTTTGGTTGTGAATCAGATCAAAGGTGAATGGGAGACGAATCAACCCGGTTTAATACCATATAGAGATTATGCGAGGAGGATTTCAACTTTCTTTACCAAGTTTGAATTTCATCATATCCCTCGAGATGAAAACCGGATGGTAGATGCTCTTGCAACGTTGGCGTCAATGATTGTAGTGAAATATTGGAATGAATCTCCCAATTTGACTGTGATGCGTCTTGATAGACCAACTCATGTGTTTGTTATTGAAGAGGTCAAAGATGAGAAGCCCTGGTATTATGACATCAAATGTTTCCTTCAAAGTCAGATTTACCCGTCTAGGGAGTCTTTGAAAGATAAGAAGACTTTAAGGAGATTATCCGACAATTTCTACCTTAATGGAGAGGTATTGTACAAGAGATACTTCGACATGGTTCTGCTCAGATGCGTGGATAGACACGAAGCAGACTTGTTGATGACTAAAGTGCATGAAGGTTCCTTTGGTACTCACTCCAACAGACATGAAATGGTGAAGAAGATGTTGCGAGCAGGTTACTATTGGCTGACAATGGAATCTGATTGTTGCAAGTTTGTGAAGGAATGCCACAAGTGTCAAATATAGGCAGATAAGATTCATGTTCCTCTGACACTATTGAATGTTATTTCTTCCCCATGGCCCTTCTCCATGTGGGGAATTGATATGATTGGAATGATTGAGTCCAAAGCGTCGAATGGACATCGTTTCATTTTGGTGGATATTGACTACTTCACAAAGTGGGTTGAAGAGGCTTCGTATGCGAATGTAACCAAGCAAGTTGTTGTAAGGTTTATCAAGAATCACATTATATGCCGATATGGTGTGCCAACTAAGATCATTACTGATAATGGATCTAACATGAACAATAATATGATGGAAGCTCTTTGTAAAGGCTTCAAGATTGCACACCATAATTCTTCCCCCTACAGACCCAAGATGAATGGGGATGTTGAAGCTGCAAACAAAAACATTAAGAAGATTATTCAGAAAATGGTTATGACGTATAAGGATTGGCATGAGATGCTCCCATTTTCTTTGCACGGGTATCGTACATCCATCCTCACTTCAACAGGGGCAACCCCTTTCTCTCTTGTATATGGTATGGAAGAAGTGCTCCCCATAGAGGTTGAGATTCCGTCGTTGCGTGTGCTCATGGAAGCCAAGTTGACTGAGGTTGAATGGTGTCAGACCAGGTTTTATCAGTTGAATTTGATAGAAGAGAAGAGATTAACTGCCATGTGTCATGGTTAGTTATATCAGTAGAGGACGAAGAAAGCTTTTGATAAGAAGGTCAGACCTCGGGTGTTCAGAGAAGGTGACCTTGTGCTCAAGAAGATTTTGTCGTTCAAACCAGATTCTAGGGGAAAATGGACTCCTAATTATGAAGGCCCATATGTTGTTAAGAGAGCCTTTTCAGGCGGTGCATTGATTCTTACAATGGATGGTGAAGAGTTCACTCGTCCTGTGAACGCGGATGCAGTCAAGAAATACTTCGCCTAAAAAGAAAAGAACAGCTCACTAAGTTGAAAACCCGAAAGGGCGGCTTAGGCAAAAAAGAGCGTCTCGGTGGACTGAAAACCCGAAAGGGAAATCCAGGCAAAAATTAGAGACATAAAAAAGAAAGGAAATTTATCCCGATAAATTGAGTACCCCGCCTTAGGGCAATTTATGCAAAATTAGGGATTATGGAAAGTAACTGCATTCTGTTGATCTTCAATTTTGGAGAAAGCTTTGTTGAGCACAAGGGTTGACGTCGATTCATCATCCCCGGTAGCGGTCGAAAGCACAACGGATATCAAGAGTTGGTAGAAGGATTAGCGGTCAATTGTATTCAATGTAACCCTTTTCCATATAAATTGCCATTTTCAACTTTGTAAAGATCTATGGAGTCTTGTCATTTACAGACTGCCATTCTATTAAATAAAGTTTAGCTTTTACCCAATTGTTTCTACTCTTATTTATTTCAGCCAAATAGTTTCAAATTTTATTATGATCATTTTTTGAAATTAAAATTTTAATCAAAATCATTTTCTTAGACATGTAAAAGCAAGAATTTTTCAGAGGCAGTTTTAAAGAAATATCAACAGCATTTCGAAAAACAACAAGTCCTAAGTACGGAGCATTAATGGTTCCCTCAAACAGATAACACTTCAGGTATCCTTAGCCGAGTTTGTTGGTCTAGTTCCCCTGCGGAGTGTTTGATCCCCAGCGGAGCTTTTGTACTTTTCCCATCTGAGTTGGTTGATTTAGTCCCAGGAAGAATTTGTGTGTTCCTCAGCAGGGTTGCTTTTCTGTTTTGATCTTCAGCAGAGTAAGATCGTTTTCCCCGGTAGATCGTGTTGGTTTCTTCACCAGTAGCCATCTGACTCACTCCCAGTTAGAGTTTCCTCCTGGTTTCTGAGCAGCTATTTGTGTTTATCCTTTGTATGGTTGTCTCCCATTTGATATGGTGTTGACCTAAGATTCCTTGTAGATTCGATAACGTTTCCTTTTCTTAGCAGATCTCCTCATTCCCCGGATAATGTTGAGCCTTTGGGATGTTGATTCCCCTGTTCTCCGGCAGTTGTATCCCGATGTTGTGGATTGACCGAGGACTGCACTGATGATTCAAATTTTTGTGGCACCTTTGTATCCTTTGCGATCGTTTTGTCATCATAATCATCATGCATATACATATACATATACATATACATATACATATACATATACATATACATATAATTTCGTAATTACATATTTTTGCATAATCATATTTGATTGATTCATTGTCTGAGATTCTTGTTCTTTGTTATGGCGGTACTTTATCCCCATACAAATCTGGCGTCTGGCCTCCTTCAATTGTAGAGTGTCAGCCCCCTTAAGCAGAAAGATTTTAACCTTTCTCCTTTCCCCACTGAGTTATTTCCATGATGATGATCATTGTTTTAGTTTCCTCCCCAATTGATTACCTGGATGGAATTATTCCCCTTGAGCTATATCCTTATTGGGTCGAGTCTTGATTGACCTTTTCTTTCTAGATCTCAACTAGATAGATGTTTCTGGTCCCCTGAGAGCCTATTACTCAGTAACTGGTAATATTCTTCTCATGTTTTTCACTTTTTCCCAATACTCGGCAAGAGTAACTTTTTCTCCTCAGCAGATTCGTTTTCACGTTTCCCGAAGAAGTATATCCTTGATATGTTCATCCTAACCGGTGACGGATATCTTTCTTCCCCTGCTTGAGTCTATCCTTGATATGTTCATCCTAACGGATGACGGATATTCTCATCTTTGGTATTCTACCCAGTAAAAAGGTAGTTGTAATCCCTATTTTATTCCCCAGAGGGTTGATCCTTGATATGTTCATCCTAACCGATGACGGATTTCCTCCTCTTTACGGTTTTCTACCCAGTAACTAATAGTTGTAAATCCTGCTCTTCCCCTCAACAGAGTCTATCCTTGATATGTTCATCCTAACAGGTGATGGATTTTCTCTTTTGATGGTCTTCTATCTATTATCCGATAGATGTAATCCCTACTTTTAGTTCAGTTGGTTTATCCTTGATATATTCATCTTAACCGATGACGGGTATCCTCCTTGACAATTCCCATGCAAGACTATCCTTGATATGTTCATCTTAACCGATTACGGATTTTCTTTCCTTTGAGTCTATCCTTGATATGTTCACCTTAACCGGTGACGGGTATTCTCATCTTTGGTTTTCTACCGAGTAACTGATAGTTGTAAATCCTATTTCTGCAGTTTTCCCCAGCAAGGTTATTCTTACCCAGTAACCGGTAATGAATATTCCATTTTGTAGGTTCCCAGCGAGTCATCCTTGATATGTTCATCCTAACCGATGACGAGTGTCTTCTCTGTCATACTTTATTATCTCCTTACCCAATAGCAGGTAGTGGATAATGAATTTCTGCTCATCCTGTGTTGAAGTTTATTTATTCCCCCAGTTGAGTTAAGTGCGCTTTTCCTTAGTGAAATCGCTTTTCCCTACATTGATTCAAGAACTTCAGTTTTATCCTGATCTACTTGTAATCCCCTGCAGATGTTTTGTTCCCCCGGTTGAGTCTTTCCATTTTATGGAATTCCTCTAGTCCCCCAATTTTTAAGTCGTAGCCTGGCCTACGCGTAACCTTTTATCCCCCGGAGTCTCTGTCTCCCCAGTGAGTTTTCCTTACGGAATGCATTACACTCCTGCGGATTTTCGGTCTCTCTGATTTCTTTTCCTTTGTGGCAACATTTCCCCACAAAGAATTTGCTTTTTTACATTCATATCATATGTATCATGAGGTCTTTTAGGGACCAAAATTTGTTTCTATATGTTGTTATTTAAGCCCATTCTACTGAGTCGATGCAAAGATTTTAACCTTCACCTCTTTAGTTAGAATGTGCTTAAATAGGGGAAGCTGTGAGACTCCGATTTTGACCCTAAGATCCCTCATGCAATTTCATCATATGCATTAGCATTGGGATCACACTTTGGCATCCTCCTTACCCCTTTGTTCATTGGGTTTGTTTTGGGAGAGATCACCAAGCACCATGTAATCGTATCATACTTGTATATTATTATTTTCCTAACCAAAATACCAAAAACATGTCTTTGTATTTGCCTAACTTTTTATAGGTAGGGCATGATCCTCATTGATCTATCAAATACACACCTAGGGTTTGAGACCCTCATGGCTAAGAGCACAACTAAGGATTGATTCATGTAAGACCCCAATTTTGACCCTAAGATCCCTCATGCAATTTCATCATAAGCATTAGCATTGGGATCATACCTTGGCATTCTCCTTACCCCTCTTTCATTGGGTTTATTTTGGTAAAGATCACCAAGCACCATGTGATTTTATCGTACTTGTATATTATCATTTTACTAAACAAAATACCAAAAATATGTCTTTGCATTTGCCTAATTCTTTTGTAGGTAGGGCATGATCACCATTGATTTATCAAGTTCATATCTAGGGTTTGAGACCCTCAAGACAAAGATCACAACCATTAATTGATCCAAGAATGGTTATGAGCATCATATACTAGTTCCATTTATTCCTACATGATATATTAATCAAGTATTCTTCAAGTGTTTGAAAGTGATTTGCCTTGGAAACCCTAGTTTGAATGGGTATCTTGAGTAACTTCTCCAACAAGCTATCACACCAATTGATCAAATTTCTCAAGGGACACTTCAAAATTTATCATCTTATGCATATATGATCTACCATGAGCCAAGAAAGTCAAGAGAATTGAATGTTAGCAAGTTGGTTGATGGTGGTTGGCTAGATGAATTCATCTGATCAAATTTGGGTCTCCCTAGACCCTATCTCCTACAATTTTCACCATATGAAAATGATTCCAAGATAAAAGTTACTCTAAATAACATTCCAAACAACTTTCATGTTGAGACCTAGAGCTTGTTTTGCTTTTAAAATCATCTTCTATGTTGAAACATTATAGGTCATTTTGTCTAAACCCTAATTTGAAAGTCAACTTCCCAAAGCCATAACTTGCTCAATTTTTATGAGATGAAATATTTCTAAGTTTCACAACCAAATTAAATATGTCTACTTCAACTTTGATGTTTGGAGTGAGATCTGATTCAACATTTTTGAGCATGTGATATGAGGATACATTATAGGTCATCTTTGACCTATACCATTGAACAAGTGATTTTTCCAAACTTCAAAAATGCATAACTCTATCAATCTAAATCCAAATGACATGAAATTGGTGACCATTTTGAAGGTATTTAAAAGAGATACAACTTTTATAAATACACTTTTCTCATTTGAAGCTCACATAAAAAGTTAAGCAAGGTGGAATATAGAAGTATATGGCTTGACACTTAGAAAAAATTTTAACATGTTGAAATTTCCATACTTCCACCTCAAAATTCTCCATGTTCCAAGCTCCAAATGAAAAAGTGTTGAACATCAAACTTGTTCCCCTTGATCGAAGCTTTCCAAAGAACCCAAGGTCATGCATTTTGGATGAAGATTGTTAGGTCTGCGCATGGCTTTAACAGTGTTGCATCATTGGAAATAATCAAATGTACAAACTTCAGTTCACATTGCCTTGCCATTCAAGCTTCATTCAGACTTCAACATGAATCATTTTGGACCCTAATGCGTTGTATCATGGGCCTATACATACCTATGCACTCGTGCCATTCACATTGCCAATTTTGGACAGATTTTGAAGTGTGAAAATATCATTCCTTTTGGCTATAAATAGAAGGCTTATGAGCTCATTTGAATCACACCTTGCGTTCCAGCTTTGCCCCCCAATTCAAACCCTCTCATTCTAAAGGAAAACCTGAGAAATTTCAATTTGAAATTTGAGTTGGAATCTCAATTGTTGGAGATTCAAGAACTCCAAGATCCACAGCCTTGCAACCTCTCCAATAACTTCCTGCTAGCTTCTCAAGTGTGATTAGATCGTGTTTGAAGCAAGCAACATCAAGTTCTGCATAACATTGAAGGTAATTTTCAGAAAACTTCATCTCTTCGATTCTCACTCAATTCTACTCAATTCTCTTGGATCTTTGGTTGTCTGAAGTCCTGCCAATGTAGACAAGAAGATTGAGTTGCTTAGAGGTCAAATCGAAGCAACTTAGTTGACACACCTCAAAATTCAACTCCTCATATCTTTTTATATATTTGGAGTTAGTTGAAATTGAGGTCAGATTCGTGCTCTACGCTATTTTTTCTTTCAGATCATGTTCTCCTTTCTTATTTTGGTGATGGTTGAGGGGGGACCGGTCCGGCGAGGTCCACCGGAGAAGAAGACCGGAGATACAGCTCCGACGGTGCGTTGGCACGTCTCCCAGCCATAGGATCCATCCAATTTGTTTTAATCCTTAGCGGTCATTATGATACCATCCCTGCAGTGTGCTGACTCATATGATTGGTGGAACGCGCGTTTCAGGCCACTTGATCTGCCACCTCAATTAATGAGGAAGATCAAGTGGCTCACGTTTTTTTAATATTTTCTGATTTTCTTTTATTCCTTTTATATTCATTAATTCAAGTGGCTCACTAAAAAATTTCAAATAATTTCCTCTTTCATATTTTAAATTAAAATTATTTTTTGGATAATTATTAATATTTTTTATGATTTAATTGATTTTGTGTTTCTTTTTAATTGTTTAAAAATACTTTTAAGTCTTTAAAATTTCTGAAATTTTTTCTCCAAGGTCCTTTGACCTTGTTTGACCTATGATAAATCTCATGGCCATTTCTTTGGTATTTTGATGAGGTTTTAGGAATTTGACAAACCATATTTAATTTAAATGTATTATTTTAGTCTTTTTAATTTGAATAAATGCCAATTAATTGTGTTGACCAATTGTGATGACTTATTTGAACTCTTGTTGTTGGGCCTTGGTCAAGGTTGATTTGACTTTGTCAAGTTAATATCATTGGATTTAGGGGATTGATGGAATGTACATTCCATCTCCCAAAATGAATGGATGATATTAATTTGGTAAAAGTCCTCCTTTGATCAATTTGAGTTTTGATCCATCCCCCTCCCTCTTCATCTTATTCTCATTCTTTATGCATTCATCTCATTATACTATGTCTCTAACATGCATTAACACCAAAATTCTATTGCCCGACCTCAAATAGTTGTGACTTCTACATAAGTCCAATTACGATTGCTTAACATAGCGCTAAATTTGTGACACAAAAAGGCATAATATTCTAGTTAGTGAGATTGTAAGTCCCCCCTCTTTCATGGTATTGTATGTAAAGTTGGCCTTTTTCCTTCCTTTTGGAAGATGTCTTGATTCAAGGATTCATGCTTGTGATACGTGGGTTGAGTGTTCTCCAAAGAATGACTAAAAAACAAAAAGCAAAAGCAAAACAATACTAATTTCTAACTCATTAACAACTAACTTTTAATTTCAAGCCATTTACTTTAATGCCATTTAATTTTAGTCTTTATTCATTTGCCATTATTCATAGCATTCGAAATGTTTATGTTAATGCAATTTTCACTTTGTCCACTTGGACCATATTTGTGATATTTTCCATTTTGTGGATACTTTTTTTGTTTGTGTGGTCTTTGACCATTAATGTACATAATAACAACAAAAATCCTAAAAAACTTTTTTGTGGACTGTTGACTTGATCTTGGACAAATGGACTTAGAATTTAGGCAACATTCATATGCTAAAGGACTTGGCGAATGCCAACTTTCATGTAACCAAGTGCTTGTGATTTGAAACTTCATCTGATACATCATTGAAGATCCATTTGAGTTCATCTGCAACATAATCATTGTGAAGCTATTACTTTGAACCTGTGACTTGTGAATTCATCTGTTACATGGGCTATCTTGAAGAAGATCATAGAGTGGCTAAGCTTGGATGTGGCTATCCTTATTTGATGCCTTGCTCTTCAAGATTGATATAATTGTGAATTTGTGTGTTTCTTGATTCTAAATGTCCAAGGGAATTTGGGTCTCTATTGACATTCTTGTCTATTGGATTGCTACCCATTGGTCAGATCTTTTCAACCCTTAACTTTTAATTTTGTGCATAGGATTAGTCTTTTCATCTCCTCCCTATTTCTTTAATTTCAAAATCTCTCCCTCATTTTTAAAATTTTCTTTGTTAGAACTAGTTTTGTTCTAAATTTTGACCACTTTGCAAAAGATAAAAACTTTGGCCTTATGCCATTGAATTTTCAAACTTCCTTTTCTTAATCAAACTTGTAAATAGATCTAATTATACTTGACTTAAACTTTCAAATAGCCAAAAAAGAACTAACTCATTCAAACCATTTTTGGGCCTTTGTGCCTTTCAAACTTAACTTTTGTTAAAAGCAATACATCCACTTTGAAATTTGTATCACGAACTACGAGGTTTTGATCCCTCATTTTTATGTTGGTACGTAGACACAAGTCCGAAGATCTTGTCAAACACAAAAATATAATTAATGAATTATTTTATCATCCCCTAATTCTATTTGTTTGTAAACATCATTTTGTACCAAATACATATGCGCACAAAAAGGGCTCCCTAGGAGTACCTAGTGTAAGACCCCAATTTTGTCCCTAAGATCCCTCATGACATCATATCATAACATAGCATTGCCTCAAGGATCATTGGACACCTTGCTTCCTTCCCTATGGGTAGGATCCCCTTGAGAGTGGTTCTTGATCACCAAGCATGGCTTGCATTTGTATATCATTGCTTTTCTTTTAATCACTAACCAAAATGTACAAAAATATGTCATTAACCCTTGTTACTTGCAGCTGAAGCATTTGCAGGTCAAGCAATAAAAGGCATTCGTTGAGCAATAGATGGTGGTTATTCTTGAGATTTGGACCCCATGATCATTATCAAGAGTTCATATGAGCTATGATGTCATTTTGAAGCAAGTTCCCAAGTGGTAGAGGCTTAAATTTCATCAGGACATTTCCAAATCATCTGAAGGCCCAGAAAGTCAACTGCAAAGTCAACTATGAATTTGGAGGTGGGAAGTGATTAGAAATACTTCATTCATGTTCAAACAAGTCTCATTTGACATTTCAAACACTCACATTGAAGAATTTGAAGTCAAGTCAAAAGTTTCCAAAAATGGAAAGTGACATATAATTTCAACTTTCCAAAAATGGCAAGTTTTTAATCCAACTTCAACTCAACTTTCCAACATCAAAGAAGCTTCAAATGAAATTTTGTCCAACATGAAAGTTGAATATCTCTCTCTCCCATTTCTAAAAAGTCCAAGATCATGAGCATCTGATGAATGGTTGAGGAGATATGATCAAATCATTGCCAAGTATACATGGAGCTTCAAGTGGGCATAACTTTTGAACCAAAGCTCCAAATTGAGTGGTTCTTTTTGCAATATTCTTCTCTTGACCTCTAATTTCCAAATCATGCATCACATTACATAAAATCTCATCACATAATCACTTGCATATCCATGCCTTTTTTGGAGGGAAATTGCAAAATTCAAAAATGGTGCATTGTATGGGCTTTCTACCATTGCCATTGAGTTTAAAAGATAATTTTAAGTGAAAATGATGAAGGGATTGGTACTGTTCACGTGCACTTAGTACATGCACCATGCATTTTTAAAATTTGCAAAAACACCTTATTTCACTTAACCAAACTAATTATGGATTAGCAAAGTGATTAGGAAAGCATATATATACTCTAACCATAACAGAATTGGAAGAGGTTAATCACAATTCACGATTTCTAGATCTAGTTTCTCTCTCCCTCCAAAATTTTCTTCTAACCAAAATTCAAATTTCTTCAACATAACACCTTATTTTTGTTGAAGATTCATGATGAGTGAGTTGATTAGAGTGTGAATCAAGTATTGGTTTGTTGAATTCGTGCAAGAACCAAGCAGTTGAAGTTCAAGAACTCAAATATGGAAGTTCAAAATTAAGCTAGATCTACAAGTTTCCGAGCTTCCAATTCATCATCAAACATCATATCAAGTATTCTGGAGTGGATTAGAAGCATCTGGAGCTTTGAATCGCACAAAACAAGGAACTGTTCTTCAAGAGGTGAGTTTTTCGAGCTTCATAATTTCACAATCCATGTAGACATTCTTGTAGATCTTGCTTTGCTGATCGTTTTGATATAAATTTCGTGCGATTTGGATAAAAATTGAGAGAGATATGCTTGATTGAAGTTTCACATGTCAAACTTTATTTGATTCGTTTTACATGATTAATGATGAATTAGCATGAAATGATAATGGATCTACAACATACATTGCATGAGAATTTGATTGATATAATTTTTTTTGAATTCTGGACAAATCTGAAAAATCTGGAAATTCTGGATGAACATTCATCATCTTCATCATGAAGAAGATGAAGATGCATGCATTTCTGGAATTTCTGGAAAATTGCGTCAGTTTTCTGGAAATAGCGACGGTTTGAACCGTCCTAATCTGCGTGCTAGGGTTTGAAATTCTGGCGTAGTCAGAATTCAGATGTTCTACTCCAAGTAATGACATCAGATCTAACATTGTTACTAATACAGCAAGACAGTTTTACAAATTAAAACCTAGTACTGATATGCACACATTCACAGATGTCACGACATCTGCTACTATATCACCATAGTATGGAAGAACACCCAGTTCTGTCCATATGGTACAAAGACACAGCAAAGATTCAACATAGCACTTACTTCTGTTGAGCCTGCACAGTTATCAGCATGATGTCTCAACATTGATTTGAACATCACCTGTTACAGCATTACATGTTTACCTTATTCTATAACAGACAGAATTATAACGAACAGAAGGTAAAAACACAGGTAATTGTTAACCCAGTTCGGTGCAACATCACCTACGTCTGGGGGCATACCAAGCCAGGAAGAAGATCCACTATCAGCAGTATTAATTCAGAGTTAAACTCCACCGTTTACAACTCTTCACTTAATCCCTACCCAATGCAATATATACCTAGGAACTCCTAGATAGAAACCTCCAGTTTCCATTCCTATCACTACAATTACAATGTAATGCTAACCAACTTGAACTTGCTTCACAGCCTCGTTCAAGAACATAATCACTCTTGCCTACATGCTTTGAGTTACAAAGACTCTCAGCTTAGAACACTAAGAAAACAACTTGAACTTGCTTCACAGCTTCGTTCAAGAACATAATCACTCTTGCCTACAGGCTTTGAGTTACAAATACTCTCAGCTTTGAACACTGAGAAACACATGGTAACCATCCCACAGGTTGGGAGGTTTACCTCACACACACTCCTAAATTTTCATTCTAGGAGGCTTACAAAAACAAGGTTACAATCAGCTATTTATAACCTAATCACCCAACTGGATTTGGGCCTTCAGAAATCGCAGCAAACTTCTCCTTTGCTGTTACAACATCAGCAGAAACTTTCTGCTACAAACAAGGTCTTCAATCTTTTAGTTCCTAAAATATCTCCATATTTAGTTCCTAAAATATCTCCATATTTAGTTCCTACAATATCTCCATATTTAGTTCCTAAAATATCTCCATATTTAGTTCCTAAAATATCTCAAGACCTCCACAAATACTGCCACATAGGATTCTAACTAATTTCCACATATTAGTGTGCTAACAAATAGGCTATTTGTTAGGTTCCTTAATTGTAGCTTGGTTGTTGATTTCCTGGATTTTCTCTCAGTTGTTGAATCCCTGAAGAATAGCCTGAGAAAAAGCTGAAACAGAAAACTGAACAACCTACAATATAGCATATGCTGTCAGGAATGAATGTCACGACATTCAGCTTGACATCAAGGATCATATGCTAAGTCTGTTTTTCCAGAAAACAGATTGTACAATTTTGCTGACCTGTATATGACCAAAATGACCATACTACAGTAACAACTTACATTAATAAATGTCAAAGTATCCAATTTGACATTTACACACTTGGCCTTAAGTCAGTTCTGTTATCCTCTTGAAGAACAGACTAAGAAACATACTGAAGTGTAGCAGAACACCACTCTGTCTATTATTCAGTATATGCTGTCCATGATGAATGTCATAACATCCAGTTTGACATTCATATAGTAGGCCTTATGCCAGGTCTGGTATTTCCTTGATAACCAGACTGCAAATGAATACTGAGCTCTAACAGAACACCAATTGTTCTATTCCTCAGTATCTGCTGACATGAATGAATGTCACAACATCCAGTTTGACATTCAATAAATCCTGTATTAGCTAATCCTGCAGTAACTACTCAAGTGTGTCATGACATCAGTCAAGACATCAGAGTACAGTTAGATATTCTAACCTACAATGCAGTCACACATACACACCATGTCAGGACATCAGTCAAGACATTAGAATCTAGCTAGTGTTTTACCATATAATGCAGCCAATTAAACACCTACAAACTCCCCCTTTGGCAAATTTTTGGCTAAAACACTTTGATCCCCATAACAGAGTTCATAGCAGCGGAATCACACATCTAGCAGGAAATAAACCTAGCTAATACACTCAGAGTGGCAGCACACTCACATACATGGAAGTTAAATAAATACTTCATAAAGCAGCACACATACAGAGGAGCAGAAGTTAAATACAAAACTTCAACACTCATCAGCTGCAGGGGAGGGAATCTGTCATGAGAGTCTGTTGTAGAGACCCACTCTGTTTGTCAGGGGTGGTTATTAGTTATTACTCCCCCTTTTTGTCAAAAATGTTGCCAAAGCCAACAACATAACCAGAGAACAATGACAGAGTTACAGACTTGGTTTTACTTCACAGTTTCAACCAAGTAATCACCCACTTCACAGTACCCACTTGATCTTGCTTCACAACTTTGATCAAGTAGTCACACACTGTCTTCACAGCAGGTGTATCAGGTGTCATACCTTGTTATCTGAGAACACATAGACCACAAGCTTGGTGATTACTTGTAGCACAAAGATAGAACTCCCCCTGTCATGAACAACCAACTCTCCTCTTGAAACTTGGAGATCACACATGACCATATCCAACACCCCAAGGTTGGACCTTCACATACTTCCTGATTCAAAGAGAACCCAGACCACTTGATGAATGGAAAACATAAGACGCATCTTCATGTCTTCAAGAGCACACCCTCTGTTCAACCTTCTTGGTTGAACACATCCACACTCTGTGTCAATCTCTCTTCTAACCAGAACAGAAGACCACTTCACAAAATGTTCTAACATTAGTTAGGACATCCGCACAACATAACAGGGAACACCATCTGATAATCTTCAGATATCACTGAGTCACCGGCTTACTCCAAAAGGACCCAGACACAAGTTGGGACATATACATTCTCATCCCATTATAAGAGATACTCTTCCATAGATAGCTTAGAACTTCTACCACAAGCTCCAAGAGATGAATAGAAAACACCTCCTTTTGTCTTCAACTTACTACTTTTCTGCTCAAAAGTAATTTGTCTCAGACTTTCCTCAAGAATAATCAGCTGCCATATGTGGATTATCTTGATTCTTCGAACTCACTTCTGAGATAGACCAAATGCCACTGGTTGATTACCTCCTTCATGAATCCTCATATGAAAAAGTCAAATGCCATTCTTTGACCTCTCCACGTCTATCAGACCTCTCCCAAAGATATTCTGACCTTCCAAGTGAGACTTGAACTTCAAGCTACATGTTGAACAAAACTTAGATTTTCTAAGACATGAACATGTAACATCCTTTCTATCCAGCAACTCCAAAGAACTGCAACGAGAACGACCTTTTTGAAGTATCCAATCTACCACCCTGTAGACCTTTCTATCTCAAGTTGATGTGCCACTTCACCAACTAAGAATCTGATGTTGAACCAAATGTCACAACATTGTGTTTTGACATCTAGCTGTTGAATTCAGCTCCTTCTTCTGCCACTTGAAGGAACTTCCTCCCTTCACAGAACAAGAGTTCAATGTTCTCATAGACTTGATTGTGGAACCAAGTTTGAGTAAACAACCTCCATCCTGCAGGTTTGCAGTTAAGTCATCCAAGCTCACACCTTGATGAATCCCTGCTTCTTCTCCAAAGACATCAGACACTCTGATGTATGAGTCTTCAGAAGGACCAGTTAGAAACTAACCCTTCAGCTATACCAAGGATTCCACATCCTAAAGCAAGGTTGTTTCCATGATGTCAAGACTGCTGCCACTTGTTCTTGACTCCACAGTGTGCATAAGCTAATGCACTTCCTTACCTAGATCAGAAATAAACTGATCCAAGTAACCACCATCAAGACTATGATGTCTTCTTCTTCTTGTACATACCAAGGCTGAACATGTTTCTTGCCAGGAAACCTTTTCAGAGATCATATGCTTTTGCTGCCACCAAAGAGATAGATCATAAGCCAATGTATTATCCTTCCTGTGATTCTGCACAGGGTCTTGAAGAAGTGATGTTCCAACATCTTTAAGAACATCAGTTATCTTGAGCTCCAAGGATAATCAATTAAACACTTGTACTTGGAACAAGTAGACATTGATCTTAAATCCTTTCCCAATTATCCTTTCAGATACTTCCACCATAAGAATACTTTGAAAGTACTCTTTTTGTGTCAACATCTTCTGCTTGCAAGCACCTCGACAATTTTGAAAGTCTTCCCAGATTAAATTCACCCTTAGGAATGAGAGAGATGAATTCTTCCTTGCAAATGTGTCACACAACCACCAGAACCCATGTGACACAGGTCAACAGCCAACCAGACCCTAGGCTGACCAAATGTGAGGAGGTTAACCAAAACTGCCCCTCAAATTAACAATCATGGAAACTTCACACCCATATCCATACATTATACAGACATGTCTCAACATGACATACACCATCCCTACCAGTGGCACCTAACTCTATGAGTTATACCTATACATACTCCAATCACACCAATCAGACTTCAGCTGACCATAAGTACTAGTGAAAAACAACACCAGTCAATAGTAGATATGCATTGCCAGAGCATACTACCTCAACCAACCTCTGAATCTTCATATTCTCACTCCTTGTAAGAACTGCCACTTCTGAACGTGGTGTTTGAATAACAAGATTCATGGTTCCAATCCTCTTAAATGATATAGCAATCAGGTTACCCCAATATTGACTTCTAACATTCAGGGGACTTGTCTTCCAAAACAACATAGTACTTCAGGGAACAACTATTCCACCCTGATCAATCTACAGGAGTAAGACAACCAGCAGGAAATTGCACAATGTCACATCTCAACCAGCTCCACTTCTAGAGATCAGACTTCTACAAGTGACCTTCTTGAGCATACACACAGTTGACCCTACCCTTGTCAACCGAGCACACACAAATGTCTCCTCTTCCAGGTCAGGAGTAGGTTCCAAACAAGTATCCCTTTGTTTGACACCTAAAAACATCTGCTCTTCAACCAGTAGCTGCATACTTGTTGAACAACATGTTCTAACATCGCATAGAACATTAGTTCCACTTCCTTGGAACAAACCCTCCTTGAAAGTCTTCAAGGTCTTCACATACACTACCCAAGAGTGTAAAAGAATCATTGATCAGGTGATTCTTACCATCCTGAAGTGAGAACGTCATGATGAGTGGACTTGAGGAGACTTAAGTATCTTTGACATCTTCAGTAGGTTATGATGAAATCTTGAATACAGCAGCCTTTCATCCACATGAGGGGAAACTACATCAGAGTTTGAGTTTTTCCAGGTATTATGCAGCAGAAATCATAATACAACTCAACCTATGAACACACACTTCACCAAATCAGCCTCCAAGACCATACCAAGTTTGAATGTGATTCAATACTGGCACAGCTGTCCCACGCAAGGGCCAATTGCCAACCTTCAGAGACAGGTCCACACATTTCCTATCATGAATAGTCCATCTACCTACTTCAAGGGACCATTCAGGGACATCACAGAACCTTCCACAGGTTCCAACATCAGTACTAACATAACTCCTTGCAAGATACCAGAAAGTATCACCCATGGATCTCATCCAGAAACAGAACAGGATGCCTGCTCTGATACCATTTGAAATTCTGGCGTAGTCAGAATTCAGATGTTCTACTCCAAGTAATGACATCTGATCTAACATTGTTACTAATACAGCAAGACAGTTTTACAAATTAAAACCTAGTACTGATATGCACACATTCACAGATGTCACGACATCTGCTACTATATCACCATAGTATGGAAGAACACCCAGTTCTGTCCATATGGTACAAAGACACAGCAGAGATTCAACATAGCACTTACTTCTGTTGAGCCTGCACAGTTATCAGCATGATGTCTCAACATTGATTTGAACATCACCTATTACAGCATTACAAGTTTACCTTATTCTATAACAGACAGAATTATAACGAACAGAAGGTAAAAACACAGGTAATTGTTAACCCAGTTCGGTGCAATATCACCTACGTCTGGGGGCATACCAAGCCAGGAAGAAGATCCATTATCAACAGTATTAATTCAGAGTTAAACTCCCCCGTTTACAACTCTTCACTTAATCCCTACCCAATGCAATCTATACCTAGGAACTCCTAGATAGAAACCTCCAGTTTCCATTCCTATCACTACAATTACAATGTAATGCTAACCAACTTGAACTTGCTTCACAGCCTCGTTCAAGAACATAATCACTCTTGCCTACAGGCTTTGAGTTACAAAGACTCTCAGCTTAGAACACTGAGAAAACAACTTGAACTTGCTTCACAGCTTCGTTCAAGAACATAATCACTCTTGCCTACAGGCTTTGAGTTACAAATACTCTCAGCTTTGAACACTGAGAAACACATGGTAACCATCCCACAGGTTGGGAGGTTTACCTCACACACACTCCTAAATTTTCATTCTAGGAGGCTTACAAAAACTAGGTTACAATCAGCTATTTATAACCTAATCACCCAACTGGATTTGGGCCTTCAGAAATCACAGCAAACTTCTCCTTTGCTGTTACAACATCAGCAGAAACTTTCTGCTACAAACAAGGTCTTCAATCTTTTAGTCCCTAAAATATCTCCATATTTAGTTCCTAAAATATCTCCATATTTAGTTCCTAAAATATCTCCATATTTAGTTCCTAAAATATCTCCATATTTAGTTCCTAAAATATCTCAAGACCTCCACAAATACTGCCACATAGGATTCTAACTAATTTCCACATATTAGTGTGCTAACAAATAGGCTATTTGTTAGGTTCCTTAATTGTAGCTTGGTTGTTGATTTCCTGGATTTTCTCTCAGCTGTTGAATCCCTGAAGAATAGCCTGAGAAAAAGCTGAAACAGAAAACTGAACAACCTACAATATAGCATATGCTGTCAGGAATGAATGTCACGGCATTCAGCTTGACATCAAGGATCATATGCTAAGTCTGTTTTTCCAGAAAACAGATTGTACAATTTTGCTGACCTGTATATGACCAAAATGACCATACTACAGTAACAACTTACATTAATAAATGTCAAAGTATCCAATTTGACATTTACACACTTGGCCTTAAGTCAGTTTTGTTATCCTCTTGAAGAACAGACTAAGAAACATACTGAAGTGTAGCAGAACACCACTCTGTCTATTATTCAGTATATGTTGTCCATGATGAATGTCATAACATCCAGTTTGACATTCATATAGTAGGCCTTATGCCAGGTCTGGTATTTCCTTGATAACCAGACTGCAAATGAATACTGAGCTCTAACAGAACACCAATTGTTCTATTCCTCAGTATCTGCTGACAGGGATGAATGTCACAACATCCAGTTTGACATTCAATAAATCCTGTCTTAGCTAATCCTGCAGTAACTACTCAAGTGTGTCATGACATCAGTCAAGACATCAGAGTACAGTTAGATATTCTAACCTACAATGCAGTCACACATACACACCATGTCATGACATCAGTCAAGACATTAGAATCCAGCTAGTGTTTTACCATATAATGCAGCCAATTAAACACCTACAGGGTTCTTGACCAAAACGCAGCGTTTCATCTCCAGCGCGCGCTCACATTTGATTTCACACCTGCTTCGATTCCGGACGAAGGCAAATATTCAAATTGCATCAAATTTTTTATACTTTCCCTCCAAATGCCATGCATGTGATCATTTCCATTTCAAATTATTTTTTCCAACTTGTAAAATCCATAACAAATTGAAAAATGCATCAATTAATCCCCAATTTTTTGCAAAATGTTCCTTGAGATGTCTAGTTTTGTTAATGATGATGAGTTTGCAAGTTGTGCATGGCTGGAAATTTATTTTCTCTAGGTTGATTAAACACATGTGCATTTGTGACATTGCCTTACTCCTTCTATTGTGAAATGCTTGATTTTAATCCAAATTGCTTGAAATTTTACACGCTGATTCTAGACACATTGATGGATGTTTTATGCTTGGTTTGGTATTTTTATCCTTCACCATTTCTGTTTTATGCTTGTGTTAACATGGTGTGACAATTTGTGTCACACATTTGGTTGTTCTTACTTGTGCATTTAATTTCCATACCAAATGATCTTGGATGCTTCTGATTTTTTGTATGAGGATCATGTTGAATGTGTTGAATGTTCATGAATTTTTTTAGAATTATTTGAATCATTTCTGTTTTGATTTGAAATTTTCATTCATGATGTCCATATATGAGCGTTGAAATTGCCTTTGACTTCTTTTGATCATGAAATGCCTTTGATGATTGATTTTGATGTGAGCCTTTTTAGGACATGTTAATATGTGTTTGAAGTTGCAATGTGTTGAATTTGAGCTCCTGTTTTGAATTTTTTCTTCACCTTTGACCCTAGGCTTTGACCTAGTGGTTTGTTGCTTACATGTGAGCTTTGATTTCAGGTTTAAGCATCCAAGTTCCATGGTTAATGATGCTTCATCACTTGAACATTGATATTTGCTCTTGATTGCTAACACTTGCTGTTTTGTAGGTTGATGATAACTCATTTGAGTTTGCCTTATGGCTTTTGTGTTGTACATTGGGATTGTCTATTGGTTATTAACTGTTGTCTGTTTGTCTGAAAGTTGTACTGATTGGTTTAGTTGTTTCCACAGGTACCTAAGTTGCTTTAAGTTCATTTGAACTTTGCTTTGCTTTTGCTTGTGGTTGGCATACCACTTAGATATAATCTCTATCTTCATGTAGTCTGGAAGACCTACTGTTATTGGTAGGCACCTGTCTGAAGCCCTCCTTAAGAGGCCATGTCTTTGTTTGTTTAATGTTGTGCCAAGCAGGTAAAGTCCTCTTAAGAGGAAATTGGCAGATAAAAGGGATGTGTAATCCATCCCCTGCTATTCAGTTGTGTCATTCACTTTGCTCACACCATGTGTTGATGCATTGTGAATAAGAACCCAAGATCTTATAAAGTCAACCATTTGTGGAGAAGAGTTCCTTCATTATGAACTCTCACACTTTCTATTGTTTAAAGCTCTCCCAGGCCAGGGATAAGAGCTATGAGGCACAACCCTCATCTCCATTTCATCTGCTTCACCCTAACTCTCAATGTTAGGGTTAAGAGCTCAAAACACCCATACAGTATTGGCTTGTTTCTAAAGCCTAACCTTGATTGAGCCTATTGATTGTGTATAGTGTGTGCTAACTGATTGCTTGATTGCTTATTTGTTCATCTGTGCATGATTGTTTGTGTGTGCCTTTGTGCATTGTTTTCATCTTTGAGCATTAATTGTATATCATTTCATGATCATTGTTCATACTTTGTGACATCTTGTTTGTCCATTGAGGAGTCAATTGTAAGTCCATTTATTGGCAGTTGTTTCCTATGATCTGGTAGGAGTTGGGACTAAGACCATTGATTGGCATCCCATTTCCTTGGAGTCGAGTGTAAGACCATTTATTGCCAACTTGTTTCCTCTTGCTTATTGCATTTGTTTTCTTTGTTTTGTGAGATTGGTGTAAGTCCATTGATTGGCATCTAGTATCCATATTTGTTTTGTGAGATTGGTGTAAGTCCATTGGTTGGCATCCGGTATCCATTTATGTTGTTTATTTGTTATCACTTGTTGCCTTTTCCAAAGGAATCACTTGGATCATCTACATATGATCTCAAGAGGTGAACACCTAAGAAGTTTTGCATCCCTTAACCTTCACCCTTTTTGTTTCTAAACCTCCAATTGCATGTTAACCCAAACCAGAAAACTTTTGTGCAAACATTTTTCAATTGTTCTCAAAACTAGAAACCTAGGCCTTAAGCCTCTGATTTTTAAACTTCATTTTCACAATACTTCTTCTGAATTGAATCTAATGTCAATTTTGACTTCTTTTTGTGAATAATTCTAATTGATTAATTTCACTCACTCAATTGCTTTTTGTGGCCCTAGTCCACTTCTTACTCAAGTTTTCATACATTAGCCATAGATCTCAATTATCTTAGTAGTTGATGTGAATCTCACCTTTTGTCCTTAGTGATCGAATTGTAAGACTTCCATACTGAAAACAGGGTTAACCCCTCTAGTATGTCGAAGCTATTCTCACATGGTGGACTTGTGGTTGTTCAGGTTGAGTTTTCTCCCTTTGATAATGAAAGACCTTAAGGCTTTTGTTTAAAATCAATCCACCCATGTTTTGGAAATCTTTTAGCCGAACTACGGCGTTTTGATCCTTACCTTCCATGGAAAGGTACGTAGGCAACGGGTTCATCCGTTCAAACACAAAAATAACTAACTTGTACATTCTTCTCTCATCTCTTCAATCAATGTTTGCACAATAAATATTTTCATAAACAATAATTGATACAACAAGTTGTGAAAAGGGTTCCCTAGGAGTACCTAGGATGCTTTGGGTGCCTAACACCTTCCCTTTGCATAATTAACCCCTTACCCAGATCTCTGACCTTTCATTAGTTTTCTATGTGTAAAACTTCTTAGGCTTTTGTTCGCTTTTTAGCCATTCCTTTGGATAAATAAAAGTGCGGTGGCGACTCTATCTTTGTATGCTTTGCTTTTAATTTAGTCAATAAATCATAAAGTGACGAATACACGGCTACAGAAAAGTGGCGACTCTGCTGGGGAGAATGTTGCTTCCTAGTGGGTTTGCCAACTTTTCACAATTGTTGTGATATATTGTTTATGACATATTTTTGTACAATTTGGGATTACTGTATTGCTTGTAATGATTGATTTGCTTGATATAACAATTGCTTGCTTGCTTGGTGATCTTTGTGAGATGAGTTCTATACCCGAACTCGAGTGCACCCTATGATAGGAGAATGGCATAGTCTCGTCGACTTGTGTGGAGTTATTCCTTAGCAAGTTGACTTGCGAGTCCATTCACTTGGTGGAGGTCATGTTGGATTAATGATGTCACACAAGTTATTTGTGGTTAGGCATTATTCTTCCGATATGTGTCGTAGAAGCCAAGGACCTTAGTTTACCAAGCCCATCTTGGCCTATTTTTAGGACGTAGTGCGGAGGTCGTTCAGATGTAAGATCTGATGCAATTGTTACGCGATACTACACTCATAAGAGTCTCTCTTGAGAATATTTTTGGAATACGAGTATCCGTTCCTCCGATAATATTCAAAAGATGGGATGATGACTATGGGAACCTCTGGTAGAACATGTTCGGCAGGTTTAAACCATAGTACACTCCCTTTGGGTGGTTCTTAATCGAGACTCCATGCTCGTGACTCACAACAAACCCGTGATTCATGGTTGATCCGTTCAGGCAACCTTAATATCAATGGAACCTGGGTGTTGATAAGGTGTAAACCATAATCCCCCAAAATGGATGATTGATATTAAGGAGGTCTGAATTGTTCGTATATCGTTAATATCAATGGAACTTGGGTGTCGATAAGGTGAAAACCATAATCCACCAAAATGGATGATTGATATTAGGGATAATACGAACCATCCCATGACCTTTGTCTGGTGTGCTTTGCTTGATCCTTGAGTGTGATTGCTGCATTCATGCATTCATGCATTCATCTGCATCCATATCATCAGATAAAAAAGAAAATTTTCAAGGAACTTAAGGGGTTTATTTGCAAATTTTCAGATATGGAAAGACCAAAAAGGCATACAAAGAAGTACAACTTTAGACAGCCCGATGTGAAAGAGTTAAGGAATCTGACATCTTATGTATTAGATCCCTTGGGTTTCAAAGCTCGTTATGGGAAGGTTCTTCCTCTACTGACTACTCAGGTTGATGAATACATTGGCGCAGTTCTATGATCCTCTGTATCACTGCTTCTCTTTTCCAGACTTTCAGCTATTGCCTACCCTGGAGGAGTATGCTCATCTTGTGGGTATTCCGATTCTGGATCAGGTGCCGTTCAGTGGCTTGGAGAGTATTCCTACGTCTCGAGAGATCGCAGACTTGTTGCACATAGATGAATCCTTGGTTAAAGCTCATATGACTACCAAAGGTGGAATTCAAGGTCTCCCTTCTGAGTTCCTCATCGCGCAAGCTACCGTTTATGGGAAGGCCATGAGTGAGGATGCCTTTGAGGCCATATTTGTGCTTCTCATCTATGGATTGGCATTATTCCCCAACATCGACAAATTTGTGGATGTGAACGCCATTAGGATCTTCTCTGTTCTTAATCCCGTTCCGACTCTGTTGGGTGATACCTATTTCTCTTTACATCTGAGGAATGCGAAGGGTAGTGGTACTATTGTGTGTTGTTTGCCTCTGTTGTATAAGTGGTTTATTTCTCACTTACCTCAGACGGTCGCTTTCAAGGAGAACAAGGGATGTCTACGGTGGTCTACGAGGCTTATGTCTCTCAGTAATGATGATATCTCTTGGTATGATCGTGCATATGACGGTGTCCAGATTATTGATTCTTGTGGTGAATTTTCCAATGTGCCTCTTCTTGGTACATGTGGTGGGATTAGCTACAACCCTATATTAGCACGACGTCAGCTTGGGTTCCCCCTAAAGGATAAACCTAATAACATTCTGTTAGAAGGTGTGTTCTTTCAGGAGGGTAAAGATCCCCAAGGCCTGAAAGCAAGGATGGTCCGCGCTTGGCGCAAGATTCACAAGAAAGGTAGAAATGAGTTAGGTCCGAAGAATTGCATTGCTTTAGAGCCATATACTACTTAGGTAAGGAAGAGAGCATCCGAGTATCTCATGCCTTATGATTATCCAAGACCTACACCGTTGGTTGCGGCTGGGCCTTCAACCCTCCCTAACCAAGGCGTAGAGGAGTTGAGAGACGAAGACCTTTCACGTGCCTGGATCCGTGAAAGAGAAGAGTTGCTTCAACAGCTTAAGGAGAAGGACGCTCTGATCGAGTTCCTCGAGCATCAGGTCATCGACGATCCGAATGATACTTGGACTTCTCTACTTCCTCAGTCTTCCAAGTTCTGGAAAAGGAGGTATGACAGACTCGCCAAAGATAAGGCGAACATGGAAGCAGCATATGAGAGAGAGATCAAGAGGCTTCGTGCAGCTTATCTTCCAGCATCCTGAGCTTCTAGGGATCCATAGGATGTTTATTTTCCTTCTCTCTTGTAATAATTGACAATGTTGTACTTCTTTGTTCAAATATATTCGATGAGATGTTTTCCATATGCGATTAAATGCTTAATATAAAAAAATTGTAAATAGAACCCTAAAAGTTCCTTGAAAATAAAAATAAATCATGTGCACAAGCATTGCATGCATCATTTTGCATAAGCAGGTGTTGTTCTGGTCTTCTTGTCTGTGGCCTAACTCTGTGCTCTTCATTTATTTTGAAAACAAGCTGACTCATCGGTACTACACCCGAGCTAACTCTGCAAGAGTGATGGATCAACTTGAACAAGAGAACCGAGAGCTGAAAGAAGAAGTTGCCCGACTGAGCGCTCTGATGGAGCAGTTTCTAGCTGCTCAGAATCAACCGTCTCTACCACCTGCAACTCCTCCCCAGAGGAATGTTATATCAGAGATTGTCTCCTCGACAGTGCCAACTGCCAATGCCCATTTCATGCCAGCCATGCCAGCCGGGTTTCCTTGGGGTATGCCTCCTGGTTTTATGCCTGATATTCCAGCTCCTACCTTTGCTTCCATGCCGGCATCTAGCCCGGTCCTTGCATGCCTCCTCCTGTCGTGCATACCATTCCCAGGGTAGACGACACCATCTATCATTCTGAGCCGTCTGAGGGCCCAGATGTTAATGAAAAGATGGATGCAATGAACGGCCAATTCCTTGAACTCCGCAGGGAATTGAAGACCCTTAGAGGGAAGGATTTGTTCGGCAAGTCTGCTGCTGAACTCTGTTTGGTTCCCGGTGTGAAGATACCCGTCAAATTCAAAGTCCCTGACTTTGAGAAGTACAAGGGGAACACCTGCCCGCTCAGTCACCTAGTTATGTATGCCAGGAAAATGTCTACTCAGACAGATAATGATCAGTTGCTGATTCATTATTTTTAGGATAGTTTGTCCGGTGCAGCTCTTCGTTGGTATATGAGCCTAGATAGCGCAAACATTCGTTCCTTCAACGATCTTGGCAAAGCCTTCGTCAAGCAATACAAATATAATGTGGATATGGCTCCTGACCGTGATCAACTCAGAGCCATGTCCCAGAAGGACAAAGAGACATTTAAGGAGTACGCCCAGAGGTGGCGAGAGCTGGCAGCTCAGATTACTCCTCCGCTGGAAGAGAAGGAAATGACTAAGATCTTTTTGAAGACTCTTAGTTCATTTTACTATGAGCGGATGATCGCTAGTGCTCCCTCTGATTTCATCGAGATGGTGAATATGGGGATGTGATTGGAGGAAGAAGTCCGGGAAGGACGTTTATCCAAGGATGAAGGATCTTCTAGCAAACGATATGGGGCGTTTGCTAAGAAGAAAGATGGGGAGGCACATGCTGTGCAATCCCATGCTAAACCAAGAAGACCCTCTGCCAAGAGGAAGCCTGTGCGTCATGCCAGCAATCAGCATCAGGTGGCTCACATAGCACCTGTCTTCCGTGATAATCAGCAATATCAGCATAATCAACAACAACCTCAATATCAGCAGCAACATCGTCCACAGCAACAGGCTTACCAGCCTCGCAACAGTAATCAGGCTAATTCGAATTATGAGAGGAAGAAGATCACTTTCGATCCAATTCCTATGTCATACGCTGAGCTATATCCCTCTTTAATAGAGCGAAAACTGATTACTCCCAGAGAGCCTCCGACTATACCTGCTAACCCGCAGTGGTGGTACAAGCCCGACCAACATTGTGTTTATCATTCCGGTGCTCCGGGTCACAATGTAGAAAACTGCCATCCATTGAAGACTAAGGTTCAAGACCTTATGAGGTGCGACATTCTGAGCTTTGAGGACTCAGGCCTTAATGTTACGAAGAACCCATTGCCCGAGCATGGGAAGTCGGTTAACATGGTCCAGGGTTGCCCTGGCAAATATAAAGTCAAATATGTAAGCCATATTCGACAGTCATTGGTTGAGTTACATCGTTTGCTGTGTGATTACAGTCATATGGAGCACGACCATGACAAATGTCGTATCTGCTCTGTCAATCGTCTGGGTTGTCGCCAAGTGCATAGAGAGCTGCAAGAGTTGCTAGATGATGGTACCATTGAAATTCTTCAAAACAGAAATGTTGATGAAGACGAACCAGAGGTGAATGTGATTTCTCCGGTGTTCAAAATTCCTAAGCCTGTTGTCATCCGTTATGATGGTAACAAGCAGAAGGTCTCTCCTTCTTTGGTGATCAAACCTGCAGGCCCTGTGCCTTATGCTTCAGATAGAGCAGTTCCCTTCTGCTATAATCCTGTTGCTGTGGAAGATGGGAAAGAAGTGCCTTTGCCTTCATCCTCTGTTGTTAGTATTGCTGATGTAAGCGGATTGACCCGTAGTGGTCGCGTGTTTTCAGCGCCGAAGCCTCAGGCTAGGGCTGATTCTGATGTGCGTCCGGTGGGGAATGCTGTTAATCCTCCGAATCCGGCACTTTCTGTTGCTAAACCCTCCTCTGTACAAAAGACTCCTACTTCTTCTGTTGGCCTAAGTGGCACTGTGAATGAAGACTGTGATGAGATGTTGAGGCTCATCAAGAAGAGTGAGTACAACGTTGTAGACCAGCTTCTACAAACGCCGTCCAAGATATCCGTGCTATCGTTGCTTCTGAATTCAGAACCCATAGGGAGGCTCTGCAGAAAGTTTTGGACTTGGCTTATGTCGATCACGATGTCACAATTGAACAGTTTGATAGTATTGTTGCAAACATCACTGCTTGCAACACTTTGAGTTTCTGTGACGCTGATCTCCCTGAGGAGGGAAGAGACCACAACATGGCTTTACATATATCCATGAATTGCAAGAACGACGCCATGTCCAACGTGCTGGTGGACACTGGGTCATCTCTAAATGTATTGCCGAAGACCACTCTTTCGAGATTGTCATATCAAGGGCCTCCCATGAGGCAGAGTGGTGTTGTTGTGAAAGCTTTCGATGGGTCACGTAAGACCGTGATTGGGGAAGTTGATCTCCCAATCAAGATTGGACCGAGTGATTTCCAAGTTACCTTTCAGGTGATGGACATTCACCCATCTTATAGCTGTCTCCTTGGTAGACCATGGATTCACGAGGCTGGCGCCGTGACATCCACCCTACACCAGAAACTGAAATTCGTTAAGAATAAGAAACTGGTCGTGGTAGGGGGAGAAAAGGCTCTCCTAGTTAGCCACTTGTCTTCTTTCTCATATATTGATGCTGAGGATGAAGTTGGAACGCCTTTCCAAGCTTTATCTATTGCTGAGCCAATTGAGAAGAAGTCTCCTTCATTTGCTTCCTATCGAGATGCGAAACTGGCCATTGAATGTGGTGCAGTTGCTGGTCTAGGAAAAATGATTGAGCTTGAAGATGATAAATCCCGGGCTGGCATTGGCTATTCTTCTGGGGTCTTCAATGACAAAGGGTTGTTCAAGAGTGGAGGTTTCATCCACGCTGCTCAAGCTGAGGAAGCTGCTGCTATTCTGGAAGAGGATGCAGAGGACTCTGACAACTTTGTCATCCCTGGTGGGATCTGCCACAATTGGGTCGCTGTAGATGTTCCTACGGTCATTCTCTTATATAGATGCTGAGGTTGAAGTTGGAACTCCTTTCCAAGCGTTATCTATTGCTGAGCCTATTGAGAAAAGAACTCCTTCATTTGCTTCCTACAAAGATGCAAAGCTGGCCATTGAGCGTGGTGCAACCACTGGTTTAGGAAAAATGATTGAGTTAGAAGACAATGAGTCCCAGACTGGCATAGGTTTTTCTTCTGGTACTTTCAATAAGCAAGGGTTATTCAAGAGTGGAGGTTTTATCCACACTGGTCTAGATGAGGAGGCTGCTGCCATTTTAGAAGAAGATGCAGAGGATTCTAGCAATTTCATCATCCCTGGAGGGGTCTGCAACAATTGGGTCGCTGTGGATATTCCAACAGTTGTCCATAAGTCAACGTAATGATCACTTTGTTTGAAAACCCTTCTCCCATGCCAAAAGGAGAAGTGATGACATTGTTGGCAACATTTAAAACAATGATGTTTTCATTCAATAAATTCATGTTAAACATTTGTTTTTCCATTTGTTTTCACTTTTTGTTTTTTGCATGAAATCGGTGATCACAAAAAACCCTAAAAATAAGAATAAAAGCAATCTTTTCATCTGCATAATGATTTGCTTGCTTAAATTCTAAAGCTTTTATATCCAAAATCATTATGCAGGGATTTCTAAACCCATTGAACATAATGATCCAACGCCATCTCCCAATCTTGAATTCCCTGTATTTGAGGTAGAGGAAGATGATGTTGAAGGGGATTCCTGATGAGATTACCCGACTTCTTGAGTACGAAAAGAAGATCATTCAGCTGAGTCTTGAGAATCAGCAGAACAGTCAAACTGGGGCAGTAAAAAAAAAAAAGGGGGTGAAAAATAAAAGAATCAAAAAAACAAAAAAAGAAAAAAAAGAAAAAATCAAAAAAAGAAAAATTCAAAAAAGAAAAAAAACAAATAAAAGAAAAATGATACCCTCAAATCCCTAGTTGACTGATGCTGAATGGATTCAGAGTCGTTATGACCAATTGAATTTGATTGAAGAGAAGCGATCGACTGCCATGTGTCATGGTCAGTTATATCAGCAAAGAATGAAGAAAGCATTCGATAAGAAGGTCAAGCCTCGTGTGTTCCGAGAAGGTGACCTCGTGCTCAAGAAAGTTTTGTCTTTCGCGCCCGATTCCAGGGGCAAGTGGACTCCAAACTATGAAGGTCCATATGTTGTCAAGAGAGCCTTTTCAGGCGGTGCATTGATGCTCACAACAGTGGATGGGGAGGATTTCACTCGTCCTGTGAATTCAGATGCAGTCAAGAAATACTTCGCCGAAAAAGAAAAACAGAATAGCTCGCTAAGTTGAAAACCCGAAAGGGCGGCTTAGGCAAAAATGAGCGTCTCGGTAGAGAACCTGAAAGGGCGATCCAGGCAAAAATTAGAGACTTGAAAAAAGTGAATTTGCATCCCGCTAGATTGAGTACCTCACCCTGGGGCAATCTAGGCAAAAATTAGGGATTTGGCAAGTAACTGCATCCTGGCAAGACTTTCTGTTCCGCAGCCGTCTTTTCGTCAGAGATTCTCGCTCAGTCATCGTCAACTGAAGCTTCGAATACATCGGATTAAAATTGGTAGAGAAATGGTCATTATGTTCAATGTAGCCCTCTTCCAATATATATCACCGATTTCAAATTTGTACAGATCTATGGAGTCTTGCCATTTGCAGGCTACCATTCCATCAAATAAATTTGAGCTTTTATCCAGTTATTTGCTCTCTTATTTGTTTCAATTCAACAAATGTTTTGCATGTTTTAATTGATAAAAATGTCATTGTTTTCAAAATAAACAAATTTTTCACAAAAACGACTTTTAAACAAAGTGAACATTCACAATGATTGAAGGATACTCAGGAGATTCTCAGTGCTCTCCCAAGGGTGGTATGATTTCCAATAGGGTAAGACATTTGTTCATATCTCCAGCATAACTGTTCATGGTTTCCCCTCAGCGAGGTTGCTCAGTGCAGTGTCGGTTGAAGTTGTTCAGCTTCATTTCCTCCGACAGTACAACATTCTTCCTCCTAGCCTCTACTAGCCCTATGGTGGTTTTCATCCCCAGTGGAGTGCTGTTCTAGCCCTATGGTGGGTCATCCCCAGTAGAGTGTCGTTTGAACATTTTTGTGGGCCAGTCCCGAGCATAGTGTTTGTTGAAGACTTCAACTTGCCTCTCTAGCATTATTCTCTCCCTAGCAGGGGTGCTTTTCTTTGGAAGATTTAGTAGTTGGTGGCTTGACACCCCGTTACTTTGTCTGTTTCCTCAGTAAAGTCGCCAGCGGAGTTGTTGGTAGGATGTACTGCATCTGAGTTATCTCTCTTCCCATCAGAGTGCTTGTTGAGGTTTATACCTCTTTTCCCTTCAGCAGAGCAGTAATTCTTGCCTCCTCAGCAGTTGTGGTTCCTTTTGGAAGGTTCAGTTTTTGGTGGTTGATCCCCAGCTCTCCTTCTCTGCCTCAGATAAATCCCCAGTAGATTGGTGGTGGTAGATTGTATCTGTGAGTGGTTTTCTCCCCTGCAGAGATTTGGTGATTTCCTGATGCTTGTGATCCCCAGTAGAGTGGCTTGTGTGGCAGAATCTACTTGTGTGATCTATTTTCCCTCAATGGATTTATCCCATTGGAGTTGCTGACAGTATCCCCAGTAGAGTTGCTTGTGCAGCCAGATTCTACTTGTGTGTTTTGTTCTCTTCAGCAGTTCTTGCCTGTGCAGTGAGCTCTTATTTCCCAGCTGAGACTGATGATTCCCCTGCAGAAATCTCGGGATTTCTCCATTTCCCCAACAGATTTGTCTTTGTGGCAGTTGCTGCCTGTTGTAGACTTATGTTTTCCAGTTGGGTTGATTGATGATCCATCACTCAGAGATTTTGTGATTTCTTTGATATCTCTGATCTTTTGCTTTCCAGCAGATCTTTGCTTTTAGCATTCAGATCTCCAGCAGATTGGCTTTCCAGTTGGTTTTTTTGGATTTTCCTCTGGAAGTGTAGTACCGGGCTTTTGATTCCTGGACCTGTTTGTGTTAGAAATGTTTGTTTTGTCAGCATTCATCAAACATGAATTACACATATTCATGCATACTTTCAACATTTAGATAGTCATGTTGCATTTTTTCCATATATCTTTTGTTTGTTATCTCCTACTAATGGTGATATAGATCTCTCCAAGCAGATGTCGGGTGTTTAATCTCTCAATATAGAGTCAGCCCCATAAGCAGAAAGTGTATGTCTTTTCCTTCTGCAGTTCCCCACTGAGATATATCCTCGTGGATGACGGTTGTTTCCGTTTTCTCCCAACACATATATTGGGATGGGTTTGCCCTTGTGAGTTTCTTTCCTCATTAGGATGAGTCTTGTTTCAGTTTTCCTTTTTGGGATTGATCCTGAACTGGCATTTTTTCAACTGTCTCTTGTGCTTCCCTGTGGAATAAGTGAATAAATTGCCCAATAACTGGCAATAGTTCATCTTATCCCCAGCGGAATCTTTTGGGCCTTCTACCCAGTAACCGGTAGATATAAGTCCTATCCTTTGTGGTTTTCTACCCAGTAGCCGGTAGTTGTAAATCCTGTATACCTTTTTTCCCTCTTTGCGGACTCTGTGGTTGTTTACCCAGAGGTTGGTATTTGCGAACTTTTTGTTCCTCAGCAAGAGTCGATGGTTTTCTACCCTGTATTCGGTAGTCGTAAATCCTATTTTCTTGCTCTCCGGCAGTTTGTGGTTTGTTATAAACCCTATGTTGTTTCCCCGTGCGAAGTTGTGATTCTTTCATTCCCCACGCAGAGGTTTTGGTTTTCTACCCCGTATTCGGTAGTTGTAAACCCTAATTCTTTTACCCTCATCAGAGTTGTGGCCCTCTACCCAGTATTCGGTAGTTGTAAGTCCTATCTCTTTTCCCCTAGCAGAGGTAACCTTTGTGGTTCATTCTGGTTGATGATGGATTTTGTGGTTTTCTACCCAGTATTCGATAGTTGTAAATCCTATGTTGTTTTGATTCCCTAGCGGGGTCTGTGCTTTCTTGTGGATAATTGCTGTATGCTAGCAATTTTATCCTCAGCTGAGTCTTTGGTTTTCTACCCAGTAGTCGGTAGTGATAAACATCTTGTTTCCTCAGCCAGAGTCTTTGGTCTTCTACCCAGTATTCGGTAGTTGTAAATCCTTTGTTCTCCCCTGTCATACCCCAAAAATTACCCATCACTTTTCCTAAAAAAAAAAAAAAAAAAAAAAAAAAAAAAACGAAAAAAAAAAAAGAGAAAATTTTTTTTTTAATTAATTAATTAATTAATTAATTAATTAATTAATTAATTAAATAATTAAAATAAATAAATAAATAAAATATAACAAATTATTTTGGACTTGGGTCTCCCTCAGTCCAAGCCCATTACCCACGAAATTAGTCTATAAATACTGAAGTTTCAGTAGGGGGAGTTAGACTTGGAGTTTACACTGGGAGATTCACTGGAGAAAGAAGGAAGAGAAGCAAAACACTCTGAGGTTTCCTTGGAACAAAACCTTGAGGAAAAAGAAAGAGAGAGAACAGAGAAGGACGGATAGAAACTTTGGCATAGGAACCCTGCCTACCCGGAGAATTCAGAGTAAAGAAACCCTGAAGGCAGCCCATCTGCACCGAAGCCATCGCCGTCCAATTCCCGCTGCCTAACTTATTCCGATACTACAAGTGGTCAATCCCTTCAACCTTGAATTGGCAAACAGGTTTGCGTATCTCTATTGTTTATACTTTCAATTGGCCATATCTACATATATAATGCATCATGATTAAATGTTGATATATAATTTGCTTTCGTATGGGAATTTAAATATGCCTGAATACCCTGAATGTTTGACCATGTTATTCCTGTGATAAAATGCCATAAAATTCAAAGTTCCTAACATGGGGCTGTTTTCAAATTCAAAATCCGTGGTCTTCGCTAGGCGAGGCAGAGGCGAACGAGACAGTACCTGATTCTTCTAGTCTTTTTTTTTATGTTTTTATCATAGCCATGCATTATTTATCCTATCCTATTTATTGTTGTGATATTTCTCCGGTGTAATCTTCGATTGCACCCTGATTTGGTGTTCTGACATGTTTCTTTTTTTTGAGTTTCGTAAAGGTTCACATATCCCAGGAAAAGGTTATTGGCTAGGTATTCCACTTTATTTGTGGGATACCCTTGTGGAGTTTCACCCTAAATTAATTTTTTAATGTATTAATTTATAATGTATTAATTTTTTAATATATTATTTTTAATAATTTTAATGTGGAGTTTCATCCTAATTATATAATTAATTGTAAAACTTTGCCTTTGAATAAGTGATCTTGGACCTCTCTTTGTTGCCTTACGATTACGATATTACGGTCATGTCCCGCGAACGTGGGGATACCCTTAGCAAAGACCCTTCGGTTAAATCATCATAAAATAAATTATAGTCCCTCGGATGTTGCCTTCGAATATACAACTTTGTCCCTCGAAGACCCTCCGATGTTGCCTACGGTTAAATGATGATAGTCCCTTCGAATGCTAAGGTATCCTCATAACTGTTGCCTTCAATGACCAATCGATGACCCTACGATGACCCTTTTACATCCAAAGGATAAAACTACTTATTTCTCAATAATAAGGACAGTTTTACCCTCATAAGGATAGGAAATGCCCGTAAAGACCTTGGGTCGGTATAACTCTTAATTGCTGGCTCACAACTTAAAACATTTTTTTTGCACCTCACACCTTTCAAAATGCCTTTAGAAAATCACCACTTGGTATACATTCATACTAGAATCATTACCGAGTTATATTTTTCTAAACAATTTTCAAAACTAAACGAGATAATCACTTTGTATACATTCATACAAGAATCATTACAAAGTTAAATTCTCTTTTCAAAACAATTTTTCTAAACAATTCACAAACACTTTTTTTTAGACAAAATAATATAAGTGATCGAGCAATTAAGAGCCCATGGATAACCATGGATACAAAGGGTGCTAACACCTTCCCTTTGTATAATGTACCTCCCGAACCCAAAATCTAAATTAAGGTTTTTCCTGTTCTTTTCCACCTTTCCTTATTGGATAAAAGAAAAGTCGGTGGCGACTCTTGCTAACCGCGACATTGCGATTAAAACCACAAAAAAGTCCAGTTCACCGTATGATAGAACTGGCGACTCTGCTGGGGAGTCGGAATATTTAAAAAGAGAGGTTACCTTAAAAACAAGATCACTTATTCAATTTGTCTGATTTATTTTTAAGCGATTGCTTGGGTATGTTATGCTTGAGTGAAAGATCCTACACCCGGATCTAGTGTACCTTAGGTAAGTAGCAAGAGATCATCGCGACTGTCCGGCGTATACTGGAATGGTCAAAATGATGGCTACGGTTAATGCGGCACTTTGGATGTCCTGATGTTCCTCATGTTAGTTGAGGAAATATTTGGCATTCGCGTGGTGTCATAAAAGCATTAACCAGACCTTTAGAACCCTAATTGACTCATCCTGGCCATTAGAAAGTAGTGAGATAACTGGCTTCGGTTCCGACTGGAGTTGGTTGAGACTCGATACTACACTCTTTGAGATTGGACTTTAGGGAAGCTTTGGTCAACCACTTGGTGTTGCACTGAAGTGGACTTAAGGAAAGGTCAATGATTTGAGATCCTTCTAGAACCCGGTTACTATTCTAGGACAGGATGAACCAACCAAACTTCAGTGGGGAGGGTATTCACCTATGGAACTCATGCAAGCCTTAAAACCTAGGAATAATTGTTGTGTGACATGCTTGTGTTTGCATAACATCATAACATCATAACATCATAACATCATGGCATCATACTAACCATTTCAAGGACTTAAGAATTTAGCTTTGCTCTGTTGAACAGGTTATGGCTTCCAGGAAGACTATCCGGATCAATCTTGTAACGATCTCTCCTCAACTCAAGGATTTGGTGTCAGAACTCCCCGATCATGCTCAGTTCAACAAGAAACATGGTCATCTCCTCAATTTGGTTACCACTGGTTTCAAAGAAGATATGATGAGAGTCCTATTCCAGTTCTTCGATCCTAAGCATCATTGCTTCACTTTCCCAGATTATCAGTTGGTACCCACACTAGAAGAATTCTCCAAGCTGCTTGAGATACCTATCCTTGATCAAATACCTTTCAGTGGTCTGGAAAAGATTCCGAAGTCTGAAGAAGTTGCCGCAGCTTTACATATGACAAAGTCTGACATTGAGACTAATTGGGTAACAAGAAGTGGAGTTAAGGGTTTACTCGCCAAATTTCTGGTAGGTAAGGCCCGAGAATTCCTGAAAGTTATGAAGGTCCGTGCTTTTGAAGATGTTCTAGCATTGCTAATCTATGGTTTGGTGTTATTCCCTAATCCGGACCAATTCATAGATGTGAATGCTATTAAGATATTCCTCACTCGTAACCCTGTGCCTACCTTGCTCGGAGATATTTTGCATTCCCTTCACACCCGTACTATGAAAAGGCAAGGGACTCTCATGTGCTGCGTACCTTTGTTGTCTAGGTGGTTTATTTCGCACCTCCCTCAATCAGTCTTGAAGAATGATCAGAACTGAAATGGTCTCAAAGGATAATGGCACTCTCCCATTCAGACATCCGATGGTGTTCTAACTTCAGAGAAAATGTTATCATCATCGACCGATGTGGAGAATTCCCTAATGTACCACTCATGGGGATAAGAGGAGGTATTACTTATAATCTCGCCTTAGCCCTACGTCAGTTTGGGCATGCTCGAAGAGATGGTCCACATGAAATGATCATTCAAGGTATAGTGTTTGACTATGACAATGACTCTCAAGGTCTCCGCCAAACATTTGTACGAGCTTGGGGCATGGTGAAAAGAAGCAATTCAGGAAAGAAAAACTCCATTCCTATGGAGCCTTATCTCCGATGGGTACGAGCCAGAGCTCGCGAGTTTGTCATGCCATATCTTACAGTCGGACCATTGATTGTTGAATCAAGTGTCAAAGGAGGTACTACCCAGATCATTTCTTATCCAGATATACCTACTGATGTTGAGGAACTAAAGAGATCCTGGACCCAGTTGAGAGAGGAGAGGGATACTTTCGAAACTCAGTTCAATGCAGAAAGGAAGAAAGTATTAGAGCTCACCAGTCAGCTTAATGAGGAACGAAGACTCAATGCATATCTTCGCCCAAAAAGAAGTCGCCCCTGGGAGACTTGAGCTTTCATTGTATTTTACTATTATTCCTTTTGTAATGAACATTGATCAAAAAAGTAGCAATAAACATTTCTCTCTTGTTGGTGATTTATGCAAAGTTAAATTCCAAAAGTCCTTGAAAACATTTCATGCATTGCATCGCATAACATAACATTGCATAACAGGTATTCTAAAGGACCATATTCTCACGGTCTGCCTCTTAAACAGAAAAATGGATCTCGAACAAACTGTCAAAGATCTCCAGACTCAAAATGCTCAGTTCAAGGAGATGATGCTAAGCTTATCCAAGGGGCAGGAGGAACTGAAGGCTCTTTTGGTCGAAAAGAAGAAAGACAAGAAGGCTGTGAGTTTCATTAACCCAGGAAGAAGGCGTAAAGGACAGGCTACGGGAATCAAATTTGGAATCCCGAATGGTCCAGAAGATGAGGCGGAGGAAGAGGATGCTGATTTCTCCAACCCTGAGGATGATGATGAGAAGTATGAAAATGAACAGTACTCTCCGAGAGATGATAAGTACAAATTGCTGGAAGAGCGCATGCTAGCCATGGAGGGTCAGAAGACGCCCGGTCCGGATTTCGAAAGTTTGGGTCTGGTCTCCGATGTGACCATTCCTCGCAAATTCAAAATCCCCACTTTTACTAAGTACGATGGTGCATCCTGTCCTCAGATGCATTTAAGGGCTTATGTGAGAAAGATTCAGCCATATACCACCAATAGGAAACTATGGATCCATTTCTTCCAAGAGAGTCTGTCTGGCACACAGTTAGAATGGTATTATCAGCTCGAGAGCTCTGACATCCGCACCTGGACTGATTTAGCGACAGCTTTCTACAAGCACTACCAGTATAATTCTGAATTGGCACCTACTCGGCTACAGTTGCAGAATATGACTATGGGATCTAAAGAAAGCTTCAAAGAATATGCTCAAAAATGGAGAGATTTGGCTGGCAGAGTCAAACCCCCCCATGACTGATCGAGAGTTAGTGGACATGTTCATGGGTACACTGACTGGCCCATTCTACAGCCATCTACTGGGAAGTTCCTCGTCAGGTTTCACTGAACTTATCTTGACAGGTGAACGGGTTGAAAGCGGCATTCGAAGTGGAAAGATACAGGCAGCTACTTCTGCAAGCACCAAAAAGTCCTATTAGGGAAAGAGTGAATCAAATGCTGTGTACAGTGAGAGGAAGCATAACAAGAAGAATCGTGACCATACTATTGGGGCAGTTACAATTGCCGCACCGCCATCTCAGAACTTCCAACACAGACAAGACAGGTCGAGAAGACAGTTTACCAAGATCAATATGACTTTAACCCAAGCACTGCAGAGTATGTTAAAGGCCAATTTGATTACCCTCAGAGGCCCTCCTGCAAATCCCAACACTACTTCTCCTCGTTATAATCCCAACGCCAGGTGTGCCTATCACTCCGATAGCCCCGGGCATGATACGAATGATTGCTGGTTGTTGAAGAACAAGATTCAGGATATGATCGACGCTGGAGAAATTGAATTTGATCCTCCGGCGACCCCCAATGTCATCACAGCACCTATGCCTAATCATGACCAGAATATTAATGTTGTGGACGACAATTCTCACGTTACTGACGTTGCCGATTTAGCATCTCCTCTCCTGATCGTTAAGAAGAATTTATTGCAAGCTGGTTTATTTCCAGGTTGTGCTGAAGATTGCGATCTCTGTGTACTCCGACCCAATGATTGTTTGAAGTTGAAGAACGGCATTCAACGGCTGATGGATGATCGTACAATTCTATTTGAAAGGGTTCCTAAGGTGGACAACTCTATTGAAGAGGTATCTGTGATTGCTAGGTCCAAAGCTCCAGTGAAGATTACCGCTACTAGAGTGCCTGTGAAGATTACCGCTGAGCCCAAAGTGGCTCCCCTGATTATTACCGCACCTGGCCCCGTGCCATATTCCTCCAGCAAAGCTATTCCGTGGAACTATGGAGGCGACGTTTACATCCATGGCATAAAGCAGGTTGGTAGTTCTGCTAATCCTAATGATATTGTGGGGACTAGTAAAGTTACTCGAAGTGGAAGGATCTACTCCCCAGAAATCTCACCTCCCGCTCCCGAAATTCGAGGAAAAAGACCAGTCAATCCTCCTCAGTCAGAGACATCGGTCGAAGTTACTTCTGAAGATGTTGCCAAACAGGAAATGGAAGAGATGCTGAAAATCATCCGTAAGAGCGATTTTGATGTAGTGGAACAATTGGGGCATACTCCGTCTAAAATCTCAATGTTGTCCTTGTTATTATCCTCTGAATCCCATGCCAATGCATTGATGAAATTCTTGAAGACCGCTCATGTGCCTCAAGAAACATCCGTCGATCAATTCGAACATTATGTTGCTAATTTGACTGTTGACAATGGCCTAGGCTTTTCCGATGCTGACCTGACGCCAGCAGGAAAGAATCACAATAAAGCTCTGCATATCTCCATCGAGTGTGAGGGGATCACCCTGGCTCACGTGTTGATAGACAACGGCTCTTCCTTGAATGTGCTCCCGAAAGCTGTACTCGATAAATTTGACTACAAAGGCATTGAACTGAAACCTAGTGATGTTGTGGTGCGTGCTTACGATGGCGCGAAGAGTGTTGTCTATGGTGAAGTGGTTCTCCCTATCAAGATAGGACCTCAAGTCTTCAACACTACCTTTCACGTGATGGACATTCGTCCCGCCTACTCCTGCTTGTTGGGGCGCCCTTGGATCCATGGGGCAGGTGCGGTAGCTTCGTCGCTTCATCAAAAGCTGAAGTATCCAATAGCCGGCATGGTTGTCACTGTATGTGGAGAAGAAGAGTATATTGTCAGTAGTGTGCAAGCCTTCAAATACGTCGAGATGGATGGTGAATTCTTTGAGACTCCTTCTCAGTCATTTGAAGTGGTTCCTCCACCCAGTTGTCCTTAAGCCAACTCCCCTTGTGCCCAAGGTTGTTCGTGCTCCCCCTGTCATGATCTCTCTGAAAGATGCTCAAGCCGCGATTGAAAATGGTGATCGTGCTGGTTGGGGTCAACTGATCAATGTACCGTACAAGTCTGATAAAGCTGGCCTGGGGTTTAACTCTGGAAAGATAGTCAAAAATCAGATTAATGCTATGGAAGATGCTGATAGTGATTGCGACTTAGATAGCTGGATTTTCCCAACAATTGGTGACGGACTCAACAATTGGAAGACTGAAGACATTATCCCGATTTCCTTTAGTCAGGAGTAATTGTTATTGTTTATTCTAGAATTGCAAATTTTAATTTTCTTTTACAATCAAACTTCTTAAAGCATTGTGTCTATGCCCGAGGCACAATGGCTAATTTGTTAGGGGTTTGTCATTTTCATAAGCATATTCATATTCAATAGATCAATGGACTTTTTGCATTCAAATATTGCGCTCTTTATCTTTCCTGTCATTTTTCAAACAAGCTATGTTTCTTGCACACACTCACGTAACAATTTGCCGATCCATATCCACTCTGGATCCTGTTGGTAATGACTCTGCTACTGTTCATTATGACTTTGAAAATCCGATCTACCAAGCCGAGGATGGAAGCGAGGAAGATTGTGAAGTCCCTGGAGAACTTGCCCGACTACTGCAAGAAGAAAAGACTATACAGCCGCATGAGGAATCAATTGAAATTGTAAATCTGGGTACTGAAATAAACAAGAAAGAAGTCAGAGGTTTCTTGGGGCACTCGAATTACATTGCCCGATTCATTCCACACTTGACTGCTACCTGCAAACCCATCTTCAAATTACTGAGACAAAATCAAGAGATGGTATGGAATGATGAATGCCAAGAAGCTTATGACAAAATCAGGAAATATCGCCAAGAACCTCCAGTTCCGATGCCACCATTGAAGGAAGACCTTTAATTACGTATTTGACCGTGTTAGAAAATTCAATGAGGTGTGTTGGGGCAACATGACGAGTCTGGTCGAAAAGAGCATGCCATATACTGCCTTAGTAAAGGTACCGACTGTGAAACAAGATATTCACAGCCCGAGAAAGCTTGCTGTGCTTTGGCCTGGGCTGCTCGCCGACTAAGACAGTATATGTTGAATCATACCACCTTATTGACTTCTAAGATGGATTCTATCAAATACCTATTTGAGAAACCTGCTGTCTCCTGAAAGAGTTATCACTGACAATGGTACTAATTTGAACAACAAGATGATTACTGAACTCTGCACGCAGTTCAAAATAAAACACCATAACTCTTCTCCGTACCGGCCAAAGATGAACGGCGCCGTGGGGACTGCTAACAATATCAAGAAGGTCATGCGAGAAATGACAGTAACATACAAAGACTGGCATGAGATGTTACCATTTGCTCTTCATGGTTATCGTACTTCGGTACGAACTTCGACAGGGGCAACTCCTTTCTCTTTAGTCTACGGAATGGAAGTCGTTTTACCAGTAGAGGTTCAGATTCCCTCTCTAAGGATCATGAAAGAGGCGGGCTTAGACGAAGACGAATGGATTCAGACTCGACTCGATCAGATAAAATTTGATGGATGAGAAGAGACTTGCGGCTGTATGTCACGGGCAGATATATCAGAAGCGCATGACCAGGGCATTCAACAAAAGGGTCAAGAGACAGGTGTACCAAATTGGCGACTTGGTAATCAAACGTATCATTCTACCACAAACTGACCCCAGAGGCAAATGGACTCCCACATACGAAGGGCCATTTGTAGTTAAGAAGGTATTCTCCGGTGGAGCCATGATACTCGCCACAATGGATGGTGAAGACTTCCCACATCCCGTGAACGCGGACATAGTTAAAAAATACTACGCATAAAAGAGACCCGCTAGATCGACGTATCTAGGCAAAAGTAAGGGCATCCCGGCGAACCAAAAGGGTTCGGGCAAAAATTAGGGATATATAAAAAAAAATGTACACCCGGCAAGTCGAAAACCTGAAAAGGCGGCTTGGGCAAAAAAGGGTATCCTGGTGGACTGAAAACCTGAAAAGGTGGTCCAGGCAAAAATTAGGGATTAAAGCGTATGACTATGTCCCGTTCTCAGTCAACTTTCATCCAAGTTCGAGGGACTGACCAAGCCAATCACTTCTATCCGACAGCAAGGGATGAGATGCTCGAAGACATAATGACAGTAGTAGGCTTAAAATCAATAGGACTTCTTCCACATAGCTTTCTCTTTGTTTTCGACAATTTCCTCTTACTAGGATTTCTGTCTCCTTGTACACAAATTGCCTGTTTATAGGCCTCCTTTCAAATCAATACAACCCTCTTTCAAAAAAAAGATGCTTTTGTTTTTACTTTTCTGTTTTGGTTGCGTAAATGTCCATTGATTTAATTTGAATTAATATGTGCATTTGAATATGACTGATGTTTACCAAAAATACATGCATAGAATAGCAATAGCAATTGACTACCCGACTTCAGGATCAAGGAAAAGGTCTAATCATGCTTCCAATGAATCCGCTACCAATTCTATTCCCCCAGCAAGTCTGTTATTACTCAGAAGAAATTAGCAGTATTCCCCGGCACAGCCAGTTACTCCCCAACAGAGGTCGGCATCATCAGACAGATTGATCATCTCATCCATCCTCAGCCAGGCTCTGTTAAATATTTCCACCATCAGACAGAAATCAAGCATCCCCAGCCGAGAAAGGGTCATCGACACAAATGTCTCAAATCAGTAGATGGGGATTTATTTTCCCCCAGTAGAGTCCCCAAGCAGAACTTCTCATACGCATAACTCATTCATTACATCCTTTCACAGCATACGCATGCATACAACATTCGCATTTATTTTAGCATAACACGAAACATCTCATACATCATGACATAGCATGAAGCTAACTTTTCTTTGCAGGTTAATTATCCTCCTGATATAGTCAAAGTAGAAGGTTCATTCAGACAGACACCTTTATCAATCACATTCAAGATTCAGATACATATTTCAAATACAGTTCATGGGAACATTCATTCTGACAACACTTCGATATCCTCCTAACGATGGCATCTCTAAGCCCATCCCAGACATTTATTGCAAGTACAACATATACAGGTTATCAGATACAGCCTAACGTACGGTTCATTCTGATTCAGCCCAACATATGACTTCTTCAGCAACTCCAATGCGGTCTAACGTACGACCCATTTGGACCTTCAAATCCTCAGATGCTGCCTAGCGTACGGTACATTCAGGGGTGTAGTCTAGCGTACGACTACTTTCTTTTTCAGATGCAGCCTAACGGACGGCTCATTCTACAACTCGGATACGATCTAACGTACGATCCATTCTGAACTTCAACAACCCCAACGCGGTCTAACGTACGACCCGTTTGGATCTTACAACCCTCAGATGCTACCTAACGTACGGTACATTTCTGAAGTGTAGTCTGGCGTACGACTACCGCTTTCATCATCAGATGCGGCCTAACAGACGACTCATTCTGCGACGGTCTAACGTACGACCCGTTCGGATGTCCATCCCCTCAGATGCTACCTAACATACGGTACATTTCTGAAGTGTAGTCTAACGTACGACTACCCCTTTCATCATCAGATCCTACCTAACATACGGTACATTTCTGAAGTGTAGTCTAACGTACGACTACCCCTTTCGTCATCAGATTCAGCCTAACGTACGGCTCATTCTGCAACTCAGATACGATCTAGCGTATGGTCCATTCTAATCCTTTATCCCCAACAGCATATGACACACTCCGACTCCCCAGCGAAGTCGGCAGCCTAATGGATGACTCATTATACGGTCTAACGTACGACCCAGTGTGGCACCCATGTCTTCAAATTGGCCTAATATACGACGCGATCTGAAGCTTTCGTCATCAAACCTCCCGGATGGCATCTTTAAGCCCATCTCCATCAAGACCAACTGTCGATTCTCAAGTGCAAATTTTTGGGGCATTCTAGTGTTCAATAATCTTCCACCTCCAGACCACGAATGGCATACACGCCATCCTAACTCTCTCGGTTCAAGAATATTGAACAGGGGCAGCTGTCATACCCCAAAAATTACCCATCATTTTTCCTAAAAAAAAAAAAAAAAAAAAAAAAAAAAAAAACGAAAAAAAAAAAAGAGAATTTTTTTTTTTTAATTAATTAATTAATTAATTAAATAATTAAATAATTAAAATAAATAAATAAATAAAATATAACAAATTATTTTGGACTTGGGTCTCCCTCAGTCCAAGCCCATTACCCACGAAATTAGTCTATAAATACTGAAGTTTCAGTAGGGGGAGTTAGACTTGGAGTTTACACTGGGAGATTCACTGGAGAAAGAAGGAAGAGAAGCAAAACACTCTGAGGTTTCCTTGGAACAAAACCTTGAGGAAAAAGAAAGAGAGAGAACAGAGAAGGACGGATAGAAACTTTGGCATAGGAACCCTGCCTACCCGGAGAATTCAGAGTAAAGAAACCCTGAAGGCAGCCCATCTGCACCGAAGCCATCACCGTCCAATTCCCGCTGCCTAACTTATTCCGATACTACAAGTGGTCAATCCCTTCAACCTTGAATTGGCAAACAGGTTTGCGTATCTCTATTGTTTATACTTTCAATTGGCCATATCTACATATATAATGCATCATGATTAAATGTTGATATATAATTTGCTTTCGTATGGGAATTTAAATATGCCTGAATACCCTGAATGTTTGACCATGTTATTCCTGTGATAAAATGCCATAAAATTCAAAGTTCCTAACATGGGGCTGTTTTCAAATTCAAAATCCGTGGCCTTCGCTAGGCGAGGCAGAGGCGAACAAGACAGTACCTGATTCTTCTAGTCTTTTTTTTTATGTTTTTATCATAGCCATGCATTATTTATCCTATCCTATTTATTGTTGTGATATTTCTCCGGTGTAATCTTCGATTGCACCCTGATTTGGTGTTCTGACATGTTTCTTTTTTTTGAGTTTCGTAAAGGTTCACATATCCCAGGAAAAGGTTATTGGCTAGGTATTCCACTTTATTTGTGGGATACCCTTGTGGAGTTTCACCCTAAATTAATTTTTTAATGTATTAATTTCTAATGTATTAATTTTTTAATATATTATTTTTAATAATTTTAATGTGGAGTTTCATCCTAATTATATAATTAATTGTAAAACTTTGCCTTTGAATAAGTGATCTTGGACCTCTCTTTGTTGCCTTACGATTACGATATTACGGTCATGTCCCGCGAACGTGGGGATACCCTTAGCAAAGACCCTTCGGTTAAATCATCATAAAATAAATTATAGTCCCTCGGATGTTGCCTTCGAATATACAACTTTGTCCCTCGATGACCCTCCGATGTTGCCTACGGTTAAATGATGATAGTCCCTTCGAATGCTAAGGTATCCTCATAACTGTTGCCTTCAATGACCAATCGATGACCCTACGATGACCCTTTTACATCCAAAGGATAAAACTACTTATTTCTCAATAATAAGGACAGTTTTACCCTCATAAGGATAGGAAATGCCCGTAAAGACCTTGGGTCGGTATAACTCTTAATTGCTGGCTCACAACTTAAAACATTTTTTTTGCACCTCACACCTTTCAAAATGCCTTTAGAAAATCACCACTTGGTATACATTCATACTAGAATCATTACCGAGTTATATTTTTCTAAACAATTTTCAAAACTAAACGAGATAATCACTTTGTATACATTCATACAAGAATCATTACAAAGTTAAATTCTCTTTTCAAAACAATTTTTCTAAACAATTCACAAACACTTTTTTTTAGACAAAAATAATATAAGTGATCGAGCAATTAAGAGCCCATGGATAACCATGGATACAAAGGGTGCTAACACCTTCCCTTTGTATAATGTACCTCCCGAACCCAAAATCTAAATTAAGGTTTTTCCTGTTCTTTTCCACCTTTCCTTATTGGATAAAAGAAAAGTCGGTGGCGACTCTTGCTAACCGCGACATTGCGATTAAAACCACAAAAAAGTCCAGTTCACCGTATGACATCCCCTTTGCAGAGTTAACCTTTTTGTTCATCCTAACCGATGATGGTTACTCTTTGTGGTTATCCTCATCCAGTATTCGATGTTGATATTCCCTCCTTGCTTTTGGGTAGTTGCTCTTGAGTAAGCACTTGTATCCCTAGCAAGTTTTTGTGGATAATTGCTGGATGCTAGCAATTTTATCCTCAGTGGGTCCTTTCACCGTTTGCCAGTGATTTGTTCCCCGGATCATTGATTGTTTATCAATGCATCCCTAGTGAGTCCTCTTTCATTTACCCTTTTGTTGGTAATGATTGTTACTCCCTTTGATCGGTCATCATTATATACCTGGTTTTGGTATCCCGATGCCTTTCTTTTCGGTCGATTTATCCTTTATTAACCCAGTAACCGGTTGTGGATAATCTTCCATGCGAGTATATTATCTACGTTCTGACGGTAATAGATAATATATCTCATGCACTCTTCAGTCGAAGCCTTTTGTGTTTCCCCAGTCGAGTAAGATTCGTATTTCCTTTTGCGGAATCGAATATTCTTTGTTCCCTTTTTTGAGCGTATCTCCCAGTAACCGGTGATATGTCTCCTGGATAATTGTCGTATGCTTGCAATTTATCCTCAGCGAGTTATCTTTCGTCTACCCTGTTGTTGTTGGTAACGATTGTTTCTCTTTTTGGTTGTTCACCTATTATATACCCAGTAACCGGTATCCCTGGTGTCCCTTCCATTGCGAGTATATTATCTACGTTCTGACGGTAATAGATAATATATCTCATGCGAGTATACTATCCACGTTCTGACGGTAATGGATATTATATCTCATGCACTCTTTGGTTGGAGTCTTTTTTCCTTCCCTGTTTGAGTAAGATTCGTTTTCCCGTTGCGGAGTCGAATATCCATCCTGTAAGTCGATTTGCTTTTTTAAGCCCTCCTTTCGGATGATGAGTGTTTTGGCATATATACCAATTCACGCTGTGGTCGGTCACCTATTATATACCCAGTAACCGGTATCCCTGGTGCTCCTTCCTTTCTGCTCCTTATTATGAACTTAGTCCCCTGTGGAGTCAGATTTTCCTGAGTTGATGTACCTTTTTCAGGTCTTTCTCAGATGTTTGGTTGATTGATATCTCTCACCCTTATACCGGTCTTAGATATTCATTCTTCCTGAGCTTGTTGATTCTTTCACCCAGTAACCGGTGTTTAGATCACATGTTTCTTTGAGCTTGTTACCCAGTAACCGGTAACACCTCATCCTGCAGATTTTCCCCAGGGGAGTCTCTTTGTTAGACTTTCCCCAGTGGAGTTCCTATTGTGATTTTACCCTCTGCTGTATTGGCGTTTTCCCCAATATATGCAATTTTCCCCGGTAGGGAGGTTCCGTGTGAATCCTTACCCAGTCCGAATCCGGATTTTTATCCGAAGTATCCTTTGTGGTTTGAGTCAGCTTGAGTCCTTCCAATGGATATGTCTTCCTTTCGAACTCTTTTCTCCCCAGTTTGAGTCCTTTACTTCCCCAGTAAAGTCTCCAGTCGTGTGTCCTGCTCACGCAGCGTCAGTTTCCCCTAATTCAGAGTCGTGTCCTGCTCACGCATTCTTTTTCTTGTTTTTATCCACATGAGAGTCCTGTTAGAGTCTTTGTTCCTGGTGAGTGTATTACTCTGATGGGTTGTCTTGTCTTCTTTGTGGACCAGTATTCCCCACAGAGTTTGTTTGCTTTACATGCATACATTTGCATCATGAGGTCTCTTAGGGACCAAAATTTATCTCATTATTGTTATTTAAGCCCATTCTACCGCGTCGAAATGAAGATTTTAACCTTCACTTCTCCAGCTAGAATGACCTAAAATAGGGGCATCTGTAAGACCCCAATTTTGTCCCTAAGATCCCTCATGACATCATATCATAACATAGCATTGCCTCAAGGATCATTGGACACCTTGCTTCCTTCCCTATGGGTGGGATCCCCTTGAGAGTGGTTCTTGATCACCAAGCATGGTTTGCATTTGTATATCATTGCTTTTCTTTTAATCACTAACCAAAATGTACAAAAATATGTCATTAACCCTTGTTACTTGCAGCTGAAGCATTTGCAGGTCAAGCAATAAAAGGCATTCATTGAGCAATAGATGGTGGTTATTCTTGAGATTTGGACCCCATGATCATTATCAAGAGTTCATATGAGCTATGATGTCATTTTGAAGCAAGTTCCCAAGTGGTAGAGGCTTAAATTTCATCAGGACATTTCCAGGTCATCTGAAGGCCCAGAAAGTCAACTGCAAAGTCAACTGTGAATTTGGAGGTGGGAAGTGATTAGAAATACTTCATTCATGTTCAAACAAGTCTCATTTGACATTTCAAACACTCACATTGAAGAATTTGAAGTCAAGTCAAAAGTTTCCAAAAATGGAAAGTGACATATAATTTCAACTTTCCAAAAATGGCAAGTTTTTGATCCAACTTCAACTTAATTTTCCAACATCCAAGAAGCTTCAAATGAAATTTTGTCCAACATTAAAGTTGAAGATCTCTCTCCCCCATTTTCAAAAAGTCCAAGATCATGAGCATCTGATGAATGGTTGAGGAGATATGATCAAATCATTGCCAAGTATACATGGAGCTTCAAGTGGGCATAACTTTTGAACCAAAGCTCCAAATTGAGTGGTTCTTTTTGCAATATTCTTCTCTTGACCTCTAATTTCCAAATCATGAATCACATTACATAAAATCTCATCACATAATCACTTGCATATCCATGCCTTTTTTGGAGGGAGATTGCAAAATTCAAAAATGGTGCATTGTATGGGCTTTCTACCATTGCCATTGAGTTTAAAAGATAATTTCAAGTGAAAATGATGAAGGGATTGGTACTGTTCACGTGAAATTAGTACATGCACCATGCATTTTTAAAATTTGCAAAAACACCTTATTTCACTTAACCAAACTAATTATAGATTAGCAAAGTGATTAGGAAAGCATATATATACTCTAACCATGACAGAATTGGAAGAGGTTAATCACAATTCACCATTTCTAGATCTAGTTTCTCTCTCCCTCCAAAATTTTCTTCAAACCAAAATTCAAATTTCTTCAACATAACACCTTGTTTTTGTTGAAGATTCATGATCAATGAGTTGATTAGAGTGTGAATCAAGTATTGGTTTGTTGAATTCGTGCAAGAACCAAGCAGTTGAAGTTCAAGAACTCAAATATGGAAGTTCAAAATTAAGCTAGATCTACAAGTTTCCGAGCTTCCAATTCATCATCAAACATCATATCAAGTATTCTGGAGTGGATTAGAAGCATCTGGAGCTTTAAATCGCGCAAAACAAGGAACTGTTCTTCAAGAGGTGAGTTTTTCGAGCTTCATAATTTCACAATCCATGTAGACATTCTTGTAGATCTTGCTTTGCTGATCGTTTTGATATAAATTTCGTGCGATTTGGATAAAAATTGAGAGAGATATGCTTGATTGAAGTTTCACATGTCAAACTTTATTTGATTCATTTTACATGATTAATGATGAATTAGCATGAAATAATAATGGATCTACAACATAAATTGCATGAGAATTTGATTGATATAATTTTTTTTGAATTCTGGACAAATCTGAAAAATATAGAAATTCTGGATGAACATTCATCATCTTTATCATGAAGAAGATGAAGATGCATGCATTTCTGGAATTTCTGGAAAATTGCGTCAGTTTTCTGGAAATAGCGACGGCTTGAACCGTCCTAATCTGCGCGCTAGGGTTCTTGACCAAAACGCAGCGTTTCATCTCCAGCGCGCGCTCACATTTGATTTCACACCTGCTTCGATTCCGGGCGAAGGCAAATATTAAAATTGCATCATATTTTTTATACTTTCCCTCCAAAGGCCATGCATGTGATCATTTCCATTTCAAATTATTTTTTCCAACTTGTAAAATCCATAACAAATTGAAAAATGCATCAATTAATCCCCAATTTTTTGCAAAATGTTCCTTGAGATGTCTAGTTTTTAATGATGATGAGTTTGCAAGTTGTGCATGGCTGGAAATGTATTTTCTCTAGGTTGATTGAACACATGTGCATTTGTGACATTGCCTTACTCCTTCTATTATGAAATGCTTGATTTTAATCCAAATTGCTTGAAATTTTATATGCTGATTCTAGACACATTGATGGATGTTTTATGCTTGGTTTGGTATTTTTCTCCTTCACCATTTCTGTTTTATGCTTGTGTTAACATGGTGTGACAATTTGTGTCACACATTTGGTTGTTCTTACTTGTGCATTTAATTTCCATACCAAATGATCTTGGATGCTTCTGATTCTTTGTATGAGGATCATGTTGAATGTGTTGAATGTTCATGATTTTTTCCAGAATTATTTGAATCATTTCTGTTTTGATTTGAAATTTTCATTCATGATGTCCATATCTGAGCTTTGAAATTGCCTTTGACTTCTTTTGATCATGAAATGCCTTTGATTATTGATTTTGATGTCATCCTTTTTAGGACATGTTAATATGTGTTTGAAGTTGCAATGTGTTAAATTTCAGCTCCTGTTTTGAATTTTTTTCTTCACCTTTGACCCTAGGCTTTGACCTAGTGGTTTGTTGCTTACATGTGAGCTTTGATTTCAGGTTTAAGCATCCAAGTTCCATGGTTAATGATGCTTCATCACTTGAACATTGATATTTGCTCTTGATTGCTAACACTTGCTGTTTTGTAGGTTGATGATAACTCATTTGAGTTTGCCTTATGGCTTTTGTGTTGTACATTGGGATTGTCTATTGGTTATTAACTGTTGTCTGTTTGTCTGAAAGTTGTACTGATTGGTTTAGTTGTTTCCACAGGTACCTAAGTTGCTTTAAGTTCATTTGAACTTTGCTTTGCTTTTGCTTGTGGTTGGCATACCACTTAGGTATAATCTCTAATCTTCATGTAGTATGGAAGACCTACTGTTATTGGTAGGCACCTGTCTGAAGCCCTCCTTAAGAGGCCATGTCTTTGTTTGTTTAATATTATGCCAAGCAGGTAAAGTCCTCTTAAGAGGTAATTGGCAGATAAAAGGGATGTGTAATCCATCCCCTGCTATTCAGTTGTGTCATTCACTTTGCTCACACCATGTGTTGATGCATTGTGAATAAGAACCCAAGATCTTATAGAGTCAACCATTTGTGGAGAAGAGTTCCTTCATTATGAACTCCCACACTTTCTATTGTTTAAAGCTCTCCCAGGCCAGGGATAAGAGCTATGAGGCACAACCCTCATCTCCATTTCATCTGCTTCACCCTAACTCTCAATGTTAGGGTTAAGAGCTCAAAACACCCATACAGTATTGGCTTGTTTCTAAAGCCTAACCTTGATTGAGCCTATTGATTGTGTATAGTGTGTGCTAACTGATTGCTTGATTGCTTATTTGTTCATCTGTGCATGATTGTTTGTGTGTGCCTTTGTGCATTGTTTTCATCTTTGAGCATTAATTGTATATCATTTCATGATCATTGTTCATACTTTGTGACATCTTGTTTGTCCATTGAGGAGTCAATTATAAGTCCATTTATTGGCAGTTGTTTCCTATGATCTGGTAGGAGTTGGGACTAAGACCATTGATTGGCATCCCATTTCCTTGGAGTCGAGTGTAAGACCATTTATTGGCAACTTGTTTCCTCTTACTTATTGCATTTGTTTTCTTTGTTTTGTGAGATTGGTGTAAGTCCATTGATTGGCATCTGGTATCCATATTTGTTTTGTGAGATTGGTGTAAGTCCATTGGTTGGCATCCGGTACCCATTTATGTTGTTTATTTGTTATCACTTGTTGCCTTTTCCAAAGGAATCACTTGGATCATCTACATATGATCTCAAGAGGTGAACACCTAATAAGTTTTGCATCCCTTAACCTTCACCCTTTTTGTTTCTAAACCTCCAATTACATGTTAAACCAAACCAGAAAACTTTTGTGCAAACATTTTTCACTTGTTTTCAAAACTAGAAACCTAGGCCTTAAGCCTCTGATTTTTAAACTTCATTTTGACAATACTTCTTCTGAATTGAATCTAATGTCAACTTTGACTTCTTTTTGTGAATAATTCTAATTGATTAATTTCACTCACTCAATTGCTTTTTGTGGCCCTAGTCCACTTCTTACTCAAGTTTTCATACATTAGCCATAAATCTCAATTATCTTAGTGGTTGATGTGAATCTCACCTTTTGTCCTTAGTGATCGAACTGTAAGACTTCCATACTGAAAACAGGGTTAACCCCTCTAGTATGTCGAAGCTATTCTCACATGGTGGACTTGTGGTTGTTCAGGTTGAGTTTTCTCCCTTTGATAATGAAAGACCTTAAGGCTTTTGTTTAAAATCAATCCACCCATGTTTTGGAAATCTTTTAGCCGAACTACGGCGTTTTGATCCTTACCTTCCATGGAAAGGTACGTAGGTAACGGGTTCATCCGTTCAAACACAAAAATAACTAACTTCTACATTCTTTTCTCATCTCTTCAATCAATGTTTGCACAATAAATATTTTCATAAACAATAATTGATACAACAAGTTGTGAAAATGGTTCCCTAGGAGTACCTAGGATACTTTGGGTGCCTAACACCTTCCCTTTGCATAATTACCCCCTTACCCAGATCTCTGACCTTTCATTAGTTTTCTATGTGTAAAACTTCTTAGGCTTTTGTTCGCTTTTTAGCCATTCCTTTGGATAAATAAAAGTGAGGTGGCGACTCTATCTTTGTATGCTTTGCTTTTGATTTAGTCAATAAATCATAAAGTGACGAATACACCGCTACACCTAGGACACTTTGGATGCTAACACCTTCCCTCTGTGTAACCACCCCCTTACCTGTAATCGCTGACATTTTATTAGTTTTGATTTGAAAACTTCTTACTTTTGGGTTTTGTTCGTACTTTTTCCCTTTCCCCTTGGAAACAATAAAAGCGCGGCGGCGACTCTTGTTATTTGATGTCTAGCTTATCCATAGCTTGATGATCATGAATTTACCGCTACAGAAATTAAGTGGTGACTCTGTTGGGGAGTAATCTCCAGTGGGTTTAGCCTACTTTTTGTGTGTATATATTTGTATATATGTGACGTTTGTATATATGTATGTGTGATATAATCTGCTTGTTGTGCTTGGTGATCTCTGAGTGGTGAGATAAGTTCTAACCTGAACTTGAGTGCAATTAAGATAGGAGGATGGTATAGTCATGTTCGACTTGTGTGAAGTAGTCCTTAAAAAGTTAGCTTGAGATTCATCTGCTCAGTGGAGACTCTTTTGGATTTGGAAATGTCACACAAGTATTTATGGTTAGGCATTACTATCTCTAATTTGGGTCCGAGAAGCTGAGGATCGTAGAACATTTACCCCTCTTGGCCTATTTAGGACATAGTGCAGACACTGTTCAAATGTAGACTTGATAACAGTTGTTACGCGATACTACATTCAGATGAGTTTCTCTAGAGAATATTATGGCTCGATGAGTCAGTCATCTTAACCTGTAATATCCGATAGATGGAATTAAGACTCTGGGAACTTTTTAGAACATGATCTACAGGTTTTTATCCTTATTTCACTCCTTTGGGATGGTTCTTACCCAGACTCCATGCTCGTGACTTACAACAAACCCTTGATTCTTGGTTGATCCAATCAAGTCTTGTCAATATCAATGGAACTTGGATGTTGATAAGGTGTAAACCATAATCCACCAAAATGGATGATTGATCTTGACAATGACTTGATTCATCCCTTGACCTTTGTTTGTTTTCCTTGTGTGTGATCCCTTATTTGTGATTGTTGTATTCATGCATTCATGCGCATCATAACATTCATCATACAAAAATTTCAAGGAACTGATGTATTATTTTCAAATATTTTCAGACCATGGATTGTGGACGAAGGAACCCTAAGAAGTATAGTTTCAGATGTCCCGACTTGAAAGAGTTAAGGAAGCTAGCATCTTTTGTATTACATACTTTGGACTTCAAACAACTCCATGGGAAGCCTCTATCTATCTTGTCTGCTGATGTGGTTGAAGGACTTTTGAGTGTACTAGTGCAGTTCTATGATCCTCTCTACCGCTGTTTCACTTTTCCAGATTTTCAGCTTGTGCCTACATTGGAGGAGTATTCCCATCTCTTAGGGATACCTGTTTCTAGTAGAGTACCTTATAGTGGATTGTAGGAGATTCCGAGATCTCATCTTATTGCTTAAGCTCTTCACTTGAATAAGTTTGAGATAAAGGCTCATTGGGTGAAGAAAGGAGGATTGTTTGGGTTGCCATCTGATTTCCTCATCAAGGAAGCTACTGCTTTTGCTCAAGCTGGTAGTGTGGATGCTTTTGAAGCTATCTTTGTGTTGCTCATCTACGGATTAGGTTTGTTCCCTAACATTAACGGTATTGTTGATGTTAACGTCATTAGACTTTTCTTGATTGGGAATCATGTGCCTACTTTGTTGGGTGATATGCATTTCTCTTTGCCTTTAAGGAATTTTAAGGGTAGTGGAACTATCGCTTGTTGCATTCCTCTTTTGTACAAGTGGTTTATTTCACACTTGTCTCAGACACCTGCTTTTGTGGAGAACAAACAATGTCTACGATGGTCTCAGAGACTTATGTCTCTCACTAATGATGATATAGTTTGGTATGATCCTTCTTTGGGCAGTTTGGATATTATTGATAATTGTGGTGAATTCTCTAATGTGCCTCTCATTGGTACACAAGGAGGAATTCACTATAACACTTCGTCGTCAACTTGGGTTCCCCTTGAGAGACAAACCTAATAACACTTTGTTAGAAGGTCTTTTCTATCAAGAGGGTAAAGATCCCCAACTTTTGAAGAAGAAGATTGTGCATGCTTGGCATAATGTGCATAGGAAGGGAAGATCCGAGCTTGGTCCGTACAATTGTGTAGCTTTGGAAGCTTACATTCTTTGGTTGAGGAAAAGAGCTTTGGAATTGAATATGCCTTATCCTTGTGAAAGACCTATGTTAGTGGTTGTGGTTGAGCTATTAACTCTCCCTAACCAAGATGTAGAGGAGTTGGAAGACACACTCGTCAAGATGAAACAAGAGAAGGATATGTGGGATGAGTGTTTCCGTGCTTTGAGCAAGAAGCATTAAGAGTTGCAGTTGGAGTCTAAGGACAAAGATGCACTTATTGAGTTACTTGAAGACCGAGTGACAAAGAGACGGAGAGAGCCAGAGGTTTCATATTCTAGCATGCCTCATCCTTCCATTTCTTGGAAGAAGATTGTTGATCAGCTTGTCCTCGAGAAGACTCAGATGAAGGCTTCTTTTGAAGCCGAGACCCGTCGCATTCGAAGGAAGTACGCGCCTTCAGCCAAATCTTCTGACATTGTTGTTAGGGATCCTTAGGATGACTAGTCTCCTTTTCTCTTGTATTTTCATTTGGTTTCTGAAATTGTACTCAGTGTAATCCTTCAAATTATATAAATGAAAAGAGATTTTTGGTCATATAAAAATTATTGCAATTTTTGATATATATATAATATATATATATATATATATATATATATATATATATATATATATATATATATATATATATATATATTTGCAAATGATATAGTAAGTTCCTTGAAAACAAAAATAAATAAACAAGCATTGCATTTCATGCATCATTTGCATAAGGAGGTTTCTCTTTCGCCTCAGAGGACAGTTATTTCAGAGGTGGCTACCTCTACCATTCCTGCTTCTACCGCCCATTTCGCACCTACTATGCATGTCGGATACCCGTGGGAAATGCCGCCCAACTTTATGCCTGACGGATTTGCGCCTACTTTTGCTTCCGTTCCGGCATCTAGCCCGGTCATGTCTGTGCCACCTCCCGTTGTGCACACCTTACCTCGTGTAGAGGACACCATTTATCACTCCCAGCCGTCTGAGGGTCTGGATGTTTATGAGAAAATGGATGAAATGAAGCATCAGTTTCTTGAGCTGCGCAAGGAATTGAAGACGCTAAGGGGTAAGGACTTGTTTGGAAAGAGTGTTGCTGAGTTATGTTTAGTGCCCAATGTCAAGATCCCGGTGAAGTTCAAAGTGCCTGACTTTGAAAAGTATAAAGGGAACACATGTCCACTTAGTCATCTAGTGATGTATGCTCGTAAGATGTCTACTCAGACTGACAATTATCAACTATTGATTCACTACTTCCAAGACAGTATGACCGGTGTTGCGCTCAGATAGTATATGGGGTTGGATAGTGCAAGCATTCGCACCTTCAACGAATTAGGAGAGGCTTTTGTCAAGCAATATAAGTACAACGTGGATATGGCGCCTGATAGAGACTAGCTGAGGTATATGTCTCAGAGAGATAAGGAGACATTTAAAGAGTATGCGTAGAGATGGAGGGAATTGGATGCTCAGATCATTCCTCCCTTGGAGGAAAAAGAAATGACAAAGATCTTTATGAAAACTCTGAGTTCATTTTATTATGAACGAATGATTGCTAGTGGCCCAAGTGACTTTACCGAAATGGGAAACATGGGGATGAGGCTTGAGGAAGGAGTCCGAGAAGGACGTTTATCAAAAGATGAAGCATCATCAAGTAAGAGGTATGACAGTAGTTTTGGGAAGAAGAAGGACAACGAAACTAATGCAGTAATCAGTGGGAAGCAGAGGAGGCCTCAGATCAGAAGGAATCAACCATCCCGTCAACATCACCATCAAGTAACTTCAGTCATTCCAGTTTTCTCTAATAATCAATCAACACCAGTTCAACAACATCAACATCAACAACAACAACCGCAACAACCAACAAACACCTACAACAACAACCATCATCAACAAAACTTCGAGAAGAATAAGGTCTCTTTCAACCTGATTCCTATGTCATATGCAGAATTGTATCCATCTTTGGTTCTCAAGAACCTAATCCAACCAAGAAACCCGCCACAGATTCCAGAACCACTTCCTTGGTGGTACAAACCTGAACTCCGTTATGCTTTTCATAAAGGGGCACCCAGACATGATATAGAAAAATGTTACCCACTCAAGTATGAGGTTCAAAAGCTGATGAAGAGTGGAATGGTGTCCTTTGAGGACCGTGCGCCAAATGTGAAATCAAATCCATTACCCGCCCATGGGAAATCTTCTGTGAATATGGTGGATAGTTGTCCTGGCGAGTTTAGGTTTTTGATGTGCGTTTTATCCTAAGATCCTTGGTGCAGATGCATAAGGACATTTGTATGGTGAGTAATTATGAGCATGACCACGAAGGTTGTGTTATTTGCATCAATAATTCAAGGGGTTGCGAAGTTGTGAAAAGGGACATCCAGCAACTGATGGATGAATGCATGATTCAAATTGTTCAATCCCGTCATGTAGATAACGATGTGAATGTTATAGTGCCCATTTTCAAGAAGCCATAGAGATTGGTAATCCAATCGGACAGCGGCAACGGTAACAATGTCAGTAATAGATCAGTATCGCCGTTGGTTATACGGTTAGCAGGCCCAATCCTGTATTCATCTGATAAAGTTGTGCCATATCAGTATAATGCTACAATGATAGAAGGTGGTCAAGAGGTCTCGTTGCCTACGACTAGCTCTGTAGTGAGCATTGCTGATGTTACCAAGGTGACCCGTAGTGGTCGAGTGTTTGGGCTGGTGTTCCCAAAGGATAAAGAAGAATCAGTTGTTAGTAAGGAAGTGGAAGTGCCTGTTGTAGATCCGGTTAGTGCTCCAAAGGGTAAGTCTGGTGAATCCATTAATTTGAAGGCTAATGATGATGATGAGGTACTTCGTTTGATTAAGAGAATTGAGTTTAATGTGGTGGAGTAGCTGCTCCAAACCCCCTCAAAAATATCAGTGTTGTCTCTGCTCATGAATTCTGAAGCACATAGAGAAGCACCCCAGAGAGTTTTGGAACAAGCATTTGTAGAACATTATGTTACAGTGGATCAATTCGATCATATTGTGGCTAACATCACTTCTTACAATAATCTTAGCTTCTATGATGAAGAACTTCCTGAGGAGGGCAGAAATCATAACTTGGCTTTGCATATCTCCATGAATTGCAAAGAGGATGCTTTGTCTAATGTGCTGCCGAAGTCAACTCTGTCAAAACTATCATACCAAGGAGCACCTATGAGGTATAGCGGTGTAATCGTCAAAGCTTTTGACGTTTCCTGCAAAACAGTTATTGGTGAAGTGGACCTTCCAGTGAAGATAGGTACAAGTGATTTTCAAATTACTTTTCAAGTAATGGATATCCACCCGGCCTACAGTTTCTTATTGGGAAGGCCATGGGTCCATGAGGCAGGAGCTGTTACCTCCACTTTGCATCAGAAGCTCAAATTTGTGAAGAATGGAAAGCTTATGATCGTTGGCAGGGAGAAGGCGTTGTTGGTTAGCCACCTGTCATCTTTCTCTTATGTTGAATTTGAAGATGAGGTTGGAACTCCGTTCCAAGCCTTGTCTATTGCTGCTGAAAAGAGAGTTGGGGCACCTATGTCCTTGTTGAAAGATGCAAAGAAGATAGTTGAAGAAGGCAATGTTGATCAGTGGGGGCGCGTGGTAGAGGTCTCCGACAACAAAGGCAGAACCGGTTTGGGGTTCCAGCAAGGTTCATTAACCGCAAGGTCTGAAGATATGCAACTTATCTTCCGTAGCGGAGGGTTCATTCATGGCAATGAACAACACTTAGCTGCTGTTTTAGGGGATGACAAAGAGGAAGACTGCACCAATTTTGTGACGCATGGAAAGGCTTGCAACAATTGGACTGCTGTTGATATTCCCGTTATTTTGCATCAATCTAAGTAATTGCTTTTATATTTTTTAAAAATCCTTCTCCTATGCCTAAGGGAGAAGCGAACATTGTTGGGCATTTTCAAATTGATCATTAATAAAATTAATTATATTCACTCACATCTATGATGTTTTGTTTTTACTTTTTGCTTTATTCTGAAAATGGTAATCACAAAAAACATAAATAAACAATATAATTATCCATCTGCATAATATTTGGTCACAAATCCACTTCTCTAAAATCAAAATATCAAATTATTATGCAGGTTGGTTTCTAACTCCATTGAATATAATGGTCCTTCTCCTTCTCCAAATTTTGAATTCCCTGTGTTTGAGGTCGAAGAGTAAAGTGATGAGGAAGTGAGTGATGAATCATATCGTCTTCTTGAGCAAGATGAAAAGATCATTCATCCGTTTGAAGAGTAGATTGAGCTAGTCAACTTGGGTTCTGAGGATGATGTGAAGGAAGTCAAGATTGGGTCTCGCCTATGTCCAGATGTTAAGAAGGGGTTGATTGATCTTCTTCGAGAGGATTCAGATGTGTTTGCTTGGTCCTATCAAGACATGCCTGGTTTGGATTCTGAGATTGTGGAGCATAGATTGCCGTTGAAGCCAGAATGCCCGCCAGTCAAGCAGAAGTTGAGAAGAACGCATCCTGATATGGCTGTGAAGATCAAAGAGGAAGTGCAGAAGCAGATTGATGCCGGTTTCCTTGTGACTGCTGAGTATCCGCAATGGGTGGCCAATATTGTGCCTGTGCTGAAGAAATATGGAAAAGTCCGTATGTGTGTTGACTTTAGAGATTTGAATAAATCCAGTCCGAAAGATGATTTCCCTCTGCCACACATTGATATGTTGGTAGACAATACTGCTAAATTCAAAGTCTTTTCGTTTATGGATGGTGTGAGACCCCAATTTTGACCCTAAAATCCCTCATGGCATCATAACATTGCATTTGCATTGCCTCAAGGATCTTTAGCATCTTGGTTCCCTTTGCCTTTGGGTGGGACTCCTTCTGATTGGTTTGAGATCACCAAGCATGCTTGAATTATACATCATTGTTTCTCTTACTTTTATTTACTAACCAAAGCACGAAAATGTGTCACTAACATCTTTTTTGTAGCTTGAGCAATCACAAGGTTTGAGTTGTCATGTTCGCTAGGCGAGCAGACTGGTTCGCTAAGCGAACTGAACTGTCATGCTCGCTAAGCGAGCAGATCCTTCGCTAGGCGAAGCGCACGCATTTTGGAAATAACAGAAATTTTGGGCTTAATTCTGAGCCCACCAAGTCACCAATATTAGGTTATAAATACCAGAGCTTCATTTGAGAAAAAAACAGGTTGGAGATTATTAGAGAGACCAAAATAGGAGACTATTACAAACCCTGGAGAAAAAGGGAGAGAGAAAGAGGCAGAAGGGAAACCTATGAACTAACCTGCAGCAACCTCCAGGCAACTCTGAAAAGTTCACTCCGACTCACACACTTTGCACCTCCGTCTCAGGCAAACCCAGCCGTGCCATTCAAGTTTAATCGATCTCTCCAATCAGGTTTGCCTTATTCCCATAATGTTATGCTCTTAATTTGAAATATCTGAGGTATCGCTCAGTTTTTGCTCACGGGTTTAGATATGCATGAATGTGTAAACAATACCTTGAATGTTTTGATCACTTAATTTCTGAGATGGATGCCATAGGGTTTGGAGTCCCTAAAATCGTACTGTTATCAATGGGAAACCCAAAACCCGCAGGCGCTCGCTAGCACCTTCGCTAGGTGAGCACGCAGGTTTAAACCCTAGTACACTCATAAGAGTCTCTCTTGAGAATATTTTCGGAATACGAGTAGTCGTTTCTCCAATAATATCCGAAAGATGGGATGATAACTATGGGAACCTCTTGTAGAACATGTTTGGAAGGTTTAAACCCTAGTACACTCCCTTTTGGGTGGTTCTTAACCTAACTCCATGCTCGTGACTTACAACAAACCCTTGATTCATGGTTGATCCGTTCATGAATCCTTAATATCAATGGAACTTGGGTGTTGATAAGGTGTAAACCATAATCCACCAAAATGGATGATTGATATTAAGGATAACATGATCCATCCCATGACCTTTGTTTGGTGTGCTTTGCTTGATCCTTGAGTGTGATTGTTGCATTCATGCATTCATGCACCCATTTTCATTCATATCATCAAAATAATAAGAAAATTTTCAAGGAACTTAAGAGGTCTATTTGCAAAATTTTCAGAAATGGAAAGACAAAGAAGGAATACAAAGAAGTACAGCTTCAGGCAACCAGATTTGAAAGAGTTAAGGAATCTGACATCCTATGTATTAGATCCTTTGGGTTTCAAGGCTCGTTTTGGGAAGCTTCTTCCTCTTCTGACTACTCAGGTGGATGAAGGATTGGTGAGTGTATTGGTGCAATTTTATGATCCCTTGTACCGTTTCTTCACGTTTCTGGATTTCCAGCTTTTGCCTACCCTTGAGGAGTATGCTTACCTTGTGGGTATACCTATTCTAGACCAGTTGTCGTTCAGTGGCTTGGAGAGTATTCCTACTTCTCAAGAGATAGCTGACATGTTACACATAGATGAATCTATGGTTGGTGCTCATATGACTACCAAAGGAGGAATTCAAGGTCTCCCTTCTGAGTTCCTCATTGCTCAAGCTACTATGTATGGGAAGGCCATGAGTGAGGACGCCTTTGAGGCCATATTTGTACTTCTCATCTATGGGCTAGTATTATTCCCCAACATCGATAAGTTTGTGGATGTGAACGCTATTAGGATCTTCTCTACTCTTAATCCCGTTCCGACTCTGTTGGGCGATACCTACTTCTCTTTGCATATGAGGAATGCAAAGGGTGGTGGCGCCATTGTGTGTTGTTTGCCTCTGTTGTATAAGCGGTTTATTTCTCACTTACCTGAGACGCTCGCTTTCAAGGAGAACAAGGAATGTCTACGGTGGTCCACGAGACTTATGTCTCTCACTGATGATGATATCTCTTGGTATAACCATGTGTATGATGGTGTGCAGATTATTGACTCTTGTGGCGAATTCTCCAATGTACCTCTTCTTGGTACATGTGGTGGGATTAACTACAATCCTGTTTTGGCACGTCGGCAGCTTGGGTTCCCCTTTAAGGATAAACCCAATAACATTCTGTTAGAGGGTGTATTCTTTCAGGATGGTAAAGATCCCCAAGGCTTGAAAGCTAGGATGGTCCGCGCCTGGCGCAAGATTCATAGGAAAGGAAGGAAAGAGTTGGGTCCTAAGAATTGCATCGCTTTGGAGCCTTACACTGTTTGGGTTAGGAAGATGGCGTCTGAGTATCTCATGCCTTACGAGTATCCGAGACCTACACCTATGATTATGGTTGGGCCTTCAACCCTCCCTAATCAAGGAGTAGAGGAGTTGAGAGACGAAGACCGTTCACGTGCCTGGATCCGTGAACGTGAAGAGTTGCTTCAGCAGATTAAGGAGAAGGATGCGTTGATTGAGTTTCTTGAGCATCAGGTTATTGATGACCCTGATGATGTATGGACTTCTCTACTTCCTCAGTCTTCTATGTTTTGGAAGAGGAAGTATGATCGACTCGCCAAAGAGAAGGCGGATATGGAGGCAGCCTATGAGAGGGAGGTGAAGAGGCTTCGTGCATCTTATCTACCTGTGTCCCGAGCTTTAGATGACTGTTTCTAGGGATCCATAGGATGATTATTTTCCTTTTCTCTTGTATAGGTTTGACGATGATGTACTTCTTTTCCCTGATATTATTTGATGAGATATTTCCATATGTGATAATATGCTTAATATTTCCAAAATTTGCAAATAAAACTCTAAAGTTCCTTTGAAATAAAAAACAAATCATATGCACAAGCATTGCATGCATCATATGCATAAGCAGGTTCTGTTTCCGGTCCCTTGCCCTGTGGTCTAACTCTGTGTCCTTCATTTATTTTGAAGACAAGCTGACTCACCGGTACTACACTAGAGCCAACATTTCAAGACTGATGGATCACTTAGAGCAAGAGAACCGCGAGCTGAAAGAGGTTTGTGACTCTGATCTCCCTGAGGAGGGAAGAGACCACAACTTGGCATTACATATATCTATGGGTTGCAAAGACGACGCCATGTCCAATGTGTTGGTGTAAGCCCTAGAGGCCAATACTTTTGGTACTTGTATCGAATTATTTATTAATAATAAAAGGCATTTTCTTTATTATGGTTGATTAATAAAGTCCCTAGAATAGATAGTCCATTTAATGTATTAAGTGTGACTTAATCATGAGAACACATTAAACATAAGGGCACTATTCTTAAAGTATCCGTAGTCGAGCTTTAATGTGAAGTGGGATAAAATTAAAGCATTAAGACTATTATGTTTGTAGACTGATGATCACATCTCATGGATCATGGATAAAGAGTTATCAAGTCTTAAACGTAGGTATGAATATTAGGAGTAATATTTATACAGGATTGACCCGCTATGAGAATACTATATAGAAAGTTATGCAAAAGTGTCATAAGTTATTCTCATGGTGATAATAGTGTATACCACTCTTCGACCTGAAACCACTATGGATCCTAGATGTAGAGTCGAGTGCTTTGTTGCTGATCTAACATTGTCCGTAACTGGATAACCATAAAGACAGTTGATGGGTACTCCACGAAGCATGCTGAGGGACATGAGTGTCCTAGATGGAATTTGCCAATCCTGCGTAACAGGATAAATGTCTATGGGCCCAATATTGAACTGGACAAGGGTGACACGGTCTATACCTTGTGTTCAATATAGACATAAGGGCAAAGGGGTAATTATACACATAATTATTATCAAAGGAGGTTTTGTCAGATCACATGACATTTTCGTGACTTGGGTAGCAGTGATGTGTTGCTAGATACCGCTCACTGTTTATTATGTTAAATGCGTGATTTAATATAATTGCCAACGTCGCGAAAACCTATAGGGTCACACACAAAGGACGGATTGATGAGAGATAGAATAATTAAGGAACATCGTAAGGTACGGTGTACTTAAGTAGAATACAAAATATGGTAAGGTACCAAGTACTTAAGTGATTTTGGCATATTATGAGATATAGGCCAAAATGCACTTAAGTGGGCTTTTTGGCTTGAAGCCCACACAAGTGGTTCTATAAATAGAGCTCTTGTGAAGAAGATTTGTATGGGAATACAACACAACTGAAGAGTTGGAATTTCGTATCTCTCTCTCACTCAAAGCCTTCATTCATAACAGCTAGCACTGCGATTGAAGGAATCCGTTCGTGTGGACTGAGTAGAGACGTTGTCATCGTTCAACATTCGTGATCGCCCCGTGGATCTGTATCAAAGGTCTTGATCATTATCAGAGATCTGCACCAAAGGTTTGAATCGCCACAAGAGGTAACGATTCTATCACTGATCATGCCCATTCGTAAGGATCACTAAATGGAGAAATTTTTAAGTTCCGCTGCGCCTTGGATGGCAATTCTCCAACACAATGTGCTGGTGGACACTGGGTCATCATTGAACGTATTGCCAAAGTCCACTCTCTCAAAGCTATCATATCAAGGGCCTCCCATGAGGCAGAGTGGAGTAGTTGTGAAGGCTTTCGATGGGTCTCGCAAAACTGTGATTGGGGAAGTTGATCTCCCAATCAAGATCGGACCAAGTGATTTCCAGATTACCTTCTAGGTTATGGACATTCACCCATCGTATAGTTGTCTCTTAGGCAGACCATGGATTCACGAGGCAGGCGCTGCGACGTCCACCCTACACCAGAAATTGAAATCCGTGAAAAACAAGAAGCTGGTGGTGGTAGGGGGAGAAAAGGCTCTCCTGGTTAGCCATTTGTCTTCCTTCTCTTATATAGATGCTGAGGTTGAAGTTGGAACTCCTTTCCAAGCGTTATCTATTGCTGAGCCTATTGAGAAAATAACTCCTTCATTTGCTTCCTACAAAGATGCAAAGCTGGCCATTGAGCGTGGTGCAACCACTGGTTTAGGAAAAATGATTGAGTTAGAAGACAACGAGTCCCGGGCTGGCATAGGTTTTTCTTCTGGTACTTTCAATAAGCAAGGGTTATTCAAGAGTGGAGGTTTCATCCACACTGGTCTAGATGAGGAGGCTGCTGTCGTTTTAGAAGAAGATGCAGAGGATTCTGGCAATTTCATCATCCCTGGAGGGGTCTGCAACAATTGGGTCGCTGTGGATATTCTAACAGTTGCCCATAAGTCAACGTAATGATCACTTTGTTTAAAAACCCCTCTCTCATGCCAAAAGGAGGAGTGATAACATTGTTGGCAACATAAATACAATGATATTTTCATTCAATAAATTCATGTTAAATGTTTGTTTTTCCCATTTATTTTCCCTTTTTGTTTTTGCATGAAATTTGTGATCACATAAAACCTCAAAATGGAATAAAATCAATCTTTTCATCTGCATAATGATTTGCCTTGTTTGAATTCTAAATCTTTTCATATCCAAAATCATTATGCAGGTTGATTTCTAAACCCAATGAACATAATGACTTAACACCATCTCCCAATTTTGAATTCCCTGTATTTGAGGCAGAGGAAGATGATGTTGAAGAGATTCATGATGAGATCACCCGGCTACTTGAGCATGAAGAGAAGATCATTCAGCCGCATCTTGAGAATCTGGAAACAGTCAACTTGGGGTCTGAAGATTGTGTGCGAGAGGTAAAGATTGGGGCACTTCTAGAAGAATCTGTTAAGAAGGGGTTGATTAAGTTGCTACGAGAATATGTCGACGTCTTTGCTTGGTCGTATGAAGACATGCCTGGTCTAGATACTGATATTGTGCAACATTTCCTACCTCTAAAGCCTGAGTGCATGCCTGTAAAGTAGAAGCTCAGAAGAACTCATCCTGATATGGCAGTGAAGATCAAAGAGGAAGTTTAGAAGCAAATTGATGCGGGGTTCCTGGTGACTTCTATATATCCTCAATGGGTGGCCAATATTGTGCCCGTGCCTAAGAAAGATGGAAAAGTCCGGATGTGTATGGACTATAGAGACTTGAATAAAGCTAGTCCGAAAGATGATTTCCCTCTACCACATATTGATATGTTGGTAGACAATACAGCTAAATTCAATGTCTTCTCGTTTATGGACGGATTTTCCGGATATAATCAGATTAAAATGGCACCCGAGGATATGGAGAAGACAACATTCATCACACCTTGGGGAACATTCTGTTATCGAGTGATGCCCTTCGGTTTGAAGAACGCCGGAGCCACGTATCAACGAGCTATGACTACCTTGTTTCATGATATGATGCATAAGGAGATTGAGGTATATGTCGGCGATATGATCGCTAAGTCAAGATCGGAGGCGGTACTCCCAGTAGAGGTGGAGATCCCATCAATGAGAGTCTTGATGGAGGCCAAGTTGACTGATGCTGAATGGGTTCAGATTCGTTATGACCAGCTGAATTTGATTGAAGAGAAGAGATTGACTGCCATGTGCCACGGTCATATATATCAGCAAAGGATGAAAAAAGCTTTTGATAAGAAGGTCAAGCCTCGTGTGTTCCGAGAAGGTGACCTTGTGCTCAAGAAAGTTTTGTCTTTCGCGCCCGATTCCAGGGGCAAGTGGACTCCAAACTATGAGGGTCCGTGTGTTGTTAAGAGAGCCTTTTCAGGCGGTGCTTTGATACTTACAACTATGGATGGGGAGGATTTCACTTGTCCTGTGAATTCAGATGCAGTCAAGAAATACTTCGCCTAAAAATAAAAACAGAATAGCTCGCTAAGTTGAAAACCCGAAAGGGCGGCTTAGGCAAAAATGAGCGTCTCGGTGGATTGAAAACCCGAAAGGGCGGTCCAGGCAAAAGTTAGAGACATGAAAAATGAATATAGGTATCCCGCTAGATTGAGTACCTCATCCTGGGGCAATCTAGGCAAAAATTAGGGATTTGGCAAGTAACTGCATCCTGACAAGACTTTGTTCTACAACTATCGTCCGTTAGAGATCCTTGCTCATTATCAGCCAAAGCTTCAAATACATCGATTCAGAATTGGTAGAGAAATGGTCATTATGTTCAATGTAGCCCTTTTCCAATATATATCACCAATTTCAAATTTGTAAAGATCTATGGAGTCTTGCCATTCGCAGACTACCATTCTATCAAATAAATTTGAGCCTTTTATCCAATTATTGGCACTCTTATCTATTTCTATTCAACAAATGTTTTGCATGTTTTGATTAAGAAAATATCATTGTTTTAAACGATCAAATTTTTTATAATTTGTTTTTAAACAAAGTGAACATTCACAATGACGAAATGATACTTAGGAGATCCTCAGTGCTCTCCCAAGGGTGGTACGATCCCCAACAGGGTAAGATTTTTGTCCATATTCCTGGCATGACTGTATCTCCTCCCTCCGGAACCCCTTGTGGTTTATCCTACCAAGTGGATTGCTTGTTGAGAGTCACCTCTCTTCCCTTCATCAGAGTAGCAATCTTTCTTCCTCAGCAGCTTGGATCTCTTTGGGCAAGAGCGGTATTTGGTGGTTGATCCCGATAAATCCTTTATCTCCTCGGATAGATTCCCCAGTAGAGTTGTTGGTGTGGTGGACCTTGTCTGTGATAACTCTCGTCCCCAGCTGGAATGATTGATGATTCATCCCCTCCAGAGTTCTTTGCTTCCTGGTATCTCTGATCCCCAGCAGATTGGATACTCTCCGGTGAACTTGGCTTTCTCTCTTGAGATGTAGTACCGGGTGGTTGATTCCTGGACCTGGTTGTGTTAAATATGTCTGTTTGTCAACATACATCATACATAAACCACGCGCATACATGCATAATTATAACATTCAGATATTCATGTTGCATTCTTTGCCATATATCGTTGTTTGCTGTCTCCTTCTATTTGGTGATATACTTCCCCAAGCAGACGCGTGTGTCTGATCTCTCCATATAGAGTCAGCTCCATAGGCAGAAAGCATATGTCCTTTCTTCCATATTCCCCACCGGGTTATATCCTCGTGGATGTTGATTATTTTTGTTCCTTCCCAACACATATACTGGGATGGTTTTCCCCATTGAGTTATATCCTCACCGGGACAAGTCTTGATTTGGTGTGCCTATCTAGTTTGATCCTAGATCGGTCTCTTGAGACTCTTTTCCTGTTTCCCCGTGGTAAATGAATAATTTCTCAATAATTAGTAATTATTATCCCCGGCGGAGTCTGTGTTTCTCTACCCTCATACCGGTAGTTGTAAACCCTATTTCTTCCCTTTTTGTAGAGTAACTATTTTTGCTCATCTTTAATTGGTGACAATTATCTTCATCCAATATTCGGTGATGATATCCCCTCATCTGCTTGGATAATTGCCCTGATTATGCAATTTATCCCCAGCGCGTCATCTCTCGTCTACCTTATTGTTGTTGGTAACGATTGTTTCTCCCCTGAATTGGTCATCATTATATACCTAGTTTCGGTATCCCGATGCCTTTTCTTTTCGGTCGATTTATCCTTTATTAACCCAGTAACCGGTTGTGGATAATCGTCCATGTGAGTATATTATCTATGTTCTGACGGTAATAGATAGTATATCTCATGAACTCTCGGGTCTGAAGCCTTTTGTTCTTCCCCAGTTGAGTAAGATTCGTATCCCCTTTGTGGAGTCGAATATCCATCCTGTAATCGAGTTTGCTTTTAGCCCTCTTTTGGATGATGAGTGTTTTGGGAATATTCCCCAATTCACGCCTTGCTTGGTCACCTATTATATGCCCAGTAACCGGTATCCCTGGTGTTCCTTCCTCTCTGCTCCCTATTATGAATTTTTGTCCCCTGTGGAGTCAGAATCCCTGAGTTGAAGTATACCTTTTAGGTTTTCCTCAGACGTTTTGAAGTTTTGATATCTCTCACCCTTATACCGGTCTTGGATATTCATCTCTTCCTGAGCATGTTGTATCTCTCACCCTCATACCTGGTGTTTAGATCACATGTCTCCTTGAGCTTATTACCCAGTAACCGGTAATACCTCGTCCCGCTGCTTCCCCAGGAGTGTCCTTGTGGACATCCCCAGCGAAGTCCCTTAGTGGATTGTTTTCATCCGGATTTTATCTGAAGTATCCGCTGTGGATAGTTTTTTGTTGTATTGGCATATTCCCCAATACATGCATCTTCGAGTCAACTTGAGTCTTTCTATTGGATCTTTTCCCTTTGGAATTCTGTTCCCCACGCTTTGAGTCGTGACCTGCTCGCGCATTTTTATCCCTTTTCTATCCCCAGGAGAGTCCCCAGGGTCTTGGTCCCATGGAATGAATTGCTCATATGGATTATCAGTGGCTTCTGATTTCTTCACTTTTGTGGGCACATATCTCCACAGAGTGCTACCATTTTTCATACCTACATTTGCATCATGAGGTCTCTTAGGGACCAAAATTCGTCTCTTTGTTATTATTTAAGCCCATTCTACCCCGTCGAGACGAAGATTTTAACCCTCACTTCTCCGGCTAGAATGACCTTAAATAGGGGCATCTGTAAGATCCCAATTTTGACCCTAAGATCCCTCATGGCATCATAACATTGCATTTGCATTGTCTCAAGGATCTTTAGCATCTTGGTTCCCTTTGCCTTTGGGTGGGACTCCTTCTGATTGGTTTGAGATCACCAAGCATGCTTGAATTATACATCATTGTTTCTCTTACTTTTGTTTACTAACCAAAGCACGAAAATGTGTCACTAACATCTTTTTTGTAGCTTGAGCAATCACAAGGTCTGAGCTGTCATGCTCGCTAGGCGAGCAGACTGGTTCGCTAAGCGAACTAAACTGTCATGCTCGCTAAGCGAGCAGATCCTTCGCTAGGCGAAGCGCACGCATTTTGGAAAATAACAGAAATTTTGGGCTTAATTCTGAGCCCACCAAGTCACCAATATTAGGTTATAAATACCAGAGCTTCATTTGAGAAAAAAACAGGCTGGAGATTATTAGAGAGACCAAGACAGGAGACTATTACAAACCCTGGAGAAAAAGGGAGAGAGAAAGAGGCAGAAGGGAAACCTACGAACTAACCTGCAGCAACCTCCAGGCAGCTCTGAAAAGTTCACTCCGACTCACACACTTTGCACCTCCGTCTCAGGCAAACCCAACCGTGTCATTCAAGTTTAATCGATCTCTCCAATCAGGTTTGCCTTATTCCCATAATGTTATGCTCTTAATTTGAATCATCTGAGGTATCGTTCAGTTTTTGCCCACGGGTTTAGATATGCATGAATGTGTAAACAATACCTTGAATGTTTTGATCACTTAATTTCTGAGATGGATGCCATAGGGTTTGGAGTCCCTAAAATCGTATTGTTATCAATGGGAAACCCAAAACCCGCAGGCGCTCGCTAGCACCTTCGCTAGGCGAGCATGCAGCAAAGCTTCGCTAAGCTTTCGCTAGGCGATGCAGCGGCGATCGCGACATCATTTGATTTTTTTCGTTTGCTCTAACCCATTTTGTGTTTGTTATGGCATTGTTTTCTCCCGATTCCATCCTGTTACTCTAACCCGTTCGTTGAGTTTTTGTGAGGGCTCACATACTCTTGCAGGGATAGCTGGCTTGGTAGTCCACTTTATTTGTGGGATACCACCCGGAGATTTACTCCGATTGCCTGTACTGACTCACTTTCTTTGATGGTGTTAGCTTGGAAGGATCTCTGGGTTTCTTGTTTCGTTAATTATTGTTGCTTCGGATCTTTATCCGCGTGGTACTTTTACCCTTTTCCCGCATTTTACCGCTTTCCTAGCTGGAAGACCTCGTTAGGAGGCAATGTTTTTTGCGTGTTTACTTTATGCATGTTTGTTTTGTATGGTCTGATAGCCTCGTGGCATGTCAATTAAGGTAGCGTGGTTCCTTCATCTAGGACTGCCTTTTTGCATAAGCATCCCTAAAACCCCAAACTCATTGATTTTTCTTCTCCTAAGAACACGTTATCTCCTTCTACTACAGGCGAGTAAGTCTCCAAAGGTCGAGCATCCGGTAGATTGCGTAGTAACGTCGTTCACCCCAAAACACAACCCTTACCCCATAGGTGGTCGAACTACGTTTTGCTCTGATTTTCATCCCAGATGAGATACGTAGGCATAAGACGCGATGTCTTAGCGAGCACACTCCTCTTTAACCCATAGGTAGCCGAGCTACGAAGACTCTGATTCTCAGATTCATATGAGATACGTATGCAGTGGATGCGACGTCCGTGCGAGTCATTTTCTTTTGACCCTTCTTTTAGTAAGTAGTACATTAGATAAACATACACGCTTTTCTCATCCGTTCAATCATGTTTGCACAAATAAATTTTCAAACAAAAAAAAACAACAACCTTTGCAACAAATGTGAAAAGGGCTCCCTAGGAGTACCTAGGATGCTTTGGGTGCCTAATACCTTCCCATTGCATAACCAACCCCCTTACCCAGATCTCTGACATTTTTACTAGTTTTTTATTCGATAAAACTTTTAGGTTTTTGTTCGCTTTCTAACCATTCCTTTGGATAAATAGAAGTGTGGTGGCGACTCGACTTGTATGATTTACCTTGGATTTAGTCAATATCTCTAATGGTAACGAATACCCCGCTACAGATGGATTTTCCGGATATAATCATATTAAGATGGCACTCGAGGATATAGAGAAGACCACATTCATTACACCTTGGGGAATATTATGTTATACAATGATGCCTTTCGGTTTAAAGAATGCTGGTGCAACTTACCAGAGAGCAATGACTACTCTTTTTCATGATATGATGCATAAAGAGATTGAAGTGCATGTCGATGACATGATTGATAAATCAATTGATGAAGAGGAACATGTTGAGCATTGTTTGAAGCTATTCCAGCGTTTGAGGAAGTATAAACTCCGCTTGGATCCCAATAAGTGTATTTTTGGTGTTCGTTCTGATAAGTTGTTGGACTTTATCGTTAGTGAGAAAGGTATTGAAGTTGATCCTGCCAAGGTCAAAGCAATACCAGAGATGCCTGCGCCTAAAACTGAGAAGCAGGTCAGAGGTTTTCTCGGCCGCTTGAATTATATTTCCATATTCATTTCCCACATGACTGCCACATGTGCGCCTTATTCAAGATTCTTCGCAAAGATCAGTCTTGTGACTGGACCGAAGATTTCCAGAAAGCATTTGATAGTATCAAGGAGTATCTGCTTGAGCCTCCGATTTTGTCTCCACCTGTTGAAGGAAGACCGTTGATCATGTATTTGACTGTGCTCGAAGATAGTATGGGTTGTGTTCTTGGTCAGCAAGATGAGACTGGGAAGAAAGAATTTTCAATTTATTACCTCAGTAAGAAATTCGCCGACTGTGAGACTCGGTATTCTATGCTTGAGAAAACTTATTGCGCATTGGCTTGGATTGCTAAGCGTCTGCGTCAGTATATGTTGAATCATACCACTTGGTTGATATCCAAAATGGATCCAATCAAGTATATATTTGAGAAGCCTGCTTTAACTGGGAGAATTGCCCATTGGCAGATGTTGTTATCAGAGTATGATATCGAATACCGATCTCAGAAAGCGATCAAAGGTAGTACCTTGGCTGACCATTTGACCCACCAACCAATTGAGGATTATCAGCCAGTACAATATGATTTTCCAGATGAAGAGATTTTGTACTTGAAAATGAAAGGTTGTGATGAACCATTGCTAGAAGAAGGGCCAGAACCTGGTTCCCGTTGGGGCATGGAATTTGATGGAGCTGTTAATCAATATGGGAATGGCATTGGGGCAGTGATTATTATTCCTCAAGACACCTGATGTGTCTTGATAGGCCAGCTGATGTGTTTGCTGTTGAAGAGATTAAAGACGAGAAACCATGGTATTACAACATCAAATGTTTCCTCCAAAGTCAGATTTACCCGCCTGGGGCATCTTTGAAAGATAATAAGACTTTGAAAAGATTAGCCGGTAATTTCTACTTGAATGGTGATATATTGTACAACAGAAACTTCGACATGGTTTTGCTCAGATGCGTGGATAGACACGAAGCAGACTTGTTGATGACTGAAGTGCACGAAGGTTCCTTTGGTACTCATTCCATTGGACATGCAATGTCAAAGAAGATGTTGCGAGCAGGTTACTATTGGATGACAATGGAATCTGACTGTTGCAAATTGGAGAAGAAATGCCACAAGTGTCAAATCTATACTGATAAAATTCATGTTCCTCCGACACTATTGAATGTTATCTCTTCCCCGTGGCCCTTCTCCATGTGGGGAATTGATATGATTGGGATGATTGAGCCCAAAGCTTTGAATGGACATCATTTCATTTAGTGGAAATTGACTACTTCATAAAATGGGTTGAAGCGGCATCGTATGCAAATGTGACCAAGCAAGTTGTTGTAAGGTTTATCAAGAATCAGATCATATGCCATTATGGTATGCCAAGTAAGATCATTACTAATAATGGATCGAACTTGAATAACAATATGGTGGAAGCTCTTTGCGAAGACTTCAAGATTGCACATCATAATTCTTCTCCCTACAGACCCAAGATGAATGGGGTTGTTGTAGCTGCAAACAAGAACATCAAGAAGATTATCCAGAAGATGGTTGTCACGTATAAGGATTGGCATGAGATGCTCCAGTTTGCTTTACATGGGTATCGTACATCTGTCCGCACTTCAACAAGGGCAACCCCTTTCTCTCTCTCGTGTATGGTATGGAAGCAGTGCTCCCCGTAGAGGTTGAGATCCCTTCATTGTGTGTGCTAATGGAAGCCAAGTTGACTGAAGCTGAATCATGTCAGACCAGGTTTGATCAGCTGAATTTGATTGAAGAGAAGAGGTTAACCGCCATGTGTCATGGGGAGTTATATCAACAGAGAATCAAGAAAGCTTTTGATAAGAAGGTCAAACCTCGTGTGTTCAGAGAAGGTGACCTTGTGCTCAAGAAGATTTTATCATTCAGACCAGATTCCAGAGGAAAATGGACTCCCAATTACGAAGGCTCATATGTTGTTAAGAGAGCCTTTTCAGTTGGAGCATTGATTCTTACAACTATGGATGGTGAAGAGATCACTCGTCCTATGAACGCAGATGCAGTCAAGAAATACTTCGCCTAAAAAAGAAAAGAACATCTCGCTAAGTTGAAAACCCGAAAGGGCGGCTTCGGCAAAACTGAGTGTCTCGGAAGATTGAAAACTCGAAAGGGCGATCTAGAAAAAATTAGAGACATAAAAACAGAAAGAAATTTCTCGATAAGTTGAGTACCCCACCTTGGGGCAACTTATGCAAAAATGGGGATTATGGCAAGTAACTGCATTCTGCTGATCTTGAGTGTTTTGAAGACTTGTTTGAGCACAAGGATTGACATCAGTTCATCATTCCAGCAGCGGTCAAGAGCACAGTGGATATCAAGAGTTGGTAGAAGGATTAAGGATCATTTGTACTCAATGTAACCTTTTCCATGTAAATTACCATTTTCAACTTTGTAAAAATCTATGGAGTCTTGTCATTTACAGACTACCATTCTATTAAATAAAGTTGAGCTTTTATCCAATTGTTTCTACTCTTATTTACTTCAGCCAATAGTTTTAAAATTTATTATGATCATTTTAAAATTAAATTTTAAATCAAAATCAAGTTTTTCTTTAAAATATAAAAGCAAGAACTTTTCCAAAGCAAGTAAAAGGAATATCAACAGCTTTTCAATAAAAAGCAAGTCCTTAAGTGTAAAGCATCTGAGGTTCCCCAAGCAGTTAACCCTTCGGGTATCCCTAGACATCAGTATTGATTCGGTTCTTCGGCGGAGTGTTTGATCCCCAATGGAGTTTATTTCTTTATCCCCAGCTGAGTTGGTTGATTCAGATACCCTACGGCGTGTCCTTGTCTCCAACAGAGTTTCGGTCTTCCCCAGCGGAGTTCGTGTTTCATCACCAGGTGGATCGTCATCAGAGATGTTTGATTTTCCCCAGTAGATCGCATTGGTGTCCCCACCAATCGCCATCTATCTTTTCTCCCAGTCATAGTTTCCTCCTGGATCTTGAGCAGCATTTGTTGATTATTTTCTCTAGGGTTGTCTCCCATTTTTACGGTGTTGACCTAAAAATTCTCCACAGATTGATTGTTTTATCCTCAGCAGATCTCCTCTGTCCTCATCTAAGGTTGAGCCCTTGGGACGTTGATCTCTCTGTTCTCCGGTTGTTGTCTCCATATTTTGTGGATTGACCGAGGATTGTACCGGTGGTTCAATTTCTTTGCGACACCTCTGTATCCTTCGTGATCGTTTTGTCAGCATAATCACCATACATACATATACATATACATTCATACAAATTCATAATTTTCATATCCCGCATTTTCATATTTGATTTGTTTGAGATTCTCATTCTCTGTTATGGCGGTACTTTATCCCCATACCTACCTGTTCTCCTTCAATTGTAGAGTGTCAGCCCCTTAAGCAGAAAGACTTTAACCTTTCTCCGTTTCCCCACTGAGTTTGTCTCCTCGTGGATGACTATTATTTCAGTTTTTTCTCCAGCAAATTTTCTGGATAGAATTACTCCCCTTGATTTATGTCCTCATTGGGTTGAGTCTTGATTGATCGTTTTCTTTCTAGCTCTTACCTAGATAGATCTTTTGGTCCCCTAAGAGTCTATTACCCAGTAACTGGTAATATTCTTCTTAGCTTGCAGTTCTTGCCCAATACCTGGAAAAAGTATACCTTTTCTCGTCAGCAGAATCCCCAGTGGATCTATTCCTCGGAAAGTATATCCTTGATATGTTCATCCTAACCGATGACGGATATCTTTCTTTCCCCCACATGAGTTTATCCTTGATATGTTCACTTTAACCAAGTGATGGATATTCTCTCTTTTTTGGTATTCTAGCAAGTAAAAAGGTAGTTGTAATCCCTATTTTGTTCCTCAGAGATTTAATCCTTGATATGTTCATCTTAATCGATGATGGGTTTTCTTCTCCTTGTGGTCTTCTACCCAGTAACCGGTAGTTATAAATCCTACTTTTTCCCCTGTTCAAAGTCAATCCTTGATATGTTCACTTTAACCGGTGACGGATTTTCTCTTCTTTGGTATTCTATCCAGTAACTGATAGATGTAATCCCTATTTTTTTTTATTCCCCTTTTCAGAGTCTATCCTTGATATGTTCACTTTAACCGGTGACGGATTTTCTCTTTGATTAGTCTTCTACCCAGTAACCGGTAGTTGTAAATCCTACTTTGTCCCCTCGCAGAGTTAATCCTTGATATGTTCATCCTAACCGGTGACAGATTTTTCTCTCCGACGGTTTTTTATCCAGTTTTCGATAGATGTAATTCATCCCCTTTTGTTCAGTTGGTATATCCTTCATATGTTCATCCTAACCGATGACGGGTATCCTCCTTAACATTTCCCAGGAAAGTCCATCCTTGATTTGTTCATCCTAACCGATGACGAATTTTCTTCCCTGTTGAGTTTATCCTTGATGTGTTCATCCTAACCGATGACGGATACTCTCACCCTTGGTCTTCTGCCCAGTAACTGGTAGTTGTAAATCCTATTTTCTGCAGTTTTCCCCAGCAAGGCTATTCTTACCCAGTAACCTGTAATGAAATACTCCCCCCTGGCGGTTCCTAGTGACTCATGCTTGATATGTTTATCTTAACCGATGACGGGTGTTCTCTTTATCAGATTTCTATTATCTCCTTACCCAGTAACAGGTAGTAGATAATAGATTTCTACTCCTCCTGTGTTGAAGTTTATTTCTCCCCAGTTGAGTTGAGTGCGCATTTCCTTAGTGAAATCGCTTTCCCCTACACGAGTCAAGTACCTCAGTTTTATCCTGACTTACTTATCCCCTGCAGATGCTTGTTACCCTGGCTGAGTACTTCCATTTTTCGTGGAATTTCTCTAGTCCCCCAGTAGTTTTAAGTCGTAGCCTAGCCTACGCATATATCCTTTTATCCCCCCAGAGTCTCTGTCTCCCCAGTGAGTTTTTCTTATGGAATACATTATACTTCTGCGGACTTTCGGTCTCTCTGATTTCTTTTCCTTTGTGGCAATATTTCCCCACAAAGCATTAACTTTTGCATTCATATCATATGCATCATGAGGTCTCTTAGGGACCAAATTTTTTTTCTCTATGTTGTTATTTAAGCCCATTCTATTGAGTCAAGCCGAAGATTTTAACCTTCGACTCCTCAGTTAGAATGTCCTTAAATAGGGGCATCTGTAAGATCCCAATTTTGACCCTAAGATCCCTCATGCAATTCCATCATAAGCATAAGCATTGGGATCATACCTTGGCATCCTCCTTACCCCTCTTTCAATGGGTTTGTTTTGGGAGAGATCACCAAGCACTTTGTGATTATATCATACTTGTATTTTATCATTTCACTAACCAAAATACCAAAAATATGTCTTTGTAGTTGTCTAACTCTTCTGTAGGTAAGGCATGATCTCATTGATTCTTCAAGATCACATCTAGGGTTTGAGACCCTCATGAACAAAGAGTACAACCAAGAATTGATTTAATAATGGTTATGAACATCATATATGAGTCCCAATGATCTTTACATGTTATATTGATCAAGTTTGCTTCAAGAGTTTGAGGGTGATTTGCCTTGGAAACCCTAGTTTGACTGGGTATCTTGAGTAACTTCTCCAACAAGCTGTCTCACCAATTGATCAAATTTCTCAAGGGACACTTCAAAATTAATTATCTTATGCATATATGATCTACCATGAGCCAATAAAGTCAAGAGAATTGGAAGTTAGCAAGTTGGTTGATGGTGGTTGGCCAGATGGATTCATCTTATCAAAATTGGGTCTCCCTAGACCCTATCTCCTACAATTTTCACCATATGAAAATTATTCCAAGATAAAAATTACTTTAAGTGACATTACAAACAACTTTCATGTTGAGACCTAGAGCTATATTTTCTTGGAAAATCATTTTCTATGTTGAAACATTATAGGTCATTTTGTGTAAACCCCAATTTGAAAGTCAACTTCCCAAGGCCATAACTTTCTCAATTTTTATGAGATGAAAGATTTCCAAGTTGAACAATCAAATTCAATGTGTCTATTACAACCTTTATGTTTGGAGTGGGAGCTAATTTAACTTTTTTGAGCATGTGATATGAGGCTACATTATAGGTCACTTTTGACCTATATCATTGATCAAGTGATTTTTCCAAACTTCAAAAATGCATAACTCTATCATTTCAAATCTAAATGACATGAAATTGGTGACCATTTTGAAGGTCTTTCAGAGAATTACAACTTTGATGAAGACATGTTTCTCATTTGAAGCTCCTATAAAAAGTTAAGCAAGGTGGAATATTGAGACATATGGCTTGACACTTAGAAAAGTTTTGATATGTCAAAATTTTCCAAACTTCCACCTCAAATTTCTCCAAATTCCAAGCTCCAAATGAAAAAGTGTTCAACATCAGACTTGTTCCTCTTGATCTCACCTTTCCAAAGAGCTCAAATTCATTAATTTTGGATAAGAAATGCATAGGTTGCACATGGCTTAAACAATCTGATATCATTTGGCATGGATCAATCTTCAAGCATCAATGTACATGTGCCTTGCAATCTAAGCTAACTTCAAAGCATCTGAACTTCAAATTTGGACCTTCATCTATCATTTCATGGGCCTATACGCACCCATGCAACATTGCATCATCATTTGCCAATTTTGGAAAGTCAAAGTGAGTGTGCAAATATCACATGATTCATCTATAAATAGAGCTTCAATTGCTCAAAATTCACAACACCATTGTGCCAGCTTTGATCCCCCATTAAAAACCCTTCACTCTCATAGGATAACCCTAATAAATTCATTTGAATTTGAGCTTGAATCTCCATTGTTTTGGAATTCAATTCTCCAGGAATCCATTGCTTCTAAACCTTTCCATTCTCTTCCTACAAGCAAGTAGAGTGAATCCAAGTGCAAGCAAGCTCAAGATCCATCAAGTTCCGGCCTCCAATGAAGGTAATTTGTAGAAATTTTAAACTCTTCGATTCTCTTAAATTCTTGCTCAATTCCATTGATTCTTTGGTTGTCTGAAGTCCTACCAATGTAGGCAAGAAGATTGAGTTGCTTTGAGGTCAAATCGAAGCAACTCATTTCATGTACCTCAAATTTCAATTCCATATATCTCTTAATATATTTGGAATTGGAGTAATTGGAGGTCAGATTCGAGCTCAGTGCCATTTTCTCTTTAAGATCATGTCCTTGTTTCCTTTTTTGGTGATGGTTTATGTTGACTAGTTCGGTGAGGTTCACCAGAGAAGATGAACGGAGCTCTAGCTCCAGCGATGACTTGGCCAACCCCTGAACCATAGGATCCATGTCTCATGTTCTAATCCTGAACGTTGCTTTGAATTACCATCTGTGCCACGCGGTTGACTCATGTACATGTGGAGCGCGCGTTTTGGATCATCAGATCTACCACCTCAATTAATGAGGGAGATCTGATGGTCCACGTAATTTACATTTTCTGATTTTGTATTTTAATTGCATTTTTTTCAAAAATTCATATTAAATTCAATATTGATCCAAAAAATATGGGACTTTCACCAAAAAATTTCAAATATTTTTCTCTTCCATATTCTGAATTAAAATTATTTTTTGGATCATTATTAATATTTTTCATGAATTAATTGATTTTGCATTTGTTTTTAATTGTTTAAAAATATTTTTAAATGTCCAAAAATTATGAAATTTTTTCTCCAAGGTCCTTTGACCTTGTTTGACCTATGATAAATCTCATGGCCATTTCTTTGGTGTTTTGATGAGATTTTAGGAATTGGACAAAATATATTTGAATTAAATGCACTATTTTATTATTTTTAATTGAATAAATGTCATTTAAATTGTGTTGACCATTTGTATTGACTTAATTGAGTTTGCTTATTTGTTGTTGGGCCTTGGTCAAGGTTGATTTGACTTTGTCAAGTTAATATCATTGGATTTAGGGGATTGATGAAATGTACATTCCATCTCCCAAAATGAATGAATGATATTAATTTGGTAAAAGTCCTCCTTTGACCAATTTGTGATCTCATTCATCCCCTTCCCTCTTCATCTAATACCCCTTCTTCATCCATTCATTTCCATTTGGCCTATGACATCTCAAAGTCCTAATGCTAGTTGATTAAAAAATTGGCATGAGTATGGATGAGATTAGGCCAAACCTTTTGCATATTTTTTGTGTGTGGTATGTTTCATGAGCATAGTTCATAATACTATGTCTCCAACATGCATTTAACACCAAAAGTCTATTGCCCGACCTCAAATAGTTGTGACTTCTATATAAGTCCAATAAGGATTGCTTAACATAACGCTAAATTTGTGACACAAAAGGCGTAAGCATTCTAGTTAGTGAGATTGTAAGTCTCCCCTCTTTCATGGTATTGTGTGGAAACTTGGCCTTCTTTCCTTCCTTTGGAAGATGTTTTGGTTCAAGGATCCATGCTTGTGATAAGTGGGTTGAGTGTTCTCCAAAAAATGTCTTGAAATCAAAAACAAAACTAACTTCTAACTTACTAACTATTAACTTTTAATTTCAAGTTTTTACTTTAATGCAATTTTCTTTTAGCACTTTATTTAATTTGTGATTATACATATCATTCTAATTGTTTATGTTAATGTAATTTTCACTTTGTCCATTTGGACCATATTGTGTGATATATCCTGTTTGTATATACTTTGTTTGTTTGTGTGGTCTTTGACCATTAATGCACATAATAAAAACAAAAACCCTAAAAAAACTTTTGAGTGGACTGTTGGTTTGATCTTGAGTAAATGGACTTAGAATTTAGGCAACCTTCCTTTGCTAATGGACTTGGCAAATGCCAACTTATTGAAGAACCAAGTGCTTGCAATTTGAAATTCATCTGATACATCTTTGAAGATCTCTCTAAGATTCATCTACAACATGATCATTGTGAAGTTGTTACTTTAAACCTGTGACTTCTGGAATTCATTTGTTGCATGGGCTATTTTGAAGAAGATCATGAAGTGGATAAGCTTGAATAAGGTCATCTTTATTTGATGCCTTGCTCTTCAAGATAATATAATTATGCATTTGTATGTTGTTTGGTTCTAAAAGTCCAAGGGAATTCTGGGTTTCTATTGACATACTTGTCTATTGGATTGCCACCCATTTGGTCAGACCTTTTCAACTCTAAACTTTTAATTTTTTGTGCATAGGATAGTCTCTGCATCTTCTCCCCATTTCTTTAATTTCAAAATCTCTCCCTCCATTTTCAAAAACTTCTTTGTGTGAATTACTTTTGTTCTAAACCTTGACCACTTTTTACAAAAAAGGTAGAAACTTTGGCCTTATGCCATTGCATTTTCAAACTTCTTTTCTTAAATCAAATTTGTAAGTATACCTAACCATACTTGACTTAAACTTTCAAAAAAGCCAAAAAGAACTAACTCATTCAAATCATTTTTAGGCCTTTGTGCCTTTCAAAGTAAAACTTTGTTAAAATCAATGCATCCACTTTGAAATTTGTAGCACGAAATACGAAGTTTTGATCCCTCATTTTTATGTTGGTACGTAGGCACAACACCGAAGGTCTTTTCAAACACAAAAATATAATTAATGCATTATTTTCTCATCCCCCCATTCTATTTGTTTCTAAACATCACTTTGTACAAAATACATATGCACACAAAAAGGGCTCCCTAGGAGTACCTAGGACACTTTGGGTGCTAACACCTTCCCTCTGTGTAACCAACCCCCTTACCTGTGATCTCTGACTTTTATTAGTTTTTTATTTGAAAACTTCTTACTTATTGGGTTTTGTTCGTACTTTTTCCCTTTTCCCTTGGAAACAATAAAAGCGCGGTGGCGACTCTTGTTAATTGATCTCTAGCTTGTCAATGGCTTGATGTTCATGAATTCCCGCTACATGATGGTTTGTGTAAGTTTGACTTGTGCTGTTGGGACTTGGTCAAGGTTGATTTGATTTTTCTAGGTTAATATCATTGGATTTAGAGGATTGGTGGAATGTACCTTCCATCTCCCAAAATGAATGAATGATATTAACTTGGTAAAAGTCCTTCTTTGACCAATTTGAGCTTTGATCCATTCCCATCCCTCTTCATCTAATTCCCCTGCTTTATGCATCCATTTCATTTGGCCTATGATATCCCAAAGTCCTAAAGCTAGTTGATTGAAGAATCAACATGAGTATGGATGAGATTAGGCCACTTCTTTTGCATATTCTTTTTGTGTGTGGTATGTTTCATGAGCATAGTCCATTATACTATGTCTCTAACATGCATTAACACCAAAATTCTATTGCCCGACCTCAAATAGTTGTGACTTCTACATAAGTCCAATTACGATTGCTTAACATAGCGCTAAATTTTTGACACAAAAATGCATAGCATTCTTGTTAGTGAGATTGTAAGTCTCCCCTCTTTCATGGTGTAAGACCCCAATTTTGACCCTAAGATCCCTCATGCACTTTCATCATATGCATTGGCATTGGGATCATACCTTGGCATCCTCCTTACCCCTCATTCATTGGGTTTGTTTTGGGAGAGATTACCAAGCACTTTATGATTGTATCATACTTGTATTTTATCATTTTACTAACCAAAATACCAAAAATATATCTTTGTATTTGCCTAACTCTTTTGTAGGTAGGGCATGATCACCATTGATATATCAAGTTCATATCTAGGGTTTGAGACCCTCACGACAAGAGCACAACCATGGATTGATTCAAGAATGATTATGAGCATCATATATGAGTCCCATTTATTTCTACATGTTATATTAATCAAGTTTTATTCAAGAGTTTGAGGGTGATTTGCCTGGGAAACCCTAGTTTGACTGGGTATCTTGAGTAACTTCTCCAACAAGCTATCTCACCAATTGATCAAATTTATCAAGGGACACTTCAAAATTCATCATCTTATGCATATATTATCTACCATGGTCCTATAAAGTCAAGATAATTGAAGGCTAGAAAGTTGGTTGATGATGGTTGGCCAGATGAATTCATCTGATCAAAACTGGGTCTCCCTAGACCCTATCTCCTACACTTTTCACCATATTAAAATCATTCCAAGATAACTTGAAAGTCAACTTCCCAAGGCCATAACTTGCTCAATATTTATGAGATTAAAGATTTCCAAGTTGAAAAATAAAATTCAAGATGTATAGTTCAACTTTGATGTTTGGAGTGAGAGCTAATTCATCTTTTTTGAGCATGTGATATGAGGATACATTATAGGTCATTTTTTACCTATACCATTGAACAAGTGATTTTTCCAAACTTCAAAAATGCATAACTCTCTCATTATAAATCCAAATGACATGAAATTGGTGACCATTTTGAAGGTCTTTGAAAGATCTACAACTTTTATGAAGTCACTTTTCTCATTTGAAGCCCACATAAAACGTTAAGCAAGGTGGAATATTGAAGTATATGGCTTGACACTTAGAAAAAATTTCAACATGTTGAAATTTCCAAACTTCCACCCCTCAAAATTCTCCATGTTCCAAGCTTCAAATGAAAAAGTGTTGAACATAAAACTTGTTCCCCTTGATCCAAGCTTTCCAAAGAACCCAAGTTCATGCATTTTGGATGAAGATTGCTAGGTCTGCGCATAGCTTTAACAGGGCTGCATCATTGGAAAGAATCAAATGTACAAACTTCATTTCACATTGCCTTGCCATTCAAGCTTCATTCAGACTTCAACATGAATCATTTTGGACCTTAATGTCATCATGGGCCTGTACATGCTCATGCACTCGTGCCATTCACATTGCCAATTTTGGACAGATTTTGAAGTGTGCAAATATCATTCCCTTTGGCTATAAATAGAAGGCTTACGAGCTCATTTGAATCACACCTTACATGCCAGCTTTGCCCCCCAATTCAAGCCCTCTCATTCAAAAGGAAAACCTGAGAAATTTCAATTTGAAATTTGAGTTTGAATCTTAACTATTGGAGATTCAAGAACTCCAAGATCCACAACCTTGCAACCTCTCCAATCACCTCCTGCTAGCTTCTCAAGTGTGGTCAGATCATGTTTGAAGCAAGCAACATCAAGTTCTGCATAGCATTGAAGGTAATTTTCAGAAAACTTCATCTCTTAGATTCTCACTCAATTCTACTCAATTCTCTTGGATCTTTGGTTGTCTGAAGTCCTACCAATGTAAGCAAGAAGATTGAGTTGCTTAGAGGTTAAATCGAAGCAACTCAGGTGACACACCTCAAAATTCAACTCCTCATATCTTTTTATATATTTGGAGTAAGTTGAAATTGAGGCCAGATTCGTGCTCTGCGCCATTTTTTCTTTCAGATCGTGTCCTCCTTTTTTATTTTGGTGATGGTTGAGGGTGGACTAGTCCGGTGAGGTCCACCAGAGAAGAAGACCGGAGTTACAGCTCCGGCGGTACGTTGGCACGTCTCCCAGCCATAGGATCCATCCAATTTGTTTTAATCCTGACCGGAGTCAACCCTGTTGTGCGCTGACTCGTATGTTTGGTGGAACACGCATTTCAGGTCACTTGATATGCCACCTAAATTAATGAGGGAGATCAAGTGGCTCACATTTTTTCAATATTGTCTGATTTTCTTTTATTCCTTTTATTTTCATTAATTTTAACAGTGATACAAAAAATATGAGAGTTTCACCAAAAAATTTCAAATAATTTCCTCTTTCATATTTTGAATTAAAATTATTTTTGGGATCAATATTAATATTTTTTATGATTTAATTGATTTTGTGTTTGTTTTTAATTGTTTAAAAATACTTTTAAGTCTTTAAAAATTCTGAAATTTTTTCTCCAAGGTCCTTTGACCTTGTTTGACCTATGATAAATCTCATGGCCATTTCTTTGGGGTTTTGATGAGGTTTTAGGAATTTGACAAACCATATTTAATTTAAATGTATTATTTTATTCTTTTTAATTTGAATAAATGCCAATTAATTGTGTTGACCAATTGTGATGACTTATTTGAGTTTGACTCTTGTTGTTGGGCCTTGGTCAAGGTTGATTTGACTTTGTCAAATTAAAATCATTGGATTGAGGTGATTGATGGAATGTACATTCCATCTCCCAAAATGAATGGATGATATTAATTTTGTAAAAGTCCTCCTTTATTCAATTTGAGTTTTGGAAGATGTCTCGGTTCAAGGTGATTGATGGAATGTACATTCTAGTAAGTGAGATTGTAAGTCTCCCATCTTTCATGGTATTATGTGGAAAATTGTCTTTTTTTCCTTCCTTTTGGAAGATGTCTCGGTTCAAGGATCCATGCTTGTGATAAGTGGGTTGAGTGTTCTCCAAAGAATGACTATAAAACAAAAACAAAAGCAAAAAAATACTAACTTCTAACTCATTAACAACTAACTTTTAATTTCAAGCCATTTACTTTAATGCCATTTAATTTTAGTATTTATTCATTTGCAATTATTCATGCCATTCTAATTGTTTATGTTAATGCAATTTTCACTTTGTCCACTTGGACAATAGTGTGATATTTTTCATTTTATGGATACTTTGTTTTTTTTTTTTGTGGTCTTTGACCATTAATGTACATAATAACAAGAAAAATCCTAAAAAACTTTTGTGTGGACTGTTGACTTGATCTTGGACAAATGGACTTAGAATTTAGGCAACATCCTTATGCTAAAGGACTCGGCCAATGCCAAGTTTCATGTAACCAAGTGCTTGTGATTTGAAACTTCATCTGATACATCATTCAAGATCCATTTGAGTTCATCTGCAACATGATCATTGTGAAGCTGTTATTTTGAACCTATGACTTGTGAATACATCTGTTACATGGGCTATCTTGAAGAAGATCATAGAGTGACTAAGCTTGGATGTGGCTATCTTTATTTGATATCTTTCTCTTCAAAATTGATATAATTGTGCATTTGTGTGTTGCTTGATTCTAAATGTCCAAGGGAATTTGGGTCTCTATTGACATTCTTGTCTATTAGATTGCTACCCATTGGTCAGATCTTTTCAACCCTTAACTTTTAATTTTGTGCATAGGATTAGTCTCTTCATCTCCTCCTCATTTATTTAATTTCAAAATGTCTCCCTCATTTTTAAATTTTTCTTTGTTTGAACTAGTTTTGTTCTAAACTTTGACCATTTGCCAAAGATAGAAACTTTGGCCTTATGCCATTGAATTTTTAAACTTCCTTTTCTTAATCAATCTTGTAAATAGATCTAATTATACTTGACTAAAACATTCAAAAAGCCAAAAAAGAACTAACTCATTCAAACCATTTTTGGGCCTTTGTGCCTTTCAACCTTAACTTTTGTTAAAAGCAATACATCCACTTTGAAATTTGTATCACGAACTACGAGGTTTTGATCCCTCGTTTTTATGTTGGTATGTAGGCACAAGTCTGAAGGTCTTGTCAAACACAAAAATATAATTAATGAATTCTTTTCTCATCCCCCATTCTATTTGTTTGTAAACATCATTTTGTACCAAATACATATACACACAAAAAGAGCTCCCTAGGAGTACCTAGGACACTTTGGGTGCTAACACCTTCCCTATGTGTAACCAACCCCCTTACCTGTAATCTCTGACATTTTATTAGTTTGGATTTGAAAACTTCTTACTTTTGAGTTTTGTTCGTACTTTTTCCCTTTTCCCTTGGAAACAATAAAAGCGCGGTGGCGACTCTTGTTATTTGATGTCTAGCTTATCCATAGCTTGATGATCATGAATTTACCGCTACAGAAATTAAGTGGCAACTCTTCTGGGGAGTAGTATCCAGTGGGTTTAGCCTACTTTTTGTGTGTATATATTTGTATATATGTGATGTTTGTATATATGTATGTGTGATATAATCTGCTTGTTGTGCTTGGTGATCTCTGAGTGGTGAGATAAGTTCTAACCCTAACTTGAGTGCAATTAAGATAGGAGGATGGTATAGTCATGTTCGACTTGTGTGGAGTAGTCCTTAACAAGTTGGCTTGAGATCCAACTGCTCAGTGGAGACTCTTTTGGATTTGGAAATGTCACACACGTATTTGTGGTTAGAAATTACTATCTCTAATTTGGGTCCGAGAAGCTGAGGACCATAGAGCATTTACCCCTCTTGGCCTATTTAGGACGTAGTGCGGAGACTATTCAAGTGTAGACTTGATAACAGTTGTTACGCGATACTACACTCAGATGAGTTTCTCTTGAGAATATTATGGGTCGATGAGTCAGTCATCTTAACCTGTAATATCCGATAGTTGGAATTAAGACTCTGGGAACTTTTTAGAACATGATCTACAGGTTTTTATCCTTAGTTCACTCCTTTGGGATGGTTCTTACCCAAACTCCATGCTCGTGATTTACAACAAACCCTTGATTCTTGGTTGATCCAATCAAGTCTTGTCAATATCAATGGAACTTGGGTGTTGATAAGGTGTAAACCATAATCCACCAAAATAGATGATTAATCTTGAAAATGACTTGATTCATCCCTTGACCTTTGTTTGTTTGCCTTATGTGTGATCCCTTATTTAGGATTGTTGCATTCATGCATTCATGCGCATCATAACATTCATCACACGAAAATTTCAAGGAACTGAGGTATTATTTGCAAATATTTTCAAACCATGGATTGTGGAGGAAGGAACACTAAGAAGTACAGTTTCAGATGTCCCGACTTGAAAGAGTTAAGGAAGCTAGCATCTTTTGTATTAGATCCCTTGGACATCAAAACAACACCATGGGAAGCTTCTATCTATCTTATCTGTTGATGTGGTTGAAGGACTTTTGAGTGTACTAGTGTAGTTCTATGATCCTCTCTACCGTTGTTTTACTTTTCCAGATTTTCAGGTTGTGCCTACATTAGAGGAGTATTCCCATCTCTTGGAGATACCCGTTTCTAGTAGAGTACCTTTTAATGGATTGGAGGAGATTCCCAGATCTCATCTTATTGCTGAAGCTCTTCACTTGAAGAAGTCTGAGATAGAGGCTCATTGGGTGAAGAAAGGAGGATTGTTTGGGTTGCCATCTGATTTCCTCATCAAGGAAGCTAGTGCTTTTGCTCAAGCTGGTAGTGTGGATGCTTTTGAAGTTATCTTTGTGTTGCTCATCTATGGATTAACTTTGTTCCCTAACATTGACGGTTTTGTTGATGTTAACGCCATTAGACTTTTCTTGATTGGGAATCATGTGCCTACTTTGTTGGGTGATATGTATTTCTCTTTGCATCTAATGAATTCTAAGGGTATTGGAACTATTGTATGTTGCATTCCTCTTATGTACAAGTGGTTTATTTCGCACTTGCCTCAGACACCTGCTTTTGTGGAGAACAAACAATGTCTACGGTGGTCTCAGAGACTTATGTCTCTCACTAATGATGATATAGTTTGGTATGATCCTTCTTTGGGCAGTTTGGACATTATTGATAGTTGTGGTGAATTCTCTAATGTGCCTTTCATTGGTACACAAGGAGGAATTAACTATAACCCTGCTTTGGCTCGTCGTCAACTTGGGTTCCCCTTGAGAGACAAACCTAATAACACTTTGTTAGAAGGTTTTTTCTATAAAGAGGGTAAAGATCCCCAACATTTGAAGCAGAAGATTGTGCATGATTGGCATAATGTGTATAGGAAGGGAAGATTCGAGCTTGGTCCGCACAATTGTGTAGCTTTGGAAGCTTATACTCTTTGGGTGAAGAAGAGAGCTTTGGAATTGAAGATGCCTTATCCTTGTGAAAGACCTATGTTTATGGTTGTGGTTGAGCTATTAACTCTCCCTAACCAAGATGTAGAGGAGTTAGAAGACGCACTCGTCAAGATGAAGCAAGAGAAAGATATATGGGAAGAGCGCTTCCGTGCTTTGAGCAAGAAGCATGAAGAGTTGCAGTTGGAGTCTAAGGACAAAGATGTGCTTATTGAGTTACTTGAATACCGAGTGACAAAGAGACAGAAAGAGCCAGAGGTTTCATCTTCTAGCATGCCTCAGTCTTTCGTTGCTTGGAAGAAGATTGTTGATCAGCTTGTCCTCGAGAAGACTCAGATGAATGCTTCTTTTGAAACCGAGATCCATCGCATTTGAAGGAAGTACGCGCCTTTAGCCAAATCTTCTGAGATTGTTGTTAGGGATCCTTAGGATGACTAGTCTCCTTTTCTCTTGTATTTTCATTTGGTTTCTGAAATTATACTTAGTGTAATCCTTCAAATGCCAAACATCACTTTTCACATTGCCTTGACATCCAAGCCTCATTTGATCTTCAGAATGATTGTACATGGATCAAATTGGATTGCTTCATGAGCATGTACACGCCCATGCAAGCTTGTGCATGAAATGCCCAAATTTAAAAAAAAATCTAGTGTGCAAATATCAATCCGAAATGCTATTGATACAGGCCCTTGGAGCTCAATTCAAACACACCTTGCGCGCCAGCTTTTCCCCCCAATTGAAACCCTCACATTTCAAAGGAAAACCTGAGAATTTTCAACTTGAAAATTGAGTTTGAATCTCTCTGTTTGGAGATTCAGAAACTCCAGGATCCAAAGCTTTGTACCATTGCCAAACCTCTCCTGCAAGCTTCTCATGTGTAATCAGATCAAGGTTGAAGCAAGCAAGACCCATTTCTGCACAACATTGAAGGTAAATTTCAGAAAACTTCATCTCTTCGATTCTCACTCAATTCTCATCAATTCTCTTGAATCTTTGGTTGTTTGAAGTCCTACCAATGTAGGCAAGAAGATTTAGTTGCTTTGAGGTCAAATTGAAGCAACTCAGTTTTCACACCTCAAAATTCAACTCCTCATATCTTTTTATATATTTGGAGTTAGTTGAAATTGAGGTCAGACTCATGCTCTACGCCATTTTTTCTTTCAGATCATGTCCTCTTTTTTTATTTTGGTGATGGTTGAGGGTGGACCAGTCCGGTGAGGTCCACCGGAGAAGAAGACTGAAGCTCTGGCTCCGGCGGTGTGATGGCACGTCTCCCAGCCACATGATCCATTCAAAATGTTATAATCTTAGGCGTTGGTTTTGATTACCACGCGTGTAGCGCGCTGACTAGGTTCCATCATGGAGAGCGCGTTTGCGTCCACTAGATCTGTCACCTGAATTAATGAGGGAGATCAAGTGGCTCACGTTTTTTAGATTTTTAGATTTTTGTTTTAATTCATTTGATTTTCATTAATTCATATTAATTTTAATATTGATCCAAAAAATATGAGAGTTTCACCAAATAATTTCAAATAATTTCCTCTTTCATATTTTGAATTAAAATTATTTTTTGGATCATTATTAATATATTTCATGATTTTTTGATTATTTTTAATTGTTTAAAAATACTTTGAAGTCTTTAAAAATTCTGATTTTTTTTCCCCAAGGTCCTTTGAGCTTGTTTGACCTATGACAAATCTCATGGCCATTTCTTTGGTGTTTTGATGAGGTTTTAGGAATTTGACAAACCATATTTAATTTAAACGCATTATTTTAGTATTTTTAAATTGAATAAATGTCAAATAATTATGTTCACCTCTTGTGATGGTTTGTGTAAGTTTGACTTGTGTTGTTGGGACTTGGTCAAGGTTGATTTGATTTTTCTAGGTTAATATCATTGGATTTTGGGGATTGATGGAATGTACATTTCATCTCCCAAAATGAATGAATGATATTAACTTGGTAAAAGTCCTCCTTTGACCAGTTTGAGTTTTGATCCATTCCCCTCCCTCTTCATCTAATTCCCCTTCTTTATGCATCCATTTCATTTGGCCTATGATATCCCAAAGTGCTAAAGTTAGTTGATTGAAAAATCAACATGAGTATGGATGAGATTAGGCCACCTCTTTTGCATATTATTTTTGTGTGTGGTATGTTTCATGAGCATAATCCATTATACTATATCTCTAACATGCATTAACACCAAAATTCCATTGCCCGACCTCAAATAGTTGTGACTTCTACATAAGTCCAATTACAATTGATTAACATAGCGCTAAATTTTTGACACAAAAAGGCATAGCATTCTAGTTAGTGAGATTGTAAGTCTCCCCTCTTTCATGGTGTAAGACCCCAATTTTGACCCTAAGATCCCTCATGCACTTTCATCATATGCATTCGCATTGGGATCATACCTTGGCATCCTCCTTACCCTTTATTCATTGGGTCTGTTTTGGGAGAGATCACCAAGCACTTTCTGATTGTACCATACTTGTATTTTATCATTTTACTAACAAAAATACCAAAAATATGTCTTTGCATTTGCCTAACTCTTTTGTAGGTAGGGCATGATCTCCATTGATCTATTAAGTTCATATCTAGGGTTTGAGACCCTCATGACAAGAGCACAACCAAGGATTGATTCAAGAATGATTATGAGTATCATATATGAGTCCCATTGATTTCTACATGTTATATTGATCAAGTTTTCTTCAAGAGTTTGAGGGTGATTTCCCTTGGAAACCCTAGTTTGACTGGGTATCTTGAGTAACTTCTCCAACAAGCCATCTTACCAATTGATAAAATTTATCAAGGGACACTTAAAAATTCATCATAATATGCATATATGATCTACCATGAGCCTAGAGAGTCAAGAGAATTGAAGGCTAGCAAGTTGGTTGATGGTGGTTGGCCAGATGAATTCATCTGATCAAAACTGGGTCTTCCTAGACCCTATCTCCTACTATTTTCACCATATGAAAATTATTCCAAGAGTAAAATTACTCTAAATGGCATTCCAAACAACTTTCATGTTGAGACCTAGAGCTAGTTTTGCTTGGAAAAGCATTTTCTATGTTGAAACATTATAGGTCATTTTGTCTAAACCCTAATTTGAAAGTCAACTTCCCAAGGCCATAACTTGCTCAATTTTTATGAGATGAAATATTTCCAAGTTGAAAAATCAAATTCAAGATTTCTACTTCAACTTTGATGTTTGTAGTGATGGCTAATTCAACTTTTATGAACATGTGATATGAGGCTACATTATAGGTCACTTTTGACCTATACCATTGAACAAGTGATTTTTCTAAACTTCAAAAATGCATAACTCTATCATTTAAAATCCAAATGACATGAAATTGGTGACCATTTTGAAGGTCTTTGAAATATCTACAACTTTGATGAAGACACTTGTCTTATTTGAAGCTTACATAGAAAGTTAAGCAAGGTGGAATATTGAGACATATGGCTTGATACTTAGAAAAATATTGATATGTTAAAAATTTCCAAACTTCCACCTCAAAATTCTTCATGATAGAAACTTCATATGGAAAAGTGTTGAACATGGAAGTTTTTCCTCTTGAGCTCACCTTTCCAAAAAGCCCAAATTCATCCATTTTGGACAAGAAATGAATAGGTTGCGCATGGCATGAACATGGTATCATCATTTGGCAAGATTGAACTTCAAACATCCATGCACAATTGCCTAGCATTCCAACATGACTTCAGCCTTGCTTACACTCAATTATGGATCAGATGGAGTGATTTCATGGGCCTATACACGCCTATGCACTCATGCATCACACATTGCTAATTTTGGAAGTTCACTTCAAGTGTGCAAATATCAATTGAATTGGCTATAAATAGAGCCTTCTTGCATCAGAATTTCACACACATTCGCGCCAACTTTGATCCCAAACCTCTAACCCTCTCATTCCAAAGGATAATCCTGAGAATTTCATTTTAAATTGAGTTTGAATTCTCACTGTTTTGAGATTCAAAACTCCATGGATCAAAGACCTTTTGTGCATTCCATTCTACTTCTACAAGCATTTGGAGTGAGATCAAGCATGAGCCAAGGCAAGAACAGTTGAATCCAGACCTACATTGAAGGTATTTTCCAGAAATTTTCGTCTCTTCAATTCTCTCTCAATCTTGCTCAATTCTCTTGATTCTTTGTTTGTCTGAAGTCGTACCAATGTAGGCAAGAAGATTGAGTTGCTTTGAGGCCAAATCGAAGAAACTCAGTTCATGTACCTCAAATTTCAACTCCATGCATCTCTCAATATATTTGGAGTTAGGATGAATTGAGGTCAGATTCGTGCTCTATGCCATTTTTTCTTTCAGATCATGTCCTCATTTTTCATTTTTTTGATGGTGATGAGTGAACCAGTCCGGCCAGGGTCGCCGGAGAAGACGACCGGCCTTTGGACGCCGGTGATGTATTGGCTTGGTTCTGAGCCATTGAACTCATTTGAATTGTTTTAATCATGAGCGTACATTGTAATTACCTTTCTTGTGGCGTATTGACTAAAGACTACAATGGAACGTGTGCTGGTGGCCACTTGATATGCCACCTCAATTAATGAGGGAGATCAAGTGGTGCACGTTTTATTCTGATTATTTGAATTTCCTTTTAATTTCTTTATTTTCATTAATTCATATTAATTTTAATATTGATCCAAAAAATATCAGAGTTTCACCAAAAAATTTCAAATATTTTTCTCTTTCATATTGTGAATTAAAATTATTTTTTGGATCATTATTAATATTTTTCATGATTTAATTGATTTTTCATTTGGTTTTAATTGTTTAAAAATACTTTTAAGTCTTTTAAAATTCTAAAAAATTCTCTCCAAGGTCCTTTGACCTTGTTTGACCTATGATAAATCCCATGACCATTTATTTGGTGTTTTAATGAGGTTTTAGGAATTTGACAAACCATATTTAATTTAAATGCCTTATTTTAGTATTTTTTTAATTTGATTAAATGCCAAATAATTTTGTCAACCAATTGTGATGACTTGTTTATGTTTGACTATTGTTGTTGGGCCTTGGTCAAGGTTGATTTGACTTTGTTGAGTTAATATCATTGGATTTAGGGGATTGATGGAATGTACATTCCATCTCCCAAAATGAATGGATGATATTAATTTGGTAGAAGTCCTCCTTTGATCAATTTGAGTTTTGATCCATTCCCTTCTCTCTTCATCTCATTCCCCTTCTTTATGCATTCATCTCATGTGGCCTATGATATTTCAAAGTCCTAAAGCTAGTTGATTGAAAGATTAATATGAGTATGGATGAGATTAGGCCACCTCTTTTGCATATTATTTTTGTGTGTGGTATGTTTCATGAGCATAGTCCATAATACTATGTCTCTAACATTCATTAACACCGAAATTCTATTGCCCGACCTCAAATAGTTGTGACTTCTACATAAGTCCAATTACGATTGCTTGACATAGCGCTAAATTTGTGATACAAAAAGGCATAGCATTCTAGTTAGTGAGATTGTAAGTCTCCCCTCTTTCATGGTATTGTGTGGAAACTTGGCTTTTTTTCCTTCCTCTGGAAGATGTCTTGGTTCAAGGATTCATGCTTGTGATAAGTGGGTTGAGTGTTCTCCAAAGAATGTCTTAAAAAGCAAAAATAAAACAATACTAACTTCTAACATATTAACTACTAACTTTTAATTTCAAGCCCTTTACTTTAATGCCATCTAATTCTAGCTTTTATACATTTGCCATTGTTCATATCATTCTAATTGTTTATGTTAATACAATTTTCACTTTGTCCACTTGGACCATATTGTGTGATACATTTTGTTTGTGTATACTTTAGTTTGTTTGTGTGGTCTTTGACCATTAATGTACATAATAACAACAAAAAACCCTAAAAAACTTTTGTGTGGACTGTTGGCTTGATCTTGGACAAATGGACTTAGAACTTAGGCAACATTCCTATGCTAAAGGACTTGGCCAATGCCAACTTATTGAGAAACCAAGTGCCTGCAATTTGAAACTTCATATGATACATCATTCAAGATCTCTTTGAGTTCGTCTGCAACATGATCATTGTGAAGCTGTTATTTTAAACCTGTAACTTGTGAAATTCATCTGTTACATGGACTACCTTAAAGAAGATCATGGAATGGATAAGCTTGGATGGGGCCATCTTTATTTGAGACCTTGCTCTTCAAGATAATATAATTGTGAATTTTGAGTTTCTATTGACATTTTTGTCTATTGGATTGCTATCCACTTGGTCAGATCTTTTCAACTCTAAACTTTTAACTTTGTACATAGGATTAGTCTCTTCATCTTCTCCCCACTTATTTAATTTCAAAATCTCTCCCTCCCTTTTTCAAAACATTCTTTGATTGAACTTATTTTGTACTAAACTTTGACGATTTTTTCAAAACACAAAATATAATTAATGAATTCTTTTCTCATCCCCCCATTCTATTTATTTGTAAACATCACTTTATACTAAGTACATATGCACACAAAAAGGGCTCCCTAGGAGTACCTAGGACACTTTGGGTGCTAACACCTTCCCTTTGTGTAACCAACCCCGTTACCTGTAATCTCTGGCATTTTATTAGTTTTGATTTGAAAACTTCTTACTTTTGGGTTTTGTTCGTACTTTTTCCCTTTTCCCTTGGAAAGAATAAAAGCGCGGTGGCGACTCTTGTTATTTGATCTCTAGCTTATCCATAGCTTGATGATCATGAATTTACCGCTACAGAAAATAAGTGGCGACTCTGCTGGGGAGTAGTCTCCAGTGGGTTTATCCTACTTTTTGTGTGTATATATTTGTACTTATGTGATGTTTGTATATATGTATGTGTGATTTAATCTGCTTGTTGTGCTTGGTGATCTCTGAGTGGTGACATAAGTTCTAACGCGAACTTGAGTGCAATTAAGATAGGGGGATGGTATAGTCATGTTCGACTTGTGTGGAGTAGTCCTTAACAAGTTGGCTTGAGATCCATCCGCTCAGTGGAGACTCTTTTGGATTTGGAAATGTCCCACGAGTATTTGTGGTTAGGCATTACTATCTCTAATTTGGGTCTGAGAAGCTGAGGACCGTAGAACATTTACCCCCTCTTAGCCTATTTAGGACGTAGTGTGGAAAATGTTCAAGTGTAGACTTGATAACAGTTGTTACGCGATACTACACTCAGACGAGTTTCTCTTGAGAATATTATGGGTCGATGAGTCAGTCATCTTAACTTGTAATATCTGATAGATGGAATTAAAACTCTGGGAACTTTTTAGAACATGATCTACAAGTTTTATCCTTAGTTCACTCCTTTGGGATGGTTCTTACCCAGACTCCATGCTCGTGACTTGCAACAAACCCTTGATTCTTGGTTGATCCAATCAAGTCTTGTCAATATCAATGGAACTTGGGTGTTGATAAGCTATAAACCATAATCTACCAAAATGGATGATTGATCTTGACAATGACTTGATTTATCCCTTGACCTTTGTTTGCCTTGTGTGTGATCCCTTATTTGTGATTGTTACATTCATGCATTCATGCGCATCATAACATTCATCACACGAAAAATTCAAGGAACTGAGGTATCATTTGCAAATATTTTCATACCATGGATTGTGGATGAAGGAACACTAAGAAGTACAGTTTCAGATGTCCCGACTTGAAAGAGTTAAGGAAGCTAGCATCTTTTGTATTAGATCCATTGGACTTCAAACAACGCCATGGGAAGCTTTTGTCCATCTTGTCTGCTGATGTAGTTGAAGGCCTTTTGAGTGTATTGGTGCACTTCTATGATCCTCTATACCGTTGTTTCACTTTCCTAGATTTTCAGCTTGTGCCTACCTTGGAGGAGTATTCTCATCTTTTAGGGATACCTGTTTCTAGTAGAGTGCCTTTTAATCGATTGGAGGAGATTCTCCGATCTAATTTTATTGCTGAAGCTCTTCACATGAAGAAGTCCGAGATAGAGGCTCATTGGGTGAAGAAAGGAGGATTATTTGGATTGCCATATGTTTTCCTCATCAAGGAAGCTACTGCTTTTGCTCAAGCCGGTAGTGTGGACGCTTTTGAAGCTATCTTTTTGTTGCTCATTTATGGATTAGTTTTGTTCCCTAACATTAACGGTTTTGTTGATGTTAATGCCATTAGACTTTTCTTGATTGGGAATCTTGTGCCTACTATGTTGGGTGATATGTATTTCTCTTGGCATCTAAGGAATTCTAAAGGTGATGGAACGATTGTCTTTTGCATTCCTCTTCTGTAAAAGTGGTTTATTTCGCACTTGCCTCAGACACCTGCTTTTGTGGAGAACAAACAATGTCTAAGGTGGTCTTAGAGACTTATGTCTCTCACTAATGATGATATAGTTTGGTATGATCCGTCTTTAAGCAGTTTGGAGATTATTGATAGTTATGGTGAATTCTCTAATGTGCCTCTCATAGGTACACAGGGAGGAATTAACTACAACCCTGCTTTGGCTCGTTGTCAACTTGGGTTTCCCTTGAGAGACAAACCTAATAACACTTTGTTAGAGGTTCTTTTCTATCAAGAGGGTAAAGATTCCCAACATTTGAAGCAGAAGATTGTGCATGCTTGGCATAATGTGCATAGGAAAGGAAGATCTAGGCTTGGTCTGTGCAATTGTGTAGCTTTTAAAGCTTACACTCTTTGGATGAAGAAGAGAGCTATGGAGTTAAAGATGCCTTATCCTTGTGAAAGACCTATGTTTATGGTTTTGGTTGAGCCATTAACTCTCCCTAACCAAGATGTAGAGGAGTTGGAAGACGCGCCCATCAAGATGAAACAAGAGAAAGATATGTGCGAAGAGAGTTTCCATGCTTTGAGCAAGAAGCATGAAGAGTTGCAGTTGAAGTCTATGGACAAAGATGCACTTATTGAGATACTTGAAGATCGAGTGACGAAGAGACAGAGAGAGCCAGAGGTTTCATATTCTAGCATGCGTCAGCCTTCTGTTGCTTGGAAGAAGATTGTTGACCAACTTGTCCTCGAGAAGACTTAGATGAAGGGTTCTTTTGAGACCGAGATTCATCGCATTCGAAGAAAGTACGCGCCTATAGCCAGATCTTCTAACATTGTTGTTAGGGATCCTTAGGATGACTAGTCTCCTTTTCTCTTGTATTTTTCATTTGGTTTCTGAAATTGTACCCATTGTAATCCTTCCAATTTATATAAATAAAAATAGATTTTTGGTCATATCAAATTGTTGCAATTGCCATTTAAATATATGTATTTGCAAATGTTATAGTAAATTCCTTGAAAAATAAAAATAATCAAGCATTGCATTTCATGCATCATTTCCATAAGCAGGTTTTCGCCAGATGTCTGATTGGTGTTTCTTCTGTGCTTTAGCCAAGCTGACTCACCGATACACTACCCGAGCCAATCATCTGAGAATCATGGAACACCTAGAGCAAGAGAACAGAGAGTTGAAGGACGAGATCGCCTGCCTGACTGCCATGATGGAGTCAGTTCTTGCCGCTCAGAGTCAATCTTCTCCAACGCCTGTAACTCCTCCTGCGAGGACTGTTATTTCAGAGGTGGCTACCTCTACCATGCGTGTTGCTGCCGCCCACTTCGCGCCAACTATGCCTGCCGGATTCCCGTGGGGAATGCCGTCCAACTTTGTTCCCGAAGGCTTTGCGCCTACCTTTGCTTCCATGCCGGCATCTAGCCCGGTCATGTTCGTGGCACCTCCCGTTGTGGATACCTTGCCTCGCGTAGAGGACACCATCTATCACTCCAAGCCGTCTGAGGGTCCGGATGTCTATAAGAAGTTGGAAGAAATGAAGGATCAATTTCTTGAGTTGGGCAAGGAATTGAAGACGCTGAGAGGTAAGGATTTGTTTGGTAAAAATGTTGTCGAGTTGTGTTTGGTGCCCAACGTCAAGATCCCAGTGAAGTTCAAAGTGCCTGACTTTGAAAAGTATAAGGGGAACTCTTGTCCACTCAGTCATCTTGTGATGTATGCTCGCAAGATATCTACTCAGACCGACAATGATCAACTGCTTATTCATTATTTCCAAGATAGTCAGACCGGTGATGCGCTTCGTTGGTATATGGGATTGGATAGTGCCAGCATTCGCACTTTCAATGACTTGGGGGAGGCTTTCGTCAAGCAATATAAATATAATATGGACATGGCTCCAGATAGAGACCAGCTGAGGTCTATGTCTCAGAAGGACAAAGAGACATTTAAAGAGTATGCGCAGCGATGGAGGGAGTTGGCTGCCCAGATCACTCCTCCTTTGGAGGAAAAAGAGATGACAAAGATCTTCTTGAAAACTTTGAGTTCATTTTACTATGAACGAATGGTTGCTAGTGCCCCCAGTGACTTTACCGAAATGGTAAACATGGGGATGAGGCTTGAGGAAGGAGTCTGTGAGGGACGTTTTTCAAAAGATAAGGCGTCAACAAGCAAGATATATGATAGCAATTTCGGTAAGAAGAAAGATAGTGAGACGAATGCAATTTTCAGTGGGAGGCAGAGGAGGCCTCAGATCAGAAGGAATCCAACATCCCGTCAACATCATCATCATCAAGTATCTTCCGTTATCCCGATATTTTCTAATCAACAAACAACACTAGTTCAACAACACCAATGTCAACAACAACAACCGCAACAACGAACGAACACCTACAACAACAACAATACCAATAACAATCATCATCAACAAAACTTTGAGAGGAAGAAGGTATCTTTTGACCTGATTCCTATGTCATATGCAGAGTTGTATCCGTCCTTAGTTCTCAAGAACTTAATTCAACTAAGAAACCCGCCACAGATTCCAGTGCCACTTCCTTGGTAGTATAAACCTGAGCTCCGTTGTGCTTTTCATCAAGGAGCACCCGGACATGATATCGAAAATTGTTATCCGCTCAAGTATGAGGTTCAGAAATTGATGAAGAGTGGTATGGTGTCCTTCGAGGACCGTGCGCCAAATGTGAAAGCAAACCCTTTTCCCGCTCATGGGAACTCTTCTATGAATATGGTGGACGGTTGTCCTGGAGAATTCAAAGTTTTTTATATGCGTTTTATCAGGAGATCCTTAGTGCAGATGCATAAGGATGTTTGTTTGGTAAGTGAATGTGAGCAGGACCATGATGGTTGTAATGTTTGTAGTGTTAACCCGAGGGGTTGTGAAGTTGTGAAAAGGGACATCCAGCGACTGATGGATGAAGGCATGATCCAAATTTTTCAAACTTGTCAGGTAGATGACGATGTTAATGTCATAGTGCTTGTTTTCAAGCAGCCTGAGAAGTTGGTGATTCAGTATGACTCCAGTAACAACAACAATCAAAGATCAGTATCGTCGTTGGTAATACGGTTAACGGGCCCAGTCCCGTATTCATCTGATAAAGTTATGCCGTATCAGTATAATGCTACAATGATGAAGGGTGGTCAGGAGGTCTCGTTGCCTACCACCAGTTTAGTAGTGAGCATTGCTGATGTTACAAAGGTGACCCGCAATGGTCGAGTGTTTGGGTCGGTGTTCCCAAAGGATAAAGAAGAAGTAGTTATGAGTAAGAAAGTGGAAGTGCCTAGTGTAAACCCAGTTGGCTATTCGAAAGATAAGTCTGGTGAATCCATCAACTTGAAACCTAATGATGATGATGAGGTACTTCGTTTATTTAAAAGAAGCAAGTTTAATATGGTAGAGCAGTTGCTCCAAACCCCCTCAAAAATTTCATTGTTGTCTCTGCGGATGAATTCCGAAGCGCACATAGAAGCACTGTAGAGACTTCTAGAACAATCTTTTGTAGAACAAGATGTTACTGTGGATCAATTTGATCACATTGTGGCTAACATCACTTCTTGCAATAATTTTAGCTTTTATGATGAAGAACTCCCTGAGGAGGGAAGGAATCATAATCTGGCTTTGCAAATTTCTATGAATTGCAAGGAAGACGCTTTGTCAAATGTGCTTGTTGACACCGGTTCATCACTGAATATGCTTCCGAAGTAAACTTTGTCAAAGCTATCTTACCAAGGAGCGCCCATGAGGTATAGCGGTGTAATTGTCAAAGCCTTTGATGGTTCGCGCAAGACGGTTATTGGTGAAGTGGACCTTCTAGTTAAGATAGGTCCGAGTGATTTTCAAATTACTTTCCAAGTAATGGATATCCACCCGGCCTACAGTTGCTTATTGGGAAGGCCATGGATTCATGAAGCGGGAGCTGTTACTTCCACTCTGCACCAGAAATTGAAATTTGTAAAGAATGACAAGCTAGTGATTGTTGGAGGAGAGAAGGTGTTGTTGGTTAGCCATTTCTCATCTTTCTCTTATGTGGAAGCTGAGGATGAGGTTGGAACTCCGTTCCAAGCCTTATCTATTGCTGCTGAGAAGAGGGTTAGGGAACCTATGTCCTCGTTGAAAGATGCTCAGAAGATAGCGGAAGAAGGCGATGTTGATCAGTGGGGAGCATGGTAGAGGTCTCCGACAACAAAGGCAGAACCAGTTTGGGGTTCCAGAAAGGATCATCAATTGCGAGATCTGAAGATATGCAACTTAGCTTCCGTAGCGGAGGGTTCATTCATGGTAATGAACAACACTTAGCTGCTGTTTTAGGGGATGACGAAGAGGAAGACTGCACCAATTTTGTGACGCATGGAAAGGCTTGCAACAATTGGACTGTTGTTGATATTCCTGTTATTTTTCATCGATCTAAGTAATTGCTTTTATATGTTTTTAAATCCTTCTCCTATTCCTAAGGGAGAAGTGAACATTGTTTGTGCATTTTCAAAATTGATCATCAATAAAATTAATTCTATTCATCCACATCTATGATGTTTGCTTTTACTTTTTGCTTTACTATGGAAAATGGTAATCACAAAAAACATAAATAAATAATATAATTGTCCATCTGCATAATATTTGGTCACAAATTCACTTCTCTAAAATCAAAATATCAAATCATTATGCAGGTTGGTTCCTAACCCCATTGAATACAATGGTCTTTCTCCTTCTCCAAATTTTGATTTCCTTGTGTTTGAGGCCGAGGAGGAAAGTGATGTAGAAGTAAGTGATGAATTATCTCGTCATCTTGAGCAAGATAAAAAGACCATTCAGCTGTTCGAAGAGCAAGTCGAGTTAGTCAATTTGGGTTCCAAGGATGATGTGAAGGAAGTCAAGATTGGGTCTCGACTGTGTCCAGATGTCAAGAAGGGGTTGATTGATCTTCTTCGAGAGTATTCAAATGTGTTTGCTTGGTCCTATCAAAACATGCCTGGTTTGGATTCTGAGATTATGGAGCATAGATTTTCGTTGAATCCAGAATGCCCGCCAATCAAGCAGAAGTTGAGAAGAACGCATCCTGATATGGCTGTGAAGATCAAAGAGGAAGTGCAGAAGCAGATTGATGTTGGTTTCCTTGTAACCGCTGAGTATCCGCAATGGGTGGCCAATATTGTGCATGTGCCGAAGAAAATACAAAAGTACGCATGTGTGTCGATTATAGAGATTTGAATAAAGCCAGTCCGAAAGATGATTTCCCTCTGCCACACATTGATATGTTGGTAGACAATACTGCTAAATTCAAAGTCTTTTCGTTTATGGATGGATTTTCTGGATATAATCAGATCAAGATGGCACCGGAAATATGGAGAAGACCATATTCATTACACCTTGGGGAACATTTTGTTATAGAGTAATGCCTTTCGGTTTAAAGAATGCTGGTGAAACTTACCAGAGCGCAATGACTACTCTTTTTCATGATATGATGCATAGAGAGATTGAAGTTTATGTCGATGATATGATTGCTAAATCTATTGATGAAGAGGAACATGTTGAGCATTTGTTTAAGTTATTCCAGCGTTTGAGGAAGTATAAACTCCGCTTGAATCCCAATAAGTGTACTTTTTGTGTTCGTCCTGGTAAGTTTTTGGGCTTTATTATCAGCGAGAAGGGTATTGAAGTTGCGCCCAAAACTAAGAAGCAAGTCAGAGGTTTTCTCGATCGCTTGAATTATATTTCCAGATTCATTTCCCACATGACTGCCACATGAGCGCCTATATTCAAGCTTCTTCGGAAAAATTAGTCTTGTGATTGGACCGAAGATTGCCAGAAAGCTTTTGACAGTATCAAGGAATATCTGCTTGAGTCTCCGATTTTGTCTCCACCTGTTGAAGGAAGACCGTTGATCATGTATTTGACTATTTGACTGTGCTTGATGAGAGTATGGGTTTTGTTCTTGGTCAGCAAGATGAGACTGGAAAGAAAGAATTTGTAATTTACTACCTCAGTAAGAAGTTCACCGACTGTGAGACTCGGTATTCTATGCTTGAGAAGACTTGTTACGCATTGGCTTGGACTGCTAAGCGTCTGCGCCAATATATGTTGAATCATACCACTTGGTTGATATCCAAAATGGATCTGATCAAGTATATATTTGAGAAGCCTGCTTTAACTGGGAGAATTACTCGTTGGCAGATGTTGTTATTAGAGCATGATATTGAATACCAACCTCAGAAAGCAATCAAAGGTAGTATCTTGGCTGACCATTTGGCACACCAACCGATTGAAGATTACTAGTCAGTGCAATATGATTTTCCTGATGAAGAGATTTTGTACTTGAAAATGAAATATTGTGAAGAGTCGTTGCTTGAAGAAGGGCCAGAACCTGGTTCCCGTTGGGGCATGGTATTTGATGGAGCTGTTAATCAGTATGGTTATGGCATTGGGGAAATGAGTATTACTCCTCAAGGCACGCATCTACCATTTACAACTAGATTGACTTTCAAGTGTACAAACAACATGGCAGAATATGAAGCTTGCATTATGGGGCTTGAAGAGGCCATGAATCTCAGAATCAAGTATTTAGATGTCTTCGGTGATTCAGCTTTGGTTGTGAATCAAATCAAAGGAGAATGGGAGACAAATCAACCCGGTTTAATACCCTATAGAGATTATGCGAGGAGGATTTCAAATTTCTTTATAAAGGTTGAGTTTCATCATATCCCTCGAGATGAGAACCGGATGGCAGATGCTCTTGAAACGTTGGCATCAATGATTGTGGTAAAGTATTGGAATGAAGTTCCCAATTTTTCTGTGATGCGTCTTGATAGGCCAACTCACGTGTTTGCTGTGGAAGAGACTAAAGACGAGAAGTCGTGGTATTACGACATCAAATGTTTCCTCCAAAGTCAAGTTTACCCGCCTGAGGCATCTTTGAAAGATAAGAAGACTTTGAGAAGATTAGCCGGTAATTTCTACTTGAATGGTGATATACTGTACAAGAGAAACTTCGACATGGTTTTGCTCAGATACATGGATAGACACGAAGTAGACTTGTTGATGACTGAAGTGCATGAAGGTTCCTTTGATACTCATTCCAATGGACATGTAATGGCGAAGAAGATGTTGCGAGCAGGTTACTATTGACTGACAATGGAATCTGACTACTGCAAATTTGTGAAAAAGTGCCACAAGTGTCAAATTTATGCTGATAAGATTCATGTTCCTCCGACACTATTGAATGTTATCTCTTCCCCATGGCCCCTCTCCATGTGGGGAATTGATATGATTGGGATGACGGAACCCAAAGCTTCGAATGGACATCGTTTCATTCTGGTGGCAATTGACTACTTCACAAAATGGGTTGAAGCGGCATTGTATGCAAATGTAACCAAGCAAGTTGTTGTAAGGTTTATCAAGAATCAGATTATATGTTGTTATGGTGTGCCAAGTAAGATCATTATTGATAATGGATCAAACTTGAATAACAATATGGTGGAAGCTCTTTGCAAAGACTTCAAGATTGCACATCATAATTCTTCTCCCTACAGACCCAAGATGAATGGGGTTGTTGAAGTTGCGAATAAGAATATCAAGAAGATTATTCAGAAGATGGTTGTTACATACAAGGATTGGCATGAGATGCTCCCATTTGCTTTGCATGGGTATCATACATCTATCCGCACTTCAACAGGGGAAACCCCTTTCTCTCTTGTTTATGGTATGGAAGCAGTGCTCCCCATAGAGGTTGAGATCCCTTCATTGCGTGTGCTTATGGAAGCCAAGTTGACTGAGGCCGAATGGTGTCAGACCAGGTTCGACCAGTTGAATTTGATTGAACAGGAGAGATTAACTGCCATGTGTCATGGTCAGTTATATTAGCAAAGGATGAAGAAAGCTTTTGATAAGAAGGTCAGACCTCGTGTGTTGAGATAAGGTGACCTTGTGCTCAAGAATATTTTATCGTTCAAACTAGATTCTAGAGGAAATGGACTCCTAATTATGAAGGCCCATATGTTGTTAAGAGAGCCTTTTCAGGCGGCGCATTGATACTTACAACTATGGATGGTGAAGAGTTCACTCATCCTGTGAACGCATATGCAGTCAAGAAATACTTCACCTAAAAATAAAAGAACATCTCGCTAAGTTGAAAACCCGAAAGGATGGCTTAGGCAAAAATTAGCGTCTCGGTGGATTGAAAACCCGAAAGGGCGATCTGGGAAAAAATTAGAGACATACAAACAGAAAGAATTTCCCGATAAGTTGAGTACTCCACCCTGAGGCAACTTATGAAAAAATTAGGGATTATGGCAAGTAACTGCATTCTGCTGATCTTCAGTGTTTTGAAAATTTGTTTAAGCACAAGGGTTGACATCAATTCATCACCCAGGCAGCGGTTGAGAGCACAGTGGATATCAAGAGTTGGTAGAAGGATTAAGGATCATTTGTATTCAATGTAACCCATTTCCATGTAAATTACCATTTTCAACTTTGTAAAAATCTATGGAGTCTTGTCATTTACAGACTACCATCCCATCAAATAAAGCAATTGAAAGAAATATCAACAACATTCTGATGGATAACAAGTCTTTGAGTGCAAAACATCAGAGCTTCCCCAAGCAGTTAACCCTTTGGGTATCCCTAGACGATTGTGTTGATTCAGTCCCTCGGCGGAGTTCTTGATTTCCCAGTGGAGCATGTTCCTTTTCCCTAGCTGAGTTGGTTGATTCAGGTACCCTACGGCTTGTCTCTCCCGACGGAGTTTCTGCCCTCCCCGGCGGTTTTTGTGAATATTCCCTAGCGGAGTTTGTGTATTCCTCAGCAGGATCGTTAATTGTTTTAATCTTCAGCAGAAGTGGTTGATCTCCCCAGTAGATCGCGTTGGTTTCCTCACCAATCGCCAGTCGACTTGCTCCCTAGTCAGAGTTTCCTCCTGGTTCTTGAGCAGTTTATTTTCCCTGTAGGGTTGTCTCCTATTTATTATGGTGTTGACCTAAAATTCCCCACATGTTCGGTGATTTTTTTCACTTTCGTCAACAGATCTCCTCTTTCCCCAATTAGGGTTGAGCCTTTTTGGATGGTTGATCTCTCTGTTCTCCAACAGTTGTCTCCATATTTTGTGGATTGACCAAGGATTGTACCGATGATTCAATTTCTTTGCGACACCTTTGTATCCTTTGTGATCGTTTTGTCAGCATAATCATCATATATATACATATACATTCATATAATTTCATAATTGCATATTCGCATATTTGATTAAATTGTTGGTTTGAGATTCTCATTCCCTGTATGGCGGTACTTTATCCCCATACAAATTTCGGTGTTTGTCCTCCCTCAAATGTAGAGCGTCAGCCCCTTAGGCAGAAAGACTTTAATCTTTCTCCTCTTCCCCACTGAGTTGTTTCCTCGTGGATGATTATTACTTCAGCTTCCTCCCTAGTTGTTTATCTAGAGGGAACCACTCCCCTTGAGTTATGTCCTCATTGGGTTGAGTCTTGATTGACTGTTTCTTTCTAGCTCCTACCTAGATAGATACTTTGAGTTACCTAAGAGTTTATTGCCCAGTAACTGGTAATATTCTTATTAGTTTGCAGTTTGTCACTTTTTGCCCAATACCCGGAAAACGTTTTCCCAGCAATAGAGTCCCTAGTGGATTTGATTCCCCAGGAAGTATATCCTTGATAGGTTCACCCTAACCGGTGACAGATATCTTTCCCTCCCCTGCCTGAGTCTATCCTTGATATGTTTATCTTAACTGATGACAGATATTCTCATTTTTGGTATTCTACCCAGTAAAAAGGTAGTTGTAATCCCTATTCTTATTTCCCAGAGAGTTAATCCTTGATATGTTCATCCTAACCGATGACGGGTTTCCTTCTCTTTGCGGTCTTCTACCCAGTAACCGGTAGTTATAAATCCTTCTTTTTGTTCCCTCCGCAGAGTTGATCCTTGATATGTTCATCCTAACCGATGATGGATTTTCTCTTTGATGGTATTCTATCGAGTAATTGGTAGATGTAATTCCTATTTTACCTCCTCATAGAGTCTATCCTTGATATGTTCATCCTAACCGGTGACGGATTTTCTCTTTGATGGTATTCTATCTAGCATTCGATAGATATAATTCCTACTTTTTATTCAGTTGGTTTATCCTTGGTATGTTCATCTTAACCGATGACGGGTATCCTCCTTGACAATCCCAGGCAACTCTATCCTTGGTATGTTCATCCTAACCAATGACGGATTTTCTTCCCTGTTGAGTTTATCCTTGATATGTTCATCCTAACCGATGACGGATACTCTCTCCCTTGGTCTTCTGCCCAGTAACTGGTAGTTGTAAATCCTATTTTCTACAGTTTTCCCCAGCAAGGTTATTCTTACCCAGTAACCGGTAATGAATATTCCCTTCTGTTGTTTCCCAGCGAGTCATCCTTGATATGTTCATCCTAATCGGTGACGAATGTCCTCTCTGTCAGATCTTTCTTATCTCCTTACCCAGTAACAGGTAGTAGATAATAGATTTCTACTCCTCCTGTGTTAAAGTTTATTTTCTCCCCAGTTGAGTTAAGTGCGCATTTCCTTAGTTAAATCGCTTTTCCCTGCATGATTCAAGTATTTCAGTTTTATCCTGACTTACTTGTATCCCTTACAAATGTTTTTGGTTCCCCGGCTGAGTCTTTTCCATTTTCATATGAAATCCCTCGAGTCCCCCAGTAGTTTTAAGTCGTAGTCTGGCCTACGCTTAACTCCTTTCCCCCCACCAGAGTCTCGGTCTCCCCAGTGAGTTTTCCTTACGGAAATTCATTTTTGCTTCTACGGACCTTCGGTCTCTCTGATTTCTTTTCCTTTGTGGCAATATTTCCCCACAAAGAGTTTACTTTTGCATTCAAATCATATGCATCATGAGGTCTCTTAGGGACCAAAATTTGTTTCTATATGTTGTTATTTAAGCCCATTCTACTTGTAAGACCCTAATTTTGACCCTACGATCCCTCATGGCATCATATCATATGCTCAATGCATTGCCTCAAGGATCATAGCATGTGTGGCTCCTTAACCCTAGGGTTGGGACTTGTGTGAGTGGTTTGAGACCACCAAGCATGCTTGTATTGTATATTATTGCTCTTTTTATTTTCTTTACTAATCAAAAGCACAAAAATATGTCACTAACTCTTTTTGTTTTGAATCTCAAGTGATCATGTGTTCACAATGCTCGTAGGAGACTCCTAAGCTCAATGAAGTGGCTAGATGAGGATGAGAAAAAGCATGACAATGGTCCACAAAGTTCTTAATCATCATATATGTCTCCCAAGTATCTCAATTTTCCAATTTGATCAAGATAACCCAAAGGGCTTGAGGATTGTTTCCCAAGGAAACCCTAATTCAACTGTGCTTTGACTATTCCTTGCTCATGAAGCAACCTCAACCTATGATAAAATTTAATTAAGGGAAGTTCTTTCATTCATTATTTTATGCATATATGAGCTTATGTGAGGTTCCTCAATCATTCATTCATCAAGATTTGAAGTTTGGCCTTGAGAAGTTGACCAGTTAAGTCATCTAACTAAACTGAAGATCACTGAGACCCAACTTGTGATGTGTTTGTCAAATGAAGATGACCCAAAGATAAAAACAGTTCTTAAGAACCATATGAACAACTTTCATGTTCATCAAAAATCTATTTGAAACTTGGAAGGTCATCATTCATTTCAAAATATTATAGGTCATTTTGACTGAAACCCTAATTTTGGGTCAACTTCCTAAGGACCTAACTTCCTTATTTTTCATGATTTTGAGGTGAGACCAAATGTATTGGAAATTTTAAGATGTCTAATTAAAATGTTATGTTGAACAAAATTTCATAATCCTAAAATAAATCCATGTGATAATACAAAACATTATAGGTCACTTTGGACCTAAGTCATTGAATTTGAAAAATGTCCAACTTCAAGTGTTCATAACTTTCTCATGAAAAATCCAAATGATGCCAAATTTAATCCTAAATTGATCATTCTGAAAAGATATACAACTTTGATGTTGGAGGTTTTTCTAGTTAAGGCTTGCATCATTGAAACAAAAGGGCTTGAAGATGCTGGTTTTTGGTAAAAAAAATCAAAGGGAACCTAGACATGTTTTGTACCCAAAACTTCACAGCCAGTTTTCATAAATTTCCAATTTCCAAATGAATTTTTGCCCAAAATGACTTTTGTTCCTTATTTCAAGGGCTTTCCAACCATTACTCACATTATTTTATTTTTACTTTCCATGTGTGAGTTTCGAAGAGCTTTATGTTTATGTTCATTTTTGCATTTCACATTATAACTTCATGTGCAAGCAAATGCCAAGCCAATTGCACGTCCAATTCACTTCCATTTGATCTCAGCATGGATTTTCATTCATTCTTGGGCCTCACATGCGCCTGTACAGGCCCATGCAAAGAGGATTCAAGCTTCATGCACACGAGCCAAGCATTGCCTTGCATCACATTTCAGCTATAAATAGAAGTGCATTCTCATTCAAATGGTAACGAAGTGGAGATCTGAAGTGCTGCTGAATTGAAAACCAAACCCTCACTAAAGGAATTTCCAGTTTTTTCTTTCATTTTCAAGCTTGAATTTCAACATCATTAGTTGATCTTCAAAGCTCAATTCCTTAACCTTGCATCACCATCACACTTCCAGAGCAAGAGTAGATCAAGAGCTTGGACAATTCATGCTATTTGGAGCTTCAATTCAGAGGTAGAACCTCAAACTTTTTTTGATTCAGATCTTGCAATATAATGTGAATTCCTTTGGTTTATGCTGTTTTCTGAAGTCCTCATGCATGAGGCAGGCTAGTGGTGGTCTTAATTTTGCAAATCGTGCCATTTCAGTTCATATACCATGATCTTCAAGCTCACGTTTCTCTCTAATTAGGAATTGTGAAGAGGATCCATGGTTACATGGGTGATGTACATCACCTCAGCTTCATTTTGATACCTTCCTTTTTCATTTTCACTAACATTTGATTTCCTGCACGTGGTGGCCGGATCTGGTTAGATCGCCGGAGAAGATGGTGGTTTCCACCACCATCCCCACGTGGGAGCTTCAGGGTCCTTGGATCACATTGAAACGTTTTAATCGTGGCCTTCCAATGTATTGACTTATTTTAAATCAAAGTGTTGCGTGTTTGACCAAGGTGTTTCGTGTATCCACGCCTCTGAGCCACAAGATCATTGCCACGTCAATTAATGAAACCATATGAGGGCGCTGGTTTTTTCTGATTTTCTTATTTTTGTTTTAATTTCATTTAATTCCTTTTATTTTCAAAAATTCATAAATATTTTATTTGAAGTCACAAAAATATGAGACCAATGCCAAAAAATTTCTTGAAAAATCTAGTTTCATATTTTGATTTTTAATTATTTTTGTGACTTCATTTAATATTTTTTATGAATTATTTATTTTTTAATAGTTTTAATTCATTTTAAAATACTTTTTGATATCTGAAAAATCCAAAAATATTTTCTTAACATATATGGATCATGATAAGTCAATGAAAAATAGTCTCATCAATTTCTTAATTGATTTGAGATTTTAATTCATATTGTGTTATTTTTATTGTTTTTAATTGTTTTTAAATAATTTCTTATTTCAAAAATTGTTGAAAAATTTGTCAAAGTTTGTTTGATCATGTTAGACGTATGAGAATTTAATTGGACTTGTTGAAGTTGATTCGAATTAAATTTGAGGTTTAACAATATTTTGTATATTTTATTTTGCATTTATTTTTAATTCAAAAAAATACCAAAAAAATATGTTTGACTTGTTAACTTGTAATCTTCATTTCTCTTTTGTTTGACATTGGTTGATGATGATTTGATTCACTTTTGGCCAATTGTATTTGGTGTTTGAATTCTCTTTCCATCCATTTCATCTTCATCCCATTTCTTTTTTATTTTTTGGCCAATGAGTTAATGTCTTATGGTTAGTCTTGACAAATGAGAGGTTTAACCTTCTTTGATCCAAACCAAACTCAACTTGATCCAAGATCAAGTGAGTTGTTTTGTGTCCAAGATAGGTTGCTTCTTGGTCAAGCAAAAAACCTAAAGTCCATACAAGGCCTTTCTCTTTTCTTTTGGCATGGCAAGTTTGTGGAGCTTGGCTTACTAGTCATGATCTCTAACTTGTGTTTATTTGCCTATAGTTTTATTGACCGGCCTCAGATAGGTGTGACTACTACATTAGTCCACTTACGATTGCTTAACATAGCGCTAAATTGTCTTATGACAAACTAACATAACCATACTAATTACTAACTTTAATTTGAGCATTTAATTTCTTGCAATTTACTTTAATGTCATTTATATTTCTTGCTCATTTATTCATATTGCTTTTCATTTTGCTCACTTGAGCACATATTTTATGTTTATGTCATTTTCCTTTTGCTCATTTGAGCTCATTATTGTATATAAATATATTGTTGCCTTGTGTTGGTTTTGCTTTTGTTTTGTGTGAACCTAATGCAAAAAGGAGAAAGGACTTAGAATTAGGACATACCTATGCTTAAAGGAGTTCAAGAGCAACTAGGCCTCATGTCTTTATAATGCTAAACTTGTTGAAGAGCAACTAGGCCTCATGCCTTTAGAATGTAAATTTCAAAGTTGACTTCAAAGGACTTCCTTTCCAAGACTTATTCTTTGTCCATTCCCCTTATTGTGCTGTGAACTTTTTGATGTTTGCTCTTGTGTGATAGGGATTCCATCTTGAGATAGTAAAAAGGAGGACCATTGTCATGAGTAGCCAAGTTAAGAGAGACAAGCCAAATGGAGATCCTAGGAGCTTGAATCTAAATTGTGTGATTGCTTGATTGTATGCTAAGTCCAAAGGAAATGAGCATCTTGAATCATCTCTATGATTTCAAGAAAAGGAACTCCAAGGGTTTTATCTTCTCTCTTATCCTTGTATGCTTTAGGACTAGTCCTTCTCTTCTTCTCATCACTCTAACCCAAGCCAAACTCTTTTCTTTCTAACTTTGACATTATTTTCAAACTAGAAACCTAGGCCTTATGCCTTTGACTTTTCAAAAATCTTTTCATCAATACTCATTGTGAATAAACCGTAATTCAACTTTGACTTCATTTTATAGATAAATCTAACTTGTAAATACAACTCACTTCAAGTTGTTTTTGTGGTTCCAATGGCCACCTTTGTTAAAACCTTTTCATAAACATTAGCCATAAGTTTGAGTTATCATAGTGGTTGATGTAAACCTCACCTTATCCTTAGTGATTGGATTATAAGTCTTCCATACTTATTATAGGGTTAACCCCTCACTAGTATGTTGAAGCTTTCCTCACATGGTAGATTGTTGGTTTAGGTTGAGTTTTCTCCCTTTGATAACAAAAGACCTTAAGGCTTTTGGATTAAATCAATTCACCAATCTTTTAGATTTTTACCCCGAACTACGAGGTTTTGATCCTACCTTTGTGATGGTACGTAGGCAATGGGTTCATCCATTCAAATAACAAATTTATAAATATAATCTATTCTCTTCTCATCCCCCCAATCTTTTGCACATATTTTCACAAATACCAACCTACAACACACGTTTGCAAAAAGAGGTTCTCTTAGAGTACTAAGGATGTTTTGGGTGCGTAAAACCTTCCCATTTCATAACCAACCCCCTTACCTAGATCTATGACATTCTTATTAGTTTTTGATTTGATAAAACTTATTACTTCGCTTTTTAGCCTTTCCTTTGGACAAATAAAAGTGCGGTGGCGACTCGAATTGTATGTTTACTTTTGGTTTAGCCAATAAACCTAAAGGTAACGAATACCCCGCTACAGAAAAGTGGCAACTCTGCTGGGGATACACTCTTCCTAGTGGGTTTAGCCTACTTTTTGCCTATATGCGTTGAATGTTTATATTTATTGGTGACATATTTTTGTGCAAATTTGGGATGACGGTATTGTTTGTAATGTATGAATTGCTTGATATATCAATTGCTTGTATGCTTGGTGGTTTATTGTGAGATGAGTTTTATGCCCAAACTCGAGTGCACTTATGATAGGAGAATGGCACAGTCTTGTTGACTTGTGTGGAGTTATTCCTTAGCAAGTTGACTTGCAAGCCCATTCACTTGGTGGAGGTCTTATTGGGATCAATAATGTCACACGAGTAGTCGTGGTTAGGCATTACTCTTTCCAATATAAACCTTAGAAGCCAAGGACCTTAGATACCTAGCCCATCTTGGCCTATTTTAGGACGTAGTGCGAAGGTCGTTCAAATGTAAGATTTGATACGATTATTACGCGATACTACACTCATAAGAGTCTCTTTTGAGAATATTTTTGGAATACGAGTAGTCGTTTTATCCGATCATATCCTAAAGATGAGATGATGACTATGGGGACCCTTTTTAGAACATGATTGTCAGGTTTAACCATAGTACATTCCCATTGGGGTGGTTCTTAACTGAGACTCCATGCTCGTGACTTACAACAAACCCTTGATTCGCGGTTGATCCGTTCTTGTATATCCTCAATATCAATGGAACTTGGGTGTTGATAAGGTGTAAACCATAATCCACCAAAATGGATGATTGATATTGAAGATGACTTGAGCCATCCCGTGACCTTTGTGTGGTGTGACTTGCTTGATCCTTGAGTGTGATTGTTGCATCCATGCATTCATGCATTCACTCGCATCCAAATCATCAACAATAAAAGTTTTCAAGGAACTTAAGAGGTCTATTTGCAAATTTTCATAGATGGATAAGCAAAGAAGGAATACGAAGAAGTACAGTTTCAGACAACCCGACTTGAAAGAGTTAAGGAGTTTGACATCTTATGTATTAGAGCCATTGGAGTTTAAAGCTCGACATGGGAAGCTTCTGTCTATTCTTTCTACCAAGGTGGATGAAGGTTTGATGAGTGTGTTGGTGCAATTCTACGATCCTCTGTATCGTTGCTTCACTTTTCCGGATTTCCAGCTCTTGCCTACACTTGAGGAGTATGCCTATCATGTGGGTATACCTATTCTGGATCAGTTGTCGTTCAGTGGTTTGGAGAGGGTTCCTTCTTCCTAAGAGATTGCTGACATGTTTCACATAGATGTATCTGATGTTGTTGGTTATATGACTACCAAAGGTGGAATTCAAGGTTTCCCATCTGATTTTCTTATTGCCCAAGCTACTTTGTTTGGGAAGGCCATGAGTGAGGACGCCTTTGAAGCCATATTTGTACTACTCATCTATGGGCTAGTGTTATTTCCCAACATCGACAATTTTGTGGATGTGAACGCTATTAGGATTTTCTCTCCTCTTAATCCCGTTCTGACTCTGTTGGGTGACACTTATTTCTATTTGCATATGAGGAATGCAAAGGGTGGTGGATCCATTATGTGTTGTCTGCCTCTGTTGTACAAGTGGTTTATTTCACACTTGCCTCAGACGCTTGCCTTCAAGGAGAACAAGGGATGTCTGCGGTGGTCTGCGAGGCTTATGTCTCTCACTAATGATGATATCTCTTGGTATAACCGTGTTTATGATGGCGTTCAGATTATTGACTCTTGTGGTGAATGCTCCAATGTGCCTCTTCTGGGTACATGTGGTGGAATTAACTACAACCTTGTTTTGGCTCGCCGTCAGCTTGGGTTCCCCTTAAAGGATAAACCTAACAACATTTTGTTGGAAGGTGTGTTCTTTCAAGAGGGTAAAGATCCCCAGAACTTGAAGGATAGGATGGCCCGCGCCTGGCGCAAAGTTCATAGGAAGGCAAGGAAGGAGCTTGGTCCGAAGAATTGTATTGCTTTGGAACCCTACACCGCGTGGGTGAGGAAGAGAGCTCTTGAGTACCGCATGCCATACGATTATCCGAGACCTACCCCTATGTTTATGGTTGGGCCTTCAACCCTCCCTAACCAAGGAGTAGAGGAGTTGAGAGATGAAGACCGGTCGCGTGCATGGGTTCGTGAGCGTGAGGAACTTCTTCAGCAGCTCAAAGATAAGGATGCAGTGATACAATTTCTGGAGCATCAGGTTATTGATGAGCCTGATGATGTAGTTACTTCTCTTCTTCCTCACTCATCTAGGTTTTCAAATAGGAAGTATGATCGGCTCGCCAAGGAGAAGGCCAACATGGAAGCAGCTTATGAGAGAGAGGTGAAGAGGCTTCGTGCAGCTTATCTTCCGATTTCGAGGGCTTTGGACGATTATTTCTAGGGCTCCATAGGATGTTCATTCTCCTTTTCTCTTATATTGTATTTGGTTACCAAAATTGTACTACTTCATTGGTGTAAAAGTTTCCAAATATTATTGCTATGAGTATTCCATATATGTCTTAAAAGTTAAATATTTTTAAATATTTACAAATAGATCTCTATAAAGTTCCTCTAATAAAAACAAATCATATGCACAAACATTGCATGCATCATATGCATAAGCAGGTTTTGTTATGAGCTCTTGATTAGTGGTCTAACTCTTTGCTCTTCATTTATTTTGAAGACAAGCTGACGCACTCGTATAATACCAGAGCCAACCATCCGAAGATAATGGAGCACTTAGAGAAAGAGAACCGAGATCTGGGTGGTGATAGGGGGAGAGAAGGCTCTCTTGGTCAGTCATTTATCTTCCTTTTCCTATATTGATGTTGAGGATGAGGTTGGGACTCCGTTCCAAGCTTTGTCTATTGCTGAGCCTTCAAGGAAAGGACTTTCTTCATTTGTCTCCTACAACGATGCGAAGTTGGCCATTGAGCATGGTGCAACTACTGGTTTGGGGAAAATGATCAGGTTGGAAGATAATAAGTCCTGAGCTGGCATAGGGTATTCTTCTGGTGTTTCCAATGAGTGTGGGTTGTTCCGGAGTGGAGGTTTGATCCACACTGTTGAAGATTAGGAAGCTGCTGCCATTGTTGAAAATGATGAAAAGGAAGACCTTGGCAACTTTGTCATCCCTGGGGGAATATGTAATAATTGGGTCGTTGTTGATGTTCCAACAGTTATCAATAAGTCAACATAATGTGTTCATTTTGTTTGAAAACCCTTCTCCCATGCCAAAAGGAGAAGTGATGACATTGTTGGCATAATTTGATTAATACAATGATATTCATTCAATAATCACATGTTAAATGTTTGTTTATTCAAATTATTTTTCCTTTTTGCTTTTTGCATGAAATTGGTGATCACCATAAAACCCTAAAAAGAGAATAAAATCAATCTTTTCATCTGATTATGATTTGCCTTGTTTGAATTCTGAAATCTCTTTTATACTCAAAATCATTATGCAGGTTAATCAAACCCATTGAACATAATGATCCAACATCATCTCCCAACTTTGAGTTCCCTGTATTTGAGTCAGAAGAAGATGATGTTGAAGAGATTTCTGATGAGATCACCCGTCTGCTTGAGCACGAGGAGAAGATCATTCAGCCACATCTTGAGAATCTGGAAACAATCAACTTGGGGTCTGAAGACTGCATTTGTGAAGTGAATATTAGGGCACTCCTTGAAGAGTCTGTTAAGAAGGGGTTGATCGAGTTGCTATGAGAATATGTCGATGTCTTTTCCTGGTCATATGAAGACATGCCTGGTCTGGATACTGATATCGTGCAACATTTCTTGCCATTAAACCCTGAGTGTGTGCCTGTGACGCAGAAGCTTAGAAGAACTCATCCTGATATGGCAGTGAAGATTAAAGAAGAAGTTCAAAAGCAAATTGATGTGGGGTTTCTGATGACTTCTACATATCCTCAATGGGTGGCCAATATTGTGCCCGTGCCTAAGAAAGATGGAAAAGTCTGAATATGTGTGGATTACCGTGACTTGAATAAAGCTAGTCTGAAAGATGATTTTCCTCTACCACACATTGATATGTTGGTAGACAATAGAGCTAAATTCAATGTCTTCTCATTTATGGACGGATTTTCCAGTTATAACCAGATTAAAATGGAACCCGAGGATATGGAGAAGACAACATTCATCACACCTTGGGGAACATTTTGTTATCGAGTGATGCCCTTCGGTTTGAAGAACGTCGGAGCCACGTATCAACGAGCTATGACTACCTTGTTTCATGATATGATGCACAAGGAGATTGAGGTGTATGTTGACGATATGATTGCAAAGTCGAAAACGAAAGTTGAACATGTAGAACACTTGTTGTAGCTTTTTCAGCGTTTGAGAAAGTACAAACTCCGCCTGAATCCGAACAAGTGTACATTTGGAGTCCGTTCCGGCAAGTTATTGGGCTTTATTGTCAGCGAAAGAGGTATTGAAGTTGATCCTGCCAAGGTCAAAGCAATACAAGAAATGCCTGCGCCCAAAACTGAGAAGCAAGTCCGAGGTTTTCTTGGCCGCTTGAATTACATTTCGAGATTTATATCCCACATGACTGCCACATGTGCGCCTATATTCAAGCTCCTCTGGAAATATCAGCGTCATGATTGGACCGAGGATTTCCAGAAGGCCTTTGACAGTATCAAAGAGTATCTGTCCGAGCCTCCGATTCTGTCTCCGCCTGTTGAAGGGAGACCATTGATTATGTACTTGACCGTGCTTGATGATTCCATGGGTTGTGTATTGGGTCAGCAAGATGAATTAGGGAAGAAAGAATATGAAATATACTACTTGAGTAAGAAGTTCACCGATTGTGAGTCTCGGTACTCAATGCTTGAGAAAACATGATGTGCTTTGGCTTGGGCTGCTAAGCGCTTACGCCAGTATATGTTGAATCATACGACTTTGTTGATATACAAAATGGATCCAATCAAGTATATCTTTGAGAAGTCTGCTTTAACTGGGAGAATTTCTCGTTGGCAGATGTTGTTATCTGAGTATGATATTGAGTATCGAGCTCAAAAAGCTATTAAAGGTAATATCTTGGCTGACCACTTGGCACATCAACCAATTGAATATTATCAGTCCGTGCAATACGACTTCCCTGATGAGGAGATTCTGTATTTGAAAATGAAAGATTGTGATGAGCCTACGCTCGATGAAGGGCCAGAGCCTGGTTCCCGATGGGGTATGGTGTTCAATGGCGCTGTTAATCAATATGGAAATGGTATTGGGGCAGTGATTATTACTCCTCAAGTCACACATTTTCCTTTTACAACAAGGCTAACTTTCAAATGCACGAATAATATGGCGGAGTATGAGGCCTGTATTATGGGTTTGGAAGAATGTATTGATCTTAGGATCAAACATCTTGATGTTTATGGTGATCTGGCCCTTGTTGTTAATCAAATTAAGGGTGAATGGGAGACGAATCAGCCTGGCCTCATCCCATACAAAGATTATGCGAGGAGGATTTCAACTTTCTTTACTAAGGTTGACTTCCATCATATTCCTCGAGATGAGAATCGGATGGCAGATGCTCTTGCTACACTTACTTCAATGATTATAGTGAAGTACTGGAATGAAGTCCCCAATATTACCGTGATGCGCTTGGATAGACCAGCTCATGTGTTTGCAGTGTAAGAAGTGAAAGATGATAAGCCATGGTATTATGATATCAAATGCTTTCTCCAAAGTCAGACTTACCCGCCTGGGGCATCTATTAAAGATAAGAAGACTTTGAGGAGATTATCTGGCAGTTTCTACCTTGATGGTGATGTGCTTTATAAGAGGAATTTTGACATGGTTCTGCTCATATGCGTGGATAGACACGAAGCAGACCTGTTGATGACTGAAGTCCATGAGGGTTCATTTGGTACCCATCCCAATGGACATGCCATGGCGAAGAAGATGTTGAGAGAAGACTACTATTGGCTGACAATGGAGTCTGACTGCTGCAGATATGTGAAGAAATGCCACAAGTGTCATATTTATGCAGATAAGATTCATATTCCCCCGACACTTCTGAATGTTATTTCCTCACCATGTCCTTTCTCCATGTGGGGAATTGAAATGATTGGTATGATTAAACCAAAGGCGTCAAACAGTCACCGTTTTATTCTCGTAGCTATTGATTACTTCACCAAGTGGGTTGAAGCAGCATCATATGCGAATGTGACCAGGCAGGTGGTAGTGAGGTTTATCAAGAATCAACTTATATGCTGATATGGTGTGCCAGACAAGATCATTACAGATAATGGATCTAACTTGAACAACAAGATGATGAAAGAGCTGTATAGCGAGTTCAAGATTTCACATCATAATTCTTCTCCCTATAGACCCAAGATGAATGGGGTTGTTGAAGCTGCTAACAAGAACATCAAGAAGATTATCCAGAAGATGGTTGTTACGTACAAAGATTGGCATGAGATGCTGCCATTTGCTTTGCATGGTTATCATACATCAGTTCGCACTTCAACAGGGGCAACCCCTTTCTTTCTTGTGTATGGCATGGAGGTTGTGCTCCCCGTGGAGGTTGATATCCCATCAATGAGAGTCTTGATGGAAGCCAAGTTCACTGAAGCTGAATGGGTTCAGAGTCGTTATGACAAGTTGAACTTGATTGAAGAGAAGAGATTAACTGCCATGTGTCATGGTCAGTTATATCAACAAAAGATGAAGAAAGCCTTTGATAAGAAGGTCAAGCCTCGTGTGTTCCGAGAAGGTGACCTCGTGCTCAAGAAAGTCTTGTCTTTCGCGCCCGATTCCAGAGGCAAGTGGACTCCAAACTATGAAGGTCCATACGTTGTTAAGAGAACCTTTTCAGGCGGTGCTTTGTTGCTTACAACTATGGATGGGGAGGATTTCACTCGTCCTGTGAATTCATTTGTTCATATTCTGGCATGTTGATATCCTCTTCATCAGCTTTCAGTTGTTTCATCAGCAAGAAGTTGTTTAGAGCAGTTGGTGAAGGGATTGAGTCCCTTTTCATCCCCAGCACGGCATGTGTGTGGATGAAAGATTCATTTCCGATTCCCTCAGCCAAGGTATCTCCTTTGAGAATATTGGCAGGTTATCCCCAGTATGGTCGCGTATAGTCCATCCCCAGTGGAGATTGCCTGATCCGAGTTTGATAATTTGTGCCCCCTCCGAGTCTGAAGATTTCTTCCAGTATTGGACGGTGCTGAGAAAGATGTGTTATTTCCTTCCCTAGCGGAGCAAATTGGTCTTTCTCCCCTTAGCAGAGATGTCTCTCCAGCGGTTAGCAAGGAATGTTTAGATTGATGAGTATCTGTTTGGTGGTTGTTCCCCACGGAGTTTCACCTCATTCCTTGATGAGTTCCCCAGTAGAGTTTCTTCTACAATGGATCTTATTGATATTCAGTCACCTATCCCCGAGAATTGTTGGAAAATCCTAGGAAGTCAGAAGCTGTGACTTTGCCTATCCCCAGCGGTGGTCTATATCTCCTGGTATTAGATCATCCTCACCAGAACTGATTTCTCCTGTGAGCCTTGTCTTTCTTTTTGAAGATGTTGTGTCGGATGTCCGTTCGTGGCTCTTGAGCCTGTTTGTGTTAGATATGTCTGTCTGTCAGCATTAATCATACATAAACCATGCATATACATGCATAATCATAACATTCAGATATTCATGATGTCGCATTACGCGAAAAACCGGCGGGAAACGAAAACAACAGAGCCGCCACCGTGCGTTATTTATCCCAAAAGAGGGAAAGGAAACGCTCGAAGTAAACCTGGGAAAGACATGGTCTCGCGACCAGAGAGAGATGCGATCGGGAGTCGGTTATGCGAAGGGAAGGTATTAGCACCCCTACGCATCCGTCGTATTCGACGGGATCCACGCACAAAAGGAAGGATAAAGGTTGCTAAGACTGCTCAAACATCAAACACTGGCTGAAAAGAGACACAGAAAACAAAAGAAACTAACTCGGCATGATATCGCATCCTGGGCCTACGTAGTCTGTCAGGCACAGACATCAGAGTCGACGTAGTTCGGGACAGGGGGGAAACGTGCTCGCTAGGATGTCGCATCCTATGCATACGTATCTTCTCGGACTAGAGAAGAATCAGAGCACTCGTAGCTCGGCTAACGCACGCCAAACAAAACCACACAGGAAATCGACTGCCAATCGCTGGACTTACATCAGACTCCACACAAAAACAAGCAAACATGGAAACCGAATGCCAATCGCTGGACTTACATCAGACTCCGAACCAAACACACCCACACTGGAAACCAAATGCCAATTGCTGGACTTACATCAGACTCCAAGCACACAACAATAGGATACGGAATGCCAATCGCTGGGCTTACATCCATCTCCTAACACACATAAGACAAAACAAAAAGGGCGCCCGGAGAGATCAGCTCATCTCCTGCCTACGTACCTCATCTGGTATGAGGATCAGGGCGACGTAGTTCCCCTACGCAGGGACAAAGGACTAACCTAAACAGAGACTGGGAAATGACATACTAGAAGGGAGACTAACTCGAGCCTAATAGTTATCATGCAAATTCACCATGGTCCTAGGTCAAGGTTTCTATCTAACTTGCACAGGGAGCAAGCTAAACCTAAACAGCACAAGCAAAGCAAACAATCACACAAATAGCACACAATATATACAAACAAAGTGGGCTCACACAAGGTTAGGCTGTGAAACACAAGCCAACTGGAATCGGGTGGTGTTAGCTCTTAACCCTAACATTGAGAGTTAGGGTGAAGCAGATGAAATGGGAGGTGAGGGGTGTGCCTCTCAGCTCTTATCCCTGGCCTGGGAGAGCTTGACTCAAATAGAAAGCGTGGGAGTTCAAAAGCATGAACTCTTCTATCCACATGACTGACTCAACAAGGATCTTGGGTTAATATCCGCAATGCATCAACATGTGATGTGAGCAAAGGGATGACACACTGACTAGCAGGAGATGGACTACACATCTCTTTTATTTGCCAATTGCCTTATCAAAGGTCTTTTCCTGCTTGGCACAAAGATAAACAAACACAAGCATTGCCTCTTAAGGAGGACTTCAGACAGGTGCCTGCCCCAGTAACATGACAGGTCTTCCAGACTATATGAAGTCAGTGAAATTATACCTCAGTGCTTATGCAACCAAGCACAGCAAAAGCAAGTTCACAAAGGAACTATAGCAACTAAGGTACCTGAAAACAATCTAACACAATCAGTATACAAGTCAACAAAAGTCAAACAGACAGTTAATAACCAATGGTCAACAGACACAGTCAAACAAGCAAGGCAACATTGTGCAAGGCACAAGCTCAACTCAAATGAGCTAAAAGCAACCTACAAAACAAATCAATGTTAATCAACATCAACCAATCAAACCAATTCAAGCAATGTGAATCAATCTCCTCAAGGCCATATGCTTCTTATCCTGAAAACAAAGCTCAAACAAAAGCACCAACCACTAGGACAAGGCCTAGGGTCAAAGAGGGAGAAATAATTCAAAACAGAACATGAAAATTGACATGAATCAATATCAATCAATTATGAACAATATCCAAGTGGTCCCATGTCAATAGCATCAACCAAGTTCATTTCACAAATCATATAAGGCAAGGTATGCAAGTTGAAAGCTCATTGAAGCAAACAGAATGAACCAATCCACATAAGCTCAAAAATGATTCAATAAATCTCAAGAAAAATCATGGCTAAACAGCACACATCACATGATCATCACACCAAAAATCAAGGCATTTGGACAAGTCTAAGCATGGTAAAGAAATTCCATAAGTCAACGTAAGCACAAACAAGCTCAAATAGGACCACAATTGATACATCAACTTAGCACAAGCCTAAAACAGAACCCAAACATGATAAAGACATCCAATCAAAGCCACAATAAACTTCAAAGTATCTAGAATCAATGTACAAAATTTCAAGTTCATATGATACACATCCATCATTTCACAAATCATTGAAGTTCATGACCATCCAAAAGTTCACAAATGATCAACCAGAAAGGAAAATCTCAAACAAATCAAAAGTCATTCCAAAAATTCCACAAAAATTCATGATCAATCGTAACATCCAGAAGTAACATCATGCAAACAATCTCATCAATTGGCATTTATTTGGCATGGCAAAGAAAATCCACAAATTGAGCAAGCAATGGTGTGACACACATTGTCACACCTACATTAAACAGGTCATATCTCAACAACCAGAAATGAGAAAAATGCAAACTCTATACCAAAATGTCAATTAGGATGTCAAGTTAAGCATGCAAAATTTCACAATCATTGGACCAAAACTCATCATTTCATGAAGGATATGGCAAGCAAGGTACATGAAAGCACACACATGAACATTCCTTAGGCAAAATTAAATTCCAACCGTGCACAAATCCTGGAAAAAATCTCATAAAATACTAGACATGATGAGGAACAAAGTGCAAAAAATCCCAGGTCATTTGGATCATCCATCAATGAGTTATGATTTTTGGAATGAATGGAAAAAATAAAAAACACATGAAATCATGGTACATGAATGGCATGGAGAAATGGAATAAAATGTAAAGGCATCATGTGAAAATGTCTCAGCTGGGATTCGAACCATGTTGAAATTTGAACTGAGCGTGTTTCCTAATGAAACGCGTCGTTTCATTAAAGCTCACGTGGCTCAGGGAAGCAATCTCGTCCAATCATTTAGCCACGCTGGATTTAAAACCACCAATGCATGGCAATTAACACAAAACAACATGCAAGTACACGGTAACAGGATCAAATGCAATTCTGGAAAAAAACCCTAGCATGTTCATCCATATTCATACGTGTTCATATGCTCAAGAACACTTTTGCACAGAAATTCAAAACCAATACACCATTGCACTCGTCTTTCATCATACATCACTAATCTAAACTCAATTTAATCTAATTCTCATTAACATGCATGGATCGAGCAAGAGAACATTCACACATCAAACTTAGATTCAACCTAACTCACTCATCTCTTCATGAAAATCCATGAGACAAAGCTCAGCATACTCAGGGATTAAAGATCTACAACATGCATATCATAATTTCATGAATTGAGAAACTCGAATTCTAACCTTAATTGAAGTGCAGAAGTGAAACAAGTTGATTCAAGCTTTGCCAAGTCCAAACAGTCCTTCTTTAGCTCTTGTATGATGATTTGGATGAAGGTTGATGGCTCAATTGCACTTGATGTTGCTCAAATCCTCGACTGCCATGAATGAATGCTTGCTTCAACAGCTCCCAAAACAGCTCGAAAATGGATGGATCTGGCTTCAATCTTGTTCGATTATCCTTGTAGATCAAGGATTGATCAAGAACAAGGCAAGGTTTATGCAGAAATTTGCAGGAAAATGAGAGAGAAAATTGTGAAGAAAAGTGTGAAATAGATCTAGATCTGAGAATTCTGAATTGTTAATCAAGTTTCTGTTAGGATTATGTTTATATATGAGCTGCTAATGATGCTCCTAATCATAATTAGGCAAATGCAATTGGAATTAGTGAAATCCAAGGTGTAAGTGCAAATTGTCCAATGCACCCTCATGCATGAAATGAATGCTACATTACACGATTTTCTTCTCAATTCACTTGCAAAATCTGTTTTGAGCCAAATGCACATGATTGGAAGTGAAAACAATGCATAGTTTTTGAATTTGGAAATTCCCTCCAAAATTCAAATGGAAAATGCAAAATTTTTGTAATGGAAGTGCATGGTATGTGATGCATGAATTGGATAGTTCATGTCAAAACAAGAATGTTGCAAAAAGAACCATTCCATTTGGCCTTTTGGTTCAAAAGTTATCCCCTTTTGAAATTCAAATTTGCTTGACAATGATTGATCCATAACTTGCCAACCACACATGGGAAATTCATGTTCTTGGACTTTTAGAAAATGGGAGAACAAGATCTTCAACTTTCATGTTGGACAAAATTTCATTTGAAGCATGCTTGATGATGTAAACTTGAGGAGAAAACGTTTCCATTTTTGGCAATTTCAAATTACAGGTCACTTACTATTTTTGGAAACTTTTCATCTGACCTCAAATTCTTCAATTTTGATGTTTGAAATGTCAAATGAGACTTGTTTGGACATGAATGAGGCCTCTCTAACCCTCTCCCACCTTCAAATCCATGATTGAATGCACAATTTACTTTGGTTGACTTTCTAGGGTTTCAGATGAATTGCATCTTGATTGATGATCTCTGAACATCCAACCTTTGGCCAAACCACTTCAAAATGACCCCTAGGTCATGTGAACTCAATGAACCAAACCTAGGGCTTGCTTCCTTGGGATATGCACTTGCTTGCTTGCACAACTGGATCTCCTGACCAGTCTTGACTGATGAACTGATGACTTGCACTAGGCAAAGGACAATGCAATGCTATGCAGTGGACAATGCTAATGTTAATGACCTAAAATGAAAATGAATGTACAAAATGGGAGGTGCAAATTTGAGGTGCTACAGCTGCCCCTATTCAATCAACTGGGAACCCGAATGGATGAGAGCAACGGCTGTCAGACTTTCAGGGTAAACAGGGATTGAATACCGAAGAACCGTAGAAATTTGCACACTGTGGGGATCCAACAGTAACTGCAACTGGATCTGATGTTTATTACTGGGGATCTTAATTTTTCCTCAAAGGTACAGCCACATTCAGACATCGAAAGACGATGAATGGGAATAGAAATCACAACTAGACGTCAACAGACGACCAGGAAAAACTCGACGTTTATCGAAACCAACGGAGAGGTAACAGACATCAACGGATGACTGCGGAAGATACATCTAGATGCCAACGGACAAGTAGGAACTCGACGTTTATCGAAACCAACGGAGAGGTAACCAGACATCAACGGATGAATGGGAAGACTCGACCAGACGTCAACGGACGAACGGGAGAAGCTCGACGTTTATCGACACCAACGGAGAAGGAGAAGCTCGACGTTTATCGACACCAACGGAGAAGGAGACCCTACTGGGGATGGGGGAAAACTCGACGTTTACCAAAACCAACGGAGAGGTAACTCTACTGGGGACGACCAGGAAAAACTCGACGTTTACCAAAACCAACGGAGAGGTAACTCTACTGGGGACGACCAGGAAAAACTCGACGTTTACCAAAATCAACGGAGAGGTAACCAGACATCAACGGATGAATGGGAAGACTCGACCAGACGTCAACGGACGAACGGGAGAAGCTCGACGTTTATCGAAACCAACAGAGAAGGAGACCAGACAGGACGTTTACCGACGACTCTACTGGGGATCGACCAGACATTATTGAATGACTGGGGAATAGGATGTACAATCAGACGTCAACGGACGAATGAGAAAAACTCAACGTTTATCGAAACCAACGAAGAGGTAACTCTGAGGGGAAGGGTACAACTATACGTCAACGGACGAATAGGAAAAACTCAACGTTTATCGAAACCAACGGAGAGGTAACTCTTCTGGGTAGAGAAAATATGACTCAACCAAACGTCAACAGACGATTGGGAAAAACTCAACGTTTATCGACACCAACGGAGAGGAGAACTGCTTGGGGAGTCGACAGACACTAACAAATGATCTGTGGGGAATATGCAACTATACGTCAGCGGACGAATAGGAAAAACTCAACGCTTATCGACACCAACGGAGAGGTGAATCTTATTAGGGATAATTAAACCAGACGTCCACGGACGACTAGAAAAAACTCATCGTTTATCGATACCAACAGAGAGGTAACCTCCGGGGAGGGTTAAGGGTATTACGAACATCGAAAGATGATGTTTACCGACATCAAAAGAAGACCCGACATCACCGGATGACTGTGCGAGACTCGATGTTTACCAACACCGAAAGATGGTGTTTACCGACACCAAAGAAAGACGACCAGACATTACCGAATGACTGGGAAGGACTCGATGTTTACTGACACCGAAAGATGGTGTGTACCGACACCAAAGAAATAACACACGCGGATGCTGACATGACACTGACCGTTATCACAAGATGACATCTACACATGTCGAGGCAAGGTTAAACACTTGCTAGGGGTCCCACTGGGAAGAATCAAGCTTTCCTGTCACCAACGGATGAGGAAATAAACCTCTCTGGGGGGTACCAATCTTGAATGCTGTCAGGAGCAACTGTAGCAAATGTGCCGCACAGCTGTTGAACCACGATCCGCCTCTGCCGGGGATATGGTCTGATTGGTTTCAACACATGAATGCATATGTTTGAATTTTTATGGTGTAATGCTCCATATTGAATGGAAATGCTACGCATTTGAGGATGCAATGATCACTATATGCCAAATGCAAAATGATGAACTCCGTCGGGGAGCCAAAAGATCAGATACTCCAACTCTGTGGGGAGACTCTGCTTGAGGAATACTCTGCGGGGAGAGCACCGACTTCTCACTCGTGCTGGAGAAACAACACTGTTGCTGGGGAAAGGATAGACTCCGCCGGGGACATCCTTCATAGGACCCAATCCACTCGGGGACTCCGCTTGGGGAAACAATCAATACAACTCCGCTGGGGAACCACACAAGGCGACTGCGCTGAGGAACCATCAACGACTCCTCTGGGGGAAAAATAAGGCGACTTCACTGGGGACGACCCAACCAATCCACAAGTAGGATAAACTCTGCTTTGGGGAAATAAATGCTACTCCGCTGGGGAAAACTCATCCGATCCCCAGGTAGGATCTCTCTGCTGGAGATAATCTTCACCAAACCTGATCCACTCGGGGAGCCTGCTGGGGAAAACCATCCACACAAACCTCTGCTCGGGAGATCTGCTAGGGAAAGCAACTCTGTTGGAGATAACACCAATCTGCTGAGGAAGAGCATACTCTGGTGGGGAAAGTAATATACCAGACCACGCTGGAGAAAGACATCCACAACCCTGCTAGGGATAAGCGCTCGAGACCATGCTAGGGATAGCAACACCTCAAACCAGAGCTCTACTGATACATCCGCTGGGGATACAACATCCTTCCAACTCAGTGGGGATCTCAACTGGGGAAATATTCGCTGGGGAATAAACCCACTTCCAACTCAGTGGGGATAGGCAATTCTTAAATCTGCTGGGGATAGGTAATATCCACAGGCGTCTCTGCAGGGGAGAATAGCTCTGAAAGCTCTCATACCTGCTTGGGAAATATCTGCTGTGGAATCGTCCTCACAGATGACAACTTGCAAAACAGCACAACATACAGGCCCCAGGGGTTGCATGGACAAGATACGCTCAAGTGTCCTCAACATTCAAAATGATTTTCAAATGTTTTATCTTTCTGCACGTTATTGTTTAGCCTTCATGTTTTTATATGCAATGCTTATCAAAAATTCGGACGCTTTTGCAAACAAAACAGTAAAATAAAAACAAGAGAGTTATTTATCTGAATAACGACTTTTATTGATTGAAAATGGGCCTGAAAAGGCGAATACATCGGGAAGCAATTCCTAAAAAGAGGTAATTGCGCACAAAAGGAAAAATCTATCCTAATGGCAATGTGAACACGACATCCACTATTTCCCAATTCTGTTATAACTCACAGATCATCAGTTTTCCTCCCAACTCCTTTGCTTTCTGAGAAGAATGACTGGACCGATCACATCTTTCGAGATGCCAGATGACGAAGCGCGATGAAGTACAGATAACTCAGACTGTAGTCTTCGCTCTAATCCCTCTTTTTCCTGGATCGCCCTTTCGGGTTTTCAATCCACCGGGATACCCATTTTTTGCCTAAGCCGCCCTTGCGGGTTTTCGACTTACCGGGTGTACAAATTCTTTTCATTTTTATCCCTAACTTTTTCCCGAACCTTTTCTTTCTGTTTTTTGGCTCGCCGGGATGCCCTTTTTTTCCTGGACTCTTTTATTCTTTTTGTCCAGCGGGTCAATTTACGCGAAGTATTTTTTGACTACATCTGAGTTAACAGGGGACGGGAAATCTTCACCATCCATAGTTGTAAGCATCAAGGCTCCACCGGAGAAAACCTTCTTCACAACATATGGACCTTCATAATTAGGAGTCCACTTGTCCCTGTTATCTGTATCGGGAGGAAGGATCCTCTTCAGAACTAGATCACCAGTTTGATAGCTCCAAAAGGACGCACTTTCTGATCAAAGGCTTTCTTCATCCTTCTCTGATACAATTGCCCATGGCACACAGCTGCTAGCCGTCTCTCTTCGATAAGGCTCAACTCATTAAACCTCGTTCGAATCCACTCGGCTTCGTCCAGCTTGACATCTAACAAAACTCTCAGAGAAGGGATCTCCACTTCAACGGGTAGGACTGCTTCCATACCATACACAAGGGAGTAAGGGGTTGCCCCGGTCGACGTACGTACTGAAGTACGGTACCCATGCAAAGCGAAAGGCAACATCTCATGCCAATCTTTGTACGTCACGACCATCTTCTGCACAATCTTCTTGATATTCTTGTTTGCCGCCTCTACAGCACCATTCATCTTCGGTCTGTAAGGAGAAGAATTATGATGTTCAATCTTGAAATCTTTGCAAAGCTCTTTCATCATCTTGTTATTGAGATTCGAACCATTATCAGTGATGATTCTCTCAGGAACTCCATAACGACAAATGATTTCTTTCTTGATGAACCGGGCAACCACTTGTTTGGTAACGTTAGCATAGGAAGCTGCTTCTACCCACTTGGTGAAGTAGTCAATCGCAACCAGGATGAAGCGATGTCCATTCGAAGCAGTTGGCTCAATCTTCCCAATCATATCAATGCCCCACATGGCAAACGGCCAAGGTGAATTCATGACATTCAGAGGGCTTGGTGGTACATGCACCTTATCAGCATAGATTTGACACTTATGGCACTTCCGAGCGTATTTGAAACAATCGGCTTCCATAGTCATCCAGTAATAACCGGCTCTCAACAATTTCTTCGACATTGCATGACCACCAGCATGGGTACCAAATGAACCTTCATGCACTTCTTGCATCAACATGTCTGCTTCGTGTCTATCCACGCATCTGAGCAAGACCATGTCAAAGTTTCTCTTGTACAGCAAATCATCCTGATTCAAATAAAAGCTTCCAGCTAGCCTTCTCAGGGTCTTCTTGTCATTCTTTGACGCACCTTCAGGATACTCCTGGCTCTTGAGGAAGTTCTTGATATCATAGTACCACGGCTTCTCATCAATCACAACAGACTCGGCTGCAAACACATACGCAGGCCTCTCGAGTCGATTCACCGCAACATGTGGCACATGATTCCACCAATGAACCTTGATCATAGAAGACAAAGTAGCCAAGGCATCAGCCATTTGATTCTCATCCCGGGGGACATGATACAGCTTCACTTTCTTGAAGAACGTCAGTATTCTTCTGGTGTAATCTCTATAAGGAATCAAATGCGGCTGGTTCGTATTCCAATCTCCATTGACCTGATTGATCACTAGAGCGGAATCTCCATAAATGTCAAGCGTTTTGATTCTCAAATCAATGGCTTCTTCTATCCCCATGATACAAGCCTCATACTCAGCCTCATTGTTGGTGACGTCAAAAGTCAATCTGGCAGAAAAAGGTATATGAGCACCTTTTGGATTGATAAGCACTGCACCAACACCGTTACCATTCACATTCACAGCCCCATCAAACATCAGTGTCCACTTGTCATCAGGATCCGGTCCTTCCTCGACAAGAGGCTCTTCACAATCTTTCATCTTAAGATACATGATGTCTTCATCAGGGAATTCAAACATCATAGGCTGATAATCATCAATCGGCTGCTCGGCAAGGTAGTCTGACAGAATACTACCTTTGATGGCCTTCTGCGACGTGTACTGGATATCATATTCTGTTAAAATCATCTGCCAACGGGCAACACGTCCGGTGAGAGCCGGCTTCTCAAAGATGTTTTTCACTGGATCCATCTTAGAAATCAACAAGGTAGTATGGTTCAACATGTACTGTCTCAGTCGACGAGCAGCCCAGGCCAAAGCACACCAAGTTTTCTCAAGCTGTGAATATTTGATTTCACAGTCGGTAAACTTTTTGCTAAGGTAGTATATGGCATGCTCTTTTCGACTAGACTCGTCATGCTGTCCCAATACACACCCCATCGAATTCTCGGTCACTGACAGGTACATTATCAGTGGTCTCCCAGGAACTGGAGGTATAAGGATTGGAGGTTTCTGTAAATACTCTTTTATCTTGTCAAAAGCTTTCTGACAATCATCATTCCACCTGATTACTTGATTCTTTCTAAGCAATTTGAATATTGGTTCACACGTGGCAGTTAGGTGAGATACAAACCTTGAAATGTAGTTCAATCTCCCTAAAAACCCACGAACCTGCTTTTCTGTTTTCGGTTCAGGCATTTCTCGAATAGCTTTGACTTTTGCTGGATCAACCTCAATCCCTTTCTCACTGACAATGAAGCCTAGCAGCTTCCCAGATCTCACACCAAACGTACACTTGTTCGGATTCAGCCTCAGTTTGAACTTTCTCAATCTGTCAAACAACTTCTGCAAATTAACCAGGTGCTCCTCTTCCGTCTGCGACTTCGCAATCATATCATCCACGTACACTTCAATCTCTTTGTGCATCATGTCATGAAAGAGAGTCGTCATAGCCCTCTGATAGGTAGCACCGGCATTCTTCAGCCCGAATGGCATCACCTTATAGCAAAACGTGCCCCAAGGTGTAATGAATGTCGTCTTTTCCATGTCCTCTGGCGCCATCTTAATCTGATTATATCCAGAAAAACCATCCATGAAAGAGAAAACCGAGGATTGAGCCGTATTATCAACCAATACATCAATGTGAGGTAATGGGAAATCATCTTTCGGACTCGCTCTATTCAGATCCCGGTAATCGACACACATTCTGACTTTGCCATCCTTCTTCAGCACGGGAACGATGTTGGCCACCCACGGGGGATAAGTTGTCACTGACAAGAAACCAGCATCGAACTGCTTCTGAACCTCTTCCTTGATCTTCACCGCCATATCAGGACTGGTTCTGCGAAGTTTCTGCTTGACCGAAGGACAATCTTCTCTGAGAGGTAGTCTATGCACCACAATATCGGTATCCAACCCAGGCATATCTTGATAAGACCAGGCGAATATCTCCACATACTCTCTCAGCATCTCAATCAACCTGCTCTTGACCTCTGTCTTCAAAGCAGCCCCGATTTTAATATCTCTTTTGGCGTCCTCAGTACCAAGATTAACAATCTCCAACTCCTCCTGATGAGGTTGGATGACCCTTTCCTCTTGCTTCAACAATCTGACCAATTCTTTCGGAAGTTCACAGTCTTCCTTACTCTCCTCTTCAGCTTGGTGGATGGGATTATTGACATCATACTGAGCCATAACAGAAATGTTCATAGTGGATGCCATAAGATCACTTCTGCATGTTTAATGCTTTGTTTTAGAAAAAAGAGTTCAAGAAAGTCACAAAAAACAAAAACATTGCCATTTTTATTTTTTTTGAAAAATGAAAACAAAAATAGAAAGACAGGGATCACAAAATTGTTTGCAAAACGTCCTTTATTAATGATAATCATTGAAAACATGCTGAGGCCCTACAATGAACCACTACGCCTTGGGCAGAACGTAGGGTTTTGTGCAGAATGAAAAAACAAAAGAAAATTACTCTGTTTGAAGAGTAACTTGGACCACATCTTCTGCTGTCCAATTGTTGATCATCTCCCCTGGTGCACACGGGCGAACCCAGTTGTCGAGATCAGAATCACTGTCGCCATCTTCACTACTGACCACAAAGACGTCACCGTGATTCATCAGCCCAGCGCTGGTAAAGGTACTCGGACCCGCTTGTACACCCTGCTCCGCCTGCAAGGGTTGATAGCCAATACCGAACTTATCCTCCTTGATAGGCAAATCCACCATTTTGCCCCAGCCTTCAGCCTTGCCAGAGTCAACAACCTCCTTGGCCTGCTTGTAAGACGCAATCGAAGCACCCGGTTTTTTCTGATCAGCAAATGCCACCCTCTCGAGAGCAACAGTCTCAAATGCCTGGCATAAGGTTTCGTGGATCTCGCCATCCACCTCTACATACTTGAAAGAGGATAGGTGACTCACCAGAATATCTTCTTCGCCACACACGGTCACAATCTGACCGTTCCAGACATACTTGAGCTTCTGGTGGAGAGTTGACGAAACTGCCCCTGCTGCATGAATCCACGGACGCCCCAACAAACAACTGTAAGCGGGCTGAATGTCCATAACATAGAAGATGATGTCAAAAACCTCCGGACCTATCTTCACTGGCAAGGTAACTTCACCAAAAATAGAACGTTTGGATCCGTCGAATGCACGAACTATCAGGTCACTCGGAGTAAGCACAACCCCTTCAACAGATATCTTCTTCAGAATTTGCTTGGGCAACACATTCAGCTACGAGCCGGTGTCTACCAACACGTGAGACAAAACAGCACCCTTGCATTCCATTGTAATATGCAAGGCTTTATTATGATTACGTCCCTCAGGCGTCAAGTCTAGGTCAGTGAACCCTAAACCATGCCTGGTGCTCACGTTGGCAATCACACCTTCCAGTTGGTTGACGGAAATCTCTTGAGGCACGTAAGCCATATTCAGCATCTTCAATAAGGCATTACGATGTGCCTCAGAGCACAGCAGCAAAGAGAGTATTGAAATCTTGGACGGAGTCTGATTAAGCTGATCTACAATCTTGTAGTCACTCTTCTTAATTATCCTCATGAACTCCTCCACATCCTTCTCGAATGAACCCTCAGGCACCTCCTTCTGAGCGGGTTCTTCGTCAACGACAACCTGTTTGCCCTTAGCCTTGGCGAGAGCCTCGGCATTTTGTCTCTTAAAGGTTGCGGAGCAAACAAACGTCCACTTCGAGTAAACCCTCCTGGTCCACCAACATTGTCCACCACTGGACTCGCAACCACAGGAGTTTTACTAGGCACACTGATTGTCACAGGCGCTTGATTTACCGGCCTCGTCTGATTCTCAGCCCTCCGATTACTGCGATACGCGTTATCATATTTCCATGGCACAGCCCGAGTATCAACAGCCCTTCTGACTGGTGCAACAATGGTTGTGGGATTATTGGCAGTTACTAGTGCAGAAATGGTAACAGGAGTACCACTCATTGTAGGCGCACTAACCCTCTGATCACGTCCTTCAGACGGTTTGAAGTAGATAGTGACAGTTGACACTGACCCACAATCCTTGACATCCCGACTGAATTGCAGACAGCCCTCGTCCATCAAACCCTGGATACCGGCCCTTAACTGTTCACAACCATTTCCAGACTCAGTACAATCAACACAATCCCGATCACAGCCCGGGTAGACACCCCCATTCAGCAAACGGCCCTTGACAACTGACAGAGAAGTCTGAATCTCATCAACACTAACCACCAAGTCTTCAGCTTCTTCCCCTTCAATGTTGTTCACTCGGTGCGCACCATGCGGCGACATTGGGTTATTTACAACATTCGGCACAGGAGCAAAATTGATAGTTTTGGCATCAATCAGGTCCTGGACTTTATGATGAAAAGCCCTGCAGTTCTCAATGTGGTGCCCCGGTGCACCAGAGTGAAAGTCACAACGCACGTTGGCATCATACCCAGGTGGTATTTTTGTCAATGGCGCCATAGTTCTCAACTCGACAAACCCTAGTCTGAGCAACTCAGGTAGCAACTCAGCATAGGTCATTGGCAGTGGGTCAAAACATCGATCAGGCATCCTCTGCCTCGGCTGATACGGACGTTGCTGTTGTTGTTGTTGTTGCGGCATTTGTTGTTGAACCCTCTATTGTTGCGGTTGTTGACGTTGTTGAGGTGCCGGAATTGTCACTGCAGCAACCTGACGGTATTGATTTCTGTTCGGATTTCTGCGGTGTTGAACAACATTAGTTTCCCCCTCTCTCCGACGAGGTGCCCCAGCAAACGGCTTTTTGGAAGACGAGGACCCAACATCATGAATTTTACCAGCCTTGATCAAGCTCTCTGTCCTCTCTCCGCATATAACCACATCTGAAAAGCTACCGAATGGGCAGCTCCCCATCCGGTCCATGAACACACCCTGAAGAGTACCAATGAACATGTCAGTTAATTCCCTCTCCAGCATAGGGGGTTGTACTCTTGCAGCCAATTCACGCCACCTCTGGGCGTACTCCTTGAAGCTTTCTCCTGATTTTTGACATAGGCTCTGCAGCTGAGTCCGGCTCGGCGCCATGTCCATATTGTGCTTATATTGCCTCAAGAAGGCCTCACCCAGATCCCTCCAGCAGCGGATAGAATCTCTCTTCAGTTCCATGTACCAGTCCAAGGAAGCCCCAGATAAGCTATCCTGGAAGAAGTACATCCACATTTTCTCATCATCGGTGTAAGCAGAGATCTTCCGATAATAAGCTTGCACGTGGGTGCGAGGGCAAGAAGTACCATTATACTTGTCGAAAGAGGGTGCTTTGAATTTGTAAGGGATCCTCAACCCTTCCACCAGACCCATATTGGTCACATCGAAACCCAAGGAATTCTGACATTCCATGGCTCTTATCTTCTCAGCAAGGGCATCCACCTTCCGATCCCTATCCTCAACTCTTCCGACCACTTCATCATCTTCACTCAGCAGCGTGAACATGTCCTCTTGTCTATCAACAATCAGAGCAGGATGACGAACTGGAGCCCGAGTAGCTCTGACATTGACAGTCTATGTAGCAAGAGGTTGTTCGTTGATTCTGATCCCCCTTAACTCATCACCCACAGCGTAGTCATTGGCGGGAGCAGCAACATTAACATTCTCATGAACTAGGATGCCCACCGGCGACGCGCGGTTGGACTGCGGAATCACGGTCTCTTGTCTCTGAACCAGGGCTCGAAGTTCTTCTTGACCTTGCGCAACCCCTTGCATCATTGTCATAAACTGGGCCATGTTCGCCCTCATCTCAGCCAACTCCGTCTGAACTTGATCCATACTTCTCTGTTGATTAAGTCTGGTTGAATAACGGTGCGGTCTCTGATCAGCTATCCTGCCTGACACAGGAACCAGAGTGAGAAGTCGCGAACAAGAGCACCTGTTATGCAATATGATATGAGTATGATGCTAATGCATATGATGCACATGATATGTTCATTTCTCAGGCATTCAAAGAGCCTGATTCATCTTCAAAAGATGGCAACCTGCAACAAGAACAACACAGGAAGCATAGAAACAACATACACAAAAGCAATGAGTACAGAGTGAAACCAACAACCTCATCTATATATGAGCAACATGGATCATACAACAATGTCAACAAAGATCCAGAGTAAACCAAAGTACAACAATGAATCCCACCCAACAAGCCTGGGGGTGATTCTCAACATACACATCGGGAATACAAGCTAAGACAAACGACTTCCAGGAATGAGCGTCTTCAAGTAGTGACACTGGTCTATCAACAGGTCACACTCTGAACATTCTGGCAAGGGAGTGAGCTTCTCCTTCAACTGTCTTCTAAGCTCTACAACTTCTCCTCCAAGTTGGTTCCCTGATGCATGTCTCAGGTCGACTTCCTTCTTCAACTGGATATCTTTGTCTCTGAGTTGCTTCTCCAAGTCTCTGATCTTCTTCAGATAACCGGCTTTAGCTCTCTGCAATCTCAAACACTCTCGGTGCTCTGTATTCAGCAAGTTCTCCATCTCTTCATAAGATCTCTTCTTGCTCCTTACTCCAACATCAACACTCCGGATATCTCTGAGTTGATGAGTCAGGTTCAACCTATCAGCTTTGGCTTGGTACAACTCCATCTGAGCATCTTGCTCTTTTTCTTTCAACCTGCGATTCTCCATCAGGGCTTGCTTATATTGCTCAGCAGGTACACTCTCAGCAAGGATCAAAGGTGGTTGTACTTGCAAAGAATTCATCCTATCATAGGGCAACAAAAAAGTCTCCACTCTCTTCTTGACCCACTCAGTGTAGTTAGGCATAGCAATGGCAAACTTCTTCCCTAAGACAGCTCCATCCTGGACACCAATAGACTTCCAAGCTCTTCCCACTCGCTCCAAGCTAACAGGGTCACTTCGCTTCTCAAAATACACACTCTCGACTATCTCAGCGTCAAGTGGTCTTCCATTCATCACAAACCCCAACTGGCGAAGAGAAAGAACAGGGTTGTAATTGATGCAACCCTTAGTCCCTACAAGTGGCACATTCCAGAATTCTCCACAACTCATAATAACATCACACACATCCATCCGGTAAGATTGCCATCTGATATCATATGAAGTAAGAGACATAACCCTCTGAGTCCACCTATGAGTGCTCTGAGCATCCACAAAAGGTCCACTGACTGGCAGGAGAGACAAGAACCATCTGAGCAAAAGTGGCAGGCAACATCTGATAGCTCCACCCTTACCATGCCTACTGTGAATAGCATAGTAAGTGTCAGCTAACAGAGTAGGAACTGGATTTCCTCCAAGGAAGATAGTGACTGCAGCATAGTCCACAAAGTTGGGCATACTCGGGAACAAAACAATCCCATAGATCATAACAGCTAACTGAGCATGAAAAGCTTCCCAATTCCCCTTCTCTGCTTCTTCTTTGGCAATCCTCAACAGAAACTTCAAAGGCAGACCCACGACATCCCCACTGGACTTCCAGTTATCACTGACTTCCTTGATACCCAAATGAAGAGCTCTGGCAACAATTCTGAAATCAACCTCCTTAGGTACGTCTAAGAAAGGAACCTGATACCGGATCGGAACATTCAACAGAATGGAGTACTCCTCAAGAGTAGGCGCCAACTGATAATCCTGAAAGGTGAAGCAACGAAGCTCTGGGTCATAAAACTGAAGAAGAGTCTGCAACGGCACTGGATCAACTACCATCTTCAACAGTGTCAGAATATCCCCATACTGATCGACAAACCCCTTCAGATTACCACTGGTCACAAGGTTACTCAACTCTATCAGAGACGTCAAAGGCTCACGGTGAAAGCTATAGGAACAAGTCTTCCGCTTCAACTCTGGGACCGTTGCCATCTTTATCAGTGAACAGACTCTGGAATGTACCTGAGAAATGATATGCATGCAGAGATTAGTTTTTTCTTTTTTTCTTTTTTTTTATATTTTTTTTATTGCGTTTCTTTTGAAAATAAACATGCTATGATGCAAATGATGCAGACAAGACTGGCAGGCTGTGCATCTCGGAACACAGGATCGAAGCTTCGGCTTGAACTCGGAACCACAATTCATCTGAAACCCAAAGTCATCTGATAAACTGTCATCTGAACCCAATCTGAGGAACCAAGTCACCAACAGGATCACAAGTCACCAACAAGTCACCGACAAGTCACCAACTGTACCTGTAATAATGATCATTCCCTCCCCACTCACGGGTGTCATCTAGGCCAGGGTAAGGTCGAAAGAAACGCAGCATAAATAACCTTTCACAGAATATCATCATATACACACCCGAAGTATGTAACGATAATATCGCATCAGGGTCTGAACTTCTCGTGATGTCAATGTTCCGCTAAGTGGCGCATACCACCCGCTTCCCATGAATCACTCTATTCCTAGGTTTCCTAGATTTCACTCATAGCCTGGGTATTGGGCCTTTTACCTCGAGTAACTCCCACCCCAACAGAGAGAACACAGCACAGCCAACACAGATGAATATGAATGAATGCAAACATTAATGCACACATAAGTGCAAACAATAAATAAATGAATGCAATAAATAACAGCAAACAGCAACCAAAACCCTAACCTAGAGAGCGCTAGGAGAGACTCGCTTAGGGAAGATGGACCAGCAAGAGGTCAACTTCTCTATTTTCCCCAGTAGAGTCGCCAGTTGTCGCATTACGCAAAAAACCGGCGGGAAACGAAAACAACAGAGCCGCCACCGTGCGTTGTTCATCCCAAAAGAGGGAAAGGAAACGCTCGAAGTAAACCTTGGAAAGACATGGTCTCGCGACCAGAGAGAGATGGGATCGGGAGTCAGTTATGCGAAGGGAAGGTATTAGCACCCCTACGCATCCGTCGTATTCAACGGGATCCACGCACAAAAGGAAGGATAAAGGATGCTAAGACTGCCCAAACATCAAACACTGGCTGAAAAGAGACACAGAAAACAAAAGAAACTAACTCGGCAGGATATCGCATCCTGGGCCTACGTAGTCTGTCAGGCACAAACATCAGAGTCGACGTAGTTCGGGACAGGGGGGAAACGTGCTCGCTAGGATGTCGCATCCTATGCATACGTATCTTCTCGGACTAGAGAAGAATCAGAGCACTCGTAGCTCGGCTAACGCATGCCAAACAAAACCACACAGGAAATCGACTGCCAATCGCTGGACTTACGTCAGACTCCACACAAAAACAAGCAAACATGGAAACCGAATGCCAATCGCTGGACTTACATCAGACTCCGAACCAAACACACCCACACTGGAAACCAAATGCCAATTGTTGGACTTACATCAGACTCCAAGCACACAACAATAGGATACGGAATGCCAATCGCTGGGCTTACATCCATCTCCTAACACACACAAGACAAAACAAGAAGGGCGCCCGGAGAGATCAGCTCATCTCCTGCCTACGTACCTCATCTGGTATGAGGATCAGGGCGACGTAGTTCCCCTACGCAGGGACAAAGGACTAACCTAAACAGAGACTGGGAAATGACATACTAGAAGGGAGACTAACTCGAGCCTAATCGTTATCATGCAAATTCACCATGGTCCTAGGTCAAGGTTTCTATCTAACTTGCACAGGGAGCAAGCTAAACCTAAACAGCACAAGCAAAGCAAACAATCACACAAATAGCACACACTATATACAAATAAAGTGGGCTCACACAAGGTTAGGCTGTGAAACACAAGCCAACTGGAATCGGGTGGTGTTAGCTCTTAACCCTAACATTGAGAGTTAGGGTGAAGCAGATGAAATGGGAGGTGAGGGGTGTGCCTCACAGCTCTTATCCCTGGCCTGGGAGAGCTTGACTCAAATAGAAAGCGTGGGAGTTCAGAAAGCATGAACTCTTCTATCCACATGACTGACTCAACAAGGATCTTGGGTTAATATCCGCAATGCATCAACATGTGATGTGAGCAAAGGGATGACACACTGACTAGCAGGAGATGGACTACACATCTCTTTTATCTGCCAATTGCCTTATCAAAGGTCTTTTCCTGCTTGGCACAAAGATAAACAAACACAAGCATTGCCTCTTAAGGAGGACTTCAGACAGGTGCCTGCACCAGTAACAGGACAGGTCTTCCAGACTACATGAAGTCAGTGAAATTATACCTCAGTGCTTATGCAACCAAGCACAGCAAAAGCAAGTTCACAAAGGAACTATAGCAACTAAGGTACCTGAAAACAATCTAACACAATCAGTATACAAGTCAACAAAAGTCAAACAGACAGTTAATAACCAATGGTCAACAGACATAGTCAAACAAGCAAGGCAACATTATGCAAGGCACAAGCTCAACTCAAATGAGCTAAAAGCAACCTACAAAACAAATCAATGTTAATCAACATCAACCAATCAAACCAATTCAAGCAATGTGAATCAATCTCCTCAAGGCCATATGCTTCTTATCCTGAAAACAAAGCTCAAACATAAGCACCAACCACTAGGACAAGGCCTAGGGTCAAAGAGGGAGAAATAATTCAAAACAGAACATGAAAATTGACATGAATCAAGCTCAATCAATTATGAACAATATCCAAGTGGTCCCATGTCAATAGCATCAACCAAGTTCATTTCACAAATCATATAAAGCAAGGTATGCAAGTTGAAAGCTCATTGAAGCAAACAGAATGAACCAATCCACATAAGCTCAAAAATGATTCAATAAATCTCAAGAAAAATCAGGGCTAAACAGAACACATCACATGATCAGCACATCAAAAATCAAGGCATTTGGACAAGTCTAAGCATGGTAAAGAAATTCCATAAGTCAAGGTAAGCACAAACAAGCTCAAATAGGACCACAATTGATACATCAACTTAGCACAAGCCTAAAATAGAATCCAAACATGATAAAGACATCCAATCAAAGCCACAATAAACTTCAAAGTATCTAGAATCAATGTACAAAATTTCAAGTTCATATGATACACATCCATCATTTCACAAATCATTGAATTTCATGACCATCCAAAAGTTCACAAATGATCAACCAGAAAGGAAAATCTCAAACAAATCAAAAGTCATTCCAAAAATTCCACAAAAATTCATGATCAATCGTAACATCCAGAAGTAACATCATGCAAAAAATCTCATCAATTGGCATTTATTTGGCATGGCAAAGAAAATCCACAAATTGAGCAAGCAATGGTGTGACACACATTGTCACACCTACATTAAACAGGTCATATCTCAACAACCAGAAATGAGAAAAATGCAAACTCTATACCAAAATGTCAATTAGGATGTCTAGTTTAAGCATGCAAAATTTCACAATCATTGGAGCAAAACTCATCATTTCATGAAGGATATGGCAAGCAAGGTACATGAAAGCACACACATGAACATTCCTTAGGCAAAATTAAATTCCAACCGTGCACAAATCCTGGAAAAAATCTCATAAAATTCTAGACATGATGAGGAACAAAGTGCAAAAAATCCCAGGTCATTTGGATCATCCATCAATGAGTTATGATTTTTGGAATGAATGGAAAAAATAAAAAACACATGAAAGCATGGTACATGAATGGCATGGAGAAATGGAATAAAATGTAAAGGCATCATGTGAAAATGTCTCAGCTGGGATTCGAACCATGTTGAAATTTGAACTGAGCGTGTTTCCTAATGAAACGCGCCGTTTCAATAAAGCTCACGTGGCTCAGGGAAGCAATCTCGTCCAATCATTTAGCCACGCTGGATTTAAAACCACCAATGCATGGCAATTAACACAAAACAACATGTAAGTACGCGCTAACAGGATCAAATGCAATTCTGGAAAAAAACCCTAGCATGTTCATCCATATTCATACGTGTTCATATGCTCAAGAACACTTTTGCACAGAAATTCAAAACCAATACACCATTGCACTCGTCTTTCATCATACATCACTAATCTAAACTCAATTTAATCTAATTCTCATTAACATGCATGGATCGAGCAAGAGAACATTCACACATCAAACTTAGATTCAACCTAACTCACTCATCTCTTCATGAAAATCCATGAGACAAAGCTCAGCATACTCAGGGATTAAAGATCTACAACATGCATATCATAATTTCATGAATTGAGAAACTCGAATTCTAACCTTAATTGAAGTGCAGAAGTGAAACAAGTTGATTCAAGCTTTGCCAAGTCCAAACAGTCCTTCTTTAGCTCTTGTATGATGATTTGGATGAAGGTTGATGGCTCAATTGCACTTGATGTTGCTCAAATCCTCGACTGCCATGAATGAATGCTTGCTTCAACAGCTCCCAAAACAGCTCGAAAATGGATGGATCTGGCTTCAATCTTGTTCGATTATCCTTGTAGATCAAGGATTGATCAAGAACAAGGCAAGGTTTATGCAAAAATTTGCAGGAAAATGAGAGAGAAAATTGTGAAGAAAAGTGTGAAATAGATCTAGATCTGAGAATTCTGAATTGTTAATCAAGTTTCTGTTAGGATTATGTTTATATATGAGCTGCTAATGATGCTCCTAATCATAATTAGGCAAATGCAATTGGAATTAGTGAAATCCAAGGTGTAAGTGCAAATTGTCCAATGCACCCTCATGCATGAAATGAATGCTACATTACACGATTTTCTTCTCAATTCACTTGCAAAACATGTTTTGAGCCAAATGCACATGATTGGAAGTGAAAACAATGCATAGTTTTTGAATTTGGAAATTCCCTCCAAAATTCAAATGGAAAATGCAAAATTTTTGTAATGGAAGTGCATGGTATGTGATGCATGAATTGGATAGTTCATGTCAAAACAAGAATGTTGCAAAAAGAACCATTCCATTTGGCCTTTTGGTTCAAAAGTTATCCCCTTTTGAAATTCAAATTTGCTTGACAATGATTGATCCATAACTTGCCAACCACATATGGGAAATTCATGTTCTTGGACTTTTTGAAAATGGGAGAACAAGATCTGCAACTTTCATGTTGGACAAAATTTCATTTGAAGCTTTCTTGATGATGTAAACTTGAGGAGGAAACCTTTCCATTTTTGGCAATTTCAAATTACAGGTCACTTACTATTTTTGGAAACTTTTCATCTGACCTCAAATTCTTCAATGTTGATGTTTGAAATGTCAAATAAGACTTGTATGGACATGAATGAGGCCTCTCTAACCCTCTCCCACCTTCAAATCCATGATTGAATGCACAGTTGACTTTGGTTGACTTTCTAGGGTTTCAGATGAATTGCATCTTGATGGATGATCTCTGAACATCCAACCTTTGGCCAAACCACTTCAAAATGATCCCTAGGTCATGTGAACTCAATGAACCAAACCTAGGGCTTGCTTCCTTGGGATATGCACTTGCTTGCTTGCACAACTGGATCTCCTGACCAGTCTTGACTGATGAACTGATGACTTGCACTAGGCAAAGGACAATGCAATGCTATGCAGTGGACAATGCTAATGTTAATGACCTAAAATGAAAATGAATGTACAAAATGGGAGGTGCAAATTTGAGGTGCTACACATGATTGCATTCTTTTCCATATATCTTTTCTTGTTAACTCCTGCTATTGGTGAAATATTCTTCCCTAAGCAGATGTTTGTGCCTGATCTCTTCATATAGAGTCAGCCCTATAAGCAGAAAATGTCTATCTTTCCTTCTTTATTCCCCACTGAGTTATGTCCTCGTGGATGGTTGTTGTTTCAGTTTCCTCCCGGTTGTGTATCGGGATGGAATTACTCCCCTGAGTTTTGTCCTCATCGGGTTGAGTCTTGTTTGATTGTGTCTTCCTAGTTTGTTCCTGGATTGACTTTCTTTCTTGTTATCCCCTGTAGTTCCCTTGTGGTTTAGTTGTCCAATTGCCCAGTAACCAGTGATTGTTCATCCTTTTCCCAGTGGACTTTGTGGCCTTCTACCTAGTAACCGGTAGTTGTAAGTCCTACTTTTGTGGTTTTCTACCCAGTAACCGGTAGATGTAATCCCCTCTTTGTTGGTTATCTTTACCCAGATACCGGAATTGATATTCCTTCGTTTTTGAGTATACCACCCAGTAGCCGGTGATATATCTCTTGGATGATTGCTTTTGTCAAGCAATTTATCCCCCGCGAGTCATATTTCATTTACCCTTGTGTGGTAATGAATGTTTCTCCTTTTGATTGATCATCGTTTTATACCCAGTACCCGGTATCTCGATGTCCTTTCTTTTCGGTCAATTTATCCTTTATTAACCCAGTAACCGGTTGTGGATAATGTTCCATGCGAGTATGTTATCTACGTTATGACGGTAATAGATAATATGTCTCATGCGCTCTTCAGTCGAAGTATTTGTTCTTCCCTAGTTGAGTAGGATTCGTATTTCCTCGTGGAATTGAATGCCTATCATGTAAGTCGAGTCTGCTTTTTTCAGCCCTCCTTTCGGATGATGACTGTCTTGGATTTGCTCCCAATTCACGCTTGGTTGGTCACCTATTATATGCCCAGTAATCGGTATCCCTGGTGTTCCTTCCCTCTGCTCCCTCTTATGACTTTTTTTCCTCTGTGGAGTCAGATTTTCCTGAGTTGAGATGTGCCTTTTGGGTCCTCCTCAGATATTTCGGATGATTGATATCTCTCACCCTTATATCGGTCTTAGATATTCTTTCTCCCTGAGCGTGTTGTTCTCTCACCCAGTAACCGGTGCTTTAACAATATGTCTCCCTTTTTGAGTCTATTACCCAGTAACCGGTAATATCTCGTTTTTTCTCCCTCAGCTGAGTCCTTTATGGACATCCCCGTCTGAGTCTGGATTTTCATCTGAAGTATCCTTTGCAGATAGTTTTGTTATATTGGCATATTCCCCAATACATACATTTTTGCATCAGCTCGAGTCTTTCCAATGATTTATTTTCATGGAATCCCTTCGTGTCTCCCAGCAAGTTTTCAAGTCGTGACCTGCTCACGTATTTTTACCCTATTTTCCCCATAGTCTCTGTCTCCCTAATGGGTGTGTTACTCCTATGGATGTTTTTTAGTTTCTTCTGATTCCTTTTCCTTCGCGACAAGTATTCACCATGAAGATTTTATTTTGCATGCATACATTTGCATCATGAGGTCTCTTGGGGACCAAAATTCGTCTCTTTGTTATTATTTAAGCCCATTCTACCTCGTCGAGACGAAGATTTTAACCTTCATATCTCTGGCTAGAATGACCTTAAATAGGGGCATCTGTAAGACCCTAATTTTGACCCTAAGATCCCTCATGGCATCAAATCATTTGCTCAATGCATTGCCTCAAGGATCATAGCATGTGTGGCTCCTTAACCCTAGGGTTGGGATTTATGTGAATGGTTTTGAACCACCAAGCATGCTTGTATTGTATATTATTTCTATTTTTATTTTGTTTACTAACCAAAAGCACAAAAAATATGTCACTAACTCTTTTTGTTTTGAAGCTTAAGTGATCATGTGCTCACAATGCTCCTAGGAGGCTCCTAAGCTCAATGAAATGGCTAGATGAGGATGAGAAAAAGCATGAAAATGGTCCACAAAGTTCTTAATCATCATATATGTATCCCAAGTATCTCAATATTCCAATTTGATCAAGATAACCAAAAGGGCTTGAGGATTGTTTCCCAAGGAAACCCTAATTCAACTGTGATTTGACTATGCCTTGCTCATGAAGCAACCTCAACCTATGATCAAATTTAATCAAGGGAAGTTCTTTCATTAATTATTTTATGCATATATGAGCTTATGTAAGGTTCCTCAATCATTCATTCATCAAGATTTGAAGTTTTGCCTTGAGAAGTTGACCAGTCAAGTCATCTAACTAAGCTGAAGATCATTGAGACACAACTTGTGATGTGTTTGTCAAATGAATATGAACCCAAGAGAAACAATGTTCTTAATAACCATATTAACAACTTTCATGTTCATCATAAATCCATTTGAAACATGCAAGGTCATCATTCATTTCAAAATATTATAGGTCATTTTGACTGAAACCCTAATTTTGGGTCAACTTCCCAAGGACCTAACTTCCTTATTTTTCATGATTTTTAGGTGAGACCAAATGAATTGGAAATTTTAATATGTCCACTTCAAATGTTATGTTGGACAAAATTTAATAATCATAAAATAAATACATTTGATAATAGAAAACATTATAGGTCACTTTGGACCTAAGTCATTGAATTTGAAAAATGTTCAACTTCAAGTGCCCATATATTTCTCATGAAAAATCCAAATGATGCAAAATTTAAGTCTAAATTGATTATTTTGGAAAGATCTACAACTTTTATGTTGGAGGTTTTTCCATTTGAGGCTTGCATCAGTGAAACCGAAGAGCTTGAAGATGCTTGTTTTTGGTAAAAAAATTCAAAGGGAACCTAGACATGTTTTGTACCCAAAACTTCATAGCCAGTTTTCATAAATTTCCAATTGCCAAATGAATTTTTTCCCAACATGACTTTTATTCCTTATTTTAGGGGCTTTCCAACCATTTACTCACATTTCTTTTTACTTTCCATGTGTGAGTTTCGAAGAGCTTTATGTTTATGTTCAATTTTTAATTTCACATTATAACTTCATGTGCAAGCAAATGCCAAGCCAATTGCACATCCAATTCACTTCCATTTGATCTCATCATGGATTTTCATTCATTCTTGGGCCTCACATGCACCTGTACAGGCCCATGCAAAGAGGATTCAAGCTTCATGCACACGAGTCAAGCATTGCCTTGCATCACATTTCAGCTATAAATAGAAGTGCATTCTCATTCAAATGGTAACGAAGTGGAGATCTGAAGTGCTGCTGAATTGAAAACCAAACCCTCACTAAAGGAATTTCCAGTTTTCTCTTTCATTTTCAAGCTTGAATTTCAACATCATTAGTTGATCTTCAAAGCTCAATTCCTTAACCTTGCATCACCATCACACTTCCAGAGCAAGAGTAGATCAAGAGCTTGGACAATTCGTGATGTTTGAAGCTTCAATTCAGAGGTAGAACCTCAAACTTTTTTTATTCAGATCTTGCAATATAATGTGAATTCCTTTGGTTTATGCTGTTTTCTGAAGTCCTCATGCATGAGGCAGGCCAGTGGTGGTCTTAATTTTGTAAATCGTGTCATTTCAGTCCATGTACCATGATCTTCAAGCTCACGTTTCTCTCTAATTAGAAACTGTGAAGAGGATCCATGGTTACAGGGGTAATGTACATCACCTCAGCTTCATTTTGATACCTTCCTTTTTCATTTTCATTAACATTTGATTTCATGCGCGTGGTGGCCGGATCTGGTTAGATCGACGGAGAAGATGGTGGTTTCCACCACCATTCCCACGTGGGAGCGTCACGGCCCTTGGATCACATTGAAACGTTTTAATCGTGGCCTTCCAATGTATTGACTTATTTTAAATCAAAGTGTTGCGCGTTTGACCAAGGTGTTTCGTGTATCCGCGCCTCTGAGCCACAAGATCATTGCCACGTCAATTAATGAAACCATCTGAGGGCACTGGTTTTTTTTATTTTCTTATTTTTGTTTTAATTTCATTTAATTCCTTTTATTTTAAAAAATTCATAAATATTTTATTTGAAGTCACAAAAATATGAGACCAATGTCAAAAAAATTCTTGAAAAATCTAGTTTCATATTTTGATTTTTAATTATTTTTGTGACTTCATTTAATATTTTTTGTGAATTATTTGGTTTTTAATAGTTTTAATTCATTTTAAAATACTTTTTGATATCTGAAAAATCCAAAAATATTTTCTTAACATATATGGATCATGATAAGTCAATGAAAAATAGTTTCATCAATTTCTTAATTGATTTGAGATTTATTTGAGATTCTAATTCATATTGTGTTATTTTTATTGTTTTTAATTATTTTTAAATAGTTTCTGATTTCAAAAATTGTTGAAAAATTTGTCAAAGTTTGTTTGACCATGTTAGACCTATGAGAATTTAATTTGACTTGTTGAAGTTGATTTGAATTAAATTTAAGGTTTGACCATATTTTGTATATTTTATTTTGCATTTATTTTTAATTCAAAAAAATACCAAAAAAATATGTTTGACTTGTTGACTTGTAATCTTCATTTCTCTTATGTTTGACATTGGTTGATGATGATTTGATTAACTTTTGACCAATTGTATTTGGTACTTGAATTCTCTTTCCATCCATTTCATCTTCATCCCATTTCTTTTTTTTATTTTTGGCCAATGAGTTAATGTCTTATGGTTAGTCTTGACAAATGAGAGGTTTAACCTTCTTTGATCCAAACCAAACACAACTTGATCCAAGATCAAGTGAGTTGTTTTATGTCCAAGATAGGTTGCTTCTTGGTCAAGCAAAAAACCTATAGTCCATACAAGACCTTTCTCTTTTCTTTTGGCATGGCAAGTTTGTGGAGCTTGGCTTACTAGTCATGATCTCTAACTTGTGTTTATTTGCCTATAGTTTTATTGACCGACCTCAGATAGGTGTGACTACTACATTAGTCCACTTATGATTGCTTAACATAGCGTTAAATTGTCTTATGACAAACTAACATAACCGTACTAATTACTAACTTTAATTTGAGCATTTAATTTCTTGCAATTTACTTTAATGTCATTTATATTTCTTGCTCATTTATTCATATTGTTTTTCATTTTTCTCACTTGAGCACATATTTTATGTTTATGTCATTTTCCTTTTGCTCATTTGAGCTCATTATTGTATATAAATATATTGTTGCCTGGTGTTGGTTTTGCTTTTGTTTTGTGTGAACCTAATGCAAAAAGGAGAAAGGACTTAGAATTAGGACATACCTATGCTTAAAGGAGTTCAAGAGCAACTAGGCCTCATGCCTTTATAATGCTAAACTTGTTGAAGAGCAACTAGGCCTCATGCCTTTAGAATGCTAAATTTCAAAGTTGACTTCAAAGGACTTCCTTTCCAAAACTTATTCTTTGTCCATTCCCCTTATTGTGCTGTGAACTTTTTGATGTTTGCTCTTGTGTGATAGGGATTCCATCTTGAGATAGTAAAAAGGAAGACCATTGTCATGAGTAGCCAAGTTAAGAGAGACAAGCCAAATGGAGATCCTAGGAGCTTGAATCTAAATTGTGTGATTGCTTGATTGTATGCTAAGTCCAAAGGAAAGGAGCATCTTGAATAATCTCTATGATTTCAAGAAAAGGAACTCCAAGGGTTTTATCTTCTCTTTTATCCTTGTATGCTTTAGGACTAGCCCTTCTCTTCTTCTCCTCACTCTAACCCAAGCCAAACTCTTTTCTTTCAAACTTTGATATTGTTTTCAAACTAGAAACCTAGGCCTTATGCCTTTGACTTTTCAAAAATCTTTTCATCAATACTCATTGTGAATAAACCTTAATTCAACTTTGACTTCATTTTGTAGATAAATCTAACTTGTAAATACAACTCACTTCAAGTTGTTTTTGTGGTTCCAATGGCCACCTTTGTTAAAACCTTTTCATAAACATTAGCCATAGGTTTGAGTTATCATAGTGGTTGATGTAAACCTCACCTTATCCTTAGTGATTGGATTATAAGTCTTCCATACTTATTATAGGGTTAACCCCTAACTAGTATGTTGAATCTTTCCTCACATGGTGGATTGTTGGTTTAGGTTGAGTTTTCTCCCTTTGATAACAAAAGACCTTAAGGCTTTTGGATTAAATCAATTCACCAATCTTTGAGATTTTTACCCCGAACTACGAGGTTTTGATCCTACCTTTGTGATGGTAAGTAGGCAATGGGTTCATCCATTCAAACAACAAATTTGTAAATATAATCTATTCTATTCTCATCCCCCCAATCTTTTGCACATATTTTCACAAATACCAACCTACAACACACGTTTGCAAAAAGAGGTTCCCTTAGAGTACTAAGGATGTTTTGGGTGCGTAAGACCTTCCGATTTCATAACCAACCCCCTTACCTAGATCTCTGACATTTTTATTAGTTTTTTATTTGATAAAACTTTTTACTTGGCTTTTGTTCGCTTTTTAGCCTTTCCTTTGGACAAATTAAAGTGCGGTGGCGACTCGAATTGTATGTTTACTTTTGGTTTAGCCAATAAACCTAAAGGTAACGAATACCCCGCTACACTACTGAGTCGAAATGAAGATTTTAACCTTCGCCTCCTCAGTTAGAATGTCCTTAAATAGGGGAAGTTGAAAGACCCCAATTTTGACCCTAAGATCCCTCATGCATTTTCATCATATGCATTGGCATTGGAATCATACCTTGGCATCCTCCTTACCCCTCATTCATTGGGTTTATTTTGGGAGAGATCACCAAGCCCTTTGTGATTGTATCATACTTGTATTTTATCATTTTACTAACCAAAATACCAAAAATATGTCTTTGCATTTGCCTAACTCTTTTGTAGGTAGGGCATGATCTCCATTGATCTATCAAGTTTATATATAGGGTTTGAGACCCTCATGGCAAGATCACAACCATGGATTGACTCAAGAATGATTATGAGCATCATATATGAGTCCCATTGATTTCTACATGTTATATTGATCAAGTTTTCTTCAAGAGTTTGAGGGTGATTTGCCTAAACCCTAATTTGAAAGTCAACTTCCCAAGGACATAACTTGGTCAATTTTTATAAGATGAAAGATTTCCAAGTTGCAAAATCAAATTCAAGATGTCTACTTCAACTTTTATGTTTGGAGTGAGGGCTAATTCAACTTATATGAGCATGTGATATGAGGCTACATTATAGGTCACTTTTGACCTATATTATTGAACAAGTGATTTTTCCAAACTTCAAAAGTGCATAACTCTATCATATCAAATCCAAATGATATCAAATTGGTTACCATTTTGAAGATCTTTGAAAGAGCTACAACTTTGATGAAGACACTTTTCTCATTTGAAGCTCACATAAAAAGTTAAGCAAGTGTTAAACATGAAAGTTGTTCCTCTTGATCTCACCTTTCCAAAAAGCCCAAATTCATCCATTTTGGACAAGAAATGAATAGGTTGCGCATGGCATGAACATGGTATCATCATTTGGCAAGATTGAACTTCAAACATCCATGCACAATTGCCTAGCATTCCAACATGACTTCAGCGTTGCTTACACTCAATTATGGATCAGATGGAGTGATTTCATGGGCCTATACACGCCTATGCACTCATGCATCATACATTGCTAATTTTGGAAGTTCACTTCAAGTATGCAAATATCAATTGAATTGGCTATAAATAGAGCCCTCTTGCATCAGAATTTCACACACATTCGCGCCAGCTTTGATCCCAAACCTCTAACGCTTTCATTCCAAAGGATAATCCTGAGAATTTCATTTGAAATTGAGTTTGAATTCTCACTGTTTTGAGATTCAAAACTCCAGGGATCCAAGACCTTTGGTGCATTCCATTCTACTTCTACAAGCATTTGGAGCGAGATCAAGCACGAGCCAAGGAAAGATCAGTTGAATCCAGACCTACATTGAAGGTACTTTCCAAAAAATTTCATTTCTTCGATTCTCTCTCAATCTTGCTCAATTCTCTTGATTATTTGGTTGTCTGAAGTCCTACCAATGTAGGGAAGAAGATTGAGTTGCTTTGAGGCTAAATCGAAGAAACTCAATTCATGTACCTCAAATTTCAACTTCATGTATCTCTCAATATATTTGGAGTTAGGATGAATTGAGGTCAGATTCGTGCTCTACGCCATTTTTTCTTTCAGACCATGTCCTCATTTTTCATTTTTTTGATGGTGATGAGTGAACCAGTCCGGCCAGAGTCGCCGGAAAAGACGACCGACCTTTGGACGCCGGTGATGTGCTGGCTTGGTTCTGAGCCATTGATCTCATTTGAATTGTTTTAATCACGAGCGTGCATTATAATTACCTTTCCTGTGGCGCATTGACTCAAGACCACAATGAAACGCACGCTGGTGGCCACTTGATCTGCCACCTCAATTAATGAGGGAGATCAAGTGGTCCACGTATTTTCTGATTATTTGAATTTCCTTTTAATTGCTTTATTTTCATTAATTCATATTAATTTTAATATTGATCCAAAAAATATGAGAGTTTCACCAAAACTTTTCAAATATTTTTCTCTTTCATATTCTGAATTAAAATTATTTTTTGGATCATTATTAATATTTTTCATGATTTAATTGATTTTTCATTTGTTTTTAATTGTTTAAAAATACTTTTAAGTCTTTTAAAATTCTGAAAAATTTTCTCCAAGGTCCTTTGACCTTGTTTGACCTATGATAAATCTCATGACCATTTATTTGGTGTTTTGATTAGTTTTTAGGAATTTGACAAACCATATTTAATTTAAATACCTTATTTTAGTATTTTTTAATTTGATTAAATGCCAAATAATTTTGTTGACCAATTGTGATGACTTGTTTATGTTTGACTATTGTTGTTGGGTCTTGGTCAAGGTTGATTTTACTTTGTTGAGTTAATATCATTGGATTTAGGGGATTGATGGAATGTACATTCCATCTCCCAAAATGAATGGATGATATTAATTTGGTAAAAGTCCTCCTTTGATCAATTTGTGTTTTGATCCATTCCCCTCCCACTTCATCTCATTCCCCTTCTTCATTCATTCATTTCATTTGGCCTATGATGTCTCAAGATCCCAAGGCTAGTTGATTGAAAAATTAACATAAGTATGGATGAGATTAGGCCACCCCTTTTGCATATTCTTTTTGTTTGTGGTATGTTTCATGAGCATAGTCCATTATACTATGTCTCTAACATGCATTAACACCAAAATTCTATTTCCCGACCTCAAATAGTTGTGAATTCTACATAAGTCCAATTACGATTGCTTAACATGGTGTTAAATTTGTGACATAAAAGGCATAAGCATTCTAGTTAGTGAGATTGTAAGTCTCCCCTCTTTCATGGTATTGTATGGAAACTTGGCCTTTTTTCCTTCCTCTAGAATATGTCTTGGTTCAAGGATCCATGCTTGTAATAAGTGGGTTGAGTGTTCTCCAAAGAATGTCTTAAAAAGCAAAAACAAAACAATACTAACTTCTAACCTATTAACTACTAACTTTTAATTTCAAGCTCTTTACTTTAATGTCATTTAATTCTAGCTTTTATACATTTGTCATTGTTCATATCATTCTAATTGTTTATGTTAATGCAATTTTCACTTTGCCCACTTGGACCATATTGTGTGATACATTTTGTTTGTGTATACTTTGTTTGTTTGTGTGGTCTTTAACCATTAATGTACATAATAACAACAAAAAACCCTAAAAAAACTTTTGTGTGGACTGTTGGCTTGATCTTGGAAAAATGGACTTAGAACTTAGGCAACATTCCTATGCTAAAGGACTTGGCAAATGCCAACTTATTGAGAAACCAAGTGCTTGCAATTTGAAACTTAATATGATACATTATTCAAGATCTCTTTGAGTTCGTCTGCAACATGATCATTGTGAAGCTGTTATTTTGAACCTGTGACTTATGAAATTCATCTGTTACATGGACTACTTTGAAGAAGATCATGGAATGGATAAGCTTGGATGGGGCCATCTTTATTTTAGGCCTTGCTCTTGAAGATAATATAATTGTGCATTTGTGTGTTGTTTGATTCTAAAAGTCCAAGGGAATTATGGGTTTCTATTGACATTCTTGTCTATTGGATTGCTACCCACTTGGTCAGATCTTTTTAACTTTAAACTTTTAATTTTGTACATGGGATTAGTCTCTTCATCTTCTCCCCACTTCTTTAATTTCAAAATATCTCCCTCCCTTTTTCAAAACCTTCTTTGATTGAACTTATTTTGTTCTAAACTTTGACCACTTTTGCAAAAAGATAGAAACTTTGGCCTTATGCCATTGCATTTTCAAACTTCTTTTCTTAAATCAAATTTGTAAATAAACTTAACTATACTTGACTTAAACTTTCAAAAATCCAAAAAGAACTAACTCATTCAAACCATTTTTAGGCCCTTGTGCCTTTCAAACTTAATTTTTTTGTTAAAAGCAATGCATCCACTTTGAAATTTGTATCACGAACTACGAGGTTTTGATCCCTCATTTTTATGTTGGTACGTAGGCACAAAACCAAAGGTCTTGCCAAACACAAAATATAATTAATGAATTCTTTTCTCATCCCCCCATTCTATTTTTTTGTAAACATCACTTTATACCCAGTACATATTGATCGGAAAAATAGCAAGTGTACTATTTTTACCGATGTAGTAATAAGGAGTTTTATTTCCAAGTATCGATCACAGGGATTGCGTAGGAAATACTTATTTTACTTTGATTCTATCAGAACAAAAAGATAATGGTTTGGTTGTTTTTAGAATTTTAACAATAAACACAAAAGACAACAAAATATAATCGATTAAGATAAAACATGCTAGGGTGAATGGTTGATTTAACCAGTTATGAATTCAGTCAAGATTTCCTTAATACTCATGCAACAATCAATTACCTAACCTCAGAATGTTCTTCCTTAAGTCCTTAAAGAAGAAACTATTAAACCACCAATTCTTATCAAATGTCCATGCAATAAATCCTGTTATTGATAGTCATAGATCAAATTGTATTTGTCCGATACAAAGGCATAATAACGTCACACAATTAAATTGAAATACGTAACATGGTAATAAGGAAATCATTTGTTCGAATTCATAACATACGATCAAATCAGGACCACCCCCCTAACTAGGGGGTTTAGCCTCTCATAGTATTCAACGAAATCATAGTATGAAAATTAAACATTACAAAGAACTAGGAGATTTTGATCTTCAATGGTCGATGCCCTTGAATCTCGCCGTCTTCGAATCCTCCGTAGTAGCTATCTTTTCAGTGCAGTGTTTTCTTTCGTACGTCAAAAAGTGTCTTCCCCTTTCTCTCCTAAGCCTTCTAATAGTTTCAGATGGATTTTCCCCAAGCAAAATGTCCAAACTACCCTTAATGAGCAGAATAGATTCACATGACAAAAATTTAAGTTTCTAAGCCGCGCCCATCAACACGGGCCGTGTGGATTCACACAGGTGCCCGTGTGTGCTCTCCAACATGAGTATTTTCAGATCACGCTACAGAGGCATCAACACGGGTCGTGTTCCTACACACGGGTGCCCGTATTAACTCTCTGTTTTTCATCTCCAAGCTTCCTTTGCTTGACAAACAACACGGGCCGTGTTGTTGCACACGGGTTCCCGTGTTGACCTGCTGAATCTTCATATTTTTGCCTCTTTGCGCATCCACAACTCCACTATTAGTTCTTTTAAACCTGTGCAACGACCTGTAACAATAACACTACCAAATCGAAGCATAACAGAGACCTTTTTGACATAAACATGTAATAAAATGAAATGCGATAACAAACTAACAAAACATGGTAAATGACTATGAAACAACTATAAACAAACATAAATCTTACCAAAGTGATGAAAATATGTCGGATTAACGGTGGGAATTCAATGGAAATGGTGACCGATCACATATGCACACAAAAAGGGCTCCCTAGGAGTACCTAGGACACTTTGGGTGCTAACACCTTTGCTATGTGTAACCAACCCCCTTACCTTTAATCTCTGACATTTTATTAGTTTTGATTTGAAAACTTCTTACTTTTGGGTTTTGTTCGTACTTTTTCCTTTTCCCTTGGAAACAATAAAAGCGCGGTGGTGACTCTTGTTATTTGATCTCTAGCTTATCCGTAGCTTGATGATCATGAATTTATCGCTACACATGGTATTATGTGGAAACTTGGCCTTTTTTTCCTTCCTTTGGAAGATGTATTGGTTCAAGGATCCATGCTTGTGATAAGTGGGTTGAGTGTTCTCCAAAGAATGACTTAAAACAAAAGCAAAGGCAAAACAATACTAACTTCTAACTTATTAACAACTAACATTTAATTTCAAGTCTTTTATTTAAATGCACTTTAATTTTTAAGCTTTATTCATTTGCCATTATTCATACCATTCTAATTGTTTATGTTAATGTCATTTTCACTTTGTCCATTTGGACCATATCGTGTGTTATATCTTGCTTGTGTATATTTTGTTTGTTTGTATGGTATTTGACCATTAATGTACATAATAAGAAACAAAAAAAAACCTAAAAGACTATTGTGTGGACTGTTGACTTTATCTTGGATAATTGGACTTAGAATTTAGGCAACATTCCTATGCTAAAGGACTTGGCCAATGCAAACTTTTGTCAAACCTAGTGCCTATAATTTGAAACTTCATCTGATACATCTTTGAAGATCCCTTTGAGTTCATCTGCAACATGATCATCGTGAAGCTGTTATTTTGAACCTGTGACTTGTGGGATTCATCTTCTACATGGGCCAATTTGAAGAAGATTATGGAGTGGATAAGGCTTGGATGGGGCTATCTTTATTTGATGCCTTGCTCTTCAAGTTAATATTGTATGCATTGTTTGTTGTTTGATTCTAATATCCAAAGGAACTTGGGGTTTCTATATGGCATTCTTGCCTATTGGATTGCTACCCATCGGTCAGATCTTTTCAACTCTTAACTTTTAATTTTGTACATAGAATTAGTCTCTTCATCTCCTCCCCGTTTCTTTAATTTCAAAATCTCTCCCTCCTTTCAAAAGCTTCTTTGTTTGAACTTGTTATTTTCTAAATTTTGACCACTTTGCAAACTAGAAACTTTGGCCTTATGCCATTGCATTTTCAAACTTCTTTTCTTAATCAAACTTGTAAATAGACTTAACTATACTTGACCTAAACTTTCAAAAAATCCAAAAAAGAACTAACACATTCAAACCATTTTTAGACCTTTGTGCCTTTCAAACTTAATTTTTGTTAAAAGCAATGCACTCACCTTGAAATTTGTATCACAAACTACGAGGTTTTGATCCCTCATTTTTATGTTGGTACGTAGGCACAAGTCCGAAGGTCTTGTCAAACACAAAAATATAATTAATGAATTCTTTTCTCATCCCCTCATTCTATTTGATTGTAAACATCATTTTATACAAAATACATATGCACACAAAAAAGGGCTCCCTAGGAGTACCTAGGACACTTTGGGTGCTAACACCTTCCCTCTGTGTAATCAACCCCCTTACCTGTAATCTCATGCATTTTATTAGTTTTCATTTGAAAACTTCTTACTTTTGGGTTTTGTTCGTACTTTTTCCCTTTTCCCTTGGAAATAATAAAAGCGCGGTAGCGACTCTTGTTATTTGATGTCTAGCTTATCCATAACTTGATGATCATGAATTTACCGCTACAAATTGGTGTTGTTAGTTTTGGTTAAGCTGAATATGAATTAAGGGATGGTGTTAGAATTACTTCATATTTTGAGAAACTTGTAGACAAAGTTTGTTAGAGGGTATTTTAGTATTTCTCTTAAAGTCCCACTTGTATTTAAGCAAGTGAGTGGTGTGAAGAAATTGTACCTTTATTCCTTTTTGTAGTGTGTGTGTGTGTGTGTGTATTTTTCTGTGCAACCATTTTATAACCATTTCAAGAGTAGTAGAAGTTTATTATTATTCTATATTCTATCTCTTGTTCATTGTACATCTTTATCACCTTGTGCACCAACAGTTTATCCATCTTTAACATACATATAACTTTCTCCATAATGGTTTTATTAATTCTTTCAGCAACACCATTATATTATGGGGTTCACCCCCATTATCTGAATGAAGACACTTCAAAGGTATGCCAACGACCCTCTCTACCATCGTATTTTTGAAGTAAAGAAAAACCTGATCCTTAATTATTAAGGAATACACCCATAACTTTTGTGAAGTCTTATCAATAAATGTCGCAAGATACCTACTACCACCAAGAGTCTCCATTTTCATTGGTCCACACACATCATAATGCCCCATATCGAATACATTATCTTTCGGTTTCAAAGTTCTACTAAAAGATACTCTATGATGCTTGCCAAACAAACAATAATTGCATGGATTCAATTTAGTACCTTTGTCAATTGGAATGAGGGACTTCCTTTATAAAATTTGTAATCTTTTTCACTTAAATGTGGTCGTCTTTTATACCCTAAATTTGACAAAGCATCATCCTTGAATGCATTCAACCCATCTCTGATCAACTTGACTTGAGTTTTGTATAGTGTTGTATTCACCATACCTCTAAAAAACATCAAGGAACCTTTGGTAAGCTTCTATTTTCCATCACCAAATATATTGTGAAATCCAACTAAATCAAGAGCATGGATGGAGATTATATTTAGACGTAGATATAGAACATGTCGCACGTCCTTGAACATTAATGTGTAACCCGTATTTGTTTGAATAGACACATCATTGATCCCAACAATATTTGCATTGTTACTATTTCCCATCTTTACTTTTCCAAAGTCTCTTGCTTTATACATCATAAAGAATTCATTATGGGAAGTTGTATAGTAAGATGCGACTAAGTCAATGACCCATTCAACACATGTATCTGCAACATGACATTCTTCTTCTTCCACAGAAAGTAACACCACTTCCCCATTGACTACCAGGGTTGTAGTATTTTCATCTTTTGTTCGTATTTGATTGCTCCAGACCTTCTTTTCTCTATTCTTACAAGTTATAAGCTTTACAGTTTCTTTTGATGTGACATTCTTTTCCGCAGTCATAACACTTAAACTTTCTCTGAGTTTGAGACTATGACTTGTGTTTGTATTTAAGCGTAAAGTGAGTGTAAAATATTCCACAAATCTAATGGAAGTTAAATTTTTGCAGTACAACAGAAACATTAAAATTGAATACCATTATTTAAATGGAAAACCCTTTAATGTTGAGGGAAGAACCATGGGACAAACTCCGAAAAATATTTCACTATATTAAAGAAAATTAGAACATTATCTTCATTTGATCTTACACATAAGAGATACAGTATAATATTTCTCGTGAGACCCACTCCTTACCTGATCCTGATATTATTTTCAGTATTAGGGAGTAATAGAGATTATATTCACCCCAGTGTATATTTCTCACACTCTCAGAATTTACTCGATGCTCCATTTTTGCTCTCACTATCAAAAGTTTTCACTTTTCTCATTTGCTACAACACATAAGCATTTTTTCTTTCAACTTATGTTTTTCTAATGCATTGCTTCATATGCCAAGCCCTATATTTATATATGAAATAAGACAATGTAAATTAGAGGTGTTCATAGTTCACGAACTGCGCCGAACCAAACCATATTTATAGTTTAACTCAGTTTATAATAACCATTTCAATAAAAATGCAGTTAACGGCTAAAATGGTTTTAATTCAGTTTAAAACTAGTTTATTATCGGCTTGTGTTTATAAACAAATTTAGAATCAGTTTGCAATTATAAATCAATTTTAAAATATGAACTTTTTAAAAATCAATATTTGTAATTTTATATAAACAAATTAATTTTAAATACCTTTTTTTATAATATTTGAAAAAATTTATTTTAAAAAAAGACTTTTATTTATTGAAAAAAATTAAAACTTTTATTTTTCTGTAAAAAAAAGAAAAAGATCGGAATAAATATTTTTAAACTTTTGGCTAAAAATAATTTTAAAAAAATCATTTTAATTTTAATTTTTCGGGGAAAAAATCCAGAATAAATTTTTTTTCGGAAAAATAAAAATATCAGAATAAAAAATTATATTTTTTTCAATATAAAAGGTTTCAGAATAATAAATATTAAAATTTGGGGAAAAATATTTTTGTTCCAAAAATTTTATATTAAAAAAAAATATTTTCCCAGAAAATTTTAATTTAAAAAAACAATAATTTTTTATTTTTATGAAAAAATATTTTTTTATTTCAAATCTAATTTTATTTTTATTAATGAATACAAAATTTTATTTTCAGAAGAAAAATATTTTGTATTTTGTGGAATACAAAATATTTTTTTTTTCAGATTTTTTTTCTAAAAGAACTATACTTTTTTTATATAATTTATATTTAATTTTGAGTTAAATCTTTTTACTTTCATAATATTTTTTAATTTACATTTTCTTTTCCCTCTCAATAATTTTTCTTCTTCTTTTTATAAAAAAAATTATTTATATAATTAAAGAAGTTTATAGAAGAAGACTGATTATAAACCGGTTTTAAACTGAATTAGAATTGTTTAACTTAAATGATTCAGTTCGTTAACAATTCAAGTGATTCAGTTAATTTATGTTTAAATATAATTCAGTTTAATAATATTGTTTGGTTAACTATATTTTTCACACCCTTAATATGAATATAGGGCACCCTTTTCAAAAATTGTTGCAACGTGAATATCTTATATTTCCACAATATCAACATCATAAGCTATGCCTCTTTATGCAAGCTACAACATAGCATAACTATTTAAAGAAAAATGGATCCTTGCATTAAATTCACATAAGACTTTGGCTTCAGGACAATAAGCACACGTGGGAGATTAATAATTCCTTCCGTTCTAAAATGAGTGACTCATTTGAATAAAAGAGTGTCTCAAAATGAATGATACATTTTAATTTCTAATATATTTTTTTAATTTTATCCTCTAATTAATATTATTTTTATCATTTTCAATACATAAAAGTGAGATGGAGTATATGATTTTGTTGATATGAAGATCGCGAATGATGTTATTCTCTTTAATAAGGTAACAAATTCTGAGCAATTGGTGGATCGAGTTAAGTTCATCTTTTAAAAGTGGTTTCTTGGATAAATTATAGAAATTTCATTACACTTTCTACAATATGGGTCCCTGAATACTCCCTTTATTTTTCTTATAGTGTCTAACAAATCTCTTAGTTTTTTGGTTTATTTGATGCCCGCATTTCATATATTTTTTTTCATTTTCCCCTTTAATTTTTGCTATTTTTTTTAGACCCTTGTTGATTTCATCTTTTTTTAGTTAACTTATAATTCTTTTTTTTAATAGTTTGAGTACTAGTACCAAACTTTTCTTTTCATATATGCTAATCCGTTTTGTTTTTTCAATCACCTTTTTTACTATAATTGTTTGGTAATTTAAATATTTCAAATTAATAGATATACTTTTTTAAACCCGACTTAAATAAACATCCAAACTCCATGATATTTCATGATTAAGGCCATTTAAATCCACAATGAGACAAATCCTCAAAATGATCCTTTAATAGATTTTGAATTGAAAAATATTATATTGTTGTATAAATTTATATATTAAAAATATTATGTGAATGAATGATATTCGGTTGCACCTATAACTCTGTTAAGGTGACAAAATCAATTCCCTTATAAACTACATCAACAGATCTATGAGACACAAAATTTCTATGCATGATCCTTTGAATTATTTGTGGAAGATTCAATGCCTTTAGTGTTTGGATGAAAAAAATGTCAAATGAAAATGGTACAAAAATATGTTGATTCGTAGAATATGTTTTCTCATGCTGAGCCACTTACACTGACTGAGGGATGCTTGTCCAAAAAAAAACAATAATTCCTCATTCTCACAAATGGAAAAATTACACTCAACTTCACACATACATGTTTCCCTTCTATCCACTTGTACACAAAAATATCTACTAACCTGAATGTCTATATTCTCCCTTATGGGTTGATAATTAAAGTTCATAATTTCCTCATTTTTCATTTTCACATATACTTCCATCCATCTAAATATATATAGCAGGAAATCACTAACAAAGCCATGTATATATATGAAGCTTGGAAACTCCATACAATAAACTGCATACTCCCATGGGTATTCAGGTACACCTTATAACAAATGGGAAAAATCTCATTAATAGGAAATAATTGAATCATGAAGAGATACCTTAAGATAATACAATACTCTACTAGTGACATATGGTGGTCCAAACCATCAATAGTGTGATAATATATATATATATATATATATATATATATATATATATATATATATATATTATATATATATATATATATATATATATATATATATATATATAACATAAAGACAAAATCAATCTAATAACAATGTGAGGATAAAGATTCCTATTCTTTATTTTAATGATGTTAAACCTTTCTAGTTGTTCATAATGTGTGCTTTGAACGGTGTCATCATATCATAAAATGCATTCATCCTCCAACATGCTCAAAGTATAAGTGAAATGTGTCCATGCATATAGGAGCATCTCATTGACTTGAATAATGCATTTGATCATCGTTAGTACATTAGATTCATAAAAGAATGGTTTCAAATGATCAAAATACGTCTCAAAAATCATTTTTTGACAGTCTAAGAACTTTGAGTCGACTCACATCCTGGAGCGGTCAACTCATTCATACATATCCCAGTCAGTGAAACTCTCGGGTCCGAACAAGTTGAGTCAGAGGTCAACTTAATTCTGGGAAAACCAAATGAGTCGACTCATCAACATGATTGCGTCGACTCATTGTCTGATTCATTTAAACCATGATTACCACGGGTCTGAACAGGTCGAATCATAGGTCGACTCATTATGGAAAAACCCTGTTTGAGTTGACTCATCGCTTGCTTCACTTGAGTAGTTTTTGCCTCGGGTCTGAACAGGTCGAGTGACCTGTGTAAACAGGTCGACCGGTCGCTAATGGCACTCAATTTTCTGCTGTGCATTTGTGCAAAATTGTTCTATTATTTCAGTTACTTTGTCCATGCATCATATAAATATTCTAGAGTCTCTTCTTCAAAACATAACAAGAAAAATGAAAGATATACACTAAAGTGCTTTTCATCTTCATTCTTCATAACATTTCTCAACAACTACACATAACAATTTTTGTTGATCATTGTGCATTGTTGTGGTGATAACGTCCAAAAAGGATTATGTAATCTTAGTTTGGGTAGAGGCTTTGAGTGGGTTTTTCTTGAATAAAACCATTGGGGTTTTTTCCTCCAAGAATTGGGGGTTTTTGCACTAATCTTTGATTCATAGATTCAGCCGAGTGAAAGGTTTGAAGAACGGTGGGTTCGTTCAAACAAGTAACGGTAATCGGAGGATTGTGAAAGAAGGTTAGGGTTCAAGCGACTTGCGATTGAAGTCATCCGAGCTTGAATTTTGGAGAACGTGGAGTTCTTGCAATAAGGTAGCTACAACTGGAGGTTTCACGCAGATCGATCGAAATCATCCGAGCTAGAGTTTTGGATAACGTGAAGTTCTTGCAATAAGGTAGCTGCAACCGGAGGTTTGTTCAAAATTCTTGAAGGACTTGGTTCAACTAGAATCAAGGGGAGAGAAGTGAATAGGATCTGCAACAACACTTGGGGTTGGTTGGTGGTGATCATTTCTTCTCTTGTATTAACTTTGCAATTTGATAATAAAGATCTCAATTCTTGTTTTAGAATTGGGGGCAGACCTACCCTAAGCGAGGACAAAAGGAGAGCTGCCTAAACAAATCAGGTGTTGTTCTCTCTTTCTCTTAATTCTTTAAATTCTGCATTAGTTGAGTCTTGTGTGAATTTAACAGTAAAATTAATCTCGCTTAATTGTTGTGCATAGAAACAGTTCGATAAATTAGTGCAATCACTTTGATTGCAACTAAGTAAATTCCGCACATTCAACTTGAGTGAAATTAAGACTTGGTGTGAAGTGCACACCAAGTGTTTGATAAAATCAACCTCACACAAGTCTATCAATATTTTAATTGTTCTCTTATTACGTTAACTCATCATTAGTGGTAACTATATCAAGGATTAGGATAATTAATTGATTGGTTAAGATAGTAGTTGATTATCTTTATCTTAGTTATTCCATTTGGTTTCACGCATATCCTATCTTTCCATTAATGGACCGTTTAGACGATTGTGGTCTAGGGAGTTTTCGTAACCTTTGAAAACATTTTTAAAAAACGCTAAATTTAAATATTGATATATTCACCCCCCCCCCCTTCTAGATCGATACTATCGTCTAACAAGTGGTATCACGAGCGCCGATTTATATAGTGCTTCGCATGTAACTTTTTAGAAAATGAGTAACGATCCTAAAGGGGCGTACAATAGAGCGCATATTTTTACCGGTGAAAACTACAGTTATTGGAAAGATTATATGCGTATATATATCAACTTTATTGATAGGAAGGTGTGGAAAGTCATCCAATATGGTCATATGGAAATAACCATGACCAATGCGGATGGTGTTGTTATACCTAAACCTGAAGAAAAATGGAATGAAGAAGGTGAGAAAAAGTATAGCTATGATTGGAAAGCCAGAAATATGTCCATCACTGCCTTATGTGTTGATGAGTATTATAGGGTTTTCCATTGTACTAGTGCTAAAGCTATGTGGGACTCATTGCAAATTACCTATGGGGGAACCAATGATGTCAAACTAGCTAGGATCAACACTTTGACTCAAGAATTTGACCTTTTTCATATGGAGGATGGTGAAAGAATTTCCGATATGCAAAATATATTTTCTCATCCAATCAATCGGTTAAATGCTCTTGATAGAACTACCCCTAATGATGTTGCTATTAACAAAATCTTAAGATGTCTTAACAGGGATTGGCTACCAAAGGTCACCGCGATTAAGGAAGCCAATGATCTAAGAACATTGGACATGAAAACATTGTTTGGTAAGCTTCAAGAGCATGAGCAAGAGCTCATGAACCTTGAGAAACATGAGAAGAGTCAAAACAAGGAAAAGAAGGAGAAAGCTAAGGATTCTGAAAGGAAGTTTATCGCTTTAAAGGCTTCAAGATCTAAGTCATCCACCAATGATACGTGTGAGAGTGAATCAAGTGATGATGATAAAGATTAGAATGAAGACATGGGGTTGTTCGTAAGGAGGTATAACTGATACCTTAGAAAGAATGAAGTTCAACATTCGGATAAAAATCTTGTCAACTATAGAAGACAATCAAAATTACCGAATCGAGAGGAAGGTAATACAACTAAGTCAAAAGGATCATGCTTCAATTGCGGAAAGGTCGGTCACTATAAGTCGAATTGTCCCCTGTTAAAGAATGACAAAGGAAGAGATAAACATCACAACAAATCTAGCAAAGCTAGAAGAGAATACATTGAATGGGAGAGCGATAGTGAGTCCTCAAGCGATGATAACTCAAGTGATGAAGAAGAAAATGTCAATCTTTGTCTTACGGCTCATCAAAAGAAGAAAAAGAATGTATGTCATTCTAAATATGATCACGTTGATAAAATGTCTTATTTTTATTTGCAATATGCCTTTAGTACTCTACACAATGAGGCCAAGGAAGCTTTTAAACGCTTATCCTTAAATAAGAAAATTTTCTGTTATTTAGAAAAGAAGATTTTTGATTCCGGAAAGGAATTAGAAACTCTTAAGAAATCTATGATAGAGGCTACTAAAGGCATAACTGAAGATGATAAGGGATTTTTGTTTAGATGGTCTGGATGTGAAACTTATCACATTTTTCAAAAATAGGTTAGAACTCTTCAAGCTAAATTAGACAAGGCTTTATAACCTAAAGTTACCTTTGATATTGATCAATCACATTTTAGAAGTAACATGAATAATCCTTATCAAAAGTACACTTATGTGGTAAAGGATCAAGTTATCAAAAGCAACTCTCATCCGAACTTAAATTGTCTATATTGTTGCAAGAGGGGACATACTATTGCTAAATGCCGATTTAGGAGATTTTTGGTTCCTAAAGGAATTTTTCAATGGTTGCCCAAATGCAACCAAAGTTTCACTCACACACGAGGACCCAATGAAAATTGGGTACCTCCTTCCCTTGTTTAAATTTGTAGGTGGAGTGTCTTAAGGATACAGAGAGAACATGGGTTCTCGATAGTGGATGCTCAAGACACATGACGGGTGACATTTCCTTGTTCTTTGACTTTGTGGATAAGAATAAAGAATTTGTAACCTACGGTGATAATAACAAGGGAGCTATACTCGGAAAAGGTAGTGTAGGTAATCCCTCTTCTACTACTATCTCATACTTCCTTTTAGTTAAAGGCTTTAAGCACAATCTCATTAGTATTAGCCAATTATGTGAAAAAGGATATAAAGTATCATTTTCAAAATATTGTTCTATGATTGAACATAATGATAAAAATGATGATGTGCTTAAGGGTTGTAGGGTAAATAATGTATACATGCTTGACTTGAATGAAGTATCTTTGACTAGCGCTAAATGTCTCATCTCCATGAATGAAGACTTGTGGCTTTGGCATAGGCAATTAGCGTATGTCAACTTTGACTTGCTTAATAAAGTTATTGCAAAAGATCTAGTAGTTGGTCTTCCCAAAATCAAATTTTTAAAAGATCACTTATGTGATGCATGGCAAATGAGAAAGTAAACAATGATCTCTTTTAAATCTAAAAATATTGTTTCCACAACGAGACCCCTTGAACTTCTCCATATGGACCTTTTTGGGTCATCTAGAATTAAAAGTCTAGGTGGAAACTACTATGGTTTTTTTATAGTATATGACTACTCTAGATTTTGTTAGACCATCTTCTTAGCAAGTAAAAGTGACACTTTTTCAGCTTTTGAAAAGTTTGCCAAGATTTCTCAAAACAAATTGAACACTAGCATAGTTACTATTCGAAGTGATCACGGAGGTGAATTCGAAAACCACCTCTTTGAGGAATTTTGTGAAACAAACGACATTGAAGAATCCGTGCATGTTTCCTTTGATGAATCTTATCCGAAAGTTGTCGGAGAATGTATTATTGTTGATGGTGCAGGTGTTCCTTCGGAAGACATGATAAAAAATCAAGAAGAAAAGAGTGTTAAACCCCATCTGGAAAAAGCTGAGGAGGAGCCAGATCACATATCTGAAAAGAAAGAGGAGGATCATTCGATTAATAACAATGATCTTCCTTTGGAATGGAAATCTTTTAAGGGTCATCTCATCGATAATATTCCAAGAGGTATCACAAAGGGAGTTACCACACGGTCAAAGATAAGTAACTTTTGTTATCATTTCTCTTTCGTCTCTCAAATTGAGCCTAAAAACTCCAAAGATGCATTACTCTATGAACATCGGTTTTTAGCAATGCAAGAGGAACTTAATCAGTTCAAAAGAAATGAGGTGTGGGATCTTGTTCCCCCTCCGCGAGACCATCGAGTAATCGGTACAAAATGGGTGTTTAGGAACAAGTTAGACGAAAACGGAGTTATAACTCACAACAAGGCTCGCCTTGTTGCTCAAGGGTATAACCAAGAGGAAGGCATCGACTATGAGGAAACTTATGCTCCAGTTGCCCGACTCGAGGCTATACGCCTTTTGCTTGCATATGCTTGTTCTCAAAATTTCAAATTATTTCAAATGGATGTTAAGAGCGCTTTCCTAAACGGTCACATTAATGAAGAGGTCTATGTATCTCAACCTCCAAGTTTTGAAAACTATGAGCATCCTAACTATGTTTATAAGTGTCGCAACCTGCGAAAAAACAACCGGCGAAAAAACAATGACAGAAGAGTCGCCACCGTGCGTTATTTATCCCAAAGGAGGGAAAGGAAACGCTCGAAGTAAACCTGGAAAAAGGAAAGGAAAAGACAAGGTCTCGCAACCAAATCTTGGGTTCGGGAGTCGATTATGCGAAGGGAAGGTATTAGCACCCCTACGCATCTGTAGTACTCTACGGGATCCACTCTTGTTGTTCTTGTCTAAAGGATGTGGGTTTATCTAATGTACTATTCACTAAAAGAAGGGTCAAAAGAAAATGACTCGCACGGATGTCGCATCCACTGCATATGTATCTCATCTGAATATGAGAATCAGAGTCTTCGTAGCTCGGCTACCTATGGGTTAAAGGGAAGTGTGTTCGCTAAGACATCGCATCTTATGCCTACGTATCTCATCTGGAATGAGAATCAGAGCAAAACGTAGTCCGGCGGACCTATTGTTTGTTTTGTGTTTTTTATGTGAACGACGTTACTACGCAATCTACCGGATGCTCGACCTTTGGAGACTTACTCACCTGTAGTAGAAGGAGTTAACGTGTTCTTAGGAGAAGAAAAATCAATGAGTTTGTTTGTGTTTTTTAGGAATGCTCATGTGATAACACGAAATTATATCACATTTTAAGACTTAATTCAATTAGATTATATTATCATTTACTTTAGTTTATCTCATTTTATCAGATATTATGCAGTATTTCCTTGCTATTTATGTCAGGTATCCATTTTGAAGCAAAAGTGAAAAAGGGAAGAAAAGGAGGTGTAAAAAGCAATAAAAAGGAAACAAATAACCAAGACCAAGCCCAGCCCAAAGAAAGCGCACGTTGCCCCTATGACGGGCGTCACAAGGGTTGTGACGAGCGTCACGCGAAGCAGCCTTGTGACGGACGTCACACATGGTGTGACGAGCGTCACACCAGTCCACTAGCTTTTTGGCGCAAGTTACGCTCTCAGAAGAATGGAAGTAACGTTGAGGACTTCGTGTCCTATTCCCAAGCCATGTATTTAGCTATGCTGAAGACTCGTGGAAAAGAAAAAGGCAGTTAGTAGCACTACTATAAATAGCTACCTTAAAACCTAAAAGAAGTCTCCTCTCTCTGCCGTCTACACACACCAAAGCTCTGCCAAATTTTCTTTTCACGCCTTTTGCTTATTTTTTCCTTTCCAGCACTTAGCATTGTTTATTTTATTTATTTCTTTTGCAAGCTTTACATTCTTTTCCCCTTGCAAATTTACCTTTCCAATTTTAACTTTTAGATATTTTTCGCATAATAGTTTCTACACCGGAAACTATTGTGCAACTTTATACTGGATTTAACCTTACGTTATATTCCAGTTTTATTTCCTTGATTTAATTTACTGTTTAATTGAAGAATCCAAGAACAAATCCTACCGGCTTGTGGTGGAGTGTTCAAGACCATTGTATTACGCATTCAGGTTCTTTAATCGTTATTTAATATTTTGTTTTATTATTTATCTATATTATCTGCCTGGAATGAGTCTGTTTATGCATGATATAAGTTCTTATTTATTTAGCATGTCTGGCTAATTTGCCTAGGTATCGGTATGTAAAGTAAGCAGAATAAGGGATCAAGACTGAGTCGGTCTATCTAAACTTAAAATCAAAATCAATCTTTTTACGGTTTCAACTTACAGGTTTAATAACAAGATTTTTTACAAAAGTAAAAGACACAAAGAAGTTAAAATCAATAGAGCGAGAGTTTGAGATTTTAACTGGACAGTGTAAGTTAGGCATTAATTCTAGATCAAGGCGAGAGCAAGTTTTAGAGTTAATTAAATTCTGACCTTTTCCAAAAAGTATTTTTAAAGATTGAATGTGAGGACGAGAGTTAAGCATTTGGATTTAATTATATAACCTAAGTCAACAGAGCGAGAGTTTGAGATAAGGGTGTTTAAAACGGTCAGTATTTTCTTAAAAAGAGTTTCTGCAACTTTATTGTTTTCAAAATATGGTTTTTGACTTAATTATAAGTGACAGCAACATTAATATAAAATCATGGTTTATTCAACAGAGCGAGAGTTTGAGATAGAACCTTTAACCAATAAAGTTAACCGAAACGATTCATTTTAAAACCAAGAAACCGACAAAGACTTGATTCCCTAGTTTTGACGAACTACATACCGATATCCGTCTTATTAATATTTAATCTAGATATTAGTTTAGCTCTTAGTTTTTCCCAAACAATCAAACATTTTCACCTTAGATTTACGTAGTAACCTTAGATAACGGTATATCGATTCATAAGTCCCTGTGGGATCGATATCTTTTAAAACTACGCGATAGAACTGTGCACTTGCAGTTTGTATCCCATTCTCGACTCACCCAGTCGAGCGATCAAGTTTTTGGCGCCGTTGCCGGGGACTTTTATTCAATCGATATCGTAACTCTTCCGTTACGCTGTAGAGACTAAGGTTTCTTTTTCTTCTATTTTCTTTCTTTCGTTGATTTGTATGCCACGCACTCGCTCTCAAGGCGAACCGCTCTATTTACGAATCAACGATATCGAACTATATCTCCGAGTCTTACGACGAATTCGGGAATATCGTGCTGAAAACAATCTCCCTCCTATAGACCTTCCTGATCTCAAAGATTTTCCTTCTTTAACCGAGATGGCAGAACCAGCTCGTGCTCTTAGAGATTACGCCGCTCCATCGCAAGATGAACCGCATTCAAGTATTGCTCCGCCCGCAATCGAAGCAAACAACTTTGAACTTAAACCTTCGTTGTTGCAGGCTGTGCAACAGAACCAATTCTCTGGAAATCTTACCGAAGATCCAAACCTTCATTTATCCGTATTTGTCCAATACGCTGATACTGTTAAAGCTAATGGTGTCACTTCAGAGGCAATTCGACTTCGTCTTTTTCCTTTCTCATTAAGAGATAGCGCTAGAAGATGGCTTCAATCTCTTCCTTCCAACTCAGTCACCACATGGAACGAGTTGAAGAAAGTTTTTCTTGCCCGATATTTCCGCCAAGCAAAACAGCTATGTTAAGAGCCCAGATAAACGGATTTAAACAGAAAGACAACGAGTCTCTTTTCGAAGCATGGGAAAGATACAAAGACATGATGAGACTTTGCCCACACCATGGTTTGGAAGACTGGTTAGTAATTCACACATTTTATAATGGTCTCTTATACAACACAAGGTTAACAATAGACGCCGCTGCAGGTGGTGCACTAATGAATAAACCTTATGCTGATGCTTACCAGCTTATCGAGAGCATGGCCCAAAACCACTATCAGTGGGGAACCGAACGAACGAATGTGGAAAAACCTCAACCGAAAACTGGCATGTACGAGATAAGTAACCTTGATCACGTCAATGCAAAAGTGGATGCTTTGGTCCAGAAAATTGAAAGTTTAAACGTATCACCTCCAGCAGCCGTGGTTGCTATAACTCAGAATTGCGAGGTCTGTGGAATCCAAGGCCACACTCCTGCGGAATGTCAACTCTTGACTGGAATCCAAGCAGAGCAAGTAAACTATGCTCAAGGAAGCCCCTATTCGAATACCTATAACCCAAATTGGAAGAACCATCCAAACTTCTCATATAAGAGTAATAATGCTTTATACGCACCTGGACAGTCTCCAAATCAAGCCCCATCTATACCTCCGGGATATCAGAAACCGAATCCTAACAATAATACCCCTAGAAAATCCAACTTGGAAATCATGATGGAAAACTTTATAGCCTCCCAACAACAAACCAATAAAGATTTCTTAAACCAGAACATACACACTGGCGAACAACTTAAACAACTAGCAAGCAAAGTAGATGCCCTGGCTACCCATAACAAAATGCTGGAAACGCAAATATCTCAAGTAGCTCAACAACAAGCACCTACTGCTGCACCAACTGGTACATTCCCTGGACAGCCCCAACCCAATCCGAGAAGCCAAGCTCATGCAATTATATTGAGAAGTGGAACGGAAGTGGAAGGACCGTCTGACCCAAGGATAGAAAACCAAAACCCTAAGAAATCTACTGAGGAAAGTGAACCTAAGGAAAAGGAAGAGAGTAATAAGGAAACCCTAGAAAAGAAGGAACCTTATGTACCTCCACCACCTTACAAACCACCTATACCTTACCCTCAAAGGCTTGTTAAAACCAAAGATGTAGGCCAATTTAGAAAATTTGTTGATCTCCTTAAACAATTAAACGTTACAATTCCGTTTACCGAAGCTATTACGCAGATGCCCTCATATGCTAAATTCTTAAAAGAAATTCTTTCTAATAAGAGGAAACTTGAGGATAGCGAAACCGTTACACTCCCTGCCGAATGTAGCGCTATAATCCAAAACATGCCCCCTAAACTCAAGGATCCGGGTAGTTTCTCTATACCCTGTCACATAGGAAAATTTGTCATCGACAAAGCCTTATGCGATTTAGGAGCCGGAATTAGCATTATGCCTTTATCCATATGTAAGAAACTGGAAATGGGAGAATTAAGACCGACCAAAATGTCTGTGCAATTAGCAGATCGTTCCATCAAATATCCTGTAGGAATCCTTGAAAACGTTCCCGTACGCATAGGTCAGTTTTACATTCCCACTGACTTCACAATTATGGACATTAGAGAAGATGATACGACACCTATTATACTAGGAAGACCATTCTTGGCAACTGCCGGTGCAATCATAGACGTAAAACGAGGACGACTCACCTTCGAAGTAGGTGAAGAGAAAATTGAATTCATTCTTTCCCAATTCTTGAAAGCACCTGCAATAGAAGATACATGTTATTTCATGGATATCATCGATGAATGCATAAAAGAAGCAGAGTCAGGAGAAGACAAATCATCAGACTATCTTTTAGAGGACAAATCTAAACAATGCTTAGCAATAACACCGGATCCTACGCAGTGTCTTAACAAACCAACCCTGATTTGAAAACACTTCCCAAAAATCTGAGATATGAATTCCTAGACTTAGAACTTGAACGACCTGTGATAGTTAATGCAGATCTAGGAAGACTCGAAACAGAAAAACTCCTACATATCTTAAGAAAATATCCAACCGCACTAGGATACCACATCACCGATCTCAAAGGAATAAGCCCTTCTATTTGTATGCACCGCATCATGTTAGAAGAAGACTGTAAAACCTCTAGGGAACACCAGAGAAGACTAAATCCGATCCTAAGTGAGGTAGTAAAGAAAGAAATAACCAAGTTATTAGAAGCAGGTATTATATATCCTATATCTGATAGCAAATGGGTTAGTCCTGTACACGTTGTACCAAAGAAAGGAGGCATAACCGTTATTGAAAACGAAAAAGGAGAAACTATAACTAAACGAATCGAATCGGGATGGAGAATGTGCATTGATTATAGGAAACTAAACAAAGCAACCCGAAAAGATCATTTCCCTTTACCATTCATTGACCAAATGTTAGAACGATTAGCTAAACATTCACACTTCTGTTATTTAGACGGTTATTCAGGCTTCTTTCAAATACCAATTCACCCTGATGACCAAGAAAAGACGACATTCACATGCCCTTTTGGTACCTTCGCTTATAGACGAATGCCGTTTGGTCTGTGTAATGCCCTTGCAACTTTTCAAAGATGCATGATGGCGATTTTCGCCGACTTTCTCGAAAACATCATGGAAGTATTTATGGATGACTTTTCTGTATACGGACAAAGTTTCGAAGAATGCCTTGAAAACCCAGAAAGAGTTCTTGAGCGATGTGTAAAAGTAAACTTAGTACTTAATTGGGAAAAGTGCCACTTTATGGTACAAGAAGGAATTGTTTTAGGACACATCATCTCGAACAGAGGAATTGAAGTAGACAAAGCCAAAATAGAGGTAATCGAAAATCTTCAACCCCCAAGAACCGTGAGAGAAGTACGAAGCTTTTTAGGACACGCCGGTTTTTACCGACGATTCATCAAAGATTTCTCTAAGATAACTAAACCCTTAACCGGACTGTTGATGAAAGATGCTGAATTCATATTCGACGATAACTGTTTAAAAGCATTTCAAACTCTTAAACAAGCATTGATCTCCGCACCCATTATGCAGACACCAGACTGGAATGAACCATTCGAAATAATGTGCGATGCCAGTGATTATGCTGTAGGTGCTGTTTTAGGACAAAGAAAGGATAAAAAGCTTCACGTTATATATTACGCTAGCAGAACCCTGGATGAAGCGCAGATGAATTATGCCACAACCGAGAAAGAACTCCTAGCAGTGGTATTTGCGCTAGATAAATTTCGTTCTTACCTGGTAGGAGCCAAAATAATAGTTTACACTGATCACGCTGCTATCAGGTACCTTTTAACAAAAAAGGATGCTAAACCTAGACTCCTAAGATGGATCTTGTTACTACAAGAATTCGACTTAGAAATCAAGGACAAGAAAGGAACTGAAAACGTAGTAGCAGACCATCTCTCTAGACTTGAGAACCTTGAACCAGAAAGAACATCCATTAATGATGATTTCTCGTATGATAAACTCATAGCTACTTTGGAAGAGAACAACTCCGACATGCAAGTAGAAACCACCTTAGCTATATCTGTCATACCATGGTACGCTGATCTAGTCAATTATTTAGCTGCCGGAATAGTTCCACCTACTTTATCTTACCAGCAGAAGAAACGATTCTTCCACGACATAAAACACTATTACTGGGATGATCCCTTACTTTTCAAAAGAGGCCCCGATGGTATTTTCCGTCGATGTATACCCGAAGAAGAGGTAGAAAATATAATCCAACACTGTCACTCTGCGCCTTATGGTGGACACACAAGTACATCCAAGACCTGCTCTAAAATCCTACAAGCTGGCTTTTATTGGCCAACTATATGGAAGGACGTACATGCGGCTATTAAGGAGTGTGACAGATGTCAACGCACGGGAAACATATCTAGACGTGACGAGATGCCACAAAAAGGTATTTTGGAAGTAGAGATTTTTGACGTGTGGGGGATAGACTTCATGGGACCTTTCCCATCCTCTTTCGGTAACAAATACATACTCGTGGCAGTTGACTACGTATCAAAATGGATCGAAGCTATAGCTTCTCCAACAAATGACACCCGAGTAGTAACTAGACTCTTTAAAAATATAATATTTCCGAGATTTGGCATCCCAAGAATAGTAGTCAGTGATGGTGGATCACACTTTATATCCAAGGTACTCGAAAAACTACTACTTAAATATGGAGTGAGACATAGGATAGCAACACCTTACCACCCTCAAACCAGTGGACAAGTGGAAGTATCTAACAGAGAAATCAAGCAAATACTAGAAAAAACGGTCGCCACTTCAAGGAAAGATTGGTCATTGAAATTACCAGAAGCTTTATGGGCATACCGAACTGCTTATAAAACTCCCATAGGGACGACCCCATTTAAGCTCATTTATGGAAAATCCTGTCACCTCCCGGTAGAATTAGAACATAAAGCCTATTGGGCTATTAGAAATTTAAATTTGAATTATAAAGCCGCCGGTGAAAAGAGAATCCTTGACATAAACGAATTAGAGGAACTTAGAAGAGACGCCTATGAAAATGCCAAAATCTATAAAGAAAGAACAAAACAATGGCATGACAAGCGTATATCAAGGAAAATCTTCAAGCAAGGCGACGCAGTACTTTTGTTTAACTCTAGACTAAAGTTATTCCCGGGAAAACTACGATCCAGATGGTCAGGACCTTTTCATATCACTAAAATCTTTCCCAGTGGAGCGGTAGAAATAAAAGGACAATCTACAGAACCGTTCACCGTAAACGGGCAACGTCTGAAACATTATCACTATGCGGAAACCAACGAGGATTCGCAAATTCTACACTTAGACGAAACGCCCCCAGGACTCATAGACTATATTTAACAGTTTCTTTGTCGAGCTTGCGACATTTAAACAAAGCGCTTAGTGGGAGACAACCCACAAAATTAATTTGTTATTTTATTATTCTATTATTATTATCTTTTCCTTATTTTTCTCTTAATCATTTCTTTTAATTTCTATTTAGTATTCATTATTGATTTATTCAAAAAAAAAAAATATATCTATATATAATAATAATAATTCTTTTCTTCTTTCGGCATTTGGCCAAATCCTGACTTAAACTCATGTTTCTTTTCTCTAGCTAACACTAACCAGATGGGACATTCTGATCGTATGGGTATCAAGTTCAGAGGAATGGCTCAGAAACGAAAGTTTGAAGAACTAGCCGCTAGAGAGATGCTACCTAGTTTATATGCTGATGATTGGGCTATGACTGCCCTTGGATTGAGACAGAGTGTCCTGTTTTTGCTGAATCAGATAGGATGGGAGACCTCCCCTATCCTGAGACATTTCACCACCTACCGGAGACTCACACTAGAATTCCTTAGTTCATTAATCTATCTACCCAGCCATGGAAAAGGAATTAGCAGAGGTTTTATCCAGTTCAGAATGTTCAATATGGAGTACCAATTTAATATTAGAGACTTCACCAACCTTTTGGTTTTCCTACCTCCTTTGATACATTCACTGTAAGCCAGGAAGAACTTTTTGAATATAGAGAGCTTGAACACTTTTGGGGTAAGCTGACTGGAAATGATGAGCCCGAAGAACATGAGTTTCTCTCTGGAAACATACATAACCCGGCTTTTCGCTATTTCCATAAGATCCTGACCCACACTTTATTTGGGAAGAAGCCAAATAGTACTTCAGTTTCACGTGATGAACTCTTCATCATATTTTGTGCTTCCCAGAACCGTCCAGTAAACGGTGCTACTTTTATGTTAGCTAATTTGGACCACCTTATCCAGGATGAGCGAGCACCCATTAGAATAGGCAGTTTGATCACTATGATAGGTAATGCTATTGGATTACGTCAGCCTATGCTTGACCTTAGCCCTTTTTGTGGCATTACTACTATGAGTATACCCTTCCTCTTCAACACTATGTTTATAGCAAACATAGGGTCTGATGAGTTCGAGCTTATTATTGATAACCAGGTTCTCTGCCTATTCACCATGCCCGATCCTAGAACTAGTGTTCATAATCAAAGGAACTGGCTCTATAACCTGAATGAAACCCCAACTCCTGTTGGATCCACTGAATCCATCCAGGATTATGAGATTTGTGATGACTATGAGCACTATGTTGACCATATCTCTCTTGCTGAATCTGACCCTCAGACACCTTCCGGCTACTATGATATTGATCCTCCTCCTCAGCCTGTCCTGACCGAAGAATCAGCCATGCCTGATCTCCGACATCATATGCCAGGAACAGATATTAAAACCGTCATTGAAGCCTTGATGTCAGAACAAGACGCCCTCAGGGAAGATTTCCATAACTTGAGACTTGAAATCCTAGAATACATGAGCAGCATGGCAAGTTAGTTATGTATGTTACGGCATCATGTTAACTCTTTTGCCCCTCCGGCCAGAGATCCAAAGATAGATGGAATTTAGTTATTTCTTTCTAAGTTATTTAGTTTTAGGCTAGATTTTTCATTAATGTTGTTTGAATTCATGTTTATTTCTATTTCATTTCATTGTTTTCCTTCCCTGTAATACATTATGATCATTCTTATTGAAGCTGTTTAGTTAATTTATTATGCAATGGCTATTATGCTCTACTGTTGTTACCTATTATTATTATTATACAAAGCAAGTAAGCGTGCACAATACATTAAAACTGCAAACTAAAAAATGATCATAAGCAAAATGAAACATTAAAATACGCTACCAAAGTAATTCTGTGAAGCGCTACTGAAGCCTTGCCAAAAAGGACTGTGTGACGAGCGTCACACACTCCATGACGAACGACACGCAAAACGCCTGTTACGAACGTCACAGCCTTGTGACGAGCGTAACGCCCCTCAGACATGTGAACGTTAGGGAGCCGTTGGAGACGAACGTTACACTTTAATTTTTTTACATTCCCCATTCATTTTTCATTTACCACACTTAATTACTCTTCAACCACTTTTTCTTTTATCTTCCAATCCTTCTCCTATAAATACCTACCAAAACTTCCTTCATTCACCACAAAACAATTCTCTCATATCAAATATTTCTTTCCAAATCACCCCTTCAAAAATTCATCACAATGGCGGGAAATCAAAATTTCGGAAATATCATCTTCCGATCCGGAGATGACAACTACCAGCAAGAGCAATTCGAACGTTTCCAACAGCGAGGCGTCGCTTCCACCAGGTACCCCGATTTAACTTGTTTACAACAATTAGGATTACTCCAAGGTATCGAATGGATGCTCCGCCTAGCCGACTTAACCTTCCTTTGCACTCATAATCAACCCACCTACCCGTCCCTAACCTTAGAATTCTTAAGTTCATACGACTACACCACTCCCGCCGGTGACGACGAATTTTTAACCGGTACCGCAACCTTCCGCATGTTCAACACTGAGTACTCCTTAACCCAAAACCAATTGAGTACCATGTTACAATTTCCCATAGAAGGTCAGGTACATCCCAGAATCCCTCCAAACTCAAACTGGAACACAGTTGGCGTTTTTGGCCTTTTTAAGAAAATTACCGGTATAGATACCTACAACTGGGAAGAACTCCTTCTCTCCCATATACATAACCTCACTATCCGGTACTTCATCCGCATCTTGCAAAACACAATTTTTGGAAGACCAAACAACAGCAAGGTCAACTCAAAGGAGCTATTTTTCCTCCAATGCGTTTTCGAACCGGATACTCAGGTAAACGCCGCCTCTTTTCTCTTTCATCATATCCGCACCTTATGTGCTAGAGGCCGGCAACCCTTTATAATTGGTGGATTAATAACCTCCATAGCACTTGGCCTACACCTAGGGGATAGACTCCAAACTTTAGAATCCCTACCTCCCCTGTCTATGGATATCAGTTATTGCCGCTCCGGCCGCCTGATTAAAAACAGAGTCGGCGGAGGATATTATCTTATGGTGAACAACCAGGCTGTCCCAAGCGTTGTTCTACCAAACATCGCCCTAACTGATGTCACAAACCCCGACCGCCACCTCTACGATCTAAACGCTCCTGAAACTACCGAGCCTTTACAAACAAACCCACAAACAGATGAGTTTGAAGAAATGGAACAAGGTGATCATCCTCCTACACAACATTCAGCCCCGCTCAACCCTTCCAGAAATGCAGCCGGCCCATCCTCCCAACGTCGTCGACGACGAAGGCCTGCGACCAACGACGACATTATGGATGCTATCGATGGAATGCAGGCACAGAATACAGAGATGATGCAGATGATGCGTCAAATGCAACAGCAACAGGACGCTCGGAATGCCATAACCGACCAGCGGTTTACTGAATTGTTCAGCAGGTTCGACAACTTAGACATACGTCAAAGATCACCAGGTCCAAGAACCAGAGGCGGAAGGCAACCTTAGTTGTTATTTTCTTTGCATTTCCATTTTGTATTTCTTTCCCTTAAAACATTGAGGACAATGTTTAGTTTAAGTATGGGGGGGAAACAATATTCTTCCTATTACCATTTTTCAAGTATGTTATTTTCCCTTTCATTGTTATTTCCCTTTCTTATTATGGAAAAAAAAAAATTACTATAATATATATTTATTTTAAGTCAAGTCCCTAGTGTGAAAAATTCTTATTATCTATTCCCCTCAATTTTCTTGAGCCATAACAAAAATTTTTTTAACACACCCAATAAGTATAAAGGTTGCTTACTTTATAAAACTTGAGTGAGATCAAAACAAAATCATTACCGTAACAACACTCTGAGAACCTCAATATGTTAGATCAGGATAAAGTACCTATTATACCGATTCCTTGAACTTTTAGTTCTATGGCAACCCCAAGTAGTTTATATAGAAGTCAGCACCATCTTAATAGCAAACTACGTGGAGAGCCGATGAATATAAGTGAATGATCCCCAAAGTAACCTAAAATATATAAATATATCAAGAAATGCACTAATTAAATTAGGTGATCCTTACCAGATCATTTAATCTAAAGGTTGCAGATCATGCAAAAGCACAATACGAAAGATCCATTATGAGTTGGTTCAGTAGGAATCTGGTACTGAACTTGGTAGGGCGGACTACGGTTCGATCCCCCGCAATTTGCAATGGACTGAATAATGAAGTTATCCGACTTATGTACCAGAACTTCTAGCTAAAAGCGGATCATAATCACTAACCGGTTACTCCACTATGTGCGCGAAAAGATAAAGGGCTTAATGTGATTTCGCTAGAATGAAAACGGGTAAAATAAGACTAAAGGAACCAGGATAGCTATCATAGGGTACTTGAACTAATTTGCATAAGGTAGGGTTATCTAAGTTGTAACGGTAGTTGTTGATGTCAAGATTAAACTCAAGTCCTCCCAAACAAAAACCCATTTGCAACCTAGTACGAATTGATGTGTGCTTTGAAATTTCATTTGGCTAAAACTTTTAACAAGTTCTATACTAAATTTTGCTTGAGGACAAGCAAAGATTTAAGTATGGGGGAGTTTGATAACACGAAATTATATCACATTTTAAGACTTAATTCAATTAGATTATATTATAATTTACTTTAGTTTATCTCATTTTATCAGATATTATGCAGTATTTCCTTGCTATTTATGTCAGGTATCCATTTTGAAGCAAAAGTGAAAAAGGGAAGAAAAGGAGGTGTAAAAAGCAATAAAAAGGAAACAAATAACCAAGACCAAGCCCAGCCCAAAGAAAGCGCACGTTGCCCCTGTGACGGGCGTCACAAGGGTTGTGACGAGCGTCACGCGAAGCAGCCTTGTGACGGACGTCACACATGGTGTGACGAGCGTCACACCAGTCCACTAGCTTTTTGGCGCAAGTTACGCTCTCAGAAGAATGGAAGTAACGTTGAGGACTTCGTGTCCTATTCCCAAGCCATGTATTTAGCTATGCTGAAGACTCGTGGAAAAGAAAAAGGCAGTTAGTAGCACTACTATAAATAGCTACCTTAAAACCTAAAAGAAGTCTCCTCTCTCTGCCGTCTACACACACCGAAGCTCTGCCAAATTTTCTTTTCACGCCTTTTGCTTATTTTTTCCTTTCCAGCACTTAGCATTGTTTATTTTATTTATTTCTTTTGCAAGCTTTACATTCTTTTTCCCCTTGCAAATTTACCTTTCCAATTTTAACTTTTAGATATTTTTTCGCATAATAGTTTCTACACCGGAAACTATTGTGCAACTTTATACTGGATTTAACCTTACGTTATATTCCAGTTTTATTTCCTTGATTTAATTTACTGTTTAATTGAAGAATCCAAGAACAAATCCTACCGGCTTGTGGTGGAGTGTTCAAGACCATTGTATTACGCATTCAGGTTCTTTAATCGTTATTTAATATTTTGTTTTATTATTTATCTATATTATCTGCCTGGAATGAGTCTGTTTATGCATGATATAAGTTCTTATTTATTTAGCATGTCTGGCTAATTTGCCTAGGTATCGGTATGTAAAGTAAGCAGAATAAGGGATCAAGACTGAGTCGGTCTATCTAAACTTAAAATCAAAATCAATCTTTTTACGGTTTCAACTTACAGGTTTAATAACAAGATTTTTTACAAAAGTAAAAGACATAAAGAAGTTAAAATCAATAGAGCGAGAGTTTGAGATTTTAATTGGACAGTGTAAGTTAGGCATTAATTCTAGATCAGGGCGAGAGCAAGTTTTAGAGTTAATTAAATTCTGACCTTTTCCAAAAAGTATTTTTAAAGATTGAATGTGAGGACGAGAGTTAAGCATTTGGATTTAATTATATAACCTAAGTCAACAGAGCGAGAGTTTGAGATAAGGGTGTTTAAAACGGTCAGTATTTTCTTAAAAAGAGTTTCTGCAACTTTATTGTTTTCAAAATATGGTTTTTGACTTAATTATAAGTGACAGCAACATTAATATAAAATCATGGTTTATTCAACAGAGCGAGAGTTTGAGATAGAACCTTTAACCAATAAAGTTAACCGAAACGATTCATTTTAAAACCAAGAAACCGACAAAGACTTGATTCCCTAGTTTTGACGAACTACATACCGATATCCGTCTTATTAATATTTAATCTAGATATTAGTTTAGCTCTTAGTTTTTCCCAAACAATCAAACATTTTCACCTTAGATTTACGTAGTAACCTTAGATAACGGTATATCGATTCATAAGTCCCTGTGGGATCGATATCTTTTAAAACTACGCGATAGAACTGTGCACTTGCAGTTTGTATCCCATTCTCGACTCACCCAGTCGAGCGATCATCATGCAAAAAGGAAGTCCTAGACGAAGGAACCGTGCTACCTTAATTGTCATGCATATGAGAGACTATACGAAGCCTAGCAATCCTATGGGGGTTGTGTTTTAGGGATGCTCATGCAAAAAGGAAGTCCTAGACGAAGGAACCGTGCTACCTTAATTGTCATGCATACGAGAGACTATACGAAGCCTAGCAATCCTATGGGTGAGACGATCACACCACACAAAACATGTATCTTAAAGTAACGTGCCAACATGGGGCTTAAACACACGTGGGTAGGGCTTTAGTCAAGAGGGGTCATATCAACCTCGACAAACAAGCCATGGAAAGGTAATCAAATGGGATCTTAACCACTGACACTGACCGTCAGGGTGAGCAGATCGGAAGGGTAATGAGGATAAGACCTCATAGCTCTTAACCCTGGACAGGGTGAGCTCGTGACAAAAAGTGGGGATTCAGAAAGGTGGAACCCTCTCCACTGACTGACCGGACAATAGATCTGGGGTTTTTGTTCTGAAGCATCGACACGTAGTGCGAGCATAAAGAACGACACACTGAATAACGGGGGATTGACTACTAATCCCTTTTATCCGTCAATTGCCTCTTCATGGAGGTCTTCCAACTAAGAAAACGGTAAAATGCGGGAAAGGTGTAAAAGGGATCAAGAGATCTACCCCACGGATAAAGATCCGAAATAACAACAACTAAAGAGACGAGAAACCCAGAGATCTCTCAAGCTGGCACCATCAAAGAAAGCAAGTCAGTACAAGTAATCGGAATAAACCTCCAAGTGGTATCCCACAAATAAAGTGGAATACCAAGCAAGCCATCTCCTCAAGAGTCATGTGAGCCCTCACAAAACTCAGCAAACGGGTTAGAATAATAAGATGTAATCAAGAGAAAACATGACACGACCAACACAAAACAGATTAGAGCAAACAGAAAAAAAACAGCTACTGTCACGCTCGCTACTGCTTCGCTTAGCGAGGTGCTAGCGAAGCTTCGCTACATGCTTGCCTAGCGAGGGGCTAGCGAATGTCTGCGGGTTTTAGATTCTTCCTTGATAACAGTCCGATTTCAGAGACCCCAAACCCTATGGTACACACCTCAGAAACTAAACGATTAAACATTCAAGGCATTGTTTTAAACCCACATGTGAAACCTAACGATACCCACTCTTCCAAATTCCTCATACATTTAGAAATTTCAAATTGAAGGCGTAAAGTAATAGGAATAGGGCTAACCTGATCGGAGATCGGTTGAAATTGAATTGCACCATTGGGTTTGCAGAACAATCTCAGGGTTTATATGAGATGGGATTGGTTCTGTGCAGATGAGTTCCCTTCAGTGTGTATGGAGACTGCTCTGAATTCTGTTAGCTCTTCTCTAGGGTTTTGTTCCAAGGAAATTTTAGAGTGTCCTAAGCTTTCACCCGTTCTCCCCTTTTTATAACCAGATTTTCGTGGCTTTGTGGGCTCAAAATGAGGCAACTCAAGCCCAAAATTTTCTGCTGTATTTTATTTATTTTTTTAAAACGCGTAGGCTTCGCCTAGCGAGCATGACAGTTCAGACTTGGGACTCGCTAGGCGAACCATCCTGCTCTCCTAGCGAACATGACAGCTCAGGAAGTCTTTCCAAACTTGGTAACTTGTGCACTGGACCTTTATTCCTTCCAGAGTACTATGTTGACTGACGAATAGACCCCATTTGAACATGTTGGGGGTAAATCCAGTCATTCTCTATCCATTTGACCTTCAGTTGATCAAAGTCGACCAGAGGTAATTCAGATGAACTTTGCTAAAATGCAATATGAAATGTTAAATGACTTAAAATGAATGCATGAATGAGGGGGGAAATTTGAGGTGCTACAATAAGCTTAAACGTGCTTTGTACGGTCTCAAACAAGCCCCTAGGGCATGGTATGAGTGTCTTAGCAAATTTCTACTAGAACAAGGATTCTCAAGAGAAAAGGTTGATACAACCCTTTTTTATTAAGCGTAAAGGAAAACACTCTATTTTAGTTCAAGTCTATGTATATGACATTGTAAGACCCCAATTTTGACCCTAAGATCCCTCATGGCATCATAACATTTCATTTGCAAAGCCTCAAGGATCATAAGCATCTTGGTTCCCCTTGCCTTTGGGTGGGACCTCTTGTGAATGGTTTGAGATCACCAAGCATGCTTGAATTGTATATCATTGCTTTTCTAATTTTTTGTTTACTAACCAAAAGCACAAAATTATGTCACTAACATCTTTTGTTTGTAGCTTGAGCAATCACAAGGTCTAAAAGCTCCTAGGAGATCATTGGTGCAAAGATATGGCCAAGAGAAGATAAAGGCAAGCATGGCAATGGTTCCCAAAGGTCTCATACATCAAATATGCCTCCCTAGCATCTCAATTCATCATTTTTATCAAAGCAAGTCAAAGGGTTTGAGGTTTGTTCCTCAAGGAAACCCTAATTCATCTGATCACCTACAATGCCTTGCTAATGAAGCAACCTCAGCCCATGGTCAAATACAATCAAGGGAAGTTCTATAATTCATCATTTCATGCATATTTGAGCTTATTTGAGTGTCGTCAATCATCAATTCATCAAGATATGAGTTGTGGACTTGATAAGTTGATCAGTTAATTCATCTGACTATTTTGAAATGCACTAAGACCTAACTTTTCATGTGTTGGTCAAATGGAGATGATCCCAAAAGAAAAAATGTTCTTAAGGACAATATGAAAAACTTTTATGTTCATCAAAAATTGATTTGAAGCTTGGAAGGTCATCTCCCATTCCAAGACATTATAGGTCATTTTGACTGAACCCCTAATGTTGGGTCAACTTCCCAAGAACATAACTAATTCATTTTTTATTATTTTGAGGTGGGATCAAATGCACTGGAAATCTTATTGTGTCTAATTAAAATTTTATGTTGAACAAAATTTAAAAATCCCAAAATAAATACATGTGATAATGCAAAACATTATAGGTCACTTTGGACCAAATGCATTGAAAGGCAGAAAAGTCCAACTTCAAGTTCCCATAACGTCTTCATCAAAAATCCAAATGATGCAAAATTTAAGTCCATCTTGATTGTTTTGAAAAGATCTACAACTTTTAAGTTCATCAAACATTATAGGTCACTTTGGAAATCTTTTTTCATTTGAGGCTTGAATCATCAAAACAGAAGGGTTTGAAGTTGGACCAATTTGGCAAAATTCTCAAAGGCATGTTTTGCATTATTAACTTCATGGCCTGTTTTCATAAATTTCCACACTTCAAATGAGTTTTTGTCCAACATAACATTTATTCCTTATGTCAAGACCTCTCCAACCATTACCCATATGCTTATGTTTAGATTTTCTAATTGGCATTTTCGAAGAGGTGAATATTTAGGCATAATTATGGAATTCATGTTGAAACTTCATGCACAAGCCATTGCCTTGCAAACTACACGTCCATTTCAAGTTGTTTGGTCATCAGCATACAAATACAATTGAGTTTGGGCCTTCTACATGATCATGCAAGCCCATGCAAGGAAAATCCATTTGCCATGCACACGAGCAAACTCACTTGTTCAGCCAATTCCAGCTATAAATACATGTGCCAAGCTTCATTATGAACTAACCTAAAGGCGCCTAAAGCTCTGCAGAAATCAATTCCCAACCATACCAAAGGAACTAAGTTCACATTTCTTCAAAATTTTAGATCTGAAATTCAATTGAATTTGGTTGAATCTTCAGATCTAAAGTTCCTAAACCTTCATCGTCTAGTCCATTAAAGTTCTGTTTGGCAAAAGAAAGCAAGGAAAGAGACTCAAAGTTCCACAGTTCAAAGGTGTGCATCAACTGGTTTTTTCTTCGAAACTCCTTATTCCTTGATCTATTGGCCTTGATATTGTGTTGTCTGAAGTCCTCTCTATAGAGGCATCATTGATGTATGCTCAATTTTTAAAATCAAGCAAGTTCATGATGAACACCATCAAGCTTCCATCTCTGATTTCTCTCTTAATAGGAATCTAGAGTGGAAGTGAGTGGTATAGGAGTGATGTACATCACTTCCTCTTTCGGTTGATGTCTAGATCGTCCATTTTTGTGAGCATTTGAACCTCTGTGTTTTTCTGCCCTCGTCGGAGCTCATCGGAGAAGACGGTGGCGCTGGCCACCGTCTCTTTGCCAGATTGAATCTGGACCATTGGATGCGTTTCCAAGATCTAATCATAGCCTTTCATTCTTATGACTTTCAATAATGCATTGTGCTTCGCCTTTGACTATGGATCACCATGCGCGCGCGCATGTGGAGCGTTTGATAAGCCACGCCAATTAATGAGGCTTGATCAGACGCTTGTGGTTTTTTCTGATTTTTACAATTTCCATTTTATTTCTTTTATTTCATTAAACTTCAAAAATTCATAACTCTTTCATTTTAATTCCAAAAAATATGGGACCAATTGAATTATTTCTCTTTTTAATTCTAGTTTCTAAAAATGATTTTTAATATTTTTTATTTCATCATTTGATATTTTTTGTGAATTTTCTCTTTTCTGGTCATTTTTAATTCATTTTAAATAGTTTTTGATATTCAAAAAATACAAAAATATTTTCTTAACCTATTTGAATGATGATGGATCTATGAAAAATATTCTCATCAATTTTTAATTGATTTGAGATTTATTTGAGATTTTAGTTCAATTAGGTTATTTTTATTCATTTTTAATTGATTAAAAATAGTTTCTGACTTTTAAAAATGCTGAAATTTTTTGTCAAACTTTGTTTGATCTTGTTGAACTTGGGATAAATCACTTGGACTTTCCAAAGTTTATTTGAAGTGATTTTGAAGTTTGACCTTTCTTTATTATTTTAATTCAAGTTTATTTTGAATATTGAAAAATGCCAAAAATATTTTGTTCATTTCTTGACTTCCAATCTTCATCTCACTTCTGTTTTTGATTGTTTGACCATGATCCTCAATGTCATTGGTCAACACTTGTTGATTGGTACATTCTATTTCATTTAATGCTCTTCATTCTTCTTATTTCCATTTCCATTATTCATCTCCTTCTTCTTCTTCTTTCTCCTTTTGATCAATGAGTTAAAGGTTGATAAGTTAGCATTGATTAGGGAGGCTTAATCTTCCTTGATTCAAATCTAATTCATCTTGATCAATTGATCAAATGATTGGCTTTGCATTAAGGATAGGTTGCTTCCTAAATCATTTAAAAGACTTAAACCAATACAAGATCAATTCCCTTCTTCTTTTTGGCATGGCAAGTTGTTGGAACTTGGTTCACTAATCAAGACTTCTAACTTGTGTTGTTGCCTACATTATTATTGACCAGCCTCAGATAGTTGTGACTTCTACATAAGTCCAATTACGATTGCTTAACATAGCGCTAAATTTGCCTTATGGCACACTAACTACTAACATTAACTATTAACCATTAACATTTACTTTTTGCACTTTACATTTATGCAATTTATTATTCTTGTACATATTATTCATTTGCTTTTTCCTTTGCTCACTTGAGCACATGTTTATGTTAATGCAATTTGCCTTTTGCTCACTTGAGCATATAATTGTGTATATACTATTGTGCTTGTGTTTTGTTTTGATTGTTGTGGACCACAATGCAAAGAATTGGACAAAATGGACTTAGACTTTAGGACTTTCCCTATGCAAATTTGGAGTCAAAGAACAACTAGGCATTGGGCCTTTAGAGTGCTATAAAAGTCAAAGAGCAACTAGGCATTGGGCCTTTAGAATGCTTAATGTTGAAAGATGACCTTGAAAGGACCAACTTCTAAACTCCTCTTGTCCATTCCTTGTTTTGTTTGCTAGAATCTTTTGATGTGTGTGTTCTTGTGCTAGGGATTCCAACTTGATCCAAATTGAGGAACCATTGCCATGAGCTTCTAAGAGATAGAGATCCAAGATACATTTGGGAGCTTTCCAAGAGTTCATTTGATTGTTGATTGCTTGAGTTTATGCTTGTGTGATTGCTTATTCCAAAGGATGGGAGCTACTTGGATCATCAATATGATCTCAAGAGAGGAACTCCATTTGTGGTCTTGTTCTCTTATCCCTTGTCTCTTGTATGATTAGGACTTTAGCCATTCTTCTTCTTCCCTCCACTCTAACCCAAGCCAAAACTTTTGTGCAAACATTTAACATTTGTTTTCAACATTAGAAACCTAAGCCTTATGCTTTTGATTTTCAAACTTTCTTTTCTTAATACTTATTTTGAATTGAATCTTTAAATCCACTTTAACCATATTTTGTAAATACTTTTCATTGGTAAATACCACTCATTCAAATACTTTTGTGGTTTCAATGGCCACTTTCTTAATCAAATTTTTCATAACCTTTAGTTGTTAGGTTTGAGTTATCCTTGAGGTAGATATAATGCTCACCTATATCCTTAGTGATGGACAATGAGTCTTCCATGATTATTATAGGGTTAACCCCTCACTAGCATGTTGAAGTTATCCTCACATGGTGGATTTATGGTTTAGGTTGAGTTTTCTCCCTTGGATAACAAAAGACCTTAAGGCTTTTGGACCAATCAATTCACCAACTTATTTTGAGATTTTTACCCCGAACTACGAGGTTTTGATCCTAATCTTTTTTAAGATGGTACGTAGGCAATGGGTTTATCCATCCAAACACAAAATGTAAATAAACCTGTATATTCTCTTCTCATCTCTTCAATCATGTTTGCACAAATAAATTTTTCACAAAATACCAACCTTACAACACATATGAAAAGGGCTCCCTAGGAGCACCTAGGATGTTTTGGGTGCTTAAAACCTTCCCATTGCATAACCAACCCCCTTACCCCGATCTCTGACTTTTTTACTAGTTTTTGATTCGATAAAACTTTTAGGTTTTTGTTCGCTTTCTAACCATTCCTTCAGATAAATAGAAGTGCGGTGGCGACTCGACTTGTATGATTTACCTTGGATTTAGTCAATATCTCTAATGGTAACGAATACCCCGCTACAGAAAAGTGGCGACTTCACTGGGGAGTAAACTTTTCCTAGTGGGTTTTGCCTACTTTTCATACTTTGTTGTGTTGTATTGTATATTATTTTGTGACATATTTTTGTGCAATTTGGGATTACTGTATTGTATGTAATGATTGAATTGCTTGAATATTAACTCCTTGTATGCTTGGTGATCTTTGTGAGATGAGTTCTATACCCAAACTCGAGTGCACTTAGGATAGGAGAATGGCATAGTCTTGTTGACTTGTGTGGAGTTATTCCTTAGCAAGTTGACTTGCAAGTCCATTCACTTGGTGGAGGTCATGTTGGGATCAATAATGTCACACAAGTAGTTGTGGGTAGACATTACTCTTTCGAATATAGACCTTAGAAGCCAAGGACCTTAGTTTACCAAGCCCATCTTGGCCTATTCTTAGGATGTAGTGCGAAAGTCGTTCAAGTGTAAGATTTGATACGATTGTTACGCGATACTACGCTCATAAGAGTCTCTTTTGAGAATATTTTTGGAATACGAGTAGTCGTTTCTCCGATAATATCCGAAAGATGGGATCATGACTATGGGAACCTCTTGTAGAACATGTTTGGCAGGTTAAACCCTAGTACACTCCCTTTGGGTGGTTCTTAACCGAAACTCCATGCTCGTGAATTACAACAAACCCTTGATTCATGGTGGATTCGTTCATGTATCCTTAATATCAATGGAACTTGGGTGTTGATAAGGTGTAAACCATAATTCGCCAAAATGGATGATTGATATTAAGGATAATATGATCCATCCCATGACCTTTGTTTGGTGTGCTTTGCTTGATCCTTGAGTGTGTTTGTTGCATTCGTGCATTCATGCACCCATTTGCATTCATATCATCAATAATGAAGAAAATTTTCAAGGAACTTAAGGGGTCTATTTGCCAATTTTCAGACATGGAAAGACAAAGAAGGAATACAAAGAAGTACAGCTTCAGACAACCAGATTTGAAAGAACTAAGGAATTTAACATCCTATGTATTAGACCCCTTGGGTTTCAAGGCTCGTTTTGGGAAGCTTCTTCCTCTTCTGACTACTCAGGTGGATGAAGGGTTGATGAGTGTATTGGTGCAGTTTTATGATCCCTTGTACCATTGCTTCACATTTCCGGATTTTCAGCTTTTGCCCACGCTTGAGGAGTATGCCTATCTTGTGGGTATACCTATTTTAGACCAGTTGTCGTTCAATGGCTTGGAGAGTATTCCTACTTCTCAAGAGATAGCTGACATGTTGCATCTAGATGAATCTCTGGTTGGTGCTCATATGACTACCAAAGATGGAATTCAAGGTCTCCCTTCTGAGTTCCTCATTGCTCAAGCTACCGTGTATGGGAAGGCCATGAGTGAGGATGCCTTTGAAGCCATATTTGTACTTCTCATCTATGGGTTAGTGTTGTTCCCCGACATCGACAAGTTTGTGGATGTGAACGTTATTAGGGTTTTCTCTACTCTTAATCTCGTTCTGACTCTGTTGGGTGACACTTATTTTTCTTTGCATATGAGGAATGCAAAGGGTGGTGGTGCCATTGTGTGTTGTTTGCCCCTGTTGTATAAGTGGTTTATTTCTCACTTACCACAGACAGTCGCCTTCAAGGAGAACAAGGGATGTCTACGGTGGTCCACGAGACTTATGTCTCTCACTAATGATGATATCTCTTGGTACAACCGTGTGTATGATGGTGTGCAGATTATCGACTCTTGTGGTGAATTCTCCAATGTACCTCTTCTTGGTACATGTGGTGGGATTAACTACAACCCAGTTTTGGCACGTCGACAGCTTGGGTTCCCCCTAAAGGATAAACCCAATAACATTCTGTTAGAGGGTGTGTTCTTTCAGGAGGGTAAAAATCGCCAAGGCTTGAAGGGCAGGATAGTCCGCGCTTGGCGCAAGATTCATAGGACAGGAAGGAATGAGTTGGGTCCTAAGAATTGTGTCGCTTTGGAGCCTTACACTGCTTGGGTTAGGAAGAGAGCTTATGATTACCTCATGTCGTACAAGTATTCGAGACCTACACCTTTGGTTATGGCTGGGCCTTCGACCCTCCCTGACCAAGGAGTAGAGGAGTTGAGAGATGAAGACCGTTCACGTGCTTGGATCCATGAACGAGAGGAGTTGCTTCAGCAGATTAAGGAAAAGGATGCTTTGATTGAGTTCCTCGAGCATCAGGTCATTGATGATCCTAATAATGCATGAACTTCTCTACTTCCTCAATCTTCTAGGTTCTGGAAAAAGAAGTACGATCGACTCGCCAAGGAGAAGGCAGATATGGAGGCAGCCTATGAGGAGGAGGTGAAGAGGCTTCGTGCATCTTATCTTCCTGTGTCCCGAGCTTTAGATGATTGTTTCTAGGGATCCATATGATGGTTATTTTCCTTTTTCTCTTGTATTTGGTTACCAATGTTGTACTTCTTTGGTGTAAAAATATATTTTCCAGATATTATTGATAAGATGTTTCCACATGTGATAAAAGTGTAATATTTCCCAAAATTTGCAAATAGGACTCTAAAGTTCCTCTGAAATAAAAACAAATCATATGCACAAGCATCGCATGCATCATGTGGATAAGCAGGTTTTGCTCCAGGCTTCTTGTCCTATGGTCTAACTCTGTGTTCTTCATTTATTTTGAAGACAAGTTGACTCACCGGTACTACACTCGAGCCAACTCTTCAAGACTGATGGATCATTTGGAACAAGAGAACCGCGAGCTGAAGGAGGAAGTAGCCAAATTGACTGCCCTGATGGAGTCATTCTTAGCTGCCCAGATCCAGTCTTCTCCAACACCCTCAACTCCTCCCCAGAGGACGGTCATTTTTGAGATCGTGACTTCTATTGTGCCTGCTGCGACAACCCACTTTGCACCATCTATGCCAGCCGGGTTCCCGTGGGGAATGCCCGCCAACTTTGTACCAGAGGGTTTTGCCCCTACTCTTGCTTCTTTGCCGGCATCTAGCCCGGTCCTTTCAGTGCCACCTCCTGTCGTGCACACTTTACCAAGGGTTGAAGATACCATCTACCATTCTGAGCCATCGGAGGTCCCAGATGTTTATGAGAAGATGGATGATATGAAGGACCAATTCCTTGAGCTTCGCAAGGAACTGAAGACTTTGAGGGGGAAGGACCTCTTTGGTAAGAGTGCTACTGAGTTGTGCCTTGTGCCCAACGTGAAAATCCCTATTAAATTCAAAGTGCCTGACTTTGAGAAGTATAAGGGAAACACATGCCCACTCATCCATCTTGTGATGTATGCTCGCAAGATGTCAATGCAAACTGATAATGATCAACTACTCATCCACTATTTCCAGGACAGTCTGTCCGGTGCCGCTCTCCGGTGGTACATGGGTCTGGAAAGTTCGAACATCCGCTCTTTCAACGATCTTGGCGAGGCCTTCGTTAAGAAATATAAATATAATATGGATATGGCTCCTGATAGGGACCAGCTGAGGGCGACATCCCAGAAAGAGAAAGAGACCTTCAAAGAATACTCCCAGAGGTGGCGCGAATTGGCAGCTCAGATAGTGCCACCCCTAGAGGAGAAAGAGATGACCAAGATCTTCTTGAAGACCTTGAGCTCGTTCTATTACGAGAGAATGATAGCCAGTGCTCCCTCAGACTTCACCGAGATTGTGAATATGGGGATGAGATTGGAAGAGGGGGTCCGTGAAGGATGTTTAACTCGAGATGAAGGCTCTTCAGCAAAGAGATATGGGAGCTTTGCAAAGAAGAAGAAGGGAGAGGCACAGGCTGTGTCTTCCCATATCAAAAGAAGACCCTCTGTGAAGAGGAAGATTGCTCGCCCAGTCAATAATCAGCATCAGGTGACTCATATAGCACCTGTTTTCAGGGAAGCTCAACATTATCAACAACCACAAACTCAACAATATCAGCAACAACAACAGCGTCCACAACAGCAGGCCTACCGGCCTCGAAATAACAACAGACATTATTTTTGGATATACTAACATAAATTTGGTCAAGGAATTCTCTAAGTTGATGCAGGGAGAATTTGAAATGAGCATGATGGGGGAGCTAAATTACTTTCTCGGACTTCAAATCGAGCAACTTGAAGAAGGAACTTTTGTGAGCCAGACGAAGTATTGTAATGAGTTACTCAAGTGCTTCGATATGGAAAAATCCAAAGTAATCGACACTCCAATGTTTATTGCGGTTAATATGGATCAGGATGAAAATGGTAAGGTCGTAGACATAAAAATGTACAGAGTTATGATCGGTTCCCTCCTCTATCTTACCGCATCTTGACCAGATATTATGTTTAGTGTATGTATGTGTGCTATCAATCATGTCCCAAAGAATCACATTTAAAGATCGTTAAGCGCATACTTAGATACCTCTGTGGTACTTCAAAGTATGGGCTTTGGTTTTCTAAGGGAAGTGATTGCTCTTTAGTTGGCTACTCTGACTCTGACTTTTCCGTTTGCAAATCGGATAGGAAAAGAATTAGTGGCACTTGGAATTTTTATTCAAATTCCTTAGAGAGTTGGCACAGCAAAAAGCAAGTTTTAGATGCTTTGTCAACGGCTGAGGAGGAATACGTTGCAGCCGGTAATTGTTGTGCTCAAATTTTGTGGCTCAAACAAAAATTACTCGACTTCAATTTCCAACTTGAACGTATTCCCATTTTCTATGACAACACAAGTGCTATCTTTTTAACCAAAAATCCTATACTACATTTGCACACTAAACACATTGAAATTCGGCATCACTTTCTTAGGGGTCGTGTTGAGAAAGGTGATGTTGTCTTCGAGCACGTTGATAGAAAAAATCAACTTGCCAATATTTTCACAAAACCACTTACAACAGAGCCTTTCTTCCACATCCGTAGGGAACTTGGTGTTCTCGATATCTCAGATCGCTTTTAAATCTAAATATGATGCTTGCTCTATATTTATGCCTATCTATTCCTTGATTTACAAGTGCGGGCTATGTGAGGGCACTCGTCGTCTATCATCATTGGAGGTAATATCGTTCCTATCTATTTGAACTATATTGATCAATTATGTATGTATATATACGTGTTCTATGTAATTCTTGATGTTCATCTTCTGGTTTGATCTAAATTTGATCCATTTCTATGATAAAATGATGCTTGAACTTGCTTAGGTATAATATTTAAAATGCATTCATCGTTAGGAGAATTTTTTAATCTCATATTTTCTAGTCATTAACATGGGTCCTAACAGGTCGACCCATGAGTCGACTCATTAATGTGAACTCAATCCTTGTATTTCCTTCGGGTCCCAACAGGTCGACCAATGCGTCGACTCGTCGCTACCCAGAGTCTATTCAATTGGGATTTCAAACATGAATGTGTCGACTCATTACATGTATTAGTCGACTCTTCTCTGCCCATTGCAGAGGTTGCATTTATTTCGGGTCCCAATAGGTCGACCTATGCGTCGACTCTTCGATGCCCCGAGACAACTCATCTGAGTCTTAAATAGGTCGACTCACTTTTTAAGGCACTTTTTTACTACATAATAAATTCATTTGGTATTCTCCCTCTCTCACTCTCTTCCTCACACAAACCCTAAAATCTCCTTACAAACAACATTCAAATGGCTTCAAGAGTATCTAGAAAAAGAACAGCAAGAGGATCCTCCTCTCATACTGGGACTGCACCATCTCGATCGAATATTCCGGTAACTGCTTTATCCTTACTCTCTAATGATCTTACTGAAACATTTGAAAAGAAGTTGAAAAACAGAGTAGTTGAAAAGCAGTACGTATACTCATCGTTAGTGGTTGGACGCATGCACATTCCAGAAATTGTTGAGCGGGTAGCTTTTCAAGGAATTGATTTGTTCTTAGACTGTACCACTAAGTATAATGACGATTTAGTCAAACTGTTTTATACTGGCGTTGATGGAAAATTCTAAGGTTATAAGTTTGCATGCAATATTGGTAATAAGGTTATTGAAGTGAATGATGATGTTTGGAAGTCTCTATTTGAGATTTCTCCATTATCGTCTCCTACGGATCTCAAGGTTACCGACATTGTTTGCTCCAGACTATGAGTTTAGGAATGCCTTAAACTCAATGTTGAAGAGACCATTTTCTGCAAATGTAGTTGAGAGCAATCTATTCCCTACCAATGTGACTACGGGTCCTTTGAAGCCTCTTGGCAGAATTTTACACTGGGTTGTGACGCATATTCTCCGTCCTAAACAAGGAGGTTACTCCAGAGTGAACAAGGCCTAAGTACACCTGGTTTATATGTTGAAACACAAGCTGAAAGTAAACTAGAAGCACTACGTCACAAGCAGGATATTTGTTCTAAAGGAGTCAGGTCAAGGCATTGCTCTCTGCTATCCTTCATTTATTCAAAGTATCCTAAATAGAGCTAAAGTTTCAGTTCAAGGAATTCAATATAACTCTGTGATTACAAATCAAGAGTTTTGTCAGAAAACATTAAGTTTGATGGGCTACACTTGGGATCCTACAACGCGATTATACAAGACTCGTAAACCAGTTCCAGGTTCTAATACTCTGCATTTGAGGTATGATGATGATGATGAAGACGATGAAGATGATGAAGATGAGGAAAAGAATAATGATGATGACTCTCAACCTATGGAGCATGATTAATAGGTCACTGACCATGGTGATTGGCTAGGTGCTACTCCTGGACAAAATCCATTTGATAACCAAGGTTGGGGAGAATGGCAACACACGTGATGGACCAACAATCGATCATCCTATATGCCTACACCTCCTTCTCAATATGAAAACTTTGAAGTGATGGAAATGTTAAGAAACATGCAAATACATCAGCAAAAAAATTCTACACTTCAAGAGGAGAGATTTACGGCCTTGCAGGATCAGCTTCAGATTCAATGTGATAACTTTGCATCTTTTGCTTCTCTCGAAGAGGAACGGTGCTCAGACTTAAGGAATCAGATCCAAACCCACAGTGACAACTTCAATTCATTTTCCTCCACAATCATGCAACTGATTGATGCCACCCATCGCTCTCTCTTAGGATCCTTCAATACGCTTAACCAGAACATCATTGAATTCACCGGCTTCAATGAAGAAGACATACCTTCGCATCAACCTTCTAGTTATAGAGGAAGAAATGACCCGTCACGAGGAAGACGACCTTAGATGATTGATTCATTCAGTGCATTTTCATTTCTCTATGTTTGCATGTTATTGTCTTACTTATTTGTCTTAAAGTTTATGTTAAATAATTATGATAATGTTACTTACTTATTTTCTTCTGCTCCGTGCAATATTTATGCCTATAATTCTTACATTTACTTCATGTTATGTGCTTGGTTGTTAGTGTCTATCTTTTGCAAAGTAGTTGACTAAGTGCTTATGAATATCTTTGTTTCCCGTTGATCGTATCATTGTTTCTTTTTTATGTTTTCAAAGGGGGAGAAGCAATGGAAACACAGTAGCAGATTTATAATAGAAGAATGTTTGAAAGGCATAGCTGAATGTTTGAAGGCATGCATAAAATCAGGGGGGATGTTTGTCAAAGTACGCAATTGTGCCACGGTTTGCCATCATTAAAAAGGGGGAGTATGTGAGGGCAAATATTCCTAGTCTTTATTTTAATGATGTCAAACCTTTCTAGTTGCTCATAATGTGTGCTTTAGACTGTGTCATCATATCATAAAATGCATTCATCCTCCAACATGCTCAAAGTATAAGTGAAATGTGTTCATGCATATAAGAGCATCTCATTGACTTGAATAATGCATTTGATCATCGTTAGTACCTTAGGTTCATAAAAGAATGGTTTCAAATGATCAAAATACGTCTCAAAAATCATTTTTTGACAGTCTAAGAACTTTGAGTTGATTCACATCCTGGAGTGGTCGATTCATTCATACATATCCCAGTCTGTGAAACTCTCAGGTCTGAATAGGTCGAGTAAGAGGTCAACTCAATCATGGGAAAACCAAATGAGTCGACTCATCCACATGATTCTGTCGATTCATTTCCTGATTCATTTAAACCATGATTACCATGGGTTTGAACAGGTCAAGTCATAGGTCGACTCAACTCTGGAAAAACCATGTTTGAGTCGACCCATCCCCTGTTTAAGTCGACTCATCGCTTGCTTCACTTAAGTAGTTTTTGCCTCGGGTGTGAATAGGTCGAGTGACCTGTGTGAACAGGTCGACTGGTCGCTGTTGGCACTCAATTTTCTACTGTGCATTTTGGCAAAATTGTTCTATTATTTCTGTTACTTTGTCCATGAATCATATAAATATTCTAGAGTCTCTTCTTCAACACATAACAAAAAAATTTAAAGATATACACTAAAGTGCTCTTCATCTTCATTCTTCATTGCATTTCTCAACAACTACACATAACAATTTTTGTTGATCATTGTGCATTGTAGTGGTGATAACGTCCAAATAGGATTGTGTAATCTTAGTTTGTGTAGAGGCTTTGAGTGGGTTTTTCTTGAATAAAACCATTGGGGTTTTATCCTCCAAGAATTAGGGTTTTTTGCACTAATCTTTGCTTCCTAGATTCAGCCGAGTGAAAGGTTTAAAGAACGGTGGGTTCGTTCAAACAAGTAACGGTAACCAGAGGATTATGAAGAGAGGCTTTGAGTGGGTTTTTCTTGAATAAAACCATTGGGGTTTTATCCTCCAAGAATTGGGGTTTTTTGCACTAATCTTTGCTTCATAGATTCAGTCGAGTGAAAGGTTTAAAGAACGGTGGGTTCGTTCAAACAAGTAACGGTAACCAGAGGATTATGAAGGAAGGTTAAGGTTCAAGCATCTTGCGGTTGAAGTCAGCTGAGCTAGAATTTTGGAGAACATGGAGTTCTTGCAATAAGGTAGCTACAACCAGAGGTTTCACGCAGATCCAATTGAAATAAGTCGAGCTAGAGTTTTAGAGAACATGGAGTTTTTGCAATAAGATAGCTACAACCGGAGGTTTGTTCGGAACGCTTGAAGGACTTGGTTCAACTAGAATCAAGGGGAAAGAAGTAAATAGGATCTGCAACAACACTTAGGGTTGGTTGGTGGTGATCATTTCTTCTCTTGTATTAACTTTGCAATTTGATAATAAAGATCTCAATTCTAGTTTTAGAATTGGGGGCAGATGTACCCTAAGTGATGACGAAAGGGGAACTGCCTAAACAAATATGGTGTTGTTCTCTCTTTCTCTAAACTCTTTAAATTCTGCATTAATTGAGTCTTGTATGAATTTAGCAGTAAAATTAATCTTGCTTAATTTTTGTGCATAAAAACTGTTCGATAAATTGGTGCAATCACTTTGAGTGCAACTAAGTAAAATTCTGCACATTCAACTTGAGTGAAATTAAGACTTGGTGTGAAGTGCACACCAAGTGTTTGATAAAATCAACCTCACACAAGTCTATCAATATTTTACTTATTCTCTTATTGTGTTAACTCATCATTAGTGGTAACTATATCAAGGATTAAGATAATTAATCGATTGGTTAAGATAGTAGTTGATTATCTCTATCTTAGTTATTCCATTTGATTTCACGCATATTTGATCTTTCCATTAACGAATCGTTTAGACGATTATGGTCTAGGGACCTTTCGCAACCTTTGAAAACATTTTTAAAAAGCGCTAAATTTAAATATTGATCTATTCAACCCCCTCCCCCTTCTAGATCGGTACTATCGTCTAACAAACAATACAACATTCAATCATACGAACACAACATAATAGAGATTAAGAGTAAATCATGTGTTCATGGAAGACTCATAGCTAAGATAGAACACTCATCAAGAACCTTAATAATCATTCCATGAGTCTAGCATAAACCCTAAATCATAGAATCATAAGTTCTAACTCGAATTGACCAATTATTAAATTTACCAAAACTTCCTCTCTTGTACTTATTGATAATGGTCATTTTCTTTTAATAATGATTGATCCATTTAGAGTCAACTGATTACTCAATTGGTCCCAACTGACAACACTGAAAGCATATAGGAACTTAGTTGATCTCGACTGAAAACTTTTAGAGCACTTAAAGGTATATGGGATATTACACACAACCTTTAAATTTAATCTAATCTAATAGTTAATTAACATTTCTACTTAATTAACCATTAGATTAGATTAAATTTAAAGGCTATGATTTGAATTAAGCTAAAAAAACATACTCTTGGAGTAAGTTGATCCCCACTGATATATATATATATATATATATATATATATATATATATATATATATATATATATATATATATATATATATATATATAATATATATATATATAGAGAGAGAGAGAGAGAGAGAGAGAGAGAGAGAGAGGGAGAGAGAGAGAGAAGATAATACACTAAATTTATAGTGGTTCAACAATTTGTTCTCTCTTATGTCTACTCTACTCTCCAATGACTGTCCATTGAAAATTTGTTGTCCTTTCACTATGATTTTGAAAAACTTACATAGATTCCTTTAGTACAATCATAATTTAAATAATGCTAAAAATAAAGATCTTCAATCTAAATCCTTTTATTTGTACATAGCTTCTGACACTGAATCCTTTCAGAATTTTTACTCGACTGCAACTCCAATCTTCCAGCTTCAAGAAGGTTGCTCGAAGCTTTCATTCTGCCACGAACTCTACTCAATCCTACTGGTTTCTTGAGCCTTTAAATTTATAAAGCTGAAAAAAATCAAATTCCATTTGTAGGATTCCACACAACTCCATTGAAGTAATTTTGGAGAGAAGAATCGTGTTATTTTTCCGCTTGATTAGTTGATCCCAGTCACTACCACACACAGAAACACCAACCCTGAAATCTTCATAAAACTTAATCATAAAATGATCCTCCTAACACGTAGATCCCACCCTAAGATGAGAACTTAATCCAAACAACAATGGATGATGCAAGAGGTTGAAGATGAATACATATTTAAGTTGCAAAACTCAAAACAAAATTCAAAACTCTTTTTGAAAGTTGAGGAAAAATGCGTGTTATGAGTTCTAATCATATAGTTGGTATATATGTTGTGAGGTATTTGGGAAAATATATTTATATATATGATGGAGATTGATCTAGCATTAAAAAAGAGAGAAAAATTCCATTTGATTTGATTCACAAACAAGAAGTATGTGTCGAGTCTAGAGAGTTAATAATTTGAATTAAGATCAAAGAACTAAGAAAATCTTCTCCCATGACTCAAATCAACTATTTTATGAGTTGAATCATGTGATTCAAGTCAACTAAATTTGTGATTCAAGTTTTCACATAACCAAAATCTAAAATTTGTTGTCTGAATTTGATTCGAGTCAAGCATGTCTATGATTCGAATCAAACCTCTCTGGGTCGAGTCATGTATTGATGTGATTCGATTCAAACTCACACATGCAAAATTCTGTTTTTCATAAATGTGTTTGATTGCTGTCAGGAAGTTCTATGATTTAAAGAAGAACTGGTTATGATAATATGATTCAACAATTGATATTCAGCTCGACTTTTGTTATTCTATTAACTAATTATCACTTTAAAATAGTTCTATCTTGGATGATCAGCAGAAGATTCTTTTCATTATTTGGAAGAACTAGCCTCGTGTAAAGAAGTCCTTACTATTGGAACTTATTATTAGATAATACACCTACCCATCATAATTTATTTCAAGTGAATGATCATCTCTTTTAAGAAGACTACTAACCACAAAGTTTTCAAGATAAAAGAGTCCAATTAAACTATATCATATCCTATTACACGGTAACCACCGCTCTACAATACATACTTAAATAAAGTTCGTTTGATGACTGAACCCAAAATAATTTCTCGGATGAAGAGAAAATTTTGAAATATGACTAATTATTGGTAGAGAATTAGAAAAATACTCAGAAATTTCAAAGAGTTGAAAAGGGAAGAAAACGGGGCTCCTATAACTCAAGAACACAAGGAAGAGAATAGGAAAGTAAAATTCAAAAGCTTTTGGTGTGATTTGGGAAGTGACTGAATTCCTATATTCATATGGAAAGTTTTAGATACGACCCGTGAACGAACAATCCAGTTTCGTTAATGAAGTGTATAGCCAGGTGACACAACTTCTGAAACCCTAGACTCAATCTTAGCAAACTCAGACAAATATGATTGTAAATGATGAATGACATGTCAATTAAAATTTAATTTCTTTTAAAAAAAAATAAACTTTAGTGCCAAAAAATTGGATCAATGCCAAGCCGAGTTAAAAGTCCAAGCTCAACACGAGCTGGTAGACCAAACAGGCCACACCTTGTATTAATTATTGACATTGCTCCCTCTAATCATAAAGTTTCTATACCCTTTAGATCACACCTAAATAGACACCCCCATTATATAAACCCTTAAATGAAGTGAAATTGTCAAATATGAAGCTTAAAGAGTTTTTTAAATTTCTATCCACATTGAAACTTTCACACTCACTTTAGAAAAAGTTCCTAAATTAATGTTTCACACTGATTATTCCAACAAAATAATTTTACTTGTGAGCTTTCTTCTCAAGTTTGGTATTAGATCGCCAATTGACTTATCAAGGAGTTCCTAATGCCATCTAATTTCTATAATCTTTTGGAAGTAACTCTCATTCAAATGATAAATCGTCTTCAAATTATCATTGTGTGGTTTGGTTGACATGAAAGTCATGAAATGATGTTATTCTCTCTAATTAGGCGACATATTTTGAACAATTATTGCATCGAGTTAAGTACCTCTTTTAGTAGTGGTTTCTTGGATAAGTCATTTGAATCTCCTTAGACTTTCTACAAATGGGTCATTGAACACTCATATTATCTTTTTTTATAGTCTCTAACACATCTCTTAGTTTTTTTAGCATTATTGTTAGTCTATTTGATGTATGTTTTTCATGTATTCTTGGTCTCTTTTCCCCTTTGTTTTTGCCATTCATTTTAGGCTTTTGACGATTCATATCTTTTTTAGTTCAATTATATTTCTATTGTTGTTGTTGTTTTTAAAAGTTTGAATACTAGTACCAAATTTTTATTTTTTTTATATGTTATTTGTTTTTCGATAATATTTTTTACTATACTTCTTTGGTAATTTAAATATTACAACTGACTAACTATATATATTTTATAAACCAACATAAATAAGAAACCAAACTTCAAGATATCTCATGACTTAGACCATTAAAACCCATTACGATACAAATTCTTTAAACAATCTTATAATATAGTTTGAATTAAAAAGTGATGTGTTATTATATAAATATATATATATTATATATATATATATATATATATATATATATATATATATATATATATATATATATATATATATATATATATATATATATATATATATATATATATATATATATATATATATATATATATATATATATATATATATATATATATATATATTAGAAAAATTACAAAGGAATGAAAGACAACCAGAAAACAATTTATGCCATTAACCATTTTTGGTTAATAAAATCAAAACTCTTATAAACTACATACATAGATCTATGAGACACAATATTATTATGCATGATCCTGTGAACTATTTGTGGATGATTCACTGTCTCTAATTCTTGAGTGGAAAACATGTCGATTATCAGAAAACATTTTCTCATGTTAAGCCGCTTAGCCTGAGACGACTTTAAGGGATGCTTGTTCAATAATAAACGTTAATTCCTCAATCCAATATGTAGAAAAAACCTAGTCAAGTTCACACATGCATGTTTTTCTCCTATCTACTTGTACACCAAAATATCTACTAGCGTATGTGTCAATATTCTCCCTTGTGGGTTGAAAAAAACACAAGCACCTCTTTTTTCACATATACTTCTGGAAACTTTAATATATATAGAATAACATCCTTAACAAATTCATGTTTATATTTGAGTCTGAAACCTCCCTACAATGAAATGCATACCCCTAAAGGTATCCAAGTACGTTTTATAGAAAATAGGTAAATTATTATTAATAGAAAGTAATTGAATCATGAGGATATGCCTTAGGATATTACAATACTATACTTGTGATGTATGTTGGCTCAAATCATCAATAGGAATATCTAGAAGAAAATATTGAATATGTGCTTTTTGGAAACACCTAAAAAACACTTTCTATCTTGTGATCAAGTCAAACTTTCCTAAACACTTTTACTAAAAAGGGTAACCAGCAAAACATGTTGGATTTTAGGGGGGACAATGTCGTTTCTAGTAAATTTGTTTAGGTCAAAAGTCAAAATTGTACCATAAAAACTATACAAATCCCAGTTAATATAAGAGTCCATGCCACATTTTCCATTGTCTCTCAATATATGATTTTGTAACATTTCAGGTTTAGCCTTAGAATCCACAAACAAGTATGAACTAGCCTCTTATGTTGAGCCTGAATCCAACCCTCAATCCCAGTATGTTAAGAGGCCATCCTCGATAGAAGGTCCCCGAAGAACTGACCTCTACCAACAACATTGTATTCAACCATCCAAAGCAATTATGTATCAAACTATATAATTTCCTCCTTCGTGTCAATCGGCTGACATGTCCTTAGGAAAAAAATTAGTTTGGTCATACCCATACATGATCAAAGTATAATAAGCTCACTCTATGAACCCCGTAACTATGGAAAAGGATGCATTAATTCAATAACCATGATAACTTTTTTCATGGACAACTCCTCGACAAAACCTAAACCCTAAAAATCGTTTACTATCTTATGATCATTTTAAATTCTCCTAAATTTTTTTAATAAAAATGGAACCCGCCAAAACATGTTAGACTTTAGGGAGAGATGTCATTTCTAGTAAATTTATTTAGGTCAAAAGTCATAATTGTACTACAAAAAAACATACAAAGCCTTGTCAAAATAAGAGTCCATATCATATATTCCATTGTCCCTTAATATATGATCCTGTAACATTTAAGATTCGGCCTTAGAAGCCATAAAAATATATTAAGTAACCTCAACTACTGAGCGTGAGTTCACCCCACAATCCCAATAGGTTAAGAAGAAACTATCCATTGAAGTCCCCGAAGAAAATACCTTCAGCAACAAAAATGTCTTCAACCATCCATCGTAATTACTTATCAAACCTTATAGTTTCCTCCTCCATGTGAATCAACTGACATGTCCTTAGGCCAAGAAAATACTTTGGTGATACCTATGCATGATCAAAGTGTAAGAATCTCACATTGTGAATCCCTTAATTATGGATAATGATGCATTAAGTCAACAACCTTGAAAACTCTCTTCATGGATAATTCCTCGACAAACCCTTTATCTCAACTAAATTCCCCTTCAAGTATTTTCACCCCCAACATTGGCCTTCCAATTTCTTAAGAAAACAACTCCTCACAATGTTTATTGTAATCACTAGAAGTGCCAAAAGATCTCAGTCTTATGAATATTTAATTCAATTCTTTATTCTAGACATATCTTTCGTATGACGTAAAAGACTTCAGCTACCTCTTATGAATCCTCTACAATAGTCCCATCATCAAGATACCAAGAATGAAGAAGAAACATACAATTGTCTTTCATCCCATGAATAAGAGGGTGTAACACAAGAGCAAAAATGTTCAATTTCAAAAGTTCGTCTTGGTCCATTTTTATGGATGATATAATATGTCCATGCTCAAGTTACAAACTCGTTATCTAATCATAGAGAAACTCAACTCACAAAGAAATAGATGGGCATTTCACCCTCGCATCACACACTACTAAAAAATAGACTTTTCGTCACACTAAACTACAACGGTCTGATTGTTAACCATGGTAATACCTCATTTATTAACGTGCTTTGTTTATTTATATTTACGAAAAAAATTGCACTATTGTCAAACTAATAAACCGTGATTATAAATTTATGGAGTGGTATGATTTGAATCACAACTCCAACTATTTTCTACATTTTCATTATAATGAGCGTTGTCCTTATAATTATAATATATAAATTAAAACTAAAATACCTAACAACACGGTTGTTAATGTGAACCATTGTGAAAGTCATTACATTTCATCACGGTTTTTGAATAGGACTATGGTTAAATTTTTTACTCATATATAATATAAGCGAATTAGCTCTCGCTTTTTCACAATATCACTGTATCTCTCGCTTCATACATAAAGATGGTCTTCTTTTTCCTTGTTTTTTCTTTTTCGTGTATGTTTTTGTTATGTTTCACATGATTTTCACATGATTTTCTTCTTGTTCGAGAGTTTATGTTTTTTTTGTATGTTGTTGTTGTTTTATTTTGTTGTCGTTGTATGTTGTTGTATGTTATTTTGAAAAAGGGTTTCTCTTCTTGTTCCGATGATTTCAGATCCTTCTCTCAATATGAGTAGCGGGGGCAACAAACTTATCCACGAGATTCAGGTTACAAAGGAGGTTATTGATATGGTGGAGTTATGGTTGAACAAAGCCAAGGAAGTCGAATATGTTAGGGATCATAATATTGTTGTTGAACCTTCTCGTGGAACATGCTATAAGAAGATTCTTTTCCAGAATCTTAACCCTGAAAAGATGAAAAAGATAAAGGCTATTATGAATGACCTAATGAATCTGGATGCAACTGATTTTGAATCAAATGAGGACCTTGAGAACTGCAGGAATTCAACTAAGCATGAAGATTGAAGATCTTGTTATGTTTCACATGATTTGTTGTTGGTTGTTGTTGTCGACAAGTTTTTATATGTTGTGGTTGTTGTTGCTTGTTATGTTACAATGTACTGCTAGTTTATGTTAATATGCTACTTTATATTGTGGCATGATTTACTTCCTTTTTGGGTCATGTTTTCGGTTATGTTAATGCTAGTTTATGTTTTCAAAATAGGTTAACATTCTGAAAGTTGTTTATATTTTGAAATCTGGTTCAAGAGAACTTATATTATGGGTGTGGTTCACAATGGTTTGTTTTGCTATGGAGAAACAATATAAGAAGTATGAACCTATTTTAGAAGCTTCATCCGCCTTGTATTTTTTCTTCATGGCAACATAAAGTAGATCAAATTAAGATCATTCCACGAATCTTTTCAATAAAAGGTATGTTGTTGTCGTTTTGTTGATAAATATTGATGTTGTTTATAAATGTTATTATTGTTGGTGTATGTTATTGTTGAGTTTACTATAATGTATGTATATTGTTTATTTCACTAACCCTTCATTGAACATGCATTCATTTAAAGTGATTTAGAAAATAATAATATGAAAATTAAATTATATTTGAAATGTAACTTAGATCAAACATGTTTTCAAATTGAATGCATCTCATAATTCATCTATATCGCTCTTTAACACATAGAACTTGGTTTATTTCCCCAAGTTCTTCAAAGAAATGGTTCGTTCTCTATTAATTTATATTGCAAAATATCAAATTTGTTGAGAAATTGAATCTTCTTCATCGTTGTCATCATAATAATCTTCATCATTGATTAAAATTATGATGATGAAAGCGACGATGATGATTCTGAATTAGTCAATATATTGATGCTTTAGAAAATAAAATAGGAATGAACTGTTTCTTTGAATAACTCGGGGTAGTGACTCAAATACTAAGTGTTAAGAAGCAGGAGATTAATTATGGTATGAATGCAATTTGAAAAACAATGGTTCGTTAAAGTTGTTTTTCAAGAATAATTTAATTTTTCAAATTATTATCTTCTACATTAATTTTAATGGTTGTATATGTTTAGTGAGGTGTAAGGAAAAACAAGCAATCTACATATTTTATAATAAACTCGGAGTACTTTTTACAATGGTTATCTTCTATAACCGTTGTGAAGTGTTAATTATATTCCAAATAGATTGTTACTGCTGTTGGGTTTCGAATCCATGACCTAAATATATATCACAATAGTTGTTCAATATATCTGTTGTTATAGGTAGCGCTCTACGTAGCTTATAACCATGGCCATACGTCCGTTGTGGAAACCACCATACATACAAGCACACGCTACCTAACAACGGACGTGAAACTGTCATTATATGTGTTTCGCAACTGTCATCATGTGTGTTTTTTGAGTAGTGACATAATAGTGCCGAATTTCCTGTCGTGTTGAAAGAATTTGAGAAATCTACTATGAGCAAAGAAAAAGTATTGGTGTAAGGTATGAAAGCCAACGATTTTATAATTCAACTTAAAACTTATATCATGGTTATTATTTATAATAAAATGTTTTTATTTATTATGTTTATTTTTAAAGTAAGAAAGTCAATAGAATAGTTAATCTATTTAATGTAACATTAAATATGACTTAAATATGAGACACAGTTAAATATAAGAACTCCAATATAAAAGTATATGTAGTCAAAGCTTATTGTCATATGAAAAAATAGTATTTGTAGAAACTATTATGTGAGTGGACTATTAGGAGTAATATTTATATTAGATTGACCACTTATGATATTTCTACATAATGTGTATGTAAGTATCATAGGTTATTCTTATAGTGATAGTGATGTATGTCACCCTTGAACCTGACACCACTTTAGCCCCTACTTGAGGAGTTGGTCACTTTAGTACCTTTACACGTTGTCTATAATAATACAATTACAAAATTACTTAAATGGATTTGCAACAAGTAACATGGAAGGAGATAAGTGACTTATATGAAACTTGTCCCTCATACATATGTAAGAGCAATATATACTGGTCATTGATAGAGTATGATTGTAAAATACATTACCATGTTAAAATAAATCAATATGGAATATTGATATTATTTATTGTTAATGAGCTTACTCGAATATCAAAGAATATATTATTGTACTATACAAGGATGACACAAACTATGTGTTATTTTAAATATAAATATAAGGGGAAAGGGTAACTATACACATGATCTTTATTAAATAAAGATTATGCTAGATCACATGGCATTTTCGTCACTTTAGTAACAACGATGTGTTGTTAGACTCTGCTATGTTTTTATAATATTAAATGCATGATGTAATATTATTGTCAAAGTTACGAGAACTTACACATGGTAATATGTTGGGTGAGAATATGGATACTAAAATAGTCTAGATTGATGGGGTGGGGGTGGGGGTGGGGGTTGAAAAGACTTATCCCCAAAAAGACATTTAAAAAAGACATTTTAGGTCCCATAAAATAAAATTAGAGATTTTAAAATGTGTGGAAGCAAAACACAACACGAAGAGAACTTAGAAGCATATCACAAGATATCACTAAAGTTGTGATTCTTTCTAATGTAAATCAATTACAAGATAAAAAAGTTTCTTTAATCAAAGCGATTTAAAAACTTTACATAGAAGTTAATTCAAAACATATTTGGATTTATGATGTTCCAATAGTATTGATGTATCGAAGACCTAAGCTTACACATTAAATATCTATAAGCAACATCTAACTTAATTAACATTCAAATGATGCAATAGTAGTGGTAATGAATGCAGAAAATTAAAAGAGAGAAGGGAAGAGAGAAGGGTACACAAAGATATATAGTGGTTTGGTGTTCTCCCTCCCTTTCCTACTCCACTCTTTAATGATGTTAAAACCATCAGAAAAAATTCATGATCTTCCACTACTTCATAAGTTTGATACAAGCATTTTGATTACAACGAAATATCACATGATAATTTCCTCTGTTGATGCAGATACTCAAACTGCTAACAAACATAAGATCTTCAAACATCTTGATCCAATAACCTTGCTATCCATAATAATTTGCTTCAAGTCTTTGTATATGGAAATCAACCTTTAATCCACCGATTTCTTGTCTGGGAGATTATCATTAGCTAAATATTCAATTGGAAAACTTCCAAATTTGTATGAAAACTGTCTTTTCACAACTTCACCAAAGTTGGACTACTTCGAACTCCGTATTATGAACAATCTATACTCGAGTTTTCCAAAGTATTCCATGGAGTATATTGAAAATATCCTCTTGATGGATAACTCAACATATAAACTACATTCAAGAAACGATCTCTGCACTTGTTACAGATGACAAACCTCACACAAAAATATTAGATACCCTAATGTACCACTAGTCTGCCTCAAACACTTAACTTTAGAGATGAAGGTCCATAACATTGGATAAGGACTAAAGTTAAAGATGATGAACAATGCCAAAAATAATTCCAGATACACACACATACACACACATTAATTCACGAATATCATCAAGGAATTAAATGTTGGTGAATGAAGAACACACACAAAGTTTCTCTCAAGTTTATGGATAAAATAGGTCTTGGATCTTAATGGTTATCATGAGCTTGATCAATAATGAATCATTTCAAGATTTATCAACTATCTTTCTCAAGTTTCTCTCAATAACAAAATTACACACAATGCAACAAAAAGGAGATGTAATCTGACATGATTTACACTCAAGAAGTTGTTCATAAAATAAGATTTAGATTCAATGGTGCTAGGAATAGACACACTAGGAGTTTCATCAAATATTTCATCATGAAAAAGTTCATAATGAGAGACTCGCTAAATCATATTGTTTGGATTAAAGAAACAAATATTTAAATCTAAGGTGGGAGTTTGGATTTTTTAACCTATGATTCGAATCAAGTGTAAACCATGATTCGACTCATATTGTGTTGTTATTTGAGTCACTTGGAATGTATGATTTGAGTCAATTCTGGAAGAGCCAAAATCTTGCTTTCCAAGAAAGTTGTTATTCAATCAAATTTCATTTTGTTATTTGAATCAAATCACAGAGATCCAAATTCCAACTTTCACAACTTGCATGATTTGAGTCATCTAATGTACATGATTTGAATCAAATAATTTATCACCTTGATTCAAGTGTTCTAACTCGTGATTCAAGCAACACTTAATGAAATGACAAAATAAAGTTAACTTGCTAGTCTCAAAAAGGATCTTGGACCAACATTCTAATTTATTGAATACTGAGGGGGCTTAAGGTACAATGCTAAATAGCCGAAGCAATTAATACAATACAAATGCGAAGGAATTATAAACACATGAATAATTGAAGATCGAACAAATTATAAATATGCAAATAATCAAATAAAAACATACACCCAAGTTAACAACAACATCAAAACTAAAAGGACGACACCATACGATAACATGACTGCAATTTCAGTCTCCCCCTTTTTTATTTTTGGAAAATTTAGAGATATTATTATTGATCAATTTGATTTGAGCATTTGTTTGGAATTTTAAAAATTGAATCCGGTGAATTGCTTAGCGCACGATAGATGAGTGTACAACGTGTTGCTTGAACTCTAATGCTCACCATACATTAAACACTTATTGCGAGTGAATATCAATAATATCTCGATAACTTCTCCCCCTTTGACAAATATCAAAAAGAGAAAAGAAGAAAAACATGCAAACAGATAAATCCACGATAACATAAAAAGCCAAAAATAGAAATATCACACTAGAGAACTAAAACACCATAGAAATTGCATATAATACCAACTACCGCAAACAATGCAATTTTAGAAGATAAACAAGATAAAAGAGATATAGCATAGAGAAATCTAACAGAGATACCTGGAAAATGTGACTAAAGATTTTCCACAAGGTACATAACCATAACATATAATCTCAACTACATAAAATAGCATTAGACAATATCCAAAATAATAATAATTAGCATGATTCAAAATGTTATGTTATGCAATGCATGAAAGGGGTAGATTATGGTAAGTCAGCTGCAAGAAGATCAAAAGCGAGAATATCAACTTGAAGATCAATGTTGAAAACAAAAGCATAACTCCTAATGTATTCTATGTCACCTTGCAAAGTAATTACTTTAGCCATAACCCTTACTTCACTTGCTTTCACTTATGTTTTCACTTCTTCCTTGATCTTTTGTCTTCCTTCTTCTTCTTCCCTTACTACAACCTCCATCTGACTCATAATCTGGTCTTCACGAACTTGATTATCGTCCAAGATCTTCCCAAACCAATCATCGAAATACGCTTTCACACCATCAGATAACAAAATAGCAGACGATGAACTATACTCCTCACCTGAACTAGATGCCTTCTTATTCTTTGGCTTAACAATTCTATCTTCATAAACCCAATTGCCATCAGTGTGCAAGTAGGAGTACTCCTTATTCTTTTCTTGGTAGTAACAATCAAACTGATTACAGTTGAATCAATATGCTTTAGAGATATGACTAACTCTTCCTCAATAGATGTGATAACATTCTATTCTAAGATGAACTAAATCAAGGAGGAAAAGAACAAAGACCTATTCGAAGAAGTTCTATAAGGATCAATTCTCTGAAGAATAAACTTGACCCAATTGACATGAACCTTGTTCAGAAGAACCCACATAAGATAAAGGTCTTGGTTATCAGCTCTCGCCAACATTTTCACAACAATCCAATGCAAAATCCTAATTTCAAATTTTATTTGGCTTATGTTGAAAATTTCCATATCCAACTGATTACCAAAATTGACATGGAAATACTCTTAACTAGATCAAATTTCACAAAATAATGGGCATTTGAAATGCAAACTTCACTTCCTTTTGCCCATAATCCAAAATGAGTGTCAAAATATTTCAACATAAATTTGATCAGTTTGTTGCGAAGACGACATTCCAAACCATCACCAGTTTCTTTTAAATTGCAATAAAAAGCTCGTATAAGGTCTAGATCAAATTTCTTGTTCAGACTAAGAAACTTCAATAATTTATGTTCTTCCAATGGATCCAAAGTTTTTACACCTAACTCAGTTTCAGCCACCTAATTAACATATTATTCAGACTCTACAAACTTGTTAAGAAAAATTCATCTGCATACGATTGAAGTTTGTCATCATGTACCAATTCACAAGTCTTCTTAATAATAAGATACGAGTCTCGACTGGAGGCTTGACGATCCTTACTCAATTTTGACTTCTTATGTACTCTTCCATTAGATGAATCTTTTCTCGCTTGAACTTTTGTTCTTACTCCTTTTGGAATTGGAGGGATATGGCTTGATGATGTTTCTTGCCTTTTGACCTTTTGTTTCTTAGAAAGACTCTTTTAAGGAAGGCTTAGACTCATTTTGATGGAGGTTTGATGAAATGGGTGGATGAGATAATGATGATAATGAGATACCAAATGAAGTGAGATAATGATTGATAATGAATGAGTGAGATGAGATTTTCGAAAATGGGGTTTAAAAATGAGATAGGAAGTTTTGAAAGTGATTTGAAATGAAAAGAAATGAGTGGAAGAGGAAAAGGAAAAGGAACACTGAAACGATTAAAAAATGTGTGATTTTTGGTTTTATGATTTGAATCATGTTTTAAGTGTGATTCGTATCACGCATTATAAAATTTCAAATAAGTGGAATGTGATTCGAATCACGTTGTAAGTGTGACTCGATTCAATATTCTCATCGCCAAATCTTAAAATTTCAAACCTTTGTGATTCAAATCAAGCTATTCTTGTGACTCGAATCATGAAGCAAACTTTTGAAAAAAAAAATTAATGCATGAAAAAGTGATTTAAAATAGATGAAAATTTTTAAATGATGATTTTAATAAACAATAACTTTGATGAAAATGAAAAAATAATTTTTAATGCTAAAAATAAGTGATGATGCATGAATGAATGAATAATGTGAATGTAAGACGAAATTAAATTAGATCGAAGAATGAGATGATTGAATGATAAAAATATGAAATGCACAAATATATCACATGCAAATATTTCAAAAAAAGAATACACTTAAGCATGGAAATAACTACAACATGTATACAAAAAAAACAAGGGAAGGTTGGAAAGATCATTCCAATTTAGATGATCTAGGCTTAACTTATTGCACACGAAAATAACTAGTAACAATAAAACAAGAATAACATAAGCTAAAGTATGAGAAATCATAAACACATTGAATACAACTCCTCTTGCACGTATGAAAATCACTATCAGACTCTCCTTCATAAGACTTCAGATGAACTTATACGAAGGATGTTCTGATTATCATTGATTGGTGTATCTTGACAATCTTGGAAGACTGATTCAACTTTTTGAAAATTATAAGCACTTCAAGGAACACACTGTCACCCTTGAATCTTTTGTAACTGTTGAAAATTAGAGAACATTGCCAATTGTCACAAACTGTCTTCACCTTCTTCTTAGGATAACCTTGGAAGAGTAGGTCACTAGATGATATTTTTTCCTTCTTTCTTTAATCTCTCAAAAACTTCAAGAATGTGAACATATAAATGCATATCCATCTTTAAGTAGGATTAATCAAGAACAAACTTTAAGATATAGTGTCAGGTTTCAGTTACACTACATATACCTCAAATGTTTGTTAGTTCAATCTTGGAAGAATCAAAACTTAGAGAATATCTTAAATAAAATTAATGAATGAATAATATACTAGTAAGGTTTTAATTTTAGTTAATCTATGTAACGCATGCAATGAATGATGATAAATTAGGAAGTCAAAGTAATATTATTGGAATTTATTGAATTGTGTAAGCTTCCAAACTAAAAGAAAACCTAGTATAGGATCAAAAAGGAACCATATCCTCAACTTTTGGAGTCGCAAGACTTTGAACAAAAGTCCTGCTCTGATACCAATTGTTGGATGAGAACATGGACATTATAAAGGTCTATAGGGGGAGGGGGGTGAATAGACCTATCCCCAAAAATACAATTTATAAAAAATATTTTAGGTCCCATAAATATAAAATCAGAGATTTTAAAATATGCGAAAGTAAAACACAATCCGAAGAGAGCTTGGAAGCATATCAATGAATTAGTCCAATATGGATATCACAACATATCTTTAAAGGTATGATTCTTTCTAATGCAAATCAATTACAAGATAGCCAAAACCACTTTAATCAAAGAGATTTAAAAACTTTACATAGAAGTTCATTCAAAACATAATTGGATTTATGATTATCCAATAGGTTTGATGCATCGCATACCTAAGCTTACACATTAAATCTCTATAAGAAATATCTAACTTAATTAACATGCAAATGATGCAATGATGTAATAACAATGGTAATGAATGCAGAAAATAAAAAGAGAGAAAGGTACACAGAGATATATAGTGGTTTGGGTTCAACCTCACTTTGCCTACTCCACTCTTCAATGATATTAAAGTCATCGGAAAATAACCATGATCTTTCACTATTTCATAATTTTGTTACAAGAATTTTGATTACAACTAAATATCACACGATAGTTTCCTCTATTGATACAGATACTCAAACTACTAACAAATACAAGATCTTTAAAGATTTTGATCCAATAACCTTGTTATCCACAATAATCTGCTCCAAGTCTTCATATGTGGAAATCCACCTTGATCCAACTGATTTCTTTTCTGAGAAATTATTTTAGCTAAGCATTCAATTGAAAAAACTCCCAAGTTTGTCCAAAAAATATTTACACAACTTCACCAAATTTGGACAACTTCCAACTCCTCCTTACGGACAGTTTGTACTCGACTTTACTAAAGTCTTCCATGGAGTATATTGAAGCTCTCTTCTTGATGGATAGCTCAACATCCAAACTGCATTCAAGAAATGATCTTTACACATGTTAAAAACAACAAACTTAACACAAAAACATTAGATACATTAATGTACGACTAGTCTCCCTCACAAACTCAATCTTTAGAGATGGGGTCCACAACACTGGATAAGAACTAAGGTTAAAGATGAAGAAAAATGCCTAAAAGAATATTTATATCCCTCTCTCTCTCTCTCATACTCTCTCTCTCTCTCTCACACACACACACACACACACACACACACACACACACACATGCACACACACACACACACGCACACACACACACACATACACGCACGCATGCACACACACACACACACACACGCACACGCACACACACGCACATACACACACACGCACACACACACGCGCACACGTACACATACGCACACACACAAACACATACACACACACACACGCGCGCGCGCTCTCACACACACACACACGCACACACGCACGCACACAGACACACACACACACGCACACGCACACGCACACGCGCACACACACACACACACATACACACACACACAAGATATAAATAAGGAATTAGATGTTGATGAATGAAGAAAACACACAAAGGTTCTCTCAAGTTTCTGGATAAAATGGGTATTAGATCTTGATGGTTATCATGAGCTTGATCAATATGAGTCATTTCAAGATTGATCAACTCTATTTCTATGGTCTCTCTCAATAACAAAATTACACACAATATAACAAAAAGGAGATGTAATCTGACATGAATTACACTCAAGAAGTTTTTCATCAAAGACGATAAAAATTCAATGGTGCTAGCAATATATACACTAGAGAAGTAAAGACAAATTTAAACTTTTTTCTAAGATTTCATCAAATCTTTCATTATGAAAAAGTTCATAATGAGAGACTCGCTAAATCATCTTGTTTGGATCAAAGAAACACCTATTTAAATCTAAGGTGGAAATTTGGATTTTTGAACCTATGATTCTAATGATGTGTATGCCATGATTGGAGTCATATTATGTTGTGATTCGAGTCACTTGTAATGTATGATTTGAATTAATTCTAGCAGTGCCAAAAATCTTTATTTCAAAGAAAGTTGTGATTTGAGTCAAGTTCACTTTATGATTCGAAACAAATCACACAAAGTTAAATTCCAACTTTCACAACTTGCATAATTCGAGACATCTAATTTACATGATTCAAATTAAATAATTTACCACCTTAATTCAAATGTTCTAACTTGTGATTCAAGCAACACTTAGTGAAACGAGAAAAAAACCAACTTGCTAGGAAATGAGGGGACTTAAGGTACAATTCTAAATAGCCTAAGTGAACATAATACAATACAAATGCGAATGAATTACACACACGCGAATAATTGAATTTCGAACAAATTACAAACACACAAGTAATCAAATAAAAACATACAAGCAAATTGACAAAAATATCAAAACTAAAAGAACTATACCATAGGATAACATGACTGCAATTTCATCACACACATAAGGACATCAGAAAGAGATTAAATAAATTAATATGATTAATTTATGATTTTATGGTGCATTCTTATGATGCATTAGCCCTAGTTATAGAAACACAACTCACAATAAGTTATGGTGTGTATAAATTTATATAAATAGAACCATTATAGTGAAATTACAGTCACCCATTCATGTATTCTCAAACCTTAGTCGCGCTATGATTATGAGTTTGTGTTCTCTCTAGAACCTAATCTGTTCATAACTAGAACGTTAGGCAGAAGAATTTCTCGTTGTAGATTTTGTTCGCGTGAATTGAGTATAAGCGCTTTCTTTCGTGTTGCACTCGTGATCAATTCATTTCGTCAATCAAAAGTTTTGCATGATAAGAGATAACTAATCGATCCATAAATCAGGATCATTCATTAAAATCCATCACAAGGAAACTTTTTTAATGTCATCCATTTTGTTTATTACGATTTTCCTTTCACTTAAAACCATCTCCATGTTGCTTGCACAGCACCTTCTTAACACCATGAAAAAGAACCTATGTACCAGATCATACCCCTACCCAAAACTTAAAGTCATTAAGATACTTTGCCATTATTAGAGTAAATAGAACATGAGCTTAGTTAAGTTACACAAAGATTGTAACTAACTCGGTAACAGAATATGTTGAGCCAACACTTTCTAAACTTAATTATATAAGTTCAATCCCCTCTCAATTGTAACCAACTTTGAAATAACAACTTCAGTTTTAGATTCAATGAAAACTTTCCCTCATTCTTCTTCTACTCTTCTTAATTTCTTAGTTGGAAGCTACCTTAGATGGCTTTCCTGGTGAGTTTAATGCCCTAACATCTACCATTCAATATCACTCAGATATGTGCCCTATTATTGAAGAAGAATCCATGCTTTTGTCACATGAGGCGAAGCTGGAATGCACAAAGAAATTAACTCTTACTGAAGCTTATCTATCAATGTTTCCCAATCCTCAAACTCTATCATCACTCCCTCATCTCAATATAATATTACTGATAACTATCTGTTTCCTTTTGATTATAGATCTCAGTTCACTGGAATTCGAGCATTTATAGGTGGTAGAGGAGGTGGTTTTGGACCTCAACCTAATACTACATATAAATTTATGTTGCCTTTTGATTCTGAATCTGAATTAGCTGGAATTCGAGCATTTAGAGGTGGTAAAGGCTTTAATCATGGCAGAGAAGCAGGTTTGGAGGTCGTTAGAAGGTTCAATGTCAAATCTGTTACAAACACGGGCATGAAGCTAGTGTGTGTTATCACAAATTCTTCAATGATACCTATTCCTACTCAAAATCAGTGAATTTCTCTCAGCTCAACCTCAGTGGCCTAATCCTAATCCAAACTAATGGAAAAGACCTTCATCACATAATTGGAATCAGTGAATAAATATGGCTTGTATTCTTTTGGATTTCTCCAAGTTGTCCATACAACCATCAACACTCTCACAGGGCCTTCCTCTTCACAACATAGTGTTTCTACACTAGGTCCTTCTCTATATACTATATGGGATAATTGAATACGGCACTCTCATCATGAGGTTTTTAACCACATTTTACACTTATGCAATGTTAATATACCACATAAGTCTACTTTGGATTTGTGCAGTCCCTACTATTTGGGAAAAGTTCATAGATTACCTAGTAGCTTATCATGTTCTACTTATGCTAAACCTTTTCATCTCTTGTTTGTTGATGTATGTGGACCTGCACTAATGATTTCCACTAATGGTTTCAAATTTGTTCTTACATGTGTTGATGCTTATACCAAGTATACTTGGGTGTTTCCTCTCAAGATGAAATATGATGAATGCTCACTTTCACACACTTAATCACTGCAATAGAAGTGCAATTCAATTTTAAGGTGAAATTAGTACAAACTAATGGTGGGTGAGAGTTTACTGCTTGACCAATTTGTTTAACACCAAAAGCATAGCACATAGGCTTATCTACACTCACACATACCATCAAAATGGTTCAGTTGAGCGTAAACATATGCATGTTGTTGAAACAAGCCACACTTTACTTGCTAAAGCAAGTTTACCCTTAAAATTTTGAGATCATGCTTGCGTGACTGTCACCTATCTCGTTAATAGAATGCCAACTCCTCTACTAGCCACGAAGTCACCTTACTGCATGTTGTATCAACATATTCTTGACTATAAGCCTCTCAAGCCATTTGGATGTGCATGATACCCTTATCTAAGGCCATATTCATCTCACAAGTTCAATTTTCATTCTCGAGAATGTTTTTTTCTTAGCTATTCCACTCATCACAAAGGCAACGAATGCCTAGCTCCAAATGGTAGAGTCTACATCTCTAAGGAAATGCTATTCAATGAAATTAGATTCCTATATCCAACCTTTATCAATGCCTCATCCTCATCCTCTATATCATTACCTATTACTTCATCATGTGTGTTTCCCTTCTCCATAAACATTTATTTTTCAAGTCATTCCACACCCACTGCCTCACCTATAATTTCAAGTAATTCCTCTTTACCCATAAACAATAACACTTCTTAACAATCTCACATTGATTCCACATCTCATCCTATTTATCACTCCAATACACACTCCAACTCACTGCTACGAAAAACACTTATCACAACGGTTGAAAAATGGATACCACCACACAGGATCAACCGTTGTGGGGTAAGGTGTGATTATATATATGACGTTTTCCACCACGGGCGTGTAACTGTGATTATAAGTAAAATAGCCTCCTACCTACCACAATAGTTACTTTAAACAACTATTGTCGTGTGTCTCAACCTATCACAACGATTACTTTAAAAAACCGTTGTTGTATGTCTTTTTATAAAATAAAATAAAATAAAATACAGTAGTAGAACAACAATAACAACATCAGCAAGAACAAGAAGAACAAAAACAAAAGCAACAAGAATTACAACAAGAAAAAGAACAACTAATAATAATAATAAAAATAAAAATAATAATAATAATAATAATAATAATAACAACAAGAACAAAAATAATAACAACAATAAGAGTAACAACAAGAATAACAAGAAGAAGAAGAACAACAACAACAACAAAAAGAACAACATGAACAACAACAATAACAAAAACAACTAATATTTCTAACTTGAATTCATGTTTTCCTTGTCTCATTCAAGTTGGAGAAGAGGTGATGGATTTATGAAATTTGTTTCATTATTTTTGAGTTTTGTTTATGGAAGAAATAATGTTTTCGAGCTTGGTGTAGTGGGGAAATAGAGTGTCGTAAATGGAAGAAGATGTTTGGAGGTAGAAAATGATGTTTGTCTAAATTGGAAGTTCATCTAAGTTTTAGATTTCACGCGAATCATTAATGGTAGTGTCTTGAGCCTTGATACTCACTAAATGGACGGTAAAGATTTTTGTTTTATGAACAGTAAAGAAACTCAATAAACACGCTTACTTTAATAAAAAAATGTACATATCACAACGATTATTATAAACAACCATTGTTGTATGTCTCAACCTATCACAAGGTTACCACGATTAACAAGAAGACGGTTGTAAAATTCATATTACGGAAGGTCTATTTTGTAGTTGTGACTTTAACCCTTCATCACATCCTAATATGCATACATATACTTCTTTAAGTCTAACACATTCTTAATCAACTTACAACCATTGAACTAATCCCATCACATCTCAAAGTTCTTCAACTTGTCAAGAGACTTCCATATCTCATGGTGCTTCAACATCTCAAAAATATCACTCAACAACTCTTACTCTTCCTTTTATTCATCCAAACAATATCCATGCCATGGAAACCAAATGGAGATCTGTATTTTCAAGCCAAATCTACATCCTACTTTAATCTTAACGAAAGTTGAGCTCAATTCTCACAAAATTGCCTTAAAAGACCCTAAATGGTTGGATATTATGACTATTGAATACAAAGCTTGGCAACCAATCAAACTTGGACCCTAACTAAGCTACCCTCCAATAGACAGACTATTGGATGTAAATGGGTATTCAGAATAAAAGTGAACCTTAATGTTTCCATAAATAAATACAAAGTTAGGTTGGTTGCTAAGGGGTGTCATGTGGATCAAGTCTTTGATTTCACATAAACCTTTTCACTAGTGGTCAAGCATGTTACTGTGAGGATTATGCTCATTTTAGCTGTGTAAAAAGGATGAATTTTTTCTCAACTTGATGTAATCAATGCCTTCTTGAATGATATTCTGCAGGAAGAGGTATACATGCAACAATCTCCTAGATTTAAATAGGCTAATAGTCATCTTGTGTGCAAACTCAATAAAATCATATATGGCCTCAAGTGGCTCGACTTTATTCCCAGCATATGTGATCCCTAACTTTTCTCTCTTGTCACACCCACACATACCATTATCATGCTAGTATACGTGGATCATATAATTGTCACAGGTAGCTCACTTGTTCATGTTCAAAATCTGGTCACCAAACTCAACTTTCTGGTTGTCTTAAAACAACTTGGAAATCTTGAGTACTTCTTAGGCATAAAAGTATCACATCAAAGGAGTGGTGCTTTGTTTCTGTCTCAAACAAAGTACATTAGAGATCCTCTATCCAGATCCAATTTAATTGATGCAAAGGGGTTGTCAACCCCTATGGTGTCTAATCTAAAGTATTATAAACATCGAGTTGATTATTTCTATGATGCCACCTATTACAGATCTATTGTGGGGACTTTTCAATATGCCACAATCACAAGATCTGAAATCAGCTATGTTGTGAACAAAATCTGTCAATTTCTTCCACAACTTCTTGAGAGTCATTGGATTGCTGTGAAAAGAATACTAAAGTATCTTAAAGTGTCTCTCTATTATGGTCTATTACTAAAGTTTGTATCTATCAATATTCCCATCTTTATCAAAGCCTTCTCAGATGCTGATTGGGGGGCTAGTCCTAATGATAGACAATCTACTTCAAGGTCTTGCATCTATCTAGGTCCAAACATGGTCTCTTGTTGGTCCAAAAAGTAAACCTTTGTTGTCATATCCAACACTGAAGCTGAGTACAAGCGTTTGACCAATACTACTTATGAAGTTATGTGGATCTAGTCTCTCCTTACTGAATTAAGAGTCCCTTTCACTACATCTATTCTATTTGAGCATTGTAGCTCTATCTCATTATCCAATCCTTCATGCTAAAAAAGCACATAGGATTAGATATTTTCTTTTTGAGAGAGAAACTTCTAAGCAACCACCTAGTGGTCCAGCACATTCATGTCGTTGATCAGTATCTTGATGTGCTCGTTGAAACCTATATCATATCTCAAGTTCTTTCAATTAAGAGACAAACCGCAAGTTCAAAATAAATCATCACTTACATAAGGATGACCCTATCTTTGAAGAGAGGAAATTATAATAAATAGAATAAAAGCTTAGTTAAATTAACTAATTATGTAATAGAATGTACCGAGTCAAGCACATTCTAAACTAAACTATATGTAAGTTAAGTTCCCTCTCAATGAAAACTTCACTTTTAGATTCAGTGAAAACTCCCTCACTCTCTCTCTCTCACTATTCTTCTCCTCTCCTCAATTTCTATTAGCAATGTCTTTTTATGAATTTAAAAAATAAAAACCTAAAAATTTAACATATACAAGAATTTTGTGATGGCATTTTCTAGCAAAATATCCACAAAAGGGTGAAACCCATTATTTGGCTGAAGACGAAAACATTGAATCATAGATGATTCTCACAAGCCATGATTACTAAGAAAACTCCGTACACTAAACGCCAAATTGAAAAGTATGGAATGAATTACGGGTAGCAGACGTCGTCATGGCTTTTTATACAGCATTTGACAAATAATTACTCGCATGACCAAAAAGGTAAAATATCATCGCAAAAAATGTGCAGAAAATAATGATCTATGCACTCTCAAATGGTGATAGAGAAGCACAAATATCCATAGTTAACAAATAAGTTATAATAGCTCATATGAAATTACTAGTCTATACGAGTCTATTAGTAGACTAGTATCAACATTCATTAGAACCTTTGGGTGCATAAGACCAATGACCTCATCATTTATGTTAAAAGTTAAATATTTTTAGTTTTAATATAATTTAAATGTGATTTTAGTTGGTATGAATTTTAAATAATGTAGCAAAATAGCGTGTTAATAAATATATCACTTGTGGTCAATAAAAAACAATGCGGCTCATTTGACAATGATCTTAATATTCAAATAAAATTTAAACATATTGATTAACATACTCCCACCGTCCCAAATTAGATCATTTTATATATATATTAAAAAAAATAGAAAAAATAGAAAACATAATATTTTTATTATACTAATCTTTATCAAATATTGAGAATATAAAAATAATATTAATTAAATAATAGAATTGAAATAAGTATATTAAAAATTAAAATGAATTATTAATTTTAAGACATTTTTTTATCATAAATGAGTCACTTATTATAGAATTGATGAAGTATTTATTAACTATAATGCTCCTTTTGTCATTTAAAAATTTATTTAGATATTATTTTGTATAAATAATATTCAAATATATTTAAATATTAAAAAATTTAAAATTTGTAATATCCCAATCTAAAATATTATCAGAAAACTCTATTATGTGTTTATTAATAAGATTTTAAGGCATAGGAATAAAATAGTCATTTTACCATTAGTGATGTTTTTGCCATTTCTCAATAGTCATATGAGATATTAAGTTAAGTGATAATTTAATTAAGGTTGAGTCAATGATTAAGTCAATATTCTAACTAATTAGGTATTTTGGCATAGTAGAATTTTCACTAATTAATTGGAGGGGGTGCCTTAGTCTTTTAGCAATAGGAGGGCATATGTATATATTGGTACTTGAAGGGCAAATATTTTTCCTCTTTCATCTTAGTTGAGAGAACACATTGTTGATGCATGGGAGAGGGCAAGAAAACAAGTCCATCATGTTCAACCATTCTCACACCATGCCTTTACGAGGAACAAAGGGAACTCATCATGTTTCATCCTACAACTTAAAATTAGAAAGTGCTATTTCCTACCTTCACCCTCTGTAGTCCAATCTGTCATATCTAACCATCATTCCTTCCTCAATTTCATGATCATGCATTCAAATGAAAGGTGAAGTCTTAGGATTGAGAAAGATAATGATTAAGAGTTTGAATTGCGGGATTACATACAACAAGGACAAAGAGAAGTATGAGACTCACGCTCATCGCCATCATCTTCTAGAATTCTTCAAAAATGCGAGTTTCTCCTCCTTTAGATTATGATTTTCCCGAATCGAAACATAACCCCCATTTCATTTCAAGCATGTTAAATGTAAGTTTAGATTGTATGATTGATGATGAATAATGTTGATTGATGTAATTCTAAATCTATATTAAAATTAATGTGTTATAACCACCACTATCTTTAGTATGTATTATGAGATAATTGTAACCATCACATTATAATAATTGTCTTTATTTAGATTTATGGTAGAGTTGTATCATTAAGATTGAGAGAACTAAAGAGTCCTCATCTTGATTACCAACTTATTGTTTCCTATGTCAGTTTCCTTCAAGCCTATATAAAAGTGAGTGTGTGGTGAATTCAATAATATAAGAGTATTCAAAAAAATATATTTTTCTTATTCTAAATTCTGCAACAATATAATTTATCATATACCATCTATAGAATACCACCAACAGTGTGGTATCAGAGCTGCAGATCCTTGCAGCTGCAGCAAAAACTAAAAAAAATGGCTTCCACAAGCAACTCTTCCACAATTTATAGCAATATTAAAATTCCTTTGTTTGAAGGAGAAAATTATGATTTTTAGGCTCTTAAAATGGAGGCTCTATTCACCTCTTTAGATGTCTTGGAGTTCGTCCAAAACGGGTATGAAGAACCAGCACCAACAGAGGCTGAAGAATCAAATGAAAAGGCTGAAGGATCAAGCCAACGACTTGAAGAATTGAAGAAGAAGAAGAAGAAGAAGAAGAAGAAGAAGAAGATCACAGATGCTGGAGTTCTCAGGATGATTCAAAGAGCAGTCTCTATATCCATTTTCCAAAGGATTATGAGAGGAAAAACATCAAAGGAAGCATGGAATATTCTACAACAAGAGTTTGAAGGAGACTCAAAGGTGAGAACTGTGAAACTTCAATCTCTTAAGAGAGACTATGAAAATGAAATAATGAAAGAGAATGAGAGTTTGAATGAATACTTTAATAGACTCTCTGAATTGGTGAATCAAATGAAGTCACATGGAGATACAATATATGATCGCAAAATTGTTGATAAAATTCGGATTAGTTTGACAGAAAAATGTGATCCTATGGTGGTTGTTATAGAAGAAACTAAGGACCTATCAACTATGTTTGTTCAAGGGTTGATGGGGTCTTTGAGGTCCTACAAACAAAGGTTGTTACAACACTCTGAAAAATCAATTGAGAGTGCCTTTCAATCTAAACTCAACATTCAGCCCAATAATGGTGAAAATAAGCTCCCAATACAAAATATAGGTGAGTCTTCTAAAGGTGGCAGATTTGGAAGAGGCATGGGCAGAGGAAGAAACTCACGAGGAAGAGGAAAAGGCGCGAATGGAGGAAGATGACATGAAGGAGCATCAAATAAATGGTGCAAAATTTGTAAGAGTAACACTCACTACTAGAAGGATTGTTGGAACAAGGGCAAACCACAATGTCACAATTGCAAGAGATTCGGGCACCTTCAAAAGGATTATCGTTTTACCAATCAACAACATGCTTCATTTGCAGAAGGACAAAATGATGAAGGTAATTTGTTTTTTGCTTGTCAAAAAGCATTTCAAGAAGATAAAAATGTGTGGTATTTGGATAGCGGTTGTAGCAATCATATGACCAGAAAGAAAGAAGCTTTTATAAACATTGATTCTTCATTTGGCTCAAAAGTGAAATTGGAAAATGGAGAACATGTTGAAGTAAAAGGAAAAGGCAGCATTGGAGTTACAACAAAGCAAGGAAGCAAAGTCATTCATGACACTCTTTATGTGCCAGAGTTGGATGAGAACTTGCTAAGCATTGGACAACTTTGGGAGCATGGCTATTCTCTAAATTTTGAGAATCGTGGGTGCAAAATTTTTGATTCAAAGAGAAGAAATGTTGTTGTTGTAAAAGTGACCAGCAATAGAAGCTTTCTACTTTCTCTTAATTATAAAAAAAAATC